>NC_064927.1:42297442-42967701 GCF_023897955.1 Schistocerca gregaria
CCCGCCTCCTCTGCACCCAAGAAGTCCCAGCATCTTCCCCCTCCCCCACCCCTAGATGCCATGGATGTCTCCCCTCCAGCCCCCTCTACTTCCTCTTCTAACTCCCCCTCCTACAAGTATCTCCTCTCCCGTCCTGATCCCTCTCTCCTGGAGGCCCGCAACCTGACCTTGCTCCTCCGCCAATACTTCCCTGCAGCCCCCATCTCCCTTCTTACCCCCCGTAGGGACTCTGTCTTGATCACCTCCCCAAGCCCTACCCTACACTCCGACATCCTCTCCCGAATTCCTCTCACCCGATTTGGACCTAATGCCTCCCTTGCCCCTGCTCCTTCCCCTTCCTCCCCCCGTCAACCCCAACCCCCACGTCGCCCGCCGACCCTCACCGCCGTGATCACTCGGCTTAGCCCGACGATCACGGAGGAAGAGGTGCTGGCGGAGTTGAAGGCCCACCCGTACCTGGAGGTGCGAGCTGTTCGCCGCATTTTCAACTCTGCGGGCCCCACTCGCCTTATGCGAGTTTTCTCCGAACACGCTTCCTCCATCGACCATCTCCTTAAGGAGGGTGCCCTCCTCTTCCACCGCCGGTATAAGGTTGACCCCTCCCGCTCCCCACCACAATCCATTCGCTGCCAGAGGTGTCTGCGTTATAACGCACACCCAACATCAGAGTGCCGCGAGGCCCCAGTCTGCCCGCATTGTAAGCAAGCGCACTTCCTCCGGCAGTGCCCCAACCTTCAGTCTCCTCCCTCCTGCAATACCTGCAACCTCCAACACCCTACCTACTCCCAGAAATGCAAGGCTCGACCTCCTCCATCCGCTCCTGAACTCACTGTTCCTCTCCGCCCTTTGGATGACCCCACCCCTCCTGGCAATTCCCTCCGTCCTCCCCCCACCGCAGAGGACATCATCAGGTTCGTCACAATAGTGCTCCAGAACGTCCATCCCTTTCAGCGTCCCCACACCCTCCACCAGATTTCCCTCGCTGCCCGTTCCGTGTTCCACCTCAACACCTACGCCACCTATTCCCACAACCAGGCCCATTTCACCTTCTCCCGTCTCGACACCCTCGTTTAAATTCCCATTATGGCACGACAGCACCGTATCCTGTTCAATAACATCCGCTCCCTTCCCACCAACAAGCACCTCCTTATGCATACCCTTACGACCCACCGTGTGGATGCCTTCCTTCTGAACGAAACCTTTCTTCAGCCCCACCACACCGTCCACACCTCGCCCTACCTCCTTCACCGGTCTGACAATCCACTCCAGATAGCGCGTGGCGGAGTTGCCATTGGCCACCACCGCCAGATCCCTGTCCGGCTCCAACCCCTCCTTCCTGACCCCACAGAACACTTGATCCTTAGTCTCTTCTTCCCCGGCCTTACCCTTACCTGTGCCACCATCTATGTCCGCCCCGCTGCACCTATTCCTTTCGACTTCCTTTCCCACATCGACCGTACCTTCTCCTCCTACGTGATCGCCGCCGACCTTAACATCCATAGTCGTTCTGCCGCCCAGTTACGGCGGTGGCATCGGTTCCTTGCCACCCTCCAAGGCGACGTCCTTCCAATTCCCCAACACACCCGCCCTGAATCCAATACCACTCCCGATGTCGTCCTAGCCTCCCCCACCCTGCTTGGCCGCATAGCGGTGGACGTCCTTGATCCCATTGGCAGTGACCATCTCCCTGTCCTCCTCACTGTATCAGACGGTCGTCGCCCCCGTCCCGACCCGCGCCATGACCCTCCCCCGAAATATGTCCATGACTACTCCCGTGCCAACTGGAATGCCTACCGGGACTCCCTTGCTCTCCAGGTCGATAGCCACCCCCTCACCTACCACCAACCTGATGACGTTACCCGTGCTGCCTCCTTTCTCCAGCAGACCTTGTCTGAGGCCGTGGAGGCCCACGTCCCTACCATTGCCATCCATCCGCACCGCCCCACCTTACCCCCACAGGCCGTCCTTCTCCTGCGTGAATCCCGCCGGCTCTACCGTGCCTTCCTTCACACACGTGACCAGGACACACTACGCCGCCACCGGCAACTACAGCGACACATCAGGAACTTACTCACGGCAAAGAAACGCCGGGACTGGCGACAGACATGCACCCGTCTTAATGCCACCTTACCTATCAACTCGTCCAAGTACTGGTCAGCCTTCCGCCGCCTTACCGGATCTAAACCCTCTCCCTACTACCCTCTCCTTCATGATGACCACCCCTTCCCTGATGCCCTTAGTAAGGCCAACCATTTCGCCTCCTACCTCTCCGATATCCTTACCATCCCTGACGATCCCCAGTTCGATTATTCCCTCTTTCCTGATGTCCGTGATCGAACTGATACCTCTGTCCCCCCGCTTGCTCCAGGCTTCCAGTACTTGGACAACATCACACACACAGAACTAAATACCCCAATCACCACTCAAGATATCATTGCTACACTTCGCCCTAAACGCAACACTGCTCCCGGTCACGATCGTGTCACTTACCGTCACCTCCGTGAAGCTCCTGCCTCCTTCCTCTCCACATTGGCCAGGCTCTACAATGTGGTCCTGTCCACCGGCTACTACCCCGACCTGTGGAAAACCTCCCGGATCCTGATGTTCCTCAAGCCCGACAAACCGCCTTCCGCTGTCTCCTCCTACCGTCCCATCAGCCTTACCTCGGTCTTCAGCAAGGTCCTGGAATCCATTCTTACCCGCCGCCTACACAAGCACCTTCACCAACACCGCCTCCTCCCCCCTACCCAATGTGGCTTTCGGCCGTCCTTCTCAGCCGATGACCTCCTCCTTCACCTCACTCACCTCCTCTCCGAACAACTCAATTCCCGTCGTTCCGCCATCTTCCTTTCCCTCGACCTCGAACGCGCATATGACCGTGTGTGGCATTCCGGTCTCCTTTTCAAGCTCCAAACCTTTGCTCTTCCTCTCAACTATGTCCGTCTGGTCGCTTCCTTCCTTTCCCACCGTCCTTCCTATGTCACCATCCACAACACTGATTCCTACACCTTCTACCCCTCCGCCGGTGTGCCCCAAGGTTCCGTCCTTTCCCCTCTTCTCTACCTCCTTTACACGGCAGACATGCCTCCACCTGCACCTCCCCTACACCTTCTCCAGTACGCCGATGACACTGCCTTCCTTGCCCTCGCTCCCACCCTGCAACGCTCCCAGCACCTTCTCCAATCCTATCTTGACCGGTTCACCACTTGGTGTAACCAGTGGTTGCTCAAGGTCAATCCTTCCAAGACCCAGGCGATCATTGTAGGCAAAACCACTCGTTCCTTCCGTCTCCTTGATTTCTATCTTACTATTTATGGCCGTCCCATCACCCTCACACCTACTCTCAAGTACCTTGGTGTCACCCTCGACCGTCGCCTCTCCTGGAACCCACATCTCCGGACGATCCAAGCCAAGGCACGCTCCCGCCTCCGCCTCCTTAAGCTCCTTTCTGGCCGTACATGGGGTCTGGACCCTTCCACCATCCTCTACACCTACAAGTCCCTCATCCGTCCTATCCTTTGCTATGCTCATCCCGCCTGGATCTCTGCCCCTCCTACCTTCTACAAGTCCATTCAGATCCTAGAACGCCATGCGCTCCGCCTCGCCTATCGCATCCGTCTCCCTTCCCCCACGCGGATCCTCTATGACCTGATTCCCTTCCCGCACCTCCTCCTTTTCCTCGAACGGTTACGGATCCTCTACACCTCCCGCAAGCTTGATCCTCCACACCCTCTTGTCTCTCCCATCCTCTCCCACCCCAACCCGCTGCCGCGCCTGCATTCCTATATCCCACCTGCTCTCCATCTTTACACCCTCCACACCCTCTCCCTCGGTGGCTTCCGTCAACTCCCCCTCCCTGATGATGCCCTCCTCCCCTCCATCTACCCCTCCTACCAACTTTGAGCCTTACCTTCCCTCTCCTCTCCTTTTCCTGTGGGCACCCTCTCTCCCTTCTCTCCCTCCCTCCCCTCCCCTTTCTCCTTGGGCTTCCACTCCCCCTACCCTCCCCCTTCTCCTCCATCCCTCTCCTCCACTGGCATCTTCCCCTCCCCCTCTCTCTCCTCTTCCCCACACCTTTTCCCCTTGGCAGGCCACGACTCTGCTGTCTTCCATCAGTTACTTTCATCGTCCTACGCCGAAGACCATCGCATGTGTTTGTGCCTCGACTCTCCTGCAGTGTGTTTGTGTTTCGTCGTTTGTGCTCCGCTGGTTCACGTGTGGCCATCTGCCATCTGCGTTTGTGCACCGTGTTTCTCCGCTTTTATCCATTGTGCTACGCACGTGACCGACTCCGTTTTAACTCTGTTTTGTCTACTGTTTGTACCCCGCCGTCTTGATTGTTTTTATATCTCACTCATCTCTGTTCTGTGTATACTCTGAGGCCGAAGAGCGGCATACTTGGTCCGCTGCCGGCCTACCTGTTTGTCACAGGTATTAAAATCACAATAAAGGAAAAAAAAAAGGTACAGCATAAGGTGGGACGAGGCAGTTTGAATTAGATTTTATAGATGTATTTCTCACAAATCTCAGAGCCTCTCGCGGTCGTCGTCGTCGTCGTCGTCGTCGTCGTCGTCGTCGTCGTCGTCGTCGTCGCCGCCGCTTTTGCAGAAGTAGCAAATGGCCATCGTAGCAAATGCGGCGAGGGACGCCCTGCCTTCGATTCCGAATGCACAAAGTGTGTTGTCTTGTTTCTCAATCTATATTTGGTCGGTCTCGTAAGAGGTTGAATGTAACGAATGGGTGGGAAAGAGCAAGGGGCAGCGGCTGTGTAGAACGAAAACACAAATCCTCAGGGGTGTGAGCGTTTCGAGATGAGTCGTATATATGTTATAGATGGTTGTTAGTGACCGTGTGGCCTAATGGATAAGGCGTTGGACTTCGGATCTGAAGATTACAGGTTCGAATGCTGTCATGCTCGGGTCTTTCCAGTTCTGAAAAAGAAACATACCGTTTTAATGTAGCAATTGAGCAGTACCAAACCGTCTGAATGTTGCTGTTGACCATTTTTTGCTTGGAGATGCTCTTGAGCTTGAAACACACACAACAAGACCGGTGTTAACTAGCGAAATGGTCGGGAGAGTGCCGACACCGCAAGTTTTGACTGGCACTTGCACATCTGAAACAACGTCGGAAAGTAACTCGTTCGGCTTTTGAGTCACATAAAGTATGTGTGTTCATTTTGACGCCACTAGCTCTGCATGTTGTCATGCAATTTCTTTACCTCTCAGAAATGATTATGACATAAAAGTAAAGTACGTGACGAGTGTGACGTTAGGAAAACATTAGGCAGCATGGAGAGATTCTGTATGGGACCACCCAACCCAAACGAGTACTGTGTGACGTGCTACCCGCCAGGTATTCTAAGAGGTAGCTGGCTAGCTCAGTCGGTAGAGCGTCAGGCTCTTATTCCCAGGGTTGTGGGTTCGATCCACACGCTGGGCGGAACGGAATTTTGTTCCGCTGCAGATGTAAAATATCGTTTTTTTGATTAACGAGATGTAATGGAAATAGCAACCTTAAACTTTGCCTACGTCTCTGTCAGTCGCAAGGAAACTGTATTTGAAGGTGAAGGTGATTTTGTAGACATATGTGAAAGACATGTTCTGAAATGCAAGTGTTGTTATTTGGAGAGCACATCGTTTACGTGTCAGATGTGTAGCCAAGCAGTAATGGGTCGCCATAGCTGCAAATATTAGCCGGTAATCTGAAGTGTTGTCAGCTGAAGTCTGATGATGCAGACGACCGTAAGGACGAAGTTCCCAATGGTACCGCTAGGCCGCGCCTCTTTAGCTCAGTGGTAGAGCACTGGTCTAATAAACCAGGGGTCGTTAGTTCCATCCTCACAGGAGAAAGATGAATTTTGGAAATCAGTTGCGCGTCGTGGCCGTATAGCAAACAGTATCTGTGATGACGAACAATTAGCGACAGGCGTTTTATTAAGAATTACTCTCAGATGTGATTAAGGCGAATGGCGCAGATAAAGCATTTGCCAAAGCGGTACAGCATAAGTTGGGACGTGGCAGTTTGAATTACATTTTATACATGTATTTCTCACATATCCCAGGGCCTCTCGTCGTCGTCGTCGTCGTCGTCGTCGTCGTCGTCGTCGTCTCTTCTGCAGTAGTAGCTCCATTATGACTAAATGCTATTTCGCGTCAAACGTAACTGACGCTATCCCCTGCACCTCTATCCGACGCAGCTTGATTCACTCGCTTTTTAAAATCGCTAAATATTATATCTCACTGTGCATAAAACTATAAAAAGGTAGCACGTGCAAGAATGTAATGAATCATGAAGAAATCCCAAGAAAGATCATCGAAATGCCAGCAAGATTATTACCGAAGTAGACGCCTTGTGATTAACCGAAGAACCTTAACTTGGAAGCCACGGTCCCATTATTTGCTACTTGTGGATGTCTGCTCATGTCCGAGAAAAGTGAACTAATAATACAAATTAAGCCCATAATACTGAAGTAGCCAGATCAGTTATTCATGTTTTCCGAGTGAGCTACGTGGTGTGCTTACAATTTAAAGCCACAGTGGCCACAAGACGGCAGCCTTTTCTGATGAACGGAGTGCTCCAGTATTCATCTACAGACAAGAAAACGAAGTAAACGCGCTCTCATACGGCTTCTATTTGACTTTCTCTGCAGGAAAGCCACAACAAACGACGAGACTGAAAAAATACTTGCATTAAGGTCTATGTCCATACGGTTTGATTGTTTCTTGTTTTGTCATATTTTGCCTGATAAAGAGGTGATAGCTCGAACGCGTTGCAATATCAAATAATTTAAGTAAGTGAACTGGTAGGAATTTCTGAAAAACCTGTTTGTAAAGTCCTGTGATAATATTCTTTTGTACTCGCTTTGGAAAGATGTATTCGAATCCAGACCGATTGCTTCGGTTTACGCTTTCGACGGCACCACCTCAGAATGGGTTTTTGATGTCGCCGTAGAGAACGTCACAACTACTTCTCACCTCAGTTGTGTACAAAACGGTGGGACCCCGAGCGAGTAAACAAAAGAGTTACTATAACGGATTCAGTTTTTAGATTACAATAACGCACCGATAACTGATTACCGCCCGAATGTACGGTTATTGGTTGCGGGACTGAATACACGCAAAAGATAACAGCAGGAACGAATCGCCTTACGTAACAGGTTAAAGAGTGACTGATACGGCGCACTCGGAGTGTCTCTTAAAAACAGTGTAAATTACCAGTCTCTGTGAGACGATCTCTTGAAAAATACTCAGCCAGTAAGCAACTATGTCGTTTCCACTATACGAAAGGTATCGACTGGCTTTATTACCTAATTCTGCCTGAAGTAAAACGTGTGAAAATGTAATTTTATTTACGTTTCGTACTCCTAACACAAAGTACCTCTTAGAAAGCCACCGAATGATTTTATAAAATAAGGGCAACAAAATATATTAGGAAAATACTTTAATCGGTCTTCATGATCAACTCCATTAGCCACATTACACTTCTGGCTACATTTATAAAGCTGGAACTGTTCTTCGGACAGATTGAAGCATTACCGCCACACTACTTCGGATGTCTGTTCAGATACTAACCACACAGCTATACCCAACTACCGTAAAGGCTACCTAAACCGTTCTGGATTGAACTATTAGTACTATGTTTTTTTGAGGATCAACCTCAATAGCCACGAGGCTAATGATGTAGCTTGGATTCTTATGGGAAACGATTTCGATAAAGGAGAAACCATGAATAGATCTTACATCAAACCTCCTCCATCCTTTCTGGTGCGATAGAAACACTTGCATATAATTTTATATGCAGGGAACAAAACCAGATCTAGACGTAGGCTGGAAAAAAGTTATCATAAATCAAGAGAACCACCCACATCGTTAATAAATATTGAAGGCATCTTATGTTCGTCACTCTTCTTTTAACCTGCAGTGCAAAGTGTCGAATATTTCGAGAGGTGGGGCTGTCCATCAAAACAAGAAAAAAATATCCATTACGAATGGATCGGGAAAAGCTTACTTTCTGTGATCTGTACACTTGTCCATAGGAGCCGTCCATCCTGATATCCGTTAATGACATTTATCATATGAGGTGGTCAACGTGACGTTCCTCCAATGGCAATGTATCGCTCTGTTCGTCAGCTTAAGAGATCACGCACTCTCCGAAATACGCTTGCTTGTTGTAGCGTCGAAGACGCGATCCTGTAGTGTCTGGGTATCGTTGACCGGCGTAGCGTCGGCTGAAATGTTACAGCCATCTGGGTTGCCTCCATCCCTTGATAAACTAACACCATCCGCTCCTTATGACGGAGAAATGCTGGAACACGATTCTCATCACTTTATTAAACTCTCATTACTATACTTGATTTTCACTATTGTTCCTGATAAAAATTCCAGAGGTTGTGTGTCTTAACTTACGTCACTTCAGCTGAGAGAATTCGTGGGAACCTCGGAGTTTGTTTCCCCAGGAGTTGTAGAACGTCCGAGGCACAACAATGGGAATGAGGGAGGGACAGCCAGCTCACCGCTCAAAGCATTGAGTCCCCGGTTATAAGTGCGGCAGGGCCCGCAGGGGTCACGCGCCGTTTGGAGGAGGGTGGGATCTTCGGTGTTGCGTGCGCTACTGGCGGCTAGCAGGTCTGAGTCTCAAGACCCGGCGTTAATTCCTTAGCTTTCTGGGATTGTGACTCGCGACGTCACGCCAAAGGTACCCAGTGCTGCCGCTAGGTGTCACACTCAGCGAGTCGGCACCAATTAGGGAGAGAGAGAGAGAGAGGGAGGCCAACGCCGCGACTGTGCGGCAACCGGGTTTCTCTCCAAATTGTAGCTGCACATACGAATGGATGACAGCCAAGCGCAAACTCTGTTGTTGTACCTCTGACACTGAGGCAAGAACGTAAGATCAAATTGCGGAAAATGAGGTAGTAAACGAGTTTTGAAGTATTGTACGCTTACTGAATCTATAATGCACCTCCCTAGCGCTATTTACGCTAACAGTGTATACAGTTCTGTACAGACAAAGTAAAAATGTACATACATCAAAAAAGTTTCGCATCACCTCGGCTCCAAGAGCTCCGGAACCTGTACACATAATTGGAATTGAGATCAACATGAATATCCTTTGCACCCTTTTTATTGCTAATGAAAGTCAGGCATTGCATCTTCGGAGGTGGTGGTCAACATTGCTGTACACACCTCTCCCTCTAATAGCCAGTAGAACGTTCTATTGCATTGATTCGTGCCTGTATTCGTCGTGGCATTTTAGCCATAAGTTCATCAAGGCACTGTTGGTCAAGATTGTCCCACTTCTCAACGGCGATTGGGCGTAGATCCCTGAGAGGGTTGGTGCGTCACGTCTTCCATAAACAGCCCTTTTCAATCTATCCCAGACATGTTCTATAGCGTTCATGTCTGGAAAAGGTGCTGGCCACCCTAGTCGAGCGATGTCGTTATCCTGAAGGAAGCCATTCACAGGATGTGCACGATGGGGGCGCGAACTGTCGTCCATGAAGACGAATGACTCGCCAATATGCTGCCGACATGGTTGTACTATCGGTCGGAAGGTGGTATTCATGTATAGTACAGCCGTTACGGCGCCTTCCATGACCACCAGCGGCGTACGTCCGCCCTCCATAATGCCATCCCAAAAGAGAAGGGAACCTCCACCTTGCTGCACTCGCTGGACAGTGTATCTTGAGGCATTCATCCTGACCGGGTTGCCTCCAAACACATCTCCGACGATTGTCTGGTTGAAGGCATATGCGACACTCATCGGTGGATAGAACGTGATGCCAATCCTCAGCGGTCCATTCTGCGTGTTGTTGGGCCCACCTGTACCGCCATGGACGGCGGAAGTGAAGTTGCGCATTATGCAGCCTATTGCGCAAAGTTTGAGTCGTAACAAGACGTCCTGTGGGTGCACGAAAAGCATTATTCAACATGGTGGCGTTGCTGTCAGAGTTCCTCCGAGCCATAATCCGTAGGATGCGGTCATCCACTGCAGTAGTAGTCCTTGGGCGGTCTGAACGAGGCATGTCATCGACATTTCCTCTCTCTCTGTGTATCTCCTCCATACCCGAACAACATAGCTTTAGTTCACTCCGAGACGCCTGAACCCTTCCCTTGCTGAGAGTCCTTCTTGGCACAAAGTAACAATGCGGACGCGATAGAATACGGTATTGACCGTCTAGTCATGGTAGAATTACAGACAAGACGAGCCGTGTACCTCCTTACTCGTGGAATGACTGGAACTGATCTGCTGTGGGATTTCCAGCTATTTTGGTGGACCGAATTATGTTTGCAGAAACAAAATAATATACTCACATAAAACTCTCAGAGTTCATGTGAATAAAGTGAAAGAGCAAATAAATATCGTGATAAGCATCCTTCACAGAAATATATCATAGTACTTAAAAATTCAAAAGGATAGACTGTATCTGCAGAACGATCTGCTGGTCAACTGCAAATGTGTATTGATTGCCCTTTTTGTACATACTCTAGTCACTGTGAATGTCGAGTATTTCTTTTTTCTCCATTACATGGAGAAACGAACATATAAAACGCACCAGTATTACTGATGGAACCTTCAGGCAGATTATTCTAGTTCTGAGAGGACGTTTCATCGCAGCACACTCTCTGCTGCAGAGTGAAATTCTTTCTGGGAGTTTTACTAGTATAGACAAGTCATTTCACATGTCTGAATCAAATTTTAATTCATTTGATTTGACTCAAATAAAATCGTATTTTCATTAGAATATTATAATTCAGTATTTCCAGTTGACAAAAAAATACAATATTAATACAATTAAAAAAATGCTGAATATGAGGTTCTAACCTCGACACTGTTTCAATATGAAACTCAAATACTTACGAATAGATTTGTATTTAACTGAGCCGGAAAAATATCTCCCTTTTTTAGAATTAACAATTTTGAGTTTTTTCAAATTGTCACATTGTTTTAGTAAACTGATGTCTGGGCACAGATTTTCGAATTACATAAATGTACGTAATGGAAATCGAACAGGGCCAGTCCACAAGCTCCGCTAGCCACATAACAACGTATATATACGCTCACAAGCGTAAAATCTATACCAGCTGCTGTCTGAGCAGGGTGAAAGCACATACAGAGCGCATAACAAATCCGGCAATAACTCACGCATTACAGTCATTTTCACGCCTTGAAGAAGAAAGTTTTTCCGAGTCTGACATCCAGTGGCACACATAGTGACGTCACGAGTCACGACCCCAGGAAGCTCAGAATTTGACGCTGAGTGTCTTACCTGGTAACATCTGGAGAGAACTGACCAGTTCTTGACGAGGAGCGGCCTGCTGCTGTGTGAACCTGACCTGGTGGAGTTCCAGCGGCGTTTGCTTGGCTTGTTGGAAATTCTGAGTAGTTTATACAAGGCTCTGATTCGTCTGCTGTCATTGGACAGAAGTACATAACGTTTTATCTGACATGCTTGTTGCCTTGACGGCCCAAACTGAGGAGTTGGATGTGGATGATCGAACACTCTTGGGTCGATCGTCGTAGAGGAGACTTCTCGTGCTCGATCGCTGAGGGGGGGGGGGGGGGCGATCATTCTGGTGTTCTGCACTGGGAAGTCCTCCCGACAACTTAGCTCGGTCCACAAGTTCCATGGGGGCGCAGATCTCGTGTTGACGCACATCTTAGTGTTACAGGCCCTTTGCTGTTCCTTATCCGTATAAACGATTTGCGAGACAATCTGAGCAGTCGCTTAGGTTGTTTGCAGATGACGCTGTCGGTTATCGACTAATAAAGTCATCAGAAGATCAAAACACATTGCAAAGAAATAGATAAATGGCTCTGAGCACTATGGGACTTAACATCTGTGGTCATCAGTCCCCTAGAACTTAGAACTATTTAAACCTAACTATCTTAGGGACATCACACATATCCATGCCCGAGGCAGGATTCGAACCTGTGATCGTAGCGGTCACGTGGTTCCAGACTGTAGCGCCTAGAACTGCATGGCCACACCGGCCGGCAAACAAATTGCAACGACCATAAATAACGAAAAGTGTGAGGTCATCCACATGAGTGCTAAAAGTAATCCGTTAAACTTCCGTCACACCATAAATCAGTCAAATCTAAAGGCCATACATTCAACTAAATACCTAGTAATTACAATTATGAACAACGTAAATTGTAAGGAACCCACAGAAAATCATGTGGGGAAGGCTAACCCAACACTGCGTTTTATTAGCAGGTACATCGAAAAAGTGCAAAGATGGTAGCATGTTTTGCATCATCGCGAAATAGGGGGGAGAGTGTCACTGAAATGATGGAGATCATTAAAACAAAGGCATTTTTCGTTGCGGAGCAATCTTCTCACGAAATTCCAGTCACCAGCTTTCTCCTCTGAATGCGAAAATATTTTGTTGACGCCGATCAAGATAGGAAGAAACGATCACTATGATAAAATAAGGGAAGTCAGAGCTCGTACAACCGGTCGCTGTGGCCAACCGGTTCTAGGCGCTTCGGCCTGGAACGGCGCTTCTGCTACGGTCGCAGGTTCGAATCCTGCCGCGGGCATGGATGTGTGTGTGGTTAGGTTCGTTAATGTTTAAGTAATTCTAAGTCTAGGGGACTGATGACCTCAGATGTTAAGTCCAATAGAGCTTAGAGCCATTTGACCCATTTGAAGAGCTCGTACGAAAAAGATGTAGGTGTTTGTTATTTCCACGCGCTATACGACATTTGGATAATAGAGAATTTTGAAGGTGGTTCGAAGAACCCTCCACCAGGCACTTCAACGTAATTAGCAGAGTATCGATGTAGATGTGGATGTAGATCGAGATGGCTAGTGATTGGTGAGCACATTGTAGCGGCACCAATTTGTCTGGGAGATTACCATTTTACAGTTGTACACCACCGCAGTACCGTAAGATTCCGGATACCAAGAGAGGTTCTTGTCATTTTAGTCCCGACAAGGAACCACTACATAGTAAAATTCAGATTCGTAGGGTTTATTCACATTGTAATGACACATTCCGACCCAGAGACATACAACACCTTAAAGGCTGCGCCAAAGATTAAATTGAGAGGGATGTAGAATATAATCTCTGTAATGTTCATATTGGATTCTCTTTTCTTTCATACTCCAAGATGGAGCTAAGACACACTTTCGATTGTTGCCTTGTGGAGGACGGACGTAATTTCGGACTGTGCGGAATGGCAGCCATGTTGTTAGTAATCATGATTTGTGCGACGAGCAGAGCAAGTCTTATTGTCTTGTGAATAAATAATTTTCGTAACACTTCGATACTTCTCACTATTTTTTAAAGTGACGTAGCATTGTATTTCCTTGGTTTCCACCGTCTTCGTGAAGTGAACCGATGCCGACTTAGGAAGGTACACACGGTCAACAAAGAGAAGAACATCGAGGGCGACTAATGAATTAATATTGTGGCAGAAGGACTAATTCTACGTCTAAGGTGAGAACTCTGATTAAATCAACAGTGACGTAGAATTCAAAAATGTAATTAATCGGAATGGTAAATTATATTACAGGCATATTTCACGCAACACTGAATTTGTCCGCATTCAAGCTGGTCAATACAGCCCGTAAAAAAAGAAAGGCCTTTCAAAAATTCTGAAGTTACAATTCCATGTCCACAACTTTAACTCTTTACAAAAAACCAATAAATTTAATTTTTTTTTATTTATTCCGCCTCAACATCGTGGAGGGAATCTGCAGCATGAACACATTATCCTTCCCTGGACATTATGCTTTTGCTGATTGTCAATATTAGTCTAACATGATAGACAGTTAGTCTATTGGTTTTCTTGTGTACGAAGAAGACTTTTCTTAATAAATCACCAGTTCATTTTTTACTTGAATTTCATTTAAAGAATTTAGTGTTCCTTTCATTTGATTTGCATTATTAAATGTTTTTAAAATACAGTTATTAAGTAATTTTATACAAATTGTTCACCCTAGGACCTCATGTAAGGGCCAAATTTCAAGTAGCATATTTCCATTGTATTATGTATATCAAAACTGTATCTAAAGGGATTTGTCAGAGTCTAAATAGTCTCCGACTCTGGTAACGATTTCTAATTTCACATACATGTGGTACTGCAAGACTAACGCCTGGAACTGTTCCCATAACCAAAACTACAGAGGACTGAAGTCGAGGGAACAGGGGACCAAGGTGTGCCCCCTCCACCCCAACCATTCCAAAAGACATGAAGCGTCAGCATCCGATATTCACACACATTGCAGATGAAATGTGACATAATGCATAAACCACATCGGTAGTCTTTACTGATGTGGTACCTCCTCCGACAAGGTAAGCAAAATGTTAACAAGAAGTTGACGATAATGAGCTCCATTAAATGTTTGAAGTAGGATGTATGGCCCTAGTAACTTATCACCAAGAATGTCTATCCATTAGTTAACGGAGAAATGAGGTTGATGTACTCTTTGTACAGCAGCATAGGGGTTTTCATAAGCCCACACGTGCTGAGTATGGAAGTTCACAGCACGACCCTTTGTGAACCGCACAGGATCAGAGAAATAAATTCTTCGTCGAAAACAGTGGACCTGCAGCACGCTTCTGTATGGGCCAATGACACAACTATGATAGGCTATCGTGGTCCTCTGGCATTAGTGCCTCGATGTGCTGAAGGTGTTTCGGATACAGCAATAGCTCCAGCAGTACCAGCCGGACAATAGGATGACTTATGCCTTCTGTTGGTGTCAATCGCCAAATCCCCACACTGCTGTTGCACGTCTTTCGTCCAGCAAATCTGGTATGTCCTCCTGCATCTGAGGTGTGTGAACTGACTCATTCCGCCCACTATTTGTCTTTTGGAAGCTAGAAAATCCGTGTCCTTAAGAAGCCGAAAACTTTGGGTCAACAACTTATCGCATGGTACTCTGCAACGTGGGTATTTTTCTGCGTAGTGGTAACGTGATTACGGGCTATTTCCAATTGCTAACCCATAGCAGATAATTATATCCTTCATGTCACTTTAGGAGTAGTACGCTTCCATTGTTAACAAGCAGAAGAGAAATGGAAAATTTACCAACCCATTCGTGCACAGTGCAGTACAAATATCACAGTGACAGTAAACATTGCGATATGACTTACAGGGACTAGAAGTTTGTTTGTGCACACATGTAATGTAGAATAACGTGATGCAATTCTGAAATGTACTTAAATGCCATACTCCGAATAAATAAATGCGATACATACCCATTGTTAAAAGCAATTTACTACAAAATAACACACACTAACAACGCTAAAACTATAGTACATGCAACACAACTGCCTGTAGATTACCCAGTGCTCAGACTTGTGTACACTGGAGTACGTCAATACGGAAAGAAACGTACAGTAGTGAACGCTATTGACGGATCATGGGTTGGGGTTCGGTTGTTTGGGGAAGGAGAGCTGACAGTGAGGTCATCGGTCTCATCGGATTAGGGAAGGACGTGGAGGAAAGTCGGCCGTGCCCTTTCAAAGGAACCATCCCGGCATTTGCCTGGAGTGATTTAGGGAAACCACGGAAAACCTAAATCAGGATGGACGGACGCGGGATTGAACCGTCGTCCTCCCGAATGCGAGTCCAGTGTGCAAGCCACTGCGTCACCTCGCTCGGTTCACGGATCATGGGAGCAGCACCTGTGGCCATACATCACTTGTTTATTTAATATCTACCTTGCGTGTCAGGCGGACATATTCACACCCGAACGTCTTCAGCCACTATGGACAAGTGTAAAGATCTCACAAAGTATGCATTTTCAGACCCACGTTCAAGGTATTTTTTTTTTCTTGTTCTTGTGGTTGGTATCACCTATCAAAATATTTGCCACTATTTCTCCAATATCCTGTGTAGGTATTCCACCCAAGAGTCTTCAGGCGCATTTGCTCTGGTGTTCCGACAGATATTTTCGATTTCGTGTTTGGAATGTGTAGGTGGAGTCAGTCGAAATTAATACTGTTCATTACGCCTGTCATGATGTGCCACTGTCGCCACAAAGCGTCGGTTTGTTCCCCGTTAAAAAAAATAATTTATTTTCAAAGCGGAATTTCACGTACCCATTCGGATGGACGGGCCACAAACTATTCTACAACGTTATTCGCTTCATCCATTTGTATTAACAGGAGCGGGAAAACTCTAAGAATAACCGATACTCTAACAGCGACAACAAGGCCCTGGCCCAAATTGATAGCTACCGCCACTCTCCGTTTTCCAGTTTTCCTGCTAATACGTATCGCTAAAACGAATACCAAGCTGGACTAATCTCGGGCCGCTCTAACGAATGAGAATGTAAAATTCCGCTTCAAAAAGCATTTCGCGTGTAACGGAAACAAACCGAAGCTTTCCGTCGACGTGATGACCAGTACACGTTTGGACTGACTGCATCTACACATTTAAAATATCTACTGGAAAACCAGAAGAAATGTGCCTGAAAACTTTTATACACTGAAGTAGCAAAAGTCACGGAGCACGTCGTAGCATCGTGTCGGACCTCGGTTCACCCAGTCCAGAGCATCATCTCCGTGTGGCGTGTACTCAAAAAGTCGATAGAAGTGCCTTGCAGAAATATTGCACGCTGCCTCTGTAGCCACACATAGTTACGAAACGCTGCCTCGCCTGTAATCGAACACAGGCAGATGCAGCTCAAGTGCGTTCTGGGTACTGATACTCTAATAGAGGTGGTGATATGTGGCATAAAAGCTGAAAACTTACTGCCTGCAGCCTCCTGTAACAAATCGTCCCATGTGCTGGATTTTTCCACGTGTAGAACATTCGCACTTACCTTGCTCAGAGATCCGTCCTGTTGCGCACCATTCTGTCGCGAGAGTTCCAGCCACTCATTGTCGTTAAATGGATTATGTTGTGGATCAGCGGGTTCGATTTTCTCCAACTGTGGTGGTCCCGCCAAGGCATTCTTACTCTGCTCACGGTCCCCTCATGAGCAGTCTCTGCTTTCGTGGTGTAACGTTCTCTGGCAGCATGCTTCCAAAGTGAAAGTTAAAAGAACATTTCGATGTATAATGTTCATTGCAACAAATAATTTATATGTATTTCTGTTAATTGTATTTCAAAAGGACATTTAAAAGATAATTATGAATTTTGCTATTATAAATGATTATTCAAAGACTGTTAAATACTATCTGTGGCGGAGGATGTGAAAACCGCTACAGAAGAAAGGATATGTTATCAAAAACGACAAAGACTGTACAAAAATTAGGTAAGATATAAATTGGCAATATATTGTAGTAGAATCGCTTGCCTTCTGCACAGACTGAATGGGAGAGGAACCCGTAACGTTGCATTAGGCTCTTACGTAGTCTTCATTTGTCATAAGTCGATGATCGACGCCATTTGTAGCTGGGATTGTAAACGGTGTGTAAAGATTTTAATTGTTTCTGTTAAAATATATTTATCTAGTAAAATCTGTTTGTCACAATTACTGCAAAGTTCGCACCGGACATTACCCATTTTATTTTAGAATTTCCAGCATTTTATTGGATATCGCTGGCAGTACGGAGCTGCACCGTGAGCGAGCATTCTGGAACAGCGGCAGATTAAAATATACCATCGCAATAACGACCACATCCTAAAAAGGGTACAGGTAGAGGTGAACGAAAAGAAAAACGTGTTTCTTTTCACAGCATTCCATAGACAGAATACAAAGAGATAGTAGATTTTATCTTGTGCATTCACAGGTGGATACAAGCTGCAGCTGTTTTAAATTTTCATTCGAAAAGTGATAAATTCTGAACATACCGTGAAGTGTATTTAAAAGTGGATAATTCTTCAGGAGAGCTTACAAATATAAAAAAGAATTCATGAAGTAAAAATAGTCTTATGCTTCAAAGCTAGTTGGGCTATATCCAGTAAACAAAAATCCAGTGCAACGTGAAAATCTTTGCTAAGTTCGATGGAAAATAATATTTTCATTCTTGTACAAACAGCTGTAGTCCTTGAATAAAAATAAAACTTGAATCATTATTTTGGGAACATTCAAAAAATTCGTTTTTATTAATCTGCAATAGAATATTTCATACGTAAAGTAAAAATCATAGATGAAAAATTTATTGCAACCTTTGAAACCTCCCTTTAGAAAAATTTATGAATGATTGTGCTGATAATCTCCTTTACGTTATTTGATTTTCAAACAGCTGAGCAAAACTCAACGTACTCAGACATTTCTCTTTACTTACTCTGATCATCACTAAACGGACTCACAATATTTTAGCGCAACGCAATCTGACTTATATAATCCCGACAAAAGAATGGCCCCGACTAACAATAACCTGTACCTATCACGAATCACTAACCTCATAAAAATCTTCCTTACTCGAACTACTGCAATATAGCGAGCGCCAGTACTGCCAGCTACATAAAAGATTCTAACTATTGAAGGCACTAACTAGAAATCCAGTCCTACAAATTTACTCTGATGGACACACGTCCAGATCATCCGCTCTCAAAACTCTGCCATCTCTCTCCCCACATCCGACACTGCTGGCGGCTCACCTCCAACTGCGCTACGCTAAGCGCTGTTCACATCCAACTGCCCAACACTACAATAGCGAATATTTCAACAATGCCAACCAGCCACAGACTGCACACAGCACAATCAGTGATTTTCATACAGAGCGCTATGTGGCGTTACCAACATAAAAACCTAAACAGCCTACTTACACCTTTCATTTCTCATGTCCATCCATGTATATGTTAAGTTCAATCTCAACGGTTTCCCAATCAAATTAAACGCAGAAAACAAAGTTTAAAACCAAACGGTCAGCTCCCGAATAATTAAAACAGACAGAAAGGCATTAAAGTGGTTTCTGATCCCACTGCTTCCAGGGTTTTGTGATTGCGTTCGCGTGTCTCTTCATTCCTGTAATGATTTGCCCTATCTTTTTCTATTCCCCAGTTGTTCCCAAATCACCGCCACCCGTTATTGCTATCACCACTCAGCTGATCGCAGCCCCGTAATCGGTCTCACTACGACCGCCCGTTGTTGTCGCTACTACATCTACAATTATACTGCGCAAGCCACCCAACGGTGTGTGGCGGAGGGCACTTTACGTGCCACTCTCATTACCTCCCTTTTCTGTTCCAGTCGCGTACGGTTCGCGGGAAGAACGACTGCCGGAAAGACTCCGTGCGCGCTCGAATGTCTCTAATTTTACATTCGTGATCTCCTCGGGAGGTATAAGCGGGGGGAAGCAATTTATCCGATAACTCATCCAGAAACGCACCCTCTCAAAACCTGGACAGCAAGCTACACCGTGATGCACAGCGCCTCTCTTGCAGAGTCTGCCACTTGAGTTTGCTAAACATCTCCGTAATGCTATCACGCTTAATAACCCTGTGACAAAACGCGCCGCTCTTCTTCGGATCTTCTCTATCTCCTCCGTCAACCCAATCTGGTACGGAATCCACACTGATGAGCAATACTCAAGTATAGGTCGAACGAGTGTTTTGTAAGCCACCTCCTTTGTTGATGGACTACATTTTCTAAGGACTCTCCCAATGAATCTCAACCTGGTGACCGACTTACCAACAATTAATTTTATATGATCATTCCACTTCAAATCGTTCCGCACGCACACTCCCAGATATTTTACAGACAGAAATGCATAAAAATGGTTTTTGATCCCACTGCTTCCAGGGTTCTCGTGACCACGTACGTGTGCCCCTTCATTCGTGTACTGATTTACCCTACGTTTTTCTATTCCCCAGTTGTTCCCAAAGGAACTAGGGTGGCCGCGTACGGTCAGTCACTCTGGCCTAGGTTTTCGACTGCGCCCGCAACTGGAATCGTGCGTTTGCGCACCGCATGTCTAGATCGTATACTTAGACAGATACTCCCCCAAATCGTACTCGAACTCTTATTGCACCGATTTAAATGCTTCCACATCATCCTTTCATTTTGCAAAACGATGAGGTATCAGTCCCCTATAACTTAGAACTACTTAAACCTAACTAACCAAATGACATCACACTGAAGCGCCTAGAACCTCATGGCCACACCGGCCGGCTGCATTTTGCAGCTGGGATGATGTGACACATGTTGGTTGGCATTATAGTAAGGCAAATACTGATCAGCTCTGCTGCTCCGAACGTATAAAATAAAAATTGATTAGCCTGTACCATGTGTTCGAGCAAACGGGCGGCGCTCGTAAATCCAGAATATTTAAGGAAGAGTATTACGATAATGTTGTGTGGGCTCGTGCAGCCTCCGACCAGTAGGCTGAAAGGAATGTGTGTGAGTGAATTCCTAAAGTACATCTACATTAACATCTACATCTACATGAATACTCTGCAATTCACATTTAAGTGCTTGGCAGAGGGTTCATCGAACCACAATCATAATATCTCCCTACCATTCCACTCCCGAACAGCGCGCGGGAAAAACGAACACCTCAACCTTTCTGTTCGAGCTCTGATTTCTCTTATTTTATTTTGATGATCATTCCTACCTATGTAGGTTGGGCTCAACAAAATATTTTCGCATTCGGAAGAGAAAGTTGGTGACTGAAATTTCGTAAATAGATCTCGCCGCGACGAAAAACGTCTTTGCTTTAATGACTTCCATCCCAACTCACGTATCATATCTGCCACAATCTCTCCCCTATTACGTGATAATACAAAATGAGCTGCCCTTTTTTGCACCCTTTTGATATCCTTCGTCAATCCCACCTGGTAAGATCTCACACCGCGCAGCAATATTCTAACAGAGGATGAACGAGTGTAGTGTAAGCTGTCTCTTTAGTGGACTTGTTGCATCTTCTAAGTGTCCTGCCAATGAAACGCAACCTTTGGCTCGACTTCCCCACAATATTATCTATGTGGTCTTTCCAAATGAAGTTGTTCGTAATTTTAACACCCAGGCACTTAGTTGAATTGACAGCCTTGAGAATTGTACTATTTATCGAGTAATCGAATTCCAATGTATTTCTTTTGGAACTCATCTGGATCACCTCACACTTTTCGTAATTTAGCGTCAACTGACACCTGCCACGCCATACAGCAATCTTTTATAAATCGCTTTGCAACTGATACTGGTCTTCGGATGACCTTCCTAGACGGTAAATTACAGCATCATCTGCGAACAACCTAAGAGAACTGCTCAGTCACCTAGGTCATTTATATAGGTCAGGAACAGCAAAGGTCCCAGGACGCTTCCCTGGGGAACACTTGATATCACTTCAGTTTTACTCGATGATTTGCCGTCTATTACTACGAACTGCGACCTTCCTGACAGGAAATCACGAATCCAGTAGCACAAATGAGACGATACCCCATAGGCCCGCAGCTTGATTAGAAGTCGCTTGTGAGGAACGGTGTCAAAAGCTTTCCGGAAACCTAGAAATACGGAATCAACTTGGGATCCCCTGTCAATAGCGGCCATTACGTCGTGCGAATAAAGAGCTAGCTGCGTTGCACAAGAACGATGTTTTCTGAAACCATGCTGATTACGTATCAAACTGCTGAGATCATCACTTACACTAACCCCAACTAAGAACAACACACAACCCATGCAAGAGGCAGGACTCGAACCTCCGGCAGGAAGGGCTCTCAATCCGTGACATGGCGCCTCAAACCTCGTGGCTACTCCGCCCGGCGCTGAAAGGAAAGCCTGCCGAAATTCCCTTACTGTCTCACAACGCCGCGATCTGGTCCTCATTGGCATGGCAGGTTCCCCTGCTAAGAAACAACGCACGAATTCAGTTGTGTGTGCTGGGCCACACTGGGGAAAGCACAAATTCGAACAGTTCCGACCAGGCATAGGGTGAATTCAGATAACCGAGTTCAGGAACAACTCAAACTCACGTAGTGAAAGGAAATGCTTAAAACAGAAGTTTTGCTTTTCTCTCGCGAAGGTCTGTCCTCCGCCGCGAGAGCCTCCCGCAACATTGCTTTCCCTGTAATCGCACTTATCCTCGCGTTCCGAGTCCCTCTTTGCACTTTATTCCCTGAGGCTCCAACTCCATCAGCCCCTATACATCTACATTTACATGGATACTCTGCAAATTATATTTAAGAGGCTGGCAGAGGTTTCATCGAACACCGCGCGACCGTTACGGTTGCAGGTTCGAATCCTGCCTCGGGCATGGATGTGTGCGATGTCCTTAGGTTAGTTAGGTTTAAGTAGTTCTAAGTTCTAGGGGACTGATGACATCAGATGTTGAGTCCCATAGTGCTCAGAGCCATTTGAGCTACTTCATCGAACAACCTTCACAATTCCCTATTATTCCAATCTCGTATAGAGCGCAGAAGAAACGAACATATATATCTTTCAATGCGAGGTCTGGTTTCCCTTATTTTATTATGCTGGTCGTTTCTTCCTATGTTGGTCTCCGTCAGCAGAATGTTTTAGCATTCGGAGGAGAACATTGGTGATTGAAATTTCGTAGGAAGCTTCCTCTGCAACGAAAAACGCCTTTGTTTTAATGATCTCCATCCCAAAGCCTCCAACATTTCAGTGACACTCTCTCCCCTATATCGTGATAATACACTTTTTCGATGCACCCCGTCAGTCCTATGTGGTAAGGATCCCACACCGCACAGCAGTATTCTAAAAGATAACGGACAACATTAGTGTAGGCAGTCTCCTTAGCAAATGTATTACACTTCCTAAGTCTCCTGCCAGTAAAATGCAGTCTTGGGTTAGCCTTCCCCAGAACATACTCTGTGTGTTACTTGCAATTTAAGTGGTTCGTAATAATAATTCCTAGGTATTTACGGCCTTTAGATTTGTCTCATTTATCGTGTAACCGAAGTTTAACGGATTACGTTTAGCACTCATGTGGATTACCTCACACTTTCCGTTATTTAGGGTCGATTGCCAATTTTCGCACCATCCAGATACCTTTTCTAAATGGCTTTGCAATTTGTTTTGATCTTCTGATGACTTTATTAGCCGATAAACGACAGGGTCATCTGCAAACAATCAAAGACGGCTGCTCAGATTGTCTCCCAAATCGTTTATAGAGATGAGGAACAGCAAAGGACCCTGGAGAACGCCAGGAATCACTTCCGTTTTACTCGATGACTTGTACCACCAAACTCTGATAGGAACCTAATTGGTATACACTCTGGGCCAGAAGACTTGCCTTTATTAAGTAATTCAAGTTGCTTCACTACTCCAAGGATATCTACTTCGACGTTACTCATGTTGGCACCTGGTCTTGTTTCGAATTCTTGAATACTTACTTCGTGTTCCTTTGTGAAGGCATTTCGGATAACTGTGTTTAGTAGCTCTGTTTTGGCAGCACTGTCTTCGATAGTATCTCCATTGCTATTGCGCAGAGAAGGCATTGATTGTGTCTTGCCGCTAGCATACTTCACATACGAACAGAATCTGTCTGAATTTTCTGCCAGGTTTGGAGATAAAGTTTCGTTGTGAAAACTATTATAAGCATGTCGCATTGAAGTCAGCGCTAAATTTCGAGTCTCTTTAAAAGATCGCCAATGTTGGAGATTTTGTTTCCGTTTAAATTTGGCATGTTTGTTTCGTTGTTTCTGCAACAGTGTTTTGACGCGTTTTGCGTACCAATGAGAATGAACTGCGTCGTTTGTTAATTTATTTGGTGTAAATCTCTGAATTGCCGCCGATACTATTTCTTTGCATTCAAGTCATATCTGGTCTGCAGTGACATAATTAATGTGGAAGGAGTGGAGGAAGATGTTATGTGAATTTTTATGTGCTCTTTTGAACAGGTATATATTTCGTTTATTTGTGGAGGACTTGGGGGTCTGGGTACGTTCAATAATACCAGTATCCGTTTTAATCCTCGTTACTAGTTCAGGATTACCCCTTGTTAACAGGTAAAGCGCGGTTTTCACAACCTTTTACTATTCATGAAGTAACTGATCAAAATACTTGTCGGAGAAAGCGTTTAGCAAAATTTCGGATGATGTTTTATGCGTACCTCCGGAATTAAACATGTATTTTCACTAACATATCGAGGATAGATTAAAGGCACCACGAACTATATTTGTATGAGTCGGGTACGCGTTTGAAATTAAACTCAACTCGTCTTTGAACCTTTCAGCTACTGTATCATCTGAATTGGGAGGTCGGTAAAAGGATCCAGTTATTATTTGATTCCGGTTGCCAAGAATGTCCTCTGTGCATACTAATTCGCAGGAACTGTCTACTTCAATTTCGGGACAACCTGCTTTGAGGTGAGCCACACGTTTCTTCAAGTCACGAGCTACGTATCGTCCCCTCTGGACCAGACCTGGGTGTTGCTCACAGTAGCCGGCAGTCTGTTGCTTTATCGCCACCGCCTGCGGCCGAACTGGTGCTCGCTGTCTCTGCGACGTTAACTCCCGGCTCTCGGCAGCTCTTTGGAACAGGAACTCGAGCGCAGCAAAAGACGGAGTACGTATCGCGCTGATTCTCTGCTCTGCCTGACCCTTCGTGGCTTCCAAACGCCCGGCAGCCGCTCTCTCAGCTCGGGACAGTAGCTCTACGCGTTCACTTTGGGACAGCCACGAACGTCGCCATAACCCTGCTCTCCTGTTCTTCGAGCACTCTGTTTAGCGGCAACTGCTCGCTTTCAGCTTCACAGACGCTTCTCGACGACCCTCGACGTTTTCGCTAACTCGATCGCTATTTCATCCCGTAGCATCTTCTAAAGTCATTCGCTTTACTTTCCACGTTCCGTTCGAGCTTAAGATTCGCAGCTTCTAAGTCATCAAATAGCTTTTCATTCACTTTCCTCGGCTCATTAAATTTCTCTTCAGTCCCTTCGTGAGTTCACCAACCGGCACAGAGGTTGTTTGAGCATAGAGGGAAAAAAAATTTGCATGCAGTTAATGCAATGCTAAATCTAACCATAGTACATAACATCGTTAAATGAACCTGTATAATTAATCAATGGATTGTGAATTTGGCACATTAGTTCTACTCATTCCTCTCTCTGGGTACTTCGTTATCACTGTCTTTTTGTGCAGCATATAAGAATCAGGCTAATATTTCAAAGAAAGAAGCAGTTAAGAGCATCGAGTTGCAAGTGTGGCAGCTATTTGGTGCGTTCTAAAGTAGTTAGAGGACACACGATTTGAGTTTTCATGAAACACATTTATTCAAAAATAGCCACAAAGAATTATGGGGGGACATTCTGTAGATATACTTAAGTTGTGCCTGAACACGAAATAAACTAATCTGATCCGGCAAGAAGAAATTACATAGCGCAATTTAACTATGCATACGTGAGGGAAAAGAGAGGAAAGGGAACAGAAACATATGACTTCAGTTATCCAATCAAGCTTCACACGAAAACGACGAAATTCATAGGAACATTACCTGCATTGCCTGCATGCACTAACATCAAAGGGGTTTACACCGATTGAAACATCTTGTTACAGCAAATACACCACCTGAGAATTCACGCAAGCATCATGGAAAGAAGTCACCTGAGTTGCACATCCAACTGTTTCAAACAGATGTGAGTGAAAATCGCTAAATGTATAAATCAATGAGAGTACACCACTGTAAGAACGAATAGATCATGAATCACGCCGAATTCATAATAAAACCATCAAGGCGGAAGGCCCCAATGATTCGAGAAACATATGGCCCCCATTAAACAAAGGCAACTGCTACACGTTCCCACAAAACACGGAAATGCAGTAACGCAAATATTCACCCATCACTTATCAGTTAAAATAACACTGCGGTACCGCGCGACTGCTACGGTTGCAGGTTCGAATCCTGCCTCGGACATGGATGTGTGTGATGTCCTTAGGTTAGTTAGGTTTAAGTAGTTCTAAGTTCTTGGGGACTGATGACCTCAGATGTTAAGTCCCATAGCGCTCAGAGCCATACATCCACCGACAGCCACCGCTCGGTTGGAGCGCATGGAAAGCCCACACGGGAAACGGACAATACCAACTTGACAACCACGAAGCTGTCGAACAGCACCGATAGACCTCTTTGCCCACGTAAGAGGTACAAAATTGGTTATCCTGTGCTTCTAGCAGACGAAAAGCAGCCCAAGTACCAAACGCAAGACAAACCTGAAAAGACACATAAAAAGACCAGGTCACACAAGGTAGGCTAATGGACGAACTTTATAAATATGGGTCTCGATTACACATGGAATATAAATGGATCACTTAAAGTACTGACATACTGATGCGCAGAACGAGTTGCTTGCACTTAACGTCAGATTATCACTGAAACTTCTCAGTCCTTCTGGGACAGTTAGTAGAACCAACTGCAGGCAAACAGAATCAAACAGGGCAACAGTCTTATCAAGCGACTCTACACAGACATTTCAACATATCATAAACACACTAATTATAATCCTTCATGCAGTGATTTTTGCGTTTTCTCCTGTGGAGTTACGGGGTACTTTTATTGATATGAGCGTCCACTATCTACATCTATATCTACATGGGTAGACTGCAAATCACACTTAAGTGCTTGGCAGAGGGTTTATCGAACCACCTTCACAATAATTCTCTATTACTCCAATCTCGAACAGCGTGGTGGAATAACTAACACGTATATCTGTCAGTGCGAGCTCTTATTTCCCTTACTTTATTATGATGATCGTTTCTCCCTACGTAGGTCAGCGTTAACAAAATATTTTCACGTTCGGAGAAGAAAGTTAATGACTGAAATTCCGTGAGAAGATTCCGCCGCAACGAAAAACGCCTTCGTTTTGATGACGTCCTCCCCTAACTGTGTATCATGCAGTGACACTCTCTCCCCTATTCCATATTAATACAAAACGAGCAGCGCTTCTTTGAAGTTTCTCTATGTACTCCGTTAATTCCATCTGGTAACAATCCCACACCGCGCAGCAGTACTTCGAAAGGAGACGGACAAGCACAGTGTAGCTAGACTCTTCAGTAGATCTGTTACATATTCTAACTGTTCCGCCAAAAATACGCAGTCTTTGGTTTGTCTTCCCCGCATCATTTTCTCTCTCTTCTTTCCACTTCAGTAGTTCGTAACTGTAATTCTTAGGTATTAATTTAAAATTACGGCTTTTAGATTTGATTGATCGTGTAGCCGATGATTAACGGATTCCTAGTAGCACTCTTGCGGATAACCCCACACTTTTCATAACTTTGCGCTAATTGCCAACTGCCAACTTTCGAACCATACAGATATCTTTACTAAATCGTTTTGCAACCGATTTCGATCTTCTAATGACTTTACTAGACATTACCTACAAACAGTGATCGTAGATGGCAGCTACTCATGATCGCAACAGAGTTTCACTGGACACGGGGAGATGAACATTTTTCCATAACACATCCGTCAGTAGTTCTCTTTGATGAACAGGATGTGCTTCACTTCAGCAACTGCTTCATTTCTGCACTACAATAGGGTGTCTCACGGAGACCTAGGAGCTATAAAGGGCTTGGAAAATCTCTGTCGGCTAGTCTCATAGTCTTTAAACCGGAGATGCTTATTTTGCTGTAATTGGTTTTGTGGAACCGAGAATTCATTGGAATCTTCTCTTGCAATGCTGCGTGGTGATTGCCCTTTAATCGCCTTAATGAGCTCCGGTCTTATTGCCAAAGGTAATTCAAACTGAGTTCGAGGATGTTATAAATGCATAAGATCCAAAGATGATGAGATGTAGATTGTTTACATAGGAAAGTATCACTTTGCTTACGTCACCGAGAAATACTGGCAATGAGTGTTGTGAACAGAGTGACTAACTTATACTTCTCCACAGAACTGATTGTGAGTCAGGTAGATCTGTGGCACATCTACATCTACAACTACATGACTACTCTGGAATTCACATTTAAGTGCTTGGCTGAGGGTTCATCGAACCACAATCATACTATCTCTCTACTATTCCACTCCCGAACAGCGAGCGGGAAAAACGAACACCTAAACCTTTCTGTTCGAGCTCTGATTTCTCTTATTTTATTTTGATGATCATTCCTACCTATGTAGGTTGGGCTCAACAAAATATTTTCGCATTCGGAAGAGAAAGTTGTTGACTGAAATTTCGTAAAAAGGTCTCGCCGCGACGAAAAACGTCTATGCTGTAATGACTTCCATCCCAACTCGTGTATCATATCTGCCACACTCTCTCCACTATAACGTGATAATACAAAACGAGCTGCCCTTTTTTGCACCCTTTCGTTGTCCTCCGTCAATCCAACCTGGTAACAGAGGACGAACGAGTGTAGTGTAAGCTGTCTCTTTAGTGGACTTGTTGCATCTTCTAAGTGTCCTGCCAATGAAACGCAACCTTTGGCTCGCCTTCCCGACAATATTATCTATGTGGTCCTTCCAACTGAAGTTGTTCGTAATTTTAACACCCAGGTACTTAGTTGAATTGACAGCCTTGAGAATTGTACTAGTTATCGAGTAATCGAATTCCAACGGATTTCTTTTGGAACTCATGTGGATCATCTCACACTTTTCGTTATTTACCAACTGCCACCTGACACACCATACAGCAATCTTTTCCAAATCGCTTTGCAACTGATACTGGTCTTCGGATGACCTTACTAGACGGTAAATTACAGCATCATCTGCGAACAGTCTAAGAGAACTGCTCAGATAGTCACCCAGATCATTTATATAGATCAGGAACAGTAGAGGTCCCAGGACGCTTCCCTGGGGAACACCTGATATCACTTCAGTTTTACTCGATGATTTGCCGTCTATTACTACGAACTGCTACCTTCCTGACAGGAAATCACGAATCCAGTCGCACAACTGAGACGATACCGCATAGCTCCGCAGCTTGATTAGAAGTCGCTTGTGAGGAACGGTGTCAAAAGCTTTCCGGAAATCTAGAAATACGGAATCAACTTGAGATCCCATGTCGATAGCGGCCATTACTTCGTGCGAATAAAGAGCTAGCTGCGTTGCACAAGAGCGATGTTTTCTGAAGCCATGCTGATTACGTGTCAACAGATCGTTCCCTTCGAGGTGATTCATAATGTTTGAATACAGTATATGCTCCAAAACCCTACTGCAAACCGACGTCAATGATATAGGTCTGTAGTTAAATGGCGTGGCAGGCAGCGAAAGGCGTCCCCGGAGGCTGATCAGAAAGCCTCCCCGGTGTATCTGACAAACCGGTTTCAGGCACTGTCTCTGGCTGAGCCAGATGCAGCTGCCTGCCCTGTTTCAGAGGATCATTCTCAGCCTTCAAGGTCCGGGCAATCGCAGAGGGTGGGCTTACTGGTAGTTGGGAGCTCCAATGTTGGGCGCGTAATGGGGCCCCTTAGGGATACGGCGGCTAAGGAGGGGAAGAAATCCAGTGTGCACTCCGTGTGCATTCCGGGAGGAGTCATTCCTGATGTGGAAAGGGTCTTTACGGATGCCATGAAGAGCACAGGGTGCAGCCAGTTGCTGGTGGTGGCACATGTCGGCACTAATGACGTTCGGACCTTTTTTGTGTACCACGGGGGATCCGTTCCATCTCTTACCAATTTATGAGGTATAAATATCTCAATTGCTGTTGCTACTATATCTTTGAATTTGAGCCACATCTCGTCTACATTCGCATAGTCAGTTCGGAAGGAATGGAAATTGTCTGTTAGGAAGGCTTCTAGTGGCACTTTATCCGCTTTTTTAAATAAAATTATTTTGCGTTTGTTTCTGATGGATTTGGAAGAAATGGTATTGAGCCTAGCTACAATGACCTTGTGATCACTAATCACTGTATCAGTCATGATGCTCTCTATCAGCTCTGGATTGTTTGTGGCTAAGAGGTCAAGTGTGTTTTCGCAACCATTTACAATTCGCGTGGGTTCGTGGACTAACTGCTCGAAATAATTTTCAGAGAAAGCATTTAGGACAATCTCGGCAGACGTTTTCTGCCTACCACCGGTTTTGAACAAGTATTTTTGCCAACATACCGAGGGTAGGTTGAAATCCCCACGAACTATAACCGTATGAGTGGGGTATTTATTTGTTACGAGACTCAAACTTTCTCTGAACTGTTTCGCAACTGTATCATCGGAGTCTGGGGGTCGGTAGAAGGAGCCAGTTATTAACTTAATTCGGCTGTTAAGTATAACCTCCACAGACACCAATTCGCACGGAGTATCTACTTCGACTTCACTACAAGATAAACCACTACTGACAGACACAAACACTCCACCACCAATTCTGCCTAATATATCTTTCCTGAACACCGTCTGAGACTTCGTAAAAATTTCTGCGGAACTTATTTCAGGCTTTAGCCAGCTTTCTGTACCTATAACGATATTAGCTTCTGTGCTTTCTATTAGCGCTTGAAGCTCAGGGACTTTTCCAGCGCAACTACAACAATTTACAACTATAATTCCGACTGTTCCTTGATCCAAGCACGTCCTGTAATTGCCAAGTACCCTTTGAGATTGCAGCCCATCCCGCACTTTCCCGAGGCCTTCTAACCTAAAAAACCGCCCAGTCCACGCCACACAGCCTCTGCTACCCATGTAGCCGCCAGATGAGTGTAGTGAACTCCTGACCTATTCAGCGGAACCCGAAACCCCACCAACCTATGGCGCAAGTCAAGGAATCTGCAGCCAATACGGTCGCAAAACCGTCTGAGCCTCTGATTCAGACCCTCCACCCCGCTCTGCACCAAAGGTCCGCAGTCGGTTCTGTCAATGATGCTGCAGATGGTGAGCTCTGCCTTCATCTCGTAAGCAAGACCGGCAGCCTTCACCAAATCAGATAGCCGCAGGAATCCAGAGAGAATTTCCTCAGATCCAAAGCGACACACGTCATTAGTGCCGACATGTGCCACCACCTGCAACTGGCTGCACCCTGTGCTCTTCATGGCATCCGTAAAGACCCTTTCCACATCAGGAATGACTCCTCCCGGAATGCACACGGAGTGCACACTGGATTTCTTCCCCTCCTTAGCCGCCGTATCCCTAAGGGGCCCCATTACGCGCCCAACATTGGAGCTCCCAACTACCAGTAAGCCCACCCTCTGCGATTGCCCGGACCTTGAAGGCTGAGAATGATCCTCTGAAACAGGGCAGGCAGCTGCATCTGGCTCAGCCAGAGACAGTGCCTGAAACCGGTTTGTCAGACACACCGGGGAGGCTTTCTGATCAGCCTCCGGGGACGCCTTTCGCTGCCTGCCACGCCTTGGAACGACCTCCCAATCAACCACAGGCAGGGGCTCAGCCCCACTGCGGGCAGCAACCGGGGCAACCACAGCGGCAGACCAATAACTTAGGTTATCTGAACATGAGAGAAACTACAGATTAAGAAAGAAAGGTTAAACCTTTGCTAATTATCTGATAACAGAAAACCAATCGCTCAAATTATGTTGATTGTAAGATTTTACATTCTGTACAGAATATCAAAAGGACGATCCACCTGGAAATACTTGAAATGAGGCAACATGTGACTCAGAATGCCATGTTAGTATTAAATGACAAAACTCAGTTTCCTTGGGTCTCTGAGTGGAGGACCATTCTGCAGGTGATGTGCTGTTCATTAGGTACGTTTGTTGCAGATACTGCTCACCTCTCCAGAGGCATATTTTGTAGCGCTGTTCTACAAACACAGTAGCTTTGATTGGAAGCATCAAAATATCGCTATGACATCACACAATCTGACGATGTATTTGGTATTTATGTATCACAGTGTGGTATTCGTTATACATAGAATATCTTTGGTTAGAAATTCTTTATTATGTATTAGACGAGACGTCACTAATTCTACCAATTTGTTCATTTCTAACAGTATGACATAACACACACACTAGGAATGGAGTGGTGGCTTAGCAGTGATCCGTAAATCGGAACCACGCTGGACTGTGATTGGCAGATAGTCACAATGGCGACGTGACGCCGGGAAAAGTGTGGTGGAAAATACGTAAAATTGTGGAAAATCTGGTAGCAATAAGAAAAAGAAAGAAAAATACGTAAAACTGGGGAATATACAAAAAAATATGAAAATGGGTGAAAACTACAAAAAAAATGGAATAATGAGAGTACTTCCTGGATGCGGCATCCGCTGGTGCCTCTAATTATATAATACTGGTATTAACAAATATAACTCAAGTGACATGACTTAACGTAATTCGTTACAAACAAATAGCCATTGGCTGATCCCCCCCCCCCAGTGCTTTACAGCTCTGGAGTAACCCCTCGCACTCAAGTGTCCCAGTTATAAAAGAGGGGAGGAGGTAATGCTTGATCCTCATTGCTTAGAGGGGAGAGTAAGTGAGCCGGTTGTCGTCACCTTTGTCACATGACAAAGTTGCCTCGATGACTACTCTGGGGACTTTAATCAATTCTCACTGGTTCTCGGGGAATAGGGAGGGGGGGGGGGGGGTGTTTACCAAGCATTCCCAAGTTAGTAACCTGACAACTAATGTAAGATATTTTCAGATTCAACACACCTATCCTGCAGTTCTCCATTGCCTCAATAGACATCTCTGCTGGCCAACGTCCCGTACTGAACAGAAAGACTTGCTATGTGGGTCCCATTAAATAATGTAGATGGCATTAGCACATCTGCATCTTAGCAGGATGAACAACTGAAAATAGAATGTTTGCAGTGGTGCACATGTACATGTACATTTAGATTGGAGATCTGTTTCTCAAGATTGCACATAGACCGAGTATTGGGGACTGAAGACGCCAAATAAACTGTTTCAGCGCAGTGGCTCCGGGGTAAACTGACCTTATGGCATCTTCCTCAACCGAATCAGTGCATGGCAGCTAGGAGAGAAGGAGCGCAACTTTAAACTGATAAATGGGCTCATACTGTTAAGTTCTTTGTAACTTGACATGATTGTGTAATCACTGAAATAGCGTCACACACGCAGTAACCACTCACAGACAGCAAGTGCAGCTCTAGCAGTGGAGGGTGTATGCATAGCGTGTCAGGGGACGCGGAAAACGGTGCAGTCATTGATAGGAAATGGAGAAACTGAATTGGCGACCAAAAGGGACCGACAATTGCTTTTCGAGCCAGTTATGGAAACGGCTAAGTTTAAAAGTTGTTCGCTGTCACCGTGGCTGAAGCATAAAGTCAACGGTAAGACGGCGCTAACCAAACCTGGCGCCAGTCGAAGTGTAGTGCAGCGCGCCCCACAGATGACAGGAGTGAATGATGGCTGTGGAGACGTGTACGGCCGAAGAGACGAGCAGCTGTTGAGCAGCTGGCCGCCCATCTTAGCCGAGGGGCTGCCGACTGCGTCTCCTCAGCGGCCGTTCACCACACGTTGCTGTGTCTGAACCTCTACAGCAGGCGCCCGCTTCAGGTCGGCATGCTGACCGCTGTTCGTCGTCGACAGAGGCTGGAATTCGCAGCCCAGTACCGTAATTGGACGTCCACCCAGTGGCAACAGATGGCCTCATCACGTGGTTCCCGTTATTATGGTCCACTAGACTGACGGCTGCTGGCGTGTATGGCTAGAAACGTCTAAAAGAAAACACCCTGCAAAAGTCGTCAGAAGAGTCCAGGCCAGCGGCGGGAGCGTTGTGGTATTGGGAACGTTTTCATGGCAAACCCTGAACAGTTTTGTGAACGAAACGGCATTCGTCATCTAACAAGTGCTCCGTTTCACCCGCAGACCAGCGGACAAGCAGATCGCTTCATACGGACTTGCAAACAACAGTGGCCAAGCTTCTCACCACCTACACATTTACTATAATACAGAATAAAATCTGATTAATAGTTTAAATGAAAAACCTCGGAATGGTGTTTTATTGTAAAATTATTAAGATTCTAATTGGGAACAGGCGCTGCAACTCTTTTCCGCCTCCTATCGCTCACACCCACTAGACGGACCATCACAGCCGCAACTTCTGCACGGCCGCAGCCATCAGTCAGTGCTTCACTTGCTACACCCACCACAGCATCCGGTGCCACGAATGGGCCGCAGGTACAGCTTCGTGCCGCGTAATATTGTTTTTTTTTTTTTTTTTTTTTGTACTGTTTATGGCAACAGTGAGCGCTGGTGCAAGAGGCGTGGTTCAGGAACGCATTGGCTCTTTACATATTTGATTGCAGCTCCGAATGGTTTGCACCGCCGCCATCAGAACCAAATTCGTGCGTGTCATCTCTCCACGATTCTGCTGCTTTTCTTCCCCCATGTTCACTGCCTCACAGGGGCGCACGGCCTTCGCAGATGCCCGCTGGTGCCACCAAGGAACAGAAGGACGATACGCCCTCGCCCTGACCGTACCCGCTCGCCGACCCTATGGAGGTGGACACGGCATCAGCATCGCCGTCGCCCTCGTCGCCCCAGGACACGCCCTTAGGCCTGGATGTGTGGCCTGGCAGCAGTTTTCTGGAGTACGTTGCTGTTGCCTCACAAGCCAGAAGGCAGGGTACAGCCAGAAGCACGCCATTCTCCACAGCAACGGCTCCTCGCTCATCTCTACGTCCAGCATCCTGCCTCCCTCCCCATTGTCATTCACTGCCTCACTACACGGCAACGGTTCGCCATTTCGTGGGGAGGGGGGGGGGGGGGGGGGAGGTAATGTACTGGCATAAGCTCTCGCCAGCACAGCAGGTGACACAGAGCTTGTGAGAAGATTGATTGTAGTCACCGGAGCAAGCGAGCCTATCGGGAGAGAGGCCAAAGACCCACTCGCAAACAATGCGCCGCCAGCGTCCTCTCGACCTCCAGTATTTAGATCGCCGCCGCAGATTTGGGGTGGAGAGGGGGGTAGTCAGCAGGCGTCCAGTGAGTCAACGAACTGAGTCATCAGTCACAGCCTAATGGGAGTCGAAATCGCAGTTAGCTCAGCCTCTAGCTCACAGTCAGTACCTAGCAATCAGAATAGTGTGCACAGTCCAGGTCTTGTGTGAAGTAAAAGTCGGCCATCTTAAGTAACTTCTTGTTCTTATAAGTAAAGAACCCTGTTAATACATGCATGCACTTTTTGTTATAGAAGAGGATACTGGCCACCAAACAACATGTTCTCCTTGCTTCCCACAGTACAAGTCTACAGTGACAACAAGACGACAAAAAATTCCTTGAATGATCTTGTCATTCTGGAAGCCACAGTGGATCAACACAAATATGCGTCGATGTCAACCTCTACATGCAGTTTGTTTTTCCTAAGCGCGATGGCATCTACCAACAGGACAATGCAACGAGTCACACAGCTCACAGTGTACGAGTGGTTTCAAAGAGTGGCTGGATGGGGCTGCTCGTTCCATGCTTGCTCAGCTGAGACAAGTAGCCAGGCTGGCCACGGCTGTAGACTTGGCACGGCTCCACATCCCTGCCGGTACCTTCCAGAACCTCAGCGACTCTCTTCCCACGCGTCTCCCAGCACTCTTAGCCGCAAAGTCATCCGACAGATGGTCACATTAATGTGAGTGCACATTGGAAGTCACAGGCAGCACTGCAGCCCTGCACGCCTTAGAGCTGAAGAGTGGGAAGCAATCAGGGCGCCATGGTTCTCAGACTCTTTGTACCTCCTGTAAACCTCCAGAGGCAAAGAAGTAAGGAAGTCTGCATAGCACTGGCGTAACAGGATATTAAGGTTTGTGTTGGGATAGCAACTTTCTAACGAAATACGACACAATTAAATAAGAAACACCTCGAATATATCGCTCTTGAATATCATAAGAATTCTCATCATTATTAAGTACCGTACAAAAAAATTTATTACCATTAACGTATTCACTGGCATTGAAATGCATAGTGTAAAGGCCTTGGCCATTTATGTGTGTAATGTCCTTAGATCTACTTAAACCTAACTAACCTAAGTTCTAAGGGACTGATGACCTCAGATGTTAAGTCCCACAGTGCTCAGAGCCATTTCGTAGAGGCCTGTAAGCGTAAAATTGTTAGTTTGAATTTCGCTTTTAGCAACCACTTTTACCTTTATTTAAATACCGAATTTATGATGATATGGAAACGTTTCTTATCAAGTATCGAATCAAATTTTTTAATAAAAATAACGTACTTTTTAAAATTTATTGGGTACAAAAATCCGAAACATCAGATACAAAATAAACCCTATTTTTATTTCTAGAGATTGAACTACGTTGTTGATGTACAACTTTCTTATTTAATAAACGCATTTCGCGACTCTATATAAAATTTTTACGCGGTCAGTAATTCGAAATGGAGAGATTTTATTATCATTAAAGACTATGAGATAATGTCAGTTAATAACATTTCCATTTGTTAATAAATGTGAAACATAAATACTAAAAATAGACATTGCTACCAGCAAGATTCGAATCACAGCTACGCTCCTTTTTACTTTTCCCATTTAGCTCCGTCTTACGCTCACCATAAAAGAATTCCTAAGTTGATGGAGGCTTGTAGCTCGTAACGGTATTTTCCTCACAGGATTCGACCTGATTCCTCTTCCAGAATGCTTAAGTAACCCTCTCAAAACTATAACCCGGTCTTTGTACAAGGTGAGCTGCTTCGTGAAAAGCAGAGAAACAACTTCTTCATGCAAAAGAATGGAATAAACTGTGAAGTAACACTCCTCTTCGCAAAATTGTTAAACATCGTCACGCGAAGAAAGGAAGTTATAACAAATTACTCTGGAAGACAACAAGAAAAAGGCTCCTCTTCACAGGAAAAACAAGCAATAACAACTCTTCTTAAAAAACAATCAAAATACATGTACAGCGGGCATTAATCTACTTTACTGGGAGAAATTACTAGAGAATTGCAGGAAAATTATTTCTATTTCTGTTGTAAGTTGGTTATTAAAACTACTGTTGCATATTTAAGTAGTCACTAACGCCCGTTGTGTCTCTCGTTGAAGTGAGTATGTAAGGGACAATGTGAGTCACGTACCACACGCAAATGTTATGTTAGAACTGCCAATCCGATGGTAATATACACTGAAGAGCCAAAGAAACTGGTACACCTGCCTAATATCGTGTAGGTCCCCCACGAACACACAAGTGCCGCAACACGACGTGGCATGGACTCGACTAACGTCTGAAGTAATGCCGGAGAGAACTGACGCTGTGAATCCTGCAGGGCTGTCCATAAATCCATAAGAATACGAGGGGGTGGAGATCTCTTCTGAACAGCACGTTGCAAGGCATCCCAGATTTGCTCAATAATTTTCGTGTCTGCGCACCTTGGTGGCCAACGTAAGTGTTTAAATTCAGAAAAGTGTTCCTGGAGCCACTCTGAGGCAATTCTGGACGTGTAGGGTGTCGCACTGTCTTGCTGAAATTGCCCACGTCCGTCGGAAAGCACAATGAAAGTGAACGGATGCAGGTGATCAGACAGGATGCTTAGGAACGTGTCAGAGTAGTATCTAGACGTATCAGGGGTCTCATATCACTCCAACTGCATTGAAATTTGCAGCAATTTTCGGAAGGACTGCACTTCTGTCACATTGAACGATTCTCTTCGGTCGTCGTTGGTCCCTTTCTTGCCGAATATTTTTCCGGCCACAGCGATGTCGGGAATTATATGTTTTGCCGGATTTCTGATATTCACGGTACCCTCGTGAAATCCTCGTACGGGAAAATCCCCAATTCTTCGCTACCTCGGAGATGCTGTGTCCCATCGCTCGTGCGCCGACAGTAACATCCCGTTCAAACTCACAATCATGACCTATTGTAGCAGCCTTGACAGGTCTAACGACTGCGCGAAACACAGCGCCGTATTCTCCCTGTTTACATACCTCTCTGTTTGAATACGCATGCCTATACCAGTTTCTTTGGTGCTTCAGTCTATTTTCTAGCGGTATGGTTGAAGGCGCCGTGTGCGTGACACGGGCCAATCTTTTCGCTGCACACTCACTTGCGGAGGAATATATTAAGAAGATATCTATAAGAGTTCTGTGAAGGTTACAGAACTTCCGAGTATATTAAGCAAAGGCGATATTTCAACCTTTTTTGAGAACTGTGTCGTACTATACGTACGCAAGGAAATACACGTGCGACACTGACCTTGAACTGCGGTAGGTATGAAGGAAGTGGCAGAGGGCAATTCAGCAAGGTCCTCTCGTCTGCCTCAGAGCAGGTTACAGCAACGGAGCGTATCCGGTATCGGGACATCATTGTCGTTTCTTTCGTGTCAGAAGCGCTACTTGAAATTTCTCTATAGAGCGTAAGAACACGTTTGCAAGAAATTGTTGGTCCACTTTATCAGTTTTGATGCAATTTTTGTGATGGCGTAGTGGCGCTATCGCAGGTCAAAAACGACACACTCAGAAAATGTTCGTTAAAAAAAATCGTTAGTAATGCGAGCAATATCGTTTCTTTTTTGCGAGTTAGTAGTATATCGGTGAAATATAGTAATGGAAATCCTAATCACTTACAGTCTTGACCAGTAACCCTCGCAATACTCGCATTACCAGGGGGGCGGGAGGGGTACTTTGTACCCACCTTTTGAAAATATTGAAATCTACTCGGGTACTTTATTTTCTTAAGTTTTGTAAAAAATGTTTGTTGTCTTTGATGAAATTTTTCGTTTAAGCTTAATCCGAAATTTTAAGTTGAAGGGAGGTGGTCATAATGTCTTACCCCCCTTGATAGTAGATGAGACTTCCACAATGTTTGTCTTACTCCACAAATAACAGCATTATATGACCTTAGAACACATGGAAATTATATTTCTCTGGATTGATAGCAACAATGGTCCCAACAATGATTCATTTCCCTTTGTTTCTTTATTGTTTCCTGTTCAGTGGCACTTAGTTCAGTCTTAATACAACTGTGCTTCAAAACTTGTCGACATTCACTTACTGATGGAGAAATATCACAGATTTTGGAAGAAGCTACGGCTTCTCAAATGGAATCTGATCAAACTGAAGCTGTAGTGAGTGGACCTGAAGAGGATTGTGTTGTGCGCTAGGATGTGGACAGTGATAGAGCACTTACAGAAGCTGATGATGAACTCTGGGTACCTGAAACTGATGACGTCGCAGTTTGCGAGGTTAGTGACAAGGATATTACAAGCACTGGAAAAATTTATACCTCCAAACCACCTCAAATTAGAAGACGAGTAGCTGAAAACACAGTGAAAGAAAGAGAAGGCATAAGAGACGAAGGTAAACTAGGAACAATAACAGACATATTTGAAGAGTTTTTGTCTCCAGAAATTGTCAACATCATAATAAAGCATACCAATCACGAAGCATTGAGGCAGAAAATACCCAAGACAGACAGACAGACAGACAGACCTGCGTTCATGGCGTATATAAGACTATTTATTATAATGGGGAAGGAAAACGACAGTAAGTCATAATTTATAGATTTATGGTTCTATACTTAAGGAACGTTTGTTTATACTGCTACAAGTCGTACCAGATTCGAGCAGCTTACTAAGGTAATAAGATTTGATCACAGAGAGTCTTAGTCAAGGAGATATGATGGTTATTTTTGGTGTGGTCTCCCTGTTTACACGTGTTCCGGTCAAAGACTGTATAGATCTCCTCTCCCAATAATCTGATAGCACAATTGTGGGACTGTTTAAGCACACAGTGACATAGTCGTACTTCCTACATGGCGGCCAGTATTTCGACCAGTTGGACGGCGTGGCTATGGGAAGCCCTCTGGCTCCATCCATAGCTAAACTTTTTATGGCAAAATTTGAAGACTTCGCCTTGGACACGGCTCCAGCTAAACCAAGTTGCTTTTAGCGTTACGTCGATGACACTTTCATCATGTAGCCCCATGGTCGTGAATTTTTGGAACACCTGAACAGCATTCACGGCCACATCAAGTGTAAGATGGAAGTCGAGACAGAGGGTACATTGCCCTTGCTTCACGTCCTCATTCGACGGAAAACCAAGGGGCCCCTCAGCCACAGTGTCTACAGAAAACTGAGACACACACACACACACACACACACACACACACACACACACACACACACACAGATCAGTATCTGCACGCTCTCAGCCACCACCATCCGGCACAAAAACGTGGCGTTCTGAATACCCTCGTCCATCGTGCTAAAGTCGTCCCAGGCGCAGCAAGTCTGCCACTAGAACTGAGCCACCTCCGAAACGTCTTCCGGGAAAACGGGTACAGCCACGGACAGGTGTCCAGGCTATATCTGGCGTGACACGCAAGAAACACACCAACAGAGAAGAGAACACCACCGAAGAAGAAAGCAAGAAACTTGTGTTTTAGCCTTTCTGTGGTACAGTGTCGGGAAAGATTAGCCGACTCCTGAAGAGATGTAACATTTCATCATTGTTCAGGCCCCCAGCAAAAATTTGTCAGCTCATAAGGCCTGTGATGGACTACCTAGGGCTAAGAACGCCTGGAGTGTACAAGATACCATGTCAGTGTGGCTGTTACTACGTCGGCCAAACAGTACGCATGGTAGAGCAACGTCGGAAAGGAACACCTACGCTATCCAGAAAAATCAGCCGTGGAAGAACACGCCTTAGAAAATGGACACCGAATTCTATTCGACGAAACATCTGTCGTTATGAAAGCGGAGGGATTTTGCGATAGCGTCATAAAAGAAGCTATTGAAATAAAAAACGCTGAAAACACCATCAACAAGGGCGGATGTTTGCAACTCAGCACAGCCTGGGACCCGGCTATCGCGATGTTAAAACGGGCGCGATGAACGCGGTATGAAAACATGATCATATATGGCGTGGAAGAGAGCACCAGTGACGTCACAGCCAGCAGTGCGGCTGTATAACGACGCGGCCACGGCGACACAGCAGTAAGTCTTACCACTTGAGAATGACCGGGGAGAGCTCGGTCGAAAGCCCGTGGGATTTTAACCACCCGACGCGGCTGGAAACCCGCAAATTTTTATTAACTATCAATCTTCTCATAAAATTCACCATTAAACTGGAAATAAGATGATAAAAGCACATGTTCAAATAAGGCCGTAATGTTCTTATCAGAATGTTGCCTGATAAGAGATAAAGAGCCCTTTAAAGGTACCGGTGCATAATGACAGCAACGTCAGGCTAAATAATAATGATGTGCTAGTTAGTTTTGACGTGTTAAGTCTCTGAATAAAATCCATATAATTACGAATGTGGTGACTCCATTTTCATATCAATTGTTTTAATTAGGAAGCCAAGTGTTTGGCAGAAAAATACGTCGGTGAACCAATAGCGCCCGTTATAGGTCTAATAGACCTCTACACTCTCATACTTAGACATTTTGTAAACTTTAGGAAGACCATAATATCTCGGTGGTACTTCTTTTGACTTCCTTTGGTAGTGATGAAGCGTTCAGCAAGGCAGCAGTCCATACTGTCAACTTGATAGTAGGATCTTTGTTAATCTTCCGGTATGCACCAGAACTAAGTAGACCACATAGCTCTTCCTTGTAGACTTTCTGAGGCAAAAGGACCGGAGCATTACCCGCACGCGCTGCAGTCGGAAAACTATAAGCGCGACGCCATAGATAGTACAAGGGTACTAATATCGATACGCGCTGCTGCTGCGACTCACGGAGAGAGAGGATAACAGCATAACCGCGAGAGACTAATCACAGAATATCAACCAAAACCAAGATTTAATGGGAAGCATAACACGAGCCAGCCACGGCTCAACCTCCCGCCCTCAAACAAACACGATGGTGGAAGGGGGTGGGGGGGGGGGGGGGGTGGCTACTTAACCATCAGACTAACTAACTGGATTTAACCTGGCTAAGGTGAACCCAGTACTGGTTACCGGAATGGTTATCCTTAACCAGCAGATTCACCGGGCCTAAAATGCGCAAATTGGTGCTAGGCCCCAGAAAATGAGGAGTAAATTTACTCATATTTCAGACACGCAGCTGCCTACTGGGGAAACTACGGACATAGACCTGATCTCCTGGCCTCCCTCTAAATGTTCGTCGATTACGATTGTAACGCTCACCTTGATTATTATGGACCCTGAGTATATTACGTCTGGGACGGTTCCAGTTTTCATTGATGACTTGAGGAACTAGATCTTGAATTCCCCACAAGTTCTAAAAAGGGAAATTAACAGGACAGGAAAGGATCAAAGAGGCGGGAGTAGCTCCCAAGGCTTCATGATTGGTGGTATTAAAAGCAAAACTAAGCCAAGGAAGACTATATTCCCACTTACTAGGCGTTTTCTGAAATCAAAGCGGATTTACGATTTCGGTTAACCCTCTCCGTAAAGCATGCCTGCGGATAATACGACGCAGTCGTGATATGCTTGACACCGTTCTGAAAATAGGACGCCTTGAAAGGAGCCGAAAGGAAGGCCGGCGCATTATCGCTAACAATTTTGTTAGGGGGGCCAAAAAACAATGAAAACTTTAGTTAAATGAGAAATAGTGGTGGTAGCAGTGACGTTACGGCTCGGAAGGAGCCAAGTGAATCCGGAGAACGCATCAATAATAACTAACACGTATCGATGACCTTTCTTAGTACGAAGAAAGGGTCCTAGATAATCGATATAGAGCTTGTGCGTAGGACAGGACTCGCGCTCAGAGCTCAGCAAACCCTGTTGAAGAGCATTCTTGGGTTTGGCTACATTATACAGCCGATATTGCTATACCATCTCTCTGACATTTCGCTCCATGGAGGGCCAACTCAAAAGCTCCTTGACTTTTTTCAGAGTCTTAGGAACTTATAAGTGGCTACCCACCAACGAATCATGAAAGTACCGAAAAACCGGGCGCACCAGAGCTACTGGCAAACTTCTTTAACTGCTTCGCATGCCCGATCATTTTACGCAGAATGCAACTGTTAATAGTATACTCATGCGACAGATCCCCAGCCAAATAGGGTCCTGATCCCGACGCTGAGCGACATCAAACTAAAGAGGAATTTCTCCCAATCCTGCCTCCATCTGTCTCCCGGGTTCCCTCACTAGGTGTAGATTCGGCGAACTACCGGCTGAGGACATCCGCAAGGATATTTTCAGTGTCTCCCACGTGTTTAACTTCAAATTAAATGCGTACCTCTCATCTGGCACTACGGCCAGTTTTACGCGGCCTAGCCAGCACCCAGCTCAAAGCCTGATTGTCGGCTTCTAACTGAAATTCCCGATGCTCAAGGCAGAAGTGGTACTTCTCCAATACAAACAAAACGGCCAACGCCTCGCACTCGTAGATGGAGTACTTAAGTTCGGCGCCAGTGAACCGACAAGACGCGTAAGCTAATGGTTGCGTCTGACCTTGTAACAGCTCAAATACCAGCATTAGATGTGTCATTTTGGACAATAAACCTTTTATTAAAGTATGGTACTCCTATAAATGGAGGATTGGCTACAGCTGCCTTAATATACTCAAACGCGGGCTCCTGGATTGGTCCTTATTCAAAACGCACTCTCTTCCGGCACTGTTCGTTTGAGGTCGCGGCCAACTAAGCAAAATTGGGGACAAAACGCCTAAAATAGTTCAACATGCCTATGAACCTAGCAATTCCGCGTTTATCAGTAGGCGGAGACAACGCCCGTATGGTCTTAGTTCGCTCTTGTTCGATGCGAATACTCTGACCTGACACTAGGTGACCTAAGAAGAACACCTGCTGCCTTTCTAATGTCATCTTACTGTGTTTAACAGTCAGCCCGGCTCCCTGAAACCTCGAAAGAACTTTCTGGATATGATCCAAATGGACTGAAACGAACGGCTATAGATGACTAAATCGTCCAAATAATTATAGGCAAACACTAATTTCAAGTCCCTAAGGATATTATCCAGCAAACGAGTTGCCAAACCAAAAGGAACTCTGTCAAACAGATTCCAATCAGTACAAAATGCGGTAACATGTTTACATTCTTCAGCTAATGGAATCTGATAACAGGCTTGGTTCAAACCAAGAACAGTAAACCAATTAGTACCGGCAAACCAGGTAAAAGTTATGTAGATCAGAGGCAGAGGCACATTCGAAGACAACCTTAGTGTTCAAGCACCCGGTAGTTAACCACAGGTTTGAAATAGTGCTCCTGATCCTTGGGAACATGGCATATGGGGGAAGCATAAGTAGATGTAGAAGGCGTAATAACTCCTTGTTGGAGCATTTGTGATATTCTCGCCTTCAGTATCTTCACCTTAGGAGGTGAGAGGCGACGTGGGGGCTGCCTGACAGGACTATCGTCGGATAGACGGATATGGTAATTAAGAACATTAGTGACACTCAAGTTATCACTAAGAAGCTCAGGAAAACTCTGTAACAAATCCCGTAATTGAGAAGCGTGATGCGGCGAGAGATGGGTAAGATGAAACTCATTAGCCACATCCTGAACGGCCAATGCATCTGCATTTCGATGCACAATACGTTTAGCGCACTTATAAAACGAAACCTAAGGTGGCTTGCGGAGTATGGATGTAGATGTAGAAATTTCTCCACAGGAGCTAACTTAAAGAAAAAGGTGTGCCCAGAATAATCCAAGAATAACCCAGTATTTACTGAAATCACATCCCAAAATTAGATCGACCTGCAGCTCCTTGACCGAGGCTAATGACAAGGGCCAGGAAAAATCCCCCATCGATATATTCCCTCGGACCCAATCATGCAGAGGCAACACCTGGTCATTGGCCACCCGACATCTCTGCACCGGAGAAAGCACCGACCGAAGTTTCGTAAAATGACCAACTTCCAACAACCACTCGAAGCACAATAATGAAAATGAGCTACCAGAATCGGAAAGAGCACAGATCGGTTCGCCACCTACTCGAGAACAAACGTTAGGCGAGGGTGGTGAAGAGGGAGCGACAACATGGGTACGCCAGCGTCTAAAGGCTCGATCACGAGATAGCTGCCCAGTCCGGCGTCATTTATTGGCTCTGAGACCGCGAGGCTGAATCCAAGAGCGCTCCAAGTGAGCCGTGCTGCCGCACCTGAAACAACCCCGGGGTTCCAGTTTTACGGCTTCAGCGGATGCAGACACTTCGGAATTTCCCTTGCCAGCGCCGGTGGCCTCCCCTTAACTTCGTGACATACATCGTATCCAAGCGGCAACGCCCATATCGCTACAACGGCGGCACGGAGTTCTTCCCAAGCTGAAGGCTGATTACGGAAGACATAGTGCTACTTATCCGCAACGCGTACTCCCCTAAGAACAATAGACACCGGCTGTTGTTCAGGCAAATCGATTAACAAAGCCAAGGACGCCGTTTGAACTCTGCCCACATACTGATGTAACTGCTATTTATCCCGCTGCATCTCCCAAATGTAACGATATTCAAGCTGTTTTCGAACTCCGGTGGTCAATCTCTGCCTAATGACGAGCTCCCTCAATTGCTGTAAGGAGAACACTTCAGTCATGGCTCGGAAGAGGAGGTTCTGCAACTCACTTCTAGCTAACAGGTACGGCAGTGCCAAAATTACTTGGTGTGGAACCACGAAAGGGAGAAGCATAAAGTTCAAGACGAACCGACAACCGTAATAATTTTTCGGCCTGTTCAAGCCGCTCCACGACTAATTCAGTAATATCACGAGAGGATTAGGCAACTTGGCAAACATTGCGTCTAACTTCACCGAGGACATAACAGTACCATCCAGGGCAGGCTCTCGCCCTCTCCCGAACACAGCAAGTCCCGCTCCTCAATCCTCTTCTGACCAACTCTAAACACGTAACATTAAACTGCAATGCACTAACCAAAGAGCCCAATTCGGCGGCTAATTTTTTATGGTGATCTTCCAAAGCTAACATGCCCAAATCCGCTTTCCGATTTGTTAAATACATTAACTGGGCCTACACCCTATCCAATACACTGGCACTAGGTTGAGTGCCTTCCAAAACGCAAATAGTGTCCTCAAGGCCCCTAACAGCCTTCAACAAAAATTCAGTGGCCGCTCCTGTCTCACCCAACACCGCCGGCGTGACGTCAACCGGCTGAAAAACGGCAGCACCTAAACGGGCCACTAAATCCGGATCACTGCCCTCAGTAGCTTGGCGCCTTATTTCCAACTCGTAAACAAGATGTTCCTGAGCAGGCCGATCCCCGGACTCTGACTGACCGCCATTACAATACACCTGAAACAATCAACACCCAAAACAATGTGGTGTCACAGAACTGAAATAAAATTGAAACTAACAGTAACTGGAATGGCAAGAACACAAACGTAACCACGCTCTGCTACCAGTGAAATCCCTGGGCTAGCAGGACGGAGCGGATGCGGTTATATTTGTGGAAAGAGGTCAAAATATGTTACTGTCAGTTGCACACCATCATACAAAATTTATTTCTTAAAACACACAATCAGACAAGCAACAATCCAAACTCTCAAGATTTTAACGAAAGACCTCCTTTGATTTAATTTAGATCGGCTGAAGGCCACATCGAAAATCCAAGGCACAAGGCCTAAGCAAGGTACAGGAGTTCTTTTGGTGGTTTCACTTCTTCAGAATTTTTTTATCTTCAATACAAATAGGCTGAAAGCCTTAGCTTTAATTTTATCCCAAATAACGCGGCTGAAGGCCTCACGTTAATCAAGAATAGTGTCGCGGCTTAAGGCCGAGACAAAGATTTTCAAAGTTTAATTTAAATTGGCTGAAAACTCGGTTGAAGGCCGCATATCAACAAAACAATTTTACGGATTTTGCCTGGGAAGAAGAGCTTTCAATTTGAAAAGGCTGAAGACCTGATCTCAAAATACTTCGTGTAAAACTCTGCTTCAGGCCTCATATTAAAAAATAACAATCTTATGACTTAAGGGCAAGACAAGGATTTTGAATTTTTAATTTAATAGAGATTAAAACACACATCATGCAGAAAACAATTTTACGACTTAAGGCCTAAAGGACGAGATTCTGGATTTCAACTAAAATAGGCTAAAGTCTTTAACCTAAAATGCTTCACATAACTCTCGGCTGAAGGCCACATACCAAACCCAAACAATCTCACGTCTTAAAATTAAAAATTGGAAATTTCTTTGTCTGGGCTTTAACTGGAAAACTCGGCTGAAGGCCACATAAAAACTACAAAATATTTCTTCCGGCTTAAATCCTAGACAAAATTTTCAACTCTTGATTTGAAAAGGCTGAAAACTCGGCTGAAGGCCACATACCTACTTGAAACCAATTTACGGCTTAATGCCTAGGGACAAGGAATTTGCAATTTTAATTTCGAAAGGCTGAAACTCGGCTGAAGGCCACATACCAGTCAAGAAACTTTTTTTACGACTTAAGGCCTAAGAAGAAAAGCCTTGAAATTTCAATAAGCAAAAACTCCGCTGATGGCCACACACAGTACTTAAGACTAGAAAGGAAATCACTCTGTAAAACACAAGGAGCGGCGCTCAGAAGGTTCCAACCTGGGGAAGTAACTAACGCACTTTTAGGTGAAACAGGCAGCCAGACCGACAACTTCTTAATCAAAAGGCAACCCAACAAAAAGCCAGCCGAGGAACCAACCAACAACATCAGTACTACTGCACCTGAACAGCAAAACGACAACAAGATGTCAATCGCACAACGTTCCGGATACTGGTGGCCAATCAAGCCAAATGAGAATAAACGCCCAAAACTACCAACAACACCTCAGCTGTCAAACTACACGCTGTGCTGTACAATACCAACACGATGTGGAAAATACACTGCCAGAAACTACGTCAACAACCAGTTTAGGTCACTGGAACGTCAACGGCCACAACACAGGTGATACCTCTGGTACACTTAATTTAAGTCATTCCTTCATTAATGAAGTTTAACACCACACAGGAAGACGGCTGCAATTCTAGTCGACTTCAATGCACACACGTTGTTGCTCGCGTCGATCTCTCAGAAAGTGACAACCAGGATCAAACCAAGAGATGTGATAGCAGTTGAGGCTTGATAGTAGGTTAAGTGAGCACTCAACTTTAGTGTCCAGTTTCGGTGGCTGACGAACTTCGTAACCCTCGCAACAAGCGCCTCACAACTCCAACCGCACGTGCACGCCGCCAGCGGCTCCGGTCTGACCACGCGCCACAGAGACTTCCTCGTTGCTCTGACCCAACGGACCGACTGTCACACACAGCACACCCGGAAAACATATCCGCCACACCAGACATAGTACAGCAGTACTAGTATCGATACACACTGCTACTGCGGCTCACGGAGAGAAGACAGCAACGTATTGCGGTAACCACTGGACTACAACAAATAATTAAAAAAAAAAAAGCAAGGCACCCATCCAGCCAGCCACGGCTCACATACGTTGCAGAGAGCAATGGTGCTGACAATTCTTTTCAGTATTCAATACTGCCTTCTCACGTTGCCATCCTGATAAGTCAATGTTGACTTTTATAGAAGAGATATTCATTTTCCAAAAACATCGCAGTTCTTCCACATAAAACATGTTCCTTAATTCTACAACAGTTAATCACAAAATGGCTCTGAGCACTATGGGACTTAACATCTATGGTCATCAGTCCTCTAGAACTTAGAACTACTTCAACCTAACTAACCTAAGGACAGCATACAACACCCAGCCATCACGAGGCAGAGAAAGTCCCTGACCCCGCCGGGAATCGAACCCGGGAACCCGGGCGTGGGAAGCGAGAACGTACAACAGTTATTGTTTCTATACAGGCTACACTTTAGTTTCTTTTTTTGTCGTGCTTTTGCCTAGAGCGGAATGCTGTCTGTGTATTTCATTGGTCAAATTTTTCAGTGTAACGAAAATATGATTCTCTATAAATTGTTCGAAGCAAAGAGTAGGATATGACCAAATGAGGAAGCAAATAGACCAGCGTGAGGCCTAGTTTTGTGAAAAACGATTTAACTTTTTTAAATAAATCAGGGTAACTGAGAAAAACTTAAATCTTTCGTTGCTGATGGGATACATCTGTCATACTAAAGTCATACGCAGTGTTTAGAATTGTCACGTCGATGTCTCATATCTGCCTAATGTTAGCGAGATGCTTTACGAGCTTTAAGTAGAATGCTATGGACCACAGGGTGTACCCAAAAAATGTCTGAAGTAACTAATTGTGTTTTCTTATACATCATAGGTATTGTTTTGCAACACTACTATAAATCTCAGAAATTCTGCTGGTTTGTACATAATGCGGATGTAGTGGAACATAGATGCTCATGAAAATGGCGCAAAATGTGCAAAATATTGATTTGTGTTATGTCAAAGTCATCTGTAAATATTATGTCGATATTTTGCGACCATACTTCGTCCATAATTAGCGTCCTGATACAATCGCTGTAAAACAAAAAATTTAAGTCTGAAATCCTAGGTTCACTTGAAAATATGTATCTATTAGGCTCGTGCAGAAGTTCACAGCTTTTCTTTTGTCAGCTGGTATTCAGGTTGCTATGGGTTTATTTAACGATTGTCAGTTTTTATTGTTAGTTCACTGTTGCTATTTGAGTTTACATGTTGAAATTTTGTGTCTGAAGATAGTGAGTGGAGCTGTCGACGCTACAAAATGGAGTACAAACAGGAGAAATCGGAACATTTCCGACATTTTTCACGGTCTGAGTTCATTCGAGGGGCTACAGCAGCGGAGGCACCCAGAAACATTTGCACCGTGTGTGGGGATAATACTATTGGACAGAGAACTCTAAGGAAGTGGTTTTCTCTTGTTAAGGAGGATCGTTTTGACGTTAATGATTTCGCTGTTTGATGGAAGTCGTTCACACTTATGAACCCACAATGATCCACGCGAGTGTACTCGATAGCTGGTAAATGTGGTAAACTGCAATTATTTCACCACCGTACGAATTTAAGTGCAATGGGAAAGGCTCAAACATCAAGAGTACGGGTGCCGCATGACCTAAGCCAAAATCACAAAATTAGCAGGTGACCACATGTGCATCATTGCTTGGCTCGTGAACAACACCGGCGATGACTACTTCGTACCGCTACTGGGGTGCAAAATAACAGATGATGGTCGAAGTACAAAGGATATAGAATATAGACTGGCAATGGCAAGGAAAGCGTTTCTGAAGAAGAAAAATTTGTTAACATCGAGTATAGATTTCAGTGTCAGGAAGTCGTTTCTGAAAGTATTTGTATGGAGTGTAGTCATGTATTGTTCAAATGGTTCAAGTGGCTCTGAGCACTATGGGACTTAACATCTATGGTCATCAGTCCCCTACAACTTAGAACTACTTAAACCGAACTAGCCTAAGGACAGCAACCAACACGCAGTCATCACGAGGCAGAGAAAATCCCTGACCCCGCCGGGAATAGTACCCGGGAACCCGGGCGTGGGAAGCGAGAACGCTATCGCACGACAGCCGTGTATGGAAGTGAAACATGACGATAAATAGTTTGGACAAGAAGAGAATAGAAGCTTTCGAAATGTGGTGCTACAGAAGTATGCTAAAGATTAGATGGGCAGATCACATAACTAACGATGAAGTATTGAATGGAAGTCGGGAGGAGTTTGTGGCACAACTTGACAAGAAGAAGGGACCGGTTGGTAGGACATGTTCTGAGGCATCAAGGGATCACAAATTTAGCACTGGAGGGCAGCGTGAAGGGTGAAAATCGTAGACGGAGACCAAGAGATGAATACACTAAGCAGATTCAAAAGGATGAAGGTTGCAGTAGGTACTGGGAGAGGAAGAAGCTTGCACAGGATAGAGTAGCATGGAGAGTTGCATCAAGCCAGTCTCAGAACTGAAGACAGCAAACAACAACAATGCTAACACAGGGAAACGAAAGGAATGGTTGAGCCCAGCAAAGCAGCAACTCCCCGAACAACGACCTGTAATCATCTACAAAAGATGATGTTATGCATCTGGTGCGCTACGAATTGCTTCCCCGAAGTGTAACCATCACTGCTGACGTTTATTCTCAGCAACCGAGACGTTTTGCAGACGCAATCCAAGAACGACAAGGAGGAAGACCGCGTGAAGTGATGCTACTCCACGATAACGACCACCCACATTTTGCTAGGCTGAGGGAAGACACTATACGGGAGTTGTGTTAGGGAGTCCTTCCGCAACCACGTTATTCAGCTGATCTGGTGTCCTGAAACACAGATACAACCTTGAAGGAACTTCCCTTTCCAATGAAGATGCTCTATGAACATGGCTCGACGAGTTCTTCGCCTCAAAACCACGTGATTTCCATAGTCGCGGAATATAAAACGTACTCCAGCGTTGACAGGTTGTTTTAAATAGAGAGGAGAATGTATTATTGATAAACGTCTGTGTTACGTTAGAACTTATGCACCAGACAAATACCTTTTCTGCATGAGACACGGCAGTCCGCAGAGCTTATCGGTGTGACGGGATGCCGCAGCGTGAGGGGAACGTGCATCCAGCCATGAGGTTGCCCCGCTGAACTGCAGGCGTTCATGAACAGTACAAGGCGTAGGGTAGTATCTGACAACTTCTCGCGCTTCAAACTACCCATTTCAGCGGTAGTATTGCTCGTACCGGGAATATTTTTCAGTCTCTGAGTTTTGACGTTATAACAACAGCAGCTGCCGAAGAGCACTGAAACACATAAATCAAAAGAAGGCAGCTGTAGTAGACGAAATTCCTTCAGAATTCTTGAAACTTTGGGTGAACTTACCTTCGTAGCACCATTCCACTTAGTAAGCGAGATATATGTATCGAGTAACACATACTCTGACATCAATCAAAAATATAAAACAGCAATTCGGAAGATGCTGACATCTGTGAAGAATATCAGCACAGGTCAGTTACTGGATGCAGCAGTATTCCGAGCACTTTATTCACCGTGGTCGTTTCTTTACGTTTGATTAGCCAGATAGGATTCTACAAGCAGTCGGCTGAATTACTTCTTAGCAGCTTCCCTTACGGTTGGGCAATGCCTTTGCCACACACATAAAAAAAGACGTATTTAACAAAAAGATTGTCAATGTAAAAGGATTCCTTTCCTGGTTAATGGTTGGTTTACGATATCTCTCAGCATTCGCAACCACTGTATCCTGATGATTAGTAAATCTTCTTTCCTCAGTATCATCCACGGGCAATTATCGTCCTAACTTACAGGCAAAGCAAGTGGAGGTCCTTTCTGTGCATACAAAAGCTTGGTTAATGTTGGGCGGTCACATCATTGTCCGGCGAGTTGCCATACCTACCTGTCACTCTGGGAATGATGGGATTCCCTCAAACATATATACATGAGATAGTCCTTCAGATGTACGCGTGAGACTCCTAGCAGTTGACGTCTAAATGTGGTTTTTTATGTTTTTATTTTCAATGGATTTCGGTGTCTCTCCATTTTCTGGCATGTCTACGGTACCACGTGATCAGGCGTGTACCGGGTAATCATCAATATACACATGTCTCATAGAGGGTATAACACCAAAAATGCAGACAAAGTACCGTCTGCAACATCCAAAATTTTCGCCGTTTAATTTTCGTTGATATCTTGCACTATACTCTTGATTCTGATGCTATATGCTGTACTACAGAAACTAAATACATCAATACTTCGATTACGTATTAAATAAAAATTTGACTGTATATAATTGATTGTAATTATAATAGAAATATTATAAATTGCCGGGTAATAGCCAAGGGAACTTTATTGAGATGTATCAATAGCAAAGACGAAATGATAATAGCTGTACCGATGTTTATCTTTGCGCATGGAGAGCCTCTGTCGCGTGGCGTGCAGATGGGAGGCAGAGCAGTTTGTGTCATGAAAGAGTGCGGAAGTGTTTGTTGAACGCTCCGGCCGACCCGGTGTGTACCTATACTCGCGCCAGTGTAGACATCCCTCACTCGTTAACCTGCGATTACTGAGAGCACGGTAGGAGTGGACCGGCGGGGGAAGCTGCAGTTTCAGCTGTTGCCTGTCCCGTAAGTATCCGTGGCTCTAGAGACGACTCGGGGTTCCTCTCATCAAGCAGCAGCAGCAACAGCAGCTCCGCATTGTCGTCGGCTACATACTTGTCATCCGCACAGCTACAATATCGAAGGACTGTTAATTGACAAACATTGTAGTGCAGAGAGGCTTCAACCAGCAACATTTCATTCACAGAGTATGAATAACTTGAATAATAACTTGCAAAAGTTAAAATTTCTAGGACAACTGTGCTGCATTGTCCTCACACATTATTACCATGCAGGGTCCCTTTCCTTTCCATGCAATCATCGAGTGTCATAAGAATATCAAAACTGATTAAATATTTACTGCTAGTTTCGTGTACTTCATACTGACCAGTTTCAGTCTAAATTTTCTGCCTTAGTAACTACATTGTTGTATTGCTTAACAGAAGCTACTTACAGCAAAGTAAGTTTCGCTGGCAAAACAAATAACTACAGATACAATATAAATCTCCCACATGAACCATGGACCTTGCCGTTGGTAGGGAGGCTTGCGTGCCTCAGCGGATCAGATAGCCGTTCCGTTTGTGCAACCACAATGGAGGGGTATCAGTAGAGAGACCAGGCAAATGTGTGGTCCCTGAAGAAATGCAGCAGCCTCTTCAGTAGTTGCAGGGGCAACAGTCTGGATGATTGACCAATTTAACCCTGTAACACTAATCAAAACGGCGTTGCTGTGCTGGTACTGCGAACGGTTGAAAGCAAGGGGAAACTACAGCCGTAATTTTTCCCGAGGGCATACACCTTTACTGTATGCTTAATGACGATGGCGTCCTCTTGGGTAAAATATTCCGGTGGAAAAATAGTCCCCCATTTGGATCTCCGGGCGGGGCTACTCAAGGGGATATCGTTATCAGGAGAAAGAAAACTGGCATTCTACGAATCGGAGCGTGGAATGTCAGACCCATTAATCGCGCAGGTAGGTTAGAAAATTGAAGAAGGAAAATGGATAGGTTACAAATAGATATAGTGGGAATTAGAGAAGTTCAGTGGCAGGAGGAACAAGACTTCTGGTCAGGTGAATACAGGGTTATAAATACAAAATCAAATAGGGGTAATGCAGGAGTAGGTTTAATAATGAATAAAAAATAGGAGTTCGGGTAAGCTACTACAAACAGCATAGTGAACGCATTATTGTGGCCAAGATAGACACGAAGCCCACGCCTACTACAGTAGTACAACTTTATATGCCAACTAGCTCTGCAGATGACGAAGAAATTGAATAATTTCTTTTATTTCATCATAAATTTCTTCAGATGGTGAAGGGAGACGAAAATTTAATAGTCATGGGTGACTGGAATTCGGTAGTAAGAAAAGGGAGAGAAGAAACATAGTAGCTGAATATGGATTGGACTTCAGTTGCTTCAATTTCTTCATCTGCAGAGCTAATTGGCATATAAACTTATACTACTGTAGTAGACGTGGGCTTCGTGTCTATCTTGGCCACAAAATGCGTTCACTATGTTGTTTGTAGTAGCGCGTAATGGGGCCCCTTAGGGATAAGAAGGGGAAGAAATCCAGTGTGCACTCAATGTGCATTCCGGGTGGAGTCATTCCTGATGTGGAAATTGTCCTTCCAGATGCCATGAAGAACACAGGGTGCAGACAGCTGCAGGTGGTGGCACATGTCGCCACTAATGACGCGTGTCGCTTTGGATCTGATGAAATTCTCTCTGGATTCCAGCGGCTATCTGATTTGGTGAAGGTTGCCGGTCTTGCTTACGAGATGAAGGCAGAGCTCTCCATCTGCAGCATCGTTGACGGAACCGACTGCGGACCTTTGATGCAGAGCCGGGTGGAGGGTCTGAGGGTCAGAGGCTCAGACGGTTTTGCGACCGTGTTGACTGCAGATTCCTTGACTTGCGTCAGAGGATGGTGGGGTTTCGGGTTCCGCTGAATAGGTCAGGAGTTCACTACACAAAGCTGGCGGCTACGCGGGTAGCGAAGGCTGTGTGGCATGGACTGGGCAGTTTTTTAGGTTAGAAGGCCTCGGGAAAGTACGGGGTGGGCTGCAATCTCAAAGGGTTCATAGCACATACAGGACGTGCTTGGATCAAGGAACAGTCGGAATTGCAGTTGTAAATTGTTGTAGTTGTGCTGGGTAAGTCCCTGAGCTTCAAGCGCTAATAGAAAGCACAGAAGCTGAAATCGTTATAGGTACAGAAAGCTGGCTAAAGCCTGAAATAAGTTCTGCAGAAACCTTTACAAAGTCTGAGACGGTGTTCAGGACAGATAGATTAGGCAGAATTGGTGGTGGAGTGTTTGTGTCTGTCAGTAGTGGTTTATCTTGTAGTGAAGCCGAAGTAGGTACTCAGTGCGAATTCGTATGTGTGGTGGTTATACTTAACAACTGAATTGGCTCCTCCTACAGACCCCCAGACTCGGATGATATACACTCCTGGAAATTGAAATAATAACACCGTGAATTCATTGTCCCAGGAAGGGGAAACTTTATTGACATATTCCTGGGGTCAGATACATCACATGATCACACTGACAGAACCACAGGCACATAGACACAGGCAACAGAGCATGCACAATGTCGGCACTAGTACAGTATATATCCACCTTTCGCAGCAATGCAGGCTGCTATTCTCCCATGGAGACGATCGTAGAGATGCTGGATGTAGTCCTGTGGAACGGCTTGCCATGCCATTTCGACCTGGCGCCTCAGTTGGACCAGCGTTCGTGCTGGACGTGCTGACCGCGTGAGACGACGCTTCATCCAGTCCCCAACATGCTCAATGGGGGACAGATCCGGAGATCTTGCTGGCCAGGGTAGTTGACTTACACCTTCTAGAGCACGTTGGGTGGCACGGGATACATGCGGACGTGCATTGTCCTGTTGGAACAGCAAGTTCCCTTGCCGGTCTAGGAATGGTAGAACGATGGGTTCGATGACGGTTTGGATGTACCGTGCGCTATTCAGTGTCTCCTCGACGATCACCAGAGGTGTACGGCCAGTGTAGGAGATCGCTCCCCACACCATGATGCCGGGTGTTGGCCCTGTGTGCCTCGGTCGTGTGCAGTCCTGATTGTGGCGCTCACCTGCACGGCGCCAAACACGCATACGACCATCATTGGCACCAAGGCAGAAGCGACTCTCATCGCTCAAGACGACACGTCCCCATTCGTCTCTCCATTCACGCCTGTCGCGACACCACTGGAGGCGGGCTGCACGATGTTGGGGCGTGAGCGGAAGACGGCCTAACGGTGTGCGGGACCGTAGCCCAGCTTCATCGAGACGGTTGCGAATGGTCCTCGCCGATACCCCAGGAGCAACAGTGTCCCTAATATGCTGTGAAGTGGCGGTGCGGTCCCCTACGGCACTGCGTAGGATCTTACGGTCTTGGCGTGCATCCGTGCGTCGCTGCGGTCCGGTCCCAGGTCGACGGGCACGTGCACCTTCCGCCGACCACTGGCGACAACATCGATGTACTGTGGAGACCTCACGCCCCACGTGTTGAGCAATTCGGCGATACGTCCACCCGGCCTCCCGCATGCCCACTATACGCCCTCGCTCAAAGTCCGTCAACTGCACATACGATTCACGTCCACGATGTCGCGGCATGCTACCAGTGTTAAAGACTGCGATGGAGCTCCGTATGCCACGGCAAATAGGCTGACACTGACGGCGGCGGTGCACAAATGCTGCGCAGCTAGCGGCATTCGACGGCCAACACCGCGGTTCCTGGTGTGTCCGCTGTGCTGTGCGTCTGATCATTGCTTATAGAGCCCTCTCGCAGTGTCCGGAGCAAGTATGGTGGGTCTGACACACCGGTGTCAATGTGTTCTTTTTTCCATTTCCAGGAGTGTAGCTGCTGAACAGTTCAGAGAAAATTTGAGTGTCGTAACAAATAAATACCCTCACTCTAACGGTTATAGTTGGTGGGGTCTTCGACCTTCCCTCGTTATGTTGACAAAAATACTTGTTCAAAACCGGTGGTAGGCGAAAACATATTCCGAGATTGTCCTAAATGCTTTCTCCGAAAATTGTTTCGATCAGTTAGTCCACGAACCCACGCGAATTGTAAATGGTTGCGAAAACACACTTGACCTCTTAGTCATGATGCTGTTAGCACTGGACTGTTTGTGGCTGATACAGGTCGTTGTAGCTAGGCTCAATGCCATTTCTTCCAAATCCACCAGAAACAAACGCAAAATAAAAGCGGATGAAGAGTCACTAGAAGCCTTCCTAAGAGACAATCTCCATTCCTTCCGAACTAACTACGCAAATGTAGACGAGATGTGGCTCAAATTCAAAGATATAGTAGCAACAGCAATTGAGAGGTTCATACATCGTGAATAGGTAAGAGATGGAACGGATCCCCCATGGTACACAAAACAGGGCCGAACGATATTGTAGAGGCAACGCAAAAAGCATGAGAAGTTCAGAAGAATGCGAAATCCCGAAGATTGGCTAAAATTTACAGACATGCGAAATTTGGCACGTACTTCGATGCGAGATGCTTTTAATAGGTTCCACAACAAAACATTGTCTCGAAATTTGGTAGAAAATCCGAAGAAATTCTGGTCGTATGTAAAGTACACAAGCGGCAAGACGCAGTCAATACCTTCGTCGCGCAGTGCCGATGGTACTGTTACCGACGACTGTGAAGCTAAAGCGGACTTACTGAACGCAGTTTTCCGAAATTCCTTTACCAGGGAAGACGAATAGAACATTCCAGAATTTGAAACACTAACAGCTGCTAGCATGAGTTTCTTAGAAGTAGATACCTTCGGGGTTGTGAAGCAACTCTAATCGGTTGATATGGGCAAAGTCTTCAGGTCTAGATTGTATACCGATTAGGTTCCTTTCAGATTACGTTGGTACAATAGCTCCCTACGTAGCAGCCATATACAACTGCTCGCTCACCGATAGATCTGTACCTACAGATTGGAAAATTGCGCAGGTCGCACCAGTGTTCAAGAAGGGTAGTAGGAGTAATCCATTTAACTACAGACCTATATCATTGACGTCGGTTTGCAGTAGGGTTTTGGAGCATATACTGTATTCAAACATTATGAATCACCTCGAAGGCAACGATCTATTGATACGTAATCAGTATAGTTTCAGAAAACATCGTTCTTGTGCAACGCAACTAGCTCTTTATTCGCACGAAGCAATGGCCGCTATCGACAGGGGATCTCAAGTTGATTCAGTATATCTAGATTTCCGGAAAGCTTTTGATACCGTTCCTCAAAAGCGCCTTCTAATCAAGCTGCGCGTCTATGGGGTATCGTCTCAGATGTGTGACTGGATTCGTGATTTCCTGTCAGGAAGGTCGCAGTTCGTAGCAATAGACGTCAAATCATTGAGTAAAACGAAGTGATATCAGGTGTTCCCCAGGGAAGCGCCCTGGGACCTCCGCTGTTCCTGATCTATATAAATGACCTGGGTTCTCTTAAGTTGTTTGCAGATGATGCTGTAATTTACCGTCTAGTAAGGTTATCCGAAGACCAGTATCAGTTGCAAAGCAACTTTGAAAAGATTGCTGTATGGTGCGGCAGGTGGCAGTTGGTAAATAACGAAAAGTGTGAGGTGATCCACATGAGTTCCAAAAGAAATCCGCTGGAATTCGATTACTCGATAAATAGTACAATTCTCAAGGCTGTCAATTCAACTAAGTACCTGGTGTTAAAATTACGAACAACTTCAGTTGGAAAGACCACATAGATAATATTGTGGGTAAGGCGAGCCAAAGGTTGCGTTTCATTGGCGGGACACTTAGAAGATGCAACAAGTCCACTGAAGAGACAGCTTACACTACACTCGTTCGTCCTCTGTTAGAATATTGCTGCGCGGTGTGGGATTCTTACCAGGTGGGATAGGCGGAGGACATTGAAATGGTGCAAAAAATGGCAGCTCCTTTTGTATCATCGCGTAATAGGGGAGAGAGTGTGACAGATATGATACGCGAGTTGGGATGGAAGTCATTAAAGCAAAGACGTGTTCCGTCGCGGCGAGATCTATTTACGAAATTTCGGTCACCAACTTTCTCTTCCTAATGCGAAAATATTTTGTTGAGCCAAACCTACATAGGAAGGAATGAACATCAAAATAAATTAAGAGAAATTAGAGCTCGAACAGAAAGATTTAGGTGTTCGTTTTTCCCGCGCGCTGATCGGGAGTGGAATGGTAGAGGGATAGAATGAATGTGGTTCGATGAACCCTCTGCCAAGCACTTAAATGTGAATTGCAGAGTAGTCATGTAGATGTAGATGGGGGGTAAGATATGAAAGAGGAAGCAGCCTGGTAGAATTTCGCACATAGCACAACTCAATCAAAGCCAACATTTGGTTCAAGAATCGTAAGAGAAGGTTGTATACATGGAAGAATCCTGGTGATACTAGCAGGTATCCGATAGAGATTTAGGAACCAGGTTTTAAGTTGTATCTTACCGTTGTATAGTCTAAGACATTTCCAGGGGCAGATGTGGACGCTTACGACAATCTATTGGTTATGAACAATAGATTAAAACTGAAGAAACTGCAAAAAGGTGGAAATTTAAGTACATGGGACCTGGATAAACTGACTCAACCAGAGGTTGTACAGAATTTCAGGGGGAGCATAAGGGAACAATTGAAAGAATGGGGGAAAGGAATACAGTAGATGAAGAGTGGATAGCTTTGAGGGATGAAATAGTGAATGCAGCAGAGGACAAGTAACACGCGATCTAGTGTCTAGCAGAAATGGGACTTAAAATCTGAGGTCATCAGTCCCCTACAAATCCGAAATAAATAAACCTAACTAACCTAAGGACATCACGCACATCCATGCCCGAGCCAGGATTCGAAACTGCAACAGTAGCGGTCGCGCGGTTCCAGACTGTAGCACCTAGAACCGCTCGCCACTCAGGCCGACAAATTGTAAGGCATTTTCAGGGGTAGATGTGGACTCTGACCACAATCTATTGGTTATGAATTGTAGATTAAAACTGAAGAAACTGCGAAAAGGGGGGAATTTAAGGAGATGGGACCGTGGATAAACTGACTAAACCAGAGATTGTACAGAGTTTTAGGGAGAGCATAGGGGCACAATTGACAAGAATGGGGGAAAGAAATACAGCAGACGAAGAATGGGTAGCTCTGAGGGATGAAGTAGTCAAGGCAGCAGAGGATCAGGTAGGTAAAAAGACGAGAGATGCTAGAAATCTTTGGGTAACAGAAGAAATATTGAATTTAATTGATGAACGGAGAAAATATAAAAATGCAGAAAATGAAGCAGGCAAAAAGGAATACAGACGTATCAAAATGAGAACCAAAGGAAGTGTAAAATGGCTAAGCAGGGATGGCTACAGGATAAGGATGTGGAGGCTTATCTCACTTGGGGGAAGATAGATACTGCCTACAGGAAAATTAAAGAGACCGTTTGAGAAAATAGAACCAACTGCATGAATATCAAGAGCTCCGATGGAAACCCAGTTCTAAGCAAAGAAGAGAAAGCAGAAAGGTGGAAGGAGTATATAGAGGGTCTATGCAAGGGCGATGTACTTGAGGACAATTTTATGGAAATGGAAGAGTATGTAGATGAAGATGAAATGAGAGATACGATACTGCGTGAAGAGTTTGAGAGAGCACTGAAAGACCTGAGTCGAAACAGTGCCCCGGGAGTATATAACATTCGATTAGAACTACTGACAGCCTTGGGAAAGCCAGTCGCGACAAAACTCTACCATCTGCAGACGAAATACCCACAGACTTCAAGAAGAATATAATAATTTCAATCCCAAAGAAAGCAGGAATTGACAGATGCGAAAATTACCGATCTGTCAGTTTAATAAGTCACGGCTGCCAAATACCAACGCGAAATCTTTACAGACGATTGGAAAAACTAGTAGAAGCCGACCTCAGGGAAGATCAGTTTCGATTCCGTAGAAATATTGGAATACGTGAGGCAATACTAACCCTACGACTTATCTTAGAAAATAGATTAAGTCTACAAATGCTAGAAACGTATGTTTGACTTTCCTTAGAGTATTCCAGTTAACACTGTCAAAAGCTTTCTCTCTTTCAATTTCTGAAGGTGGCAGGGGTAATATACAGGGAGCGAAAGGCTATTTACAATTTGTACAGAAACCAGATGGCAGTTATAAGAGTCGAGGGGCATGAAAGGGAATCAGTGGTTGGAAAGGGAGTGAGGCAGGTTTGTAGCTTCGCCCCAATGTTATTCAATCTGTATATTGAGGAAGCAGTGAAGGAAACAAAAGAAAAATTCGGAGTAGGTATTAAAATCCATTGTAATTCTATCAAAGTTTTTATTTCATCTCAATGTCATCGGCAAACCTCACAGACAGCAAAGGACTACGAACAGCAGTTGTGCGGAATGGATAGTGTCTTGAAAGGAGGATAAAAGATGATATTAACAAAAGCCAAACGAGGATAATGGAATGTTGTCGAATTAAGTCGGGTGATGCTGAAGGTATTAGATTAGGAAATGTGACACTTAAAGTTGTAATGGTGTTTTGCTATTTGGGGAGAAAAATAAATGATGTTGGTCGAAGTAGAGAGGATATAAAATGTACACTGGCAACGGCAAGGAAAGCTTATCTGAAGAAGAGAAATCTGTTAACATTGAGTATAGATGTAGGTGTCAGGAAGTCGTTTCTGAAAGTATTTGTATGGAGTGTAGCCATGTATGGAAGTGTAACATGGGCGATAAATAGTTTAGACAAGAAGAGAATAGAAGCTTTCGAAATGTGGTGCTACAGAAGAATGCTGAAGATTAGATGGGTAGATGACATAACTAATGTGGAGGTACTTAATAGGATTGGGGAGAAGAGAAGTTTGTGGCACAACTTGACTGGAAGAAGGGATCGATTTCTAGGACATGTTCTGTGACATCAAGAGATCACCAGTGTAGTGTTGGAGGGGAGCGTGGAGGGTAAAAATCGTAGAGGGAGACCAATAGATGAATACACCAAGCAGATTCAGAAGAATGTAGGTTGCAGTAGGTACTGGGAGATGAAGAAGCTTGCACAGGATAGAGTAGCATGGAGAGCTACATCAAACCAGTCTCAGGACTGTAGGCTACAACAATATAAATTAAGAGAACGCAATTTCATTTACTCTGTATTAACCTTAGAGAGTGACTTCTGCTACCTTGGTATTTATTTGATTGTTGTTATTTTAAAAGTGAAACCGATTTCTCATATGCTTAAAGGTAATTCAGTTCAATCTTTCAATAGTCAAAAGTAAATGCTTGCCGTTTTCTAAATTTTGCATTGAGTTGCACTGAGATTACTGAACGTCTTTTTTTGCATAACATTTAACGTTACTTTCAAAATTTAGTGTTTCAGAATGAGTAACTTCAAGTAGCGGGGCAACTGATGACGCGATTGATGTTAGATGATGACACGATTACCGTTATCCAAGATGGTGGCTTTTGGAGGGAAGATAGCTCAATTGCGCTACCTCTACTAACCTAAAAAAATATCGGGAAAGAATTGGCTATCTCCACTAACCTAAGTCAACTCTTCCTAGGAAGTAGGCATAAGTCTTTATTTAAACCATTAGAGGTAGTACCACTATCAAGTGTTTTCGCCATGATCTTGTCAAATGTTCACGAATTTTCCTCTAAGAGCTTACTCCTGCAGCTGATGCAAGTTATTATGATATTGTCACTCAATTAGAATATAATTTTTATAAATTTGTTTAAATATGTTTAAATTTGATTAGATTTCTTTAAATTTATTATCTACCTACGGCATTAGTGTGTTAATACCACGAGGCTGAGATATAGGTTGTCGGTATGTTACATGAAATCATTCAACTCTACACATAAGACCTTATTAAGCAGTTAGAGCGAAATTAACGTGCATTTTCCAAGAGGATTGTGGTACTGCCTCTAAGAGCTTACTCCCAGAAATCATGGGAGTTAGTGTTGTGTTGCCTTCACTAGAGCCTGCTCATTCAATTCGGATATAACTTGTTTAAATTTATTATCTACCTACAGCATTAGTGTCGTGTTACCGCCATAAGAGGCTAAGATATCGATAGCTCTATTACTTGCACTGGACATAAGTCCTTATTTAAACAATTAGAACCTCTACAACCATCAAGTGTGTTCGCCACCGTCTTTGAGAATGTTCACGAAATTTGCTCTAACAGTTTATTCTTGCAGCTGATGAGAGTTAGTATGGTGTTTCCTTTAAATTAGAATATAATTTGTTCAAATTTTTATAAATTTATTGCCTATCTACAGCATTAGTTTCATGCTACCGCCATAACAGGCTGAGATATGAATAACTGTATTACATGAACTAGACATAAATCTTTATTTAAACGATTATAGCACTACAACCATCCACTCTGTTCACGAAATTTGCTCTAGCACCCGATGGGAGTTAGTATCGTGTTTCCAATTCACTTCGAATATAATCTCTATAAATTTGTATTAATTTCTTTAAATTTGTTTAAATTTATTATCTACCTACAGCATTAGTGTTGTATTACCGCCACAAAAGGCTTAGATATCGATGTTTTAACAGCTGTAGTACATGCACTGTATCGACGTGACAGCGTTGTGTTTCGTCCTCGGATAATAAACATCGTCCGGGTAGAGTAGAGTGCGGGAATCAGCATAAGAGGGCGACATACGTAAAAAGAGAGCCAGACTTTGACGCTCAAAACACCAGATCTCTTCCACTGGCCCACAACGGAGCCGGTGTTGGTCTGTATTCTAGACGTTGCAGTTCACACATAAGGCGAATCTGCAAGATGGGTCCTATGGAGAGTCCCTCGAATACCAGGTCGAACGTACACCAGGATCGAGCGTCACCGCGTTGACAGTGCACCATACTACGTTCCAGTGCACGGTAGGACACGTCAATTCGACGACATTAAGCGACCGGCGGCGAAGTAGTGTGCGGCAGGTGACTGGTTGTTGGTAAGCGAGAGATGGGGAGGTTGCCGTACTCCAGGTAAAGCCTGCCAAAGCAGGAAAAGGGCACCCGTGTCTGACCTGAGGGTCAAGGGAACACGGTGCCAGGCCATCCGTCAGTTGGCCGGTGAGGCTGGTCGGTCATCGTCGCCAAAGCCTGCGGTGCAAACTAACGAAGAGAAATACTGCTCGATAGTGAACACTGACAACGCCAAGTCCGCCCCGTTCTTTTGGAAGGGTGACGGAGTAATATCGAAACTTTAATATCATTCCAGCGCTGACAAAGGAACCGAATGCGGCCACGATGCTCCGAGCTATGTGTTTAGGCATCGGTAGTGTTTGCGCTACGTGCGGAATTCGTGATGCCCGATAGACGTTAACATATTCGGTCCGTTGATGTAGGTCCTACACACGAAGACGAAGATCCACAAGCCCAGCACTTGCAAGAGACTCCGATAATTGATGGTGGTCGTGCGTGAGATGTAGTCCGTGAAGTCGATACCGAGACAACGGATTTTATCGCGCAGTGCCACCCTCGCAGGTGTCATCCCACGCCAGTGTTCAAAGCCATTGATTTATGTACATTTACACGGCATCTCGAAGCTTCGAAGTGGCTAACCAATCCAATGCTTTGCGAACATCACGTTCGTCACGAAGAGGTAACATCAGATCATCTGCATACGCAGTGCACCTAAAAAAGAAGCCACCAAGAGACAAACCCGTGAGGCGGTGTCGCAGCCCGCACAACAAAGGTTCTACTGCAAGGCGTACAGTATTGTCCATAATAGGCGTACCTGTGTAACACAGCGGCGAATTTACAAGGTGTTCGACAGTCTAACGTTGACAAGCGCTTTCCCTGTTGCGCCACGTAGGAGACGAGTAACACCTCGGAGGAAGCGTCGGGGTAATGCTTATTCTGAAGAACAGCAGTTTAGTACGTATGACTGACGCAATCAAATGCTTGACGAACATCGCAGCCAGAGCTCCCGATACGCGACGCACCTTAGCGAGGGCAATCAGCAGCACAGGGCGGAGCGGATATTATGCGTCCCACCTATCGATGACTCATCCATTGATAGGACACGGGATGTCGTACGCAGAATTCGAGCTGCCACTCGACGCGCGAAGTTCTTCGTATCACGGTTCAACCAAGTCAATGGTCGGTTGACTGTAGTACGTGAACCTCCGTGAGGTTTAGGGATTGGGATGGTGGTACCTTCCACAAATGCAGCGGGAAGTTGCGCCTCTTTGTCATGAGCTCTTGACATATAGTAGTCCAATAGGGCACCAGTAGTCTCTGGAACGTCCTATAAATCTCCAGAGGTAACCCATCCGGTCCTAGTAGCTCATTGGGTGCCCCTTTTCCTATGGCATCCAACATTTCTTCTTCAGTCACCGGTTCTAGCAGTTCCTGTTGGAGTTCCGGAGTAACCGCTGCGTGTGTCAAACCAACGACAACACTAATGATCTCTTGATCAGATCTCGTCCTCGTGTACAGGTGAGAATAAGGGGTAAAGTATGCATTGCTTATGTCTCTTTGCGTGGCGTGACGGACGCCGTTTTCTGTAGTCACTTCATAGATCAATGTCCCGTGTATCTGCTCTCATTCCATGGCTATATGGTACATGCCCCCCCCCCCCCCCCCCATGAACCTTGCAACTTGCCATTCGTGGGGAGCCTTGCGTGCCTCAGCGATACAGACAGCCGTACCGTAGGTGCAACAACAACGGAGGGGTATCTGTTGAGAGGCCAGACAAACGTGTGTTCCTGAAGAGGGGCAGCAGCCTTTTCAGTAGTTGCAGGGGTAACTGTCTGATGATTGACTGATCTAGCCTTGTAACACTAACCAAAACGGCCTTGCTGTGCTGGTACTGCGAACGGCTGAAAGCAAGGGGAAACTACAGTCGTAATTTTTCCCGAGGGCATGCAGCTTTACTGTATGGTTAAATGATGATGGCGTCCTCTTGGGTAAAATATTCCTGTGGTAAAATTGTCCCCCATTCGGGTCTCCGGTCGGGGACTACTCAAGGAGACGTCGTTATCAGGAGAAAGAAAACTGGCATTCTACAAATCGGAGCGTGGAATGTCAGACCCATTAATCGCGCAGGTAGGTTAGAAAATTTAAAAAGGGAAATGGATAGGTTAAAGTTAGAGATAGTGGGAATTAGTGAAGTTCGGTGGCAGGAGGAACAAGATTTCTGGTCAGGTGAATACAGGGTTATAAACACAAAATCAAATAGGGATAAAGCAAGAGTACGCTTAATAATGAATAAAAAAATAGGAGTTCGGGTAAGCTACTACAAACAGCATAGTGAACGCATTATTGTGGCCAAGATAGATACGAAGCCCACGCCTTTTACAGTAGTACAAGTTTATATGCCAACCAGCTCTGCAGATGACGAAGAAATTGATGAAATAAAAGAAATTATTCAGGTAGTGAAGAGAGACTAAAATTTAATAGTCATGGATGACTGGAATTCGACAGTAGGAAAAGGGAGAGAAGGTAACGTAGTAGGTGAAGATGGATTGGGGGTAAGAAATGAAAGAGGAATCCTCCTGGTAGAATTTTGTACAGAGCACAACTTAATCATAGCTAACACATGGTTCAAGAATCGTAAAAGAAGGTTGTATACATGGAAGAGGCCTGGAGATACTGACAGGATTCAGATAGATTATATAATTATAAGACAGAGATTTAGGAACCAGGTTTTAAATTGTATGACATTTCCAGGGGCAGATGTGGACTGTGACCACAATCTATTGGTTATGAACTGTAGATTAAAACTCAATAAACTGCAAAAAGGTGGGAATTTAAGGAGATGGGATCTGGATGAACTGAAAGAACCAGAGGTTGTAAGGAGTTTCAAGGAGAGCATAAGAGAACAATTGAGAGGAATAGGGCAAACAAATAGAGTAGAAGAAGAATGAGTAGGTTCGAGGGATGAAGTAGTGAAGGCAGCAATGGATCAAGTAAGTAAAAAGACGAGGGCTAGTAAAAGTCCTTGGGTAACAGAAGATATATTGAATTTAATTGATGAAAGGAGAAAATATAAAAATGCAGTAAATGAAGCGGGCAAAAAGGAATATAACCGTCTCAAAAATGAGATCGACAGGAAGTGCAAAATGGCTAAGCAGGGATGGCTATAGGACAAATGTAAGGATGCAGAGGCTTATTACAAAAAAACTCGATGGTTTGTCACCTAATGGTTCCATGTCACAGACATCAGCGAAAGTTCTTCACCAAATGTTATGCACAGATCACATCTGGATCACCAGTGAAGACGGAACAGGCTAATATTGTTGCTCACATGCCAGTTGCGCAGTGAACTAGCTTTATTGCTGTACACTTGTACTGTGTTGAGGGACAAGGATAAAGTGATGGCATGGCGATGGAACTTGATGAGGTTTGTTTGCCATAGATACATTGACTCTGCACAAAAGAGTAAACAAGTTACCGGCAAATGAAATCTATTTATAATGCCTACTAGCTGATGAATGCGGTAAATGATGTTCTCACAGGAGTGCACCATGAGGGCATACAGGTCTCAATGATATGAGCATGTCGTCCGATCACGTGACCACGGAATAACAATGGACGTAAGTCTGGAGTGAAGCAAACTTTCTTTATGAACCACCAGGCACACTGTACTTATGAACGAAAGCGAAACATGTGGACAGCCCTAAATAAAGCCAAACACATCAGTAGCTCACGTTAAGCTCAACCCAAGTAGTCCATGGCTCGTGCACCAGACCCAGAATACGTGTATACACGGTACTATAGCACATCTCAAACTGGTTTGTTTTTTACTCCTGTGTGCATCATACCATTGCCATAATTTGGCCTAACACAATATTTGCTTATGAGTGGACACCACGTGCCACACGCTTTGCGCTGATTGCCGTCCACATATTTCTGTGGGACAGCTGTCGTGATAGTCACTAGGGGAAAGATAGACACTGCCTACAGGAAAATTAAGGAGACCTTTGGAGAAAAGAGAACCACTTGCATGGATTTCAAGATTTGAGATGGAAACGCAGTTCTAAGCAAAGAAGGGAAGCCAGAAAGGTGGAAGGAGTATATAGAGGGTCTATACAAGGGTGGTGTTCTTGAGGACAATATCATACAACCGGCGGAAAATGTAGATGAAGTTGATATAGGAGATATGGTACTGCATCAAGAGTTTGACAAAGCACTGAAAGACCTAAGTCGAAATAAGGCCCCGGGAGTAGACAACATTCAATTAGAACTACTGACAGCCTTGGGAGAGCCACGCCTAACAAAACTACCATCTGGTGACCAAAATGCATGAGACAGAAAAATTACCCTCAGACTTCAAGAAGAATATAATAATTCCAATCCCAAAGAAAGCAGGTGTTGGCAGATGTGAAAATTACCGAACTATCAGTTTAGTAAGTCATGGCTGCAAAATACTAACGCGAATTCTTTACAGACGAATGGAAAAACTGGTAGAAGCCGACCTCAGGGAAGATCAGTTAGGAAATATTGGAATACGTGAGGCAATACTGACCCTACGATTTATCTTAGAAAATAGATTATGTCTACAAAAGCTAGAAACGTAGGTTTGCCTTTCCTTAGAGTATTCCAGTCAACACTGTCAAAAGTTTTCTCTCTTTGAATTTCTGAAGGTGGCATGGGTAATATACAGGGAGCGAAAGGCTATTTACAGTTTGTACAGAAACAAGATGGCATTTATAAGAGTCGAGGGGCATGAAAGGGAATCAGTGGTTGGGAAGGGAGTGAGACAGGTTTGTAGCCTCTCCCCGATGTTATTCAATCTGTATATTGAGTAAGCAGTGAAGTAAACAAAGTTTTTATGTCTTCTCCATGGATTTTAATACCTACTCCGAATTTTTCTTTTGAGGTTCGGCGATGACATTGTAATTCTGTCAGAGAGGGCAAAGGACTTGGAAGAGCAATTGAAAGGAATGGATAGTGTCTTGAAAGGAAGATATAAGATGAATACCAACAAAAGCAAAACGATGATAATGGAATGTAGTCGAATTACGTCGGGTAACGCTGAGGGAATTAGATTAGGAAATGAGACGCTTAAAGTAGTAAAGGAGTTTTGCTATTTAGGAAGTAAAATAACAGATGATGTTCGAAGTAGAGAGGTTATAAAATGTAGACTGGCAATTGCAAGGAAAGCGTTTTTGAAGAAGAGAAATTTGTTAACATCAAATATAGATTTAAGTGTCAGGAAGTCTTTACTGAAAGTATTTGTATGGAGTGTAGCCATGTATGGAAGTGAGACATGGACGATAAATAGTTTGGGCAAGAGGAGAATAGAAGCTTTCGAAATATGGTGCTACAGAGGAATGCTGAAGATTAGATGGGTAGATCACATAACTAATTAGGAGGTATTGAATAGAATTGGGGAGACGTTTGTGGCACAACTTGACTAGAAGAAGGGACCGGTTGGTAGGATCAAGGGATCACCAATTTAGTATTGGAGGGCAGCGTGGAAGGTAAAAATCGTAGAGGGAGACAAGGAGATGAATACACTAAGCAGATTCAGAGGGATAGAGAAGCATAAGGAGCTGCTTCATACCAGTCTCAGGACTTTAGACTCCAACAACAACAACGTGGGATATGGAGGGCAGTCGTTGATGATTCCAACCATTTGACGAGTACAAATGATGGTCCCTTCACAGTGTTGACGTGCTCGGTTGACAGTCATCTGTCGAGCCCGTGTTTGTGGCATAACGGAACACTACCTGAGGATGGCGTAGTAAAACTCTGCGATTCCCGGGGGGGGGGGGGGGGGGGGTCAGGGATTTTCTCTGCGACGTGATGACCGGGTGTTGTGTAATGTCCTTAGGTTAGTTAGGTTTAAGTAGGCACAGTCTACACGTGTCTCCAACTGCCGGTTGACATTCCGGTGAGATCAGGTAAGCGGGCAGCGGCTACGCCATAGTAGTTGTCGTCGAAGCTTGATGGTACAGGCGTAAGCAGTGTGATCAGTAAATGCAGCTGGCCACAACTCGGCTGCCTTGAACGCATCCTCGAGAGAGCGGGATGTATACATCCTTTTAATTCTGCTTGATTAATGTCCCGTAAAGTGCGCGAAACCCTATCAGCACAGATGATAATCCAAGTGTCTATCTAATCGAGCTCGCAAATGACAGTGCCGAGTTCTGGGCGTAGTGTATGCTGAGGAATTAGGTCATAACGAATTGTACAATAAAACTGCCCCCGATCACCATATCATCTATCCTGCCTGGGCATAACTGTGTTAATTCCTCAGTAAAGAACTGAGGAACGTTCACGCCTTTTGTTGGTACCGGACGCTGCGTAATCATTGACGAGGAGTATCTCTGGGATTATAAGAGCCATGCCCCTGGCATTTGATAGGTAACATATATCGGTCGCTATTAAACTTTCTTTGAAAAGTTTTGCGAGGCCACTGCCTGTATCTAACGCATGGGATACGCGTACCGTGCATCCGGAGATGTCCTGGAAGCCAAGAACGTATATTTCCTGAAATAAGGCCACCTCAGTATCGGCTGAATAATGTGTGTCGCGTAACAATGCAAGATTCTCGCGCAACTGGATGATATTGATGTTAATCTTCACGAATCGACATGACTGTCGTTCGCCCTTGACGGCAGCGTCAGTCATCGGTGCACCCGGTGGCGACAGGTTCGCTCACCCGCACGCCACCCTGAGGTTACCATTACCATGTTGTCCGCAGGAGATTGGTAGGATGATGTAACTCCCCCTCTTCTGCATGTGATGTGCCCACCAGAGAGTCGTCCGCCCACGAGTTACTGGAGAGAGGCTGTCGGTGTGGTTCATCGGCTATCAAAGAAGCCCCTCTTGTTACGATTCCTCGCGGCTGCGTCGGTGTTCCATCGCCCCTCCATCCCCGCACTGGTGTCAGGAAGAAGAAAAGTCCGTCGTCGCAGTTCTTAAGAGTGAGCAGCGTCGGTCGACAACTCCGGAGCACGGACATCCACGACACTGTCGAAATAGGTATGATCGTTTGCCCCTGCCCACAAGAGACAGTCCCGAGACGGCGTGCCTCCGTGCCTCGGCGCCTTCAGAGAGGAAAGTTCGGGTTGGCACGACTCGTGAATCAACATCCAGCCGCTCGTTGTGAGGTGACGATTGCTGTTCAGGTCAATCAGGCGACTCCGTCTGCATAAGGAGGACCGTATGTGGCTCATCAACAGCGCCTTCGCCCGCCTGCGGTGGCAGCATTTCCCGATCCCCGCCGCCCGACGTCGCAGATGTACGTAAGTAACTGGCAGGATCGACGGAGGAACGTGCTGTGCCGCTTCTCTTGAAGGACTCTTGGCGATCCGCCCCTGCAAATAATCAGAGCGAATGTGACTCTCCTGGCTGCTTCCTGAGCATGTGCCCGGTTGTCCATCGTACGCGATAATTGTACAACAACCGGCGGTGTTTAAGTATGAAGGAACACTCTTCGTCAGTTCGATTTTAACCCGTTTACTCCGTTGAGCCTGCCAGTTCTCAGCCACGTGGCTAATGACAGTCCCGTAGGGCTTAAGAGGGGAATTACAATTAAACAACAGCCTTAGGTGCTTACAGGCGTTGATATAGGTCAACGGGGACACATAAAAATATGTGCCCCGACCGGGACTCGAACCCGGGATCTCCTGCTTACATGGCAGACCCTCTATCCATTTTTCTAAAATCTCTTTTTCATTTTGTTCGTTGCATCTGCTCGGGGCGGACGTCGTAAGACATCCGTTGAAGTACGTTGTTGCTCGATTATCTCAGTTTCTTTAATACAGAGGGCAGCTAACCCTCTGACCGATCACGCTGAGCTACCGTGCCGGCGTCCATCTGAGCCACCGAGGGCACAGAGGATAGTGCGACTGCAGGGATTTATCTCTGGCACGCCTCCTGCGAAATCCACATTGTGCGAATGCACAAACAGTGCCCGAACTCTTACGGGAATCGGCAATGCGCCGTGAGGAATGAGTATAGTGGGCGGGGGCACTACGAATGTAGTGCGGGACAATACGTCGAGAATGTGGGTTTCGCAGGAAGCGTGCCAGAGATAAATCCCTGCAGTCGCACTATCCTCTGTGCCCTCGGTGGCTCATATGGATAGAGCGTCTGCCATGTAAGCAGGAGATCCCGGGTTCGAGTCCCGGTACGGGCACACAATTTCATCTGTCCCCGTTGACGTATGTCAACGCCTGTAAGCAGCTATGGGTGTTCATTTCATTGTAATATCATTCTAACGAGCTGCATGGTCACCGATGGTATCTGTTCTTTCGGACATGTCCAAGAGAACAGATACAAGAGGGGGGGAAACGGACTTCGTGGATACCTCAGAAAGTGTCCTTATACCCCTGCCTGCGAGTTCAGCGGTATCAGCGCCGGTAAGTCCATCAAAATGCGTAAACTGTGGTTTGTCGGCAGTGCACTGTTCTCCGTCAATCATCTAAATATTGACTACGCTGTCTGTGTGCTAAAAGTGAATACCAGTTGTGTCCTTTGGATCTAGACGCAGTTCGTCACGCAACAAGTTTTCTACTTCGTGTGCTCGCGGTCTCGGATATTCGGCTTGGAATGTAATCTTGGTAGTGTTCTTCCTAAAGGAGTTCGTCATGTCATTGCAGTGAGCTTGTAGTAAGCGTCTCGCGCTCGCGAACGCCACGAGGCCGGCGGGGCGGCGACGACGCGTCCTCGCCGGTCCGTCACTGACGGCCAACTTTGGTCGCAGTAATTCTACCGACGTGGAATTCTTATATTTCGACCGTGTCTACGAGTTCGAATAATGATTTCCAAACGAAGCGAAAGGATGAGTTAAATTGCAATGTATCTTGACAAATACTGTATCCTAACTATTGTGTTGCTTCTATTGGCAGTCGTAAACAGCAAGCTGAATCTCCACAAATCGCTGAGATGTGAATACTGGCTCTTCTGAACTTGGGCATTGGTAATGCTCTCTTCTTGGACTCTAAATTATTATTTTGCCTAAATTATTATTTTGTCCCTCATTGTACATTAGCCATAGCAGGACGTCAGGTTTTGCCGGCCTCTGTGGTCGAACGGTTATAGACGCTTCAGTCCGGAAACACGCAGCTGCTACGGTCGCAGGTTCGAGTCCTGCCTCGGGCAGAGATGTGTGTGATTCTTTAAGTTAGTTAGGTTTAAGTAGTTCTACGTTCTAGGGTTAAGTCCCATAGTGCTCAGAGCCATTTGAGCCATTTTAATAATATTGTTTAATTTTTTCGCACTCCACGGGGTCAGTAATCGTGTTCTGATGCTACCACAACTCCAATTGCGAGACGAGCTGCAATGGGTATCTAGGTTGAGGATCCGTGGTGCGAACACACGGATCCAAGTGGTCCCCCATATTCTCGACTGGTTTTAAATCCGTGGAGTTTGGTGACCTGGTCCTCTTCGAACTACACACGTACACTGCCAACTGTGTGACAAGTTGCATTGTACTGTTGATAGATGCCGTGGTGCTGAGGAAAAACGAGCTGCATATAGAAGTCGACACGGTTCACAGTGGTGGATGCATACTTGTTTTGATCGACTGTGCCTTCTGGAATGACGATATCACCCACGGAAGGTCACGGAAAGATTTCCAGGTCATAACGTTGCCCCCTCCCCTCCCCATCCCCCCTCCCCCGCCTGGACCATTCCGATGACTGTTGAAGGGTACCTGCTTTCAGATGTCTCATTCAGATGAAGCGTAAAACGTGATGTACCTGAAAAGGCCACTCGGTGGACGTCCAGTTTCAGTACTGGCGTGCAAACTCCACCCTTTGTCGCCAGTGAATGGTAAACAGCAGTCGCCACGGGCGCAGGAAGCGGGCGCCTACTGCTCAAGCCCACAAGTAGCACCGTAGGAGTACGCATTAGGAGTGATTTAAAATGGAATGATCATATAAATTTGACAGTCTGTAAAGCAGATGCCAGACTGAGATTCATTGGAAGAATCTTAAGGAAATGGAATCCGAAAACAAAGGAATTTGGTTACAGTATGCTTGTTCGCCCACTGCTTGAATACTGCTCAGCAGTGTGGGATCCGTACCAGATAGGGTTGATAGAAGAGATAGAGAAGATCCAACGGAGAGCAGCGCGCTTCGTTACAGGATCATTTAGTAATCGCGAAAGCGTTACAGATATGATAAACTCCATTGGAAGATGGAGAGATGCTCAGTAGCTCGGTACGGGCTTTTAAAGTTTCGAGAACATACTTCACCGAAGAGGCAAGCAGTATATTGCTCCCTCCTACGTATATCTCTCGAAGAGACCATGAGGATAAAATCAGAGAGATTAGAGCCCACACAGAACCATACCGACAGTCTTTCATTCCACGAACAATACGAGACTGTAATAGAAGGGAGAACCGATAGTGGTACTCAGGGTACCCTCCGCCACACACCGTCATGTGGCTGTGTTAGAGGGTATTGTGAATGGTTCTTAGAGTTTTACACATATTGAAATATTTGAGCATTGTAGGTGATCTAAAAATGGAAAATAGTGGAGTACCTTCTCAAAGAACACCATAGCCCCAATGCCTAGTGGCACCATTATGATGAAAAAACGCTGGTGCTGTATGTAATTAGTGTATCTTATCAACTTGAGTACAAAAAACTTGTGTAATTTCATAAAACTTGTCTTTGTGGCTTTACTAAGAAAAATGAGCTTTCTCAATTTGTACATATACACTGCAAATGGACTTTTTTTATTTAATTAATTATTGGCTACTGATTTTGAATCATTTTCCACATAGTATTGAGCACATCAGTTTTATACAGGGAAATTGTACAATGGAATATTTACACTTCACACACAAGTATGGAAAATTAACCATTTGATCGCAGCAAAGATGGAATGAATACAGGTATGCTTACAACAATAGTCAGATCAGGTACTTTGTCAGGAGCATTCAAATAAAAATATAGATTTACTTATATTAGGGTCTACTTGTACTTGGGCATTCTACATGAAATTTTTTGAATAACATATGCTCTTTCTGTTTTGAAAGAGGCCAAGGGAGTTCATTTTGGCCCTTTGGCAGTTTATTTTAAGTGCTCATCTATCTCGTTCATGAATTAGTATAATACATATTCAAATAATGGAAAATCCTGGATAGAATGTAACAATATTACGAGAAAGAAAGCTACTACTCACTATCTAGCGGAGATGCTGTGTCGCTGATACACACAACAACGACTCTCACAAATCACACACACACACACACACACACACACACACACACACACACAGCAACATTGCATGATGGGAGTGGCAACTGGGTGGGGGTATGGAGGATACTGGGGCAGGGAGGGTGGGTGGAAGTGATGTAGAGTAAAGTGCTGCAGGTTAGACCACGGGCAGGGGAGAGGTGGCGAGGGGGGCAGAAGTAGCAGAAACGGAGGGAAATGAAAAGACTGGGTGTGGTGGTGGAATAATGGCTGCATAGTGCTGGAACGGGTGCAGGGAAGGTGTGGGATGGATGAGAACAGTGACTAATGAAGGTTGAGACCAGGAGGGTTATGGGAATATCGGATGTATTGCAGGGAAAGTTCCCACCTGCACAATTCAGAAAAGTTGGTGTTGGTGAGAAGGATCTATACAGCACACACTGTGAAGCAGTCATTGAAATATCATGTTTGGCAGCATGTTCAGCAACAGGGTGGTCCACTTGTTTCTTGGTTGCAGTTTGTTGGTGGCCATTTGTGTGGACAGACAGCTTGTTGGTTCTCATTCCTACATAGAATGCAGCACAGTGGTAGCAACTTAGCTTGTAAATCACATGACTAGTTTCACAGGTAGGCCTGCCTTTGATGGGATTAGTGGTGATGGTGCCTGAACTGGAGTAGGTGGTGGCAGGAGAATGTATGGATGTAGGTGTGTTACAGAGGTATGAGCCATGAGGTAAGGGATTGGGAGCAGGGGTTGTGTAAGGATGAGTACATTATGTAGGTTCGGTGGATGACAGAATACCATGTGAGGAATGGGAAGGATAGTGGTCTGGATACTTCTCATTTCAGGCCACGGCAAGAGGTAATCGAAACCCTGGAAGAGAGTGTAATTCAGTTTCTCCAGTCCTGGGTGGTGCTGAGTTATGAGGGGCATGGTCGTCTGTGGTCAGACAGTGGGATTTTTGGAGGTGGTGGGAGACTGAATAGATAAGGCACGCAAGATTTGTTATTATACAAGGTTGGGAGGATAATTATGGTCAGTGAAGGCTTCAGTGAGGTAGTTAGATTGGGGCTGCTCATCACTGCAGATGCGGTGACCAAGTGGGGATAGGCTATACGGAAGGGACCTCTTGGTATGGAATGGATGGCAATTGTTGAAGTGGAGGTATTGCTGGTGGTTAGTAGGTTTGATATGGACGGAGGTACTGATGTAATCACATTTGAGGTGGAGGTCAACATCTAGGAAGGTAGATTGTTGGGTTGAGTAGGACCTTGTGAAGTAAATGGGGGAGAAGTAGTTGAAGTTCTGGAGGAATGTGGATTGGGTATCCTTATCCTCACTCCAGATTGCGAAGATGTAATCATTGAATCTGAACCAGGAGTGGGGTTTAGGATTCTCTGTTTTTAGGAAGGGTTCGTTTATATGGCCCATGAATAGGTTGGCATTAGATGGTGCTATGAGGGTGCCCATAGCAATACCCTGGATTTGTTTGTGGGTAATGCCTTCAAAGCAGAAGAAATTGTGTGTGAGGATAAACTTGTCATGGTGACTAGGTTGTTGGTTTGGAATCTGTCAATCTTTGGGGAAGGGAGTGTTCAATAGCAGGAAGGCCATGGGCATTAGGAACATTAGTGTACAGGGAGGTGGCACCAATAGTGACAAGCATGGCACTTTGTGGTAAAGAGTCAGGAACTGTGGAGAGTCAGAGAAGGAAATTGTTCAAATGCCTCTGAGCACTAAGGGAATTAACTTCTGAGGTCATAAGTCCCCCACAATTTAGAACTACTTAAACGTAACTAACCTAAGGACATCACACATATCCATGCCCGAGGCAAGATTCGGACCTTCAACCATAGCGGTCGCGCGGTTTCAGACTGTAGTGCTTAGAACCGCTCGGCCACTCTGGCTGGCTGGAGAAATGGTTGGTATCTTTTAAATAGGAAGGTATGTTAGGGTTAATAGATTGTAGGGGTTGGTCTATGAGAGTAGAAATTCTCTCAGTAACAGGCCACAATGGTTCGTCTTGGGTGATTAGGTTTATGGACTTTAGGATTCATGTAGAAGGTAGGACTTATTAGTGGAGTGAGAGAAGTGAGCAGAGGCATGGACTCCAGGGAGAGGGTCTGAGGTGGGCATAAGGATTTGAGTAATGACTGGAGATCTTGCTGGATTACTGGAATGGGGTCGCTGTGGCAAGGTTTGTAGATAGAAGTACCTGACAGTTAAAAACAACAGTGGTGGAGCCTTTGTCCACAGGTAGGATTAGAAGGTCAGGATCAGTTCTTATGTGGTGGACTGCAGCTATTTCTGCAGATGTAAGGTTAGAATGCTTGTTGAGGGATTTGGGGAAAGATAGTGAGGCAACTGTTCATGCCATGCTCTGGCAGTTTCCGGTGATTAAGGGTGTCAGTGTGGTACTGATGTGCAAGACTCACACTCCTTCTTGGCTATCGAACTTACTTGGAGTTGCTTCTCCGATCTTCTTTTCAGGATAGCCAGCTGTGATGTCCTGCACAACTTCTTCTCCCAAGATTAGATGCTACTTTGGAGGAAATGTTTTATACTTTTAAAATAACTCCGTACACTCGAAAATATTTTGAACTCAATCTCACTGTATTTTTATCACACATAACAGTTTTCATACAAGTAAAACATTTTTACCGCTCATGAACCATGGACCTTGCCGTTGGTGGGGAGGCTTGCGTGCCTCAGCGATACAGACGGCCGTACCGTAGGTGCAACCACAACGGAGGGATATCTGTTGAGAAGCCAGACAAACATGTGGTTCCTGAAGAGGGGCAGCAGCCTTTTCAGTAGCTGCAGGGGCAACAGTCTGGATGATTGACTAATCTGGCCTTGCAACATTAACCAAAACGGCCTTGTTGTGCTGGTACTGGGAAAGGCTGAAAGCAAGGGGAAACTACAGCCGTAATTTTTCCTGAGGACATGCAGCTTTACTGTATGATTAAATGATAATGGCGTCCTCTTGGGTAAGATATTCTGGAGGTAAAATAGTCCGCCATTTGTATCTCCAGGTGGGGACTACTCAGGAGGACATCATTATTAGGAGAAAGAAAACTGGCGTTCTACGGATCGGAGCGTGGAATGTTAGATCCCTTAATCGGGCAGGTAGGTTAGAAAATTTAAAAAGGGAAGGGATAGGTTAAAGTTAGATATAGTGGGAATTAGTGAAGTTCTGTGCAGGAGGAACAAGATTTTTGGTCAGGTTAATATAGGGCTATAAATACAAAATCAAATAGCGGTAATGCAGGAGTAGGTTTAATAATGAATAAAAAAATAGGAGTGCAGGTATCCTGCTACAACCAGCATAGTGAACGCGTTATTGTGGCCAAGATAGACACAAAGCCCATGCCTATTAGAGTAGTATAATTTATATACCAACTAGCTTTGCAGATGATGAAGAAATTGATGAAATGTATGATGAGATAAAACGAAAATGTAATAGTCATTGGTGACTGGAATTCGTCAGTAGGAAAAGGGAAAGAAGGAAACATAGTGGGTGAATATGCATTGGGGCTAAGAAATGAAAGAGGAAGCCGTCTGGTAGAATTTTGCACAGAGCATAACTTAATCTTAGCTAATACTTGGTTGAAGAATCATAAAAGAAAGTTGTATACATGGAAGAATCCTGGAGAAAGTAAAAGGTATCAGATAGATTATTTAATGGTAAGACAGAGATTTAGGAATCAGGTTTTCAATTGTAGTACATTTCCAGGGGCAGATGTGGACACTGGCCATAATCTATTGGTTATGACCTGAAGAAACTGCAAAAAGGTGGGAATTTAAGTACATGGGATCTGGATAAGCTGAAAGAACCAGAGGTTGTACCGAGTTTGAAGGAGAGCATAAGGGAACAATTGACAGGAATGGGGGAAAGAAACACAGTAGAAGAAATATTGAATTTAATTGATGAAAGGAGAAAATATAAAAATTCAGTAAATGACAGAGGCAAATAGGAATACAAAAGGTCTCAAAAATGAGATCGACAGAAAGTGCAAAATGGCTAAGCAGAGATGGCTAGAGGACAAATGTAAGGATGTAGAGGCTTATCTCACTAGGGGTAAGATAGATACTGCCTACAGGAAAATTAAAGAGACCTTTGGAGAAAAGAGAACCATTTGTATGAACATCAAGAGCACAGATGGAAACCCAGTTCTAAGCAAAGAAGGAAAGGCAGAAAGGTGGAAGGAGTATATAGAGGGTCTATACAACGGCGATGTACTTGAGGACAATATTATGGAAATGGAAGAGGATGTAGATGAAGATGAAATGGGAGATAAGATACTGCGAGAAGAGTTTGACAGAGCACTGAAAGACCTGAGTCGAAACAAGGCCCCAGGAGTAGACAACATTCCATTAGAACTACTGACAGCCTTGGTAGAGCCAGTCATGACAAAACTCTACCAGCTGGTGAGCAAGATGTATGAGACAGGCGAAATACCCTCAGACTAAAAGAAGAATACAATAATTCCAATCCCAAAGAAAGCAGGTGCTGACAGATGAGAAAATTACCTAACTATCAGTTTAATAAGTCACAGCTGCAATATACTAACGCACATTCCTTACAGACGAATGGAAAAACTAGTAGAAGCTGACTTCAGGGATGATCAGCTTGGATTCCGTAGAAATGTTGGAACACGTGAGGCAATACTGACCTTATAACTTATCTTAGAAGAAAGACTAAGAAAAGGCAAACCTACGTTTCTAGCATTTGTAGACTTGGAGAAAGCTTTTGACAATGTTGACTGGAATACTCTCTTTCAAATTCTGAAGGTGGCAGGGGTAAAATACAGGGAGCGAGAGGCTATTTACAATTTGTACAGAAACTAGATGGCAGTCATAGAGTCGAGGGGCATGAAAGGGAAGCAGTGGTTGGGAAAGGAGTGAGAGAGGGTTGCAGCCTCTCCCCGATGTTATTTAATCTGTATATTGAGCAAGCAGTAAAGGAAACCAAAGAAAAATTCGGAGTAGGTATTAAAATTCATGGAGAAGAAGTAAAAACTTTGAGGTTCGCCGATGACATTGTAATTCTGTCTGAGACAGCAAAGGACCTGGAAGAGCAGTTGAACGGAATGGACAGTGTCTTGAAAGGAGGATATAAGATGAACATCAACAAAAGCAAAACGAGGATAATGGAATGTAGTCAAATTAAATCGGGTGATGCTGAGGGAATTTGATTAGGAAATGAGACGCTTAAAGTAGTAAAGGAGTTTTGCTATTTAGGAAGTAAAATAACAGATGATGTTCGAAGTAGAGAGGATATAAAATGTAGACTGGCAATGGAAAGGTAACCATTTCTGAAGAAGAGAAATTTGTTAACATCGAGTATAGATTTATGTATCAGTAAATCGTTTCTGAAAGTATGGAGTGTAGTCATGTATGGAAGTGAAACATGTACGATAAATAGTTTGGACAAGAATAGAATAGAAGCTTTCGAAATGTGGTGCTACAGAAGAATGCTGAAAATAAGGTGGATAGATCACTTAACTAATGGGGAGGTATTGAATAGAATTGGGGAGAAGAGAAATTTGTAGCACAACTTGACTAGAAGAAGGGATCCGTTGGTAGGACATGTTTTGAGGCATCAAGGGATCACAAATTTAGCATTGGAGGGCAGCGTGGAGGGTAAAAATCGTAGAGGGAGACCAAGAGGTGAATACACTAAGCAGATTCAGAAGGATGTAGGTTGCAGTATGATCTGGGAGATGAAGAAGCTTGCACAGGACAGAGTAGCATGGAGAGCTGCAGCAAACCAATCTCAGGACTGAAGACCACAACAACAACAACAACAAAACATTTTTCGCAAGCTCGGAACCTTCTGGTCCATCAGAAACTATCACATTCATTTTTCCATAAATACAGTGTACAAATCTCACAAAATTTAACAAGACAACCGTCTGGACCTTACAAAAGTAAGAGAAAGAATGAATAAGTAATTGTTCCTTCTCTTTCAACAACATTCAAATATTCACAAATAATGTTTGACGTCGCACTGAGACGGCGCGTTTGTTCCTTGAGCTGGACATGTAACTCCTTACAAATGGAAGGCCTCAGACACGGCCAACCGATTCGGCTCAAATTTGGCAGGTCGCTTGTGTACAACCTAAAACGGAGGAATCTAAGATATTTTAGGTCAACACCGCCGCGTTATTGAAAAAATCACCCCTAAAAGTTATGAAGAGCAATCGACTCAAAGTTGGTGGGATCGATAGATAATTGTAAATAGAGCATTTTTCAATATCAGCTATGGTATCCGAAAACGCATACTATTCCAGAAACCGAGGAAAGAAAGTTTTACAACTGTCGCTTCTGTTACAACTTTTTAAACGGTTTTTACCGACAGCACTGATAGCGCAACAGCCAAGGTAACTGGCTGGGAATCTGAGAACCCGGGTTCGAATCGCGAGGAAACCCAGTGGATGTTATTATTTTCGTTTGTATTTTTCCATATCTCAATTCATAGGAATAGGAGGGTTAATAAGGTAAGTAAATCTATAAGGAACGATAAAAATAAGGTAGGCAAATAAATTTCTGAATCTTCTTGGGGTAGTAAACAACTAAAATGTTACTCCAGGTCACTTTAGAATGGCTCTTCCAGTCACTGTTACGTGTCCTCATTATTCGTCGAACAACTAGATGGGTGGTACTTGTCACATAAAAATTTGAATCATATATACTCACGGCACCAAGAACATCTAATGAATGCAATCTTTCGAAAGCTACACTGTTCCTTCCCAAGAGTAGGCGGAAAACAAACTTGGTTTACATTTAAAAATGTCTTTTTCGGGAATTAATTTTGATGCGTACCACGCATACGATATCATTGAGTGAAAAATCGGTGCTGAAAGTTGGTTATGAATTATGTTGTAAATAGTTATTGTATCCGTGCGGTTGTCCAATTCCCGCTGGGTTTCCAGAAGCACACTGCAATCCTGAAGCCTGGAAATAAAGATTTTAACCTGGCGATAGAAATCAACATCACACGGCTGGTACACAGGTGTACAGTTGGGCGGTATTACTTTTACCGTGCACGTCGGCTGACCCTCGCCATCTATAATCATTGTGTCATATAATATAGCATTACTTTGTCCACTCCAGGAATCCACTACTAGAAAAATCTTGCTATCGGGTACGTATGGTTTTAAACATTCTCAAGAAATGTTCTGTAAATCGCAGTCGTCAGTTTGGAGAAGGTAATGTAAACATTTTTCAACGAGTCGGTTAAACGGTTGACCTCTTCTATAACCTGAGGACCAAATGTAACATTCGTTTCTTGTAAACATAGGAAAACCTTACGTAACAGTTTTCCAAAGGCTTTAGTGGCATGTTGCGCCGTGTACGAATGTGTTAGTAGGTTTTTACTACCAACTGCGACAAGGATTCGGTTTTCTCCCTTATGCGATAACGTGCGTCGAATGTTCACCCAATACTCGCATCCTGTATGCCGGTGTTGATCACGTAATCACTATTAAAACCGGTCATAAGTGACGACGTTTGCCTGTTGAAAAGAGCTCCCACTTTCTGTATATCTTCTATATTTTGTACCTCCTTATGAGAGACGTATTTAGTGACGCGCCGTTGACGAATTTTATACCCCGATCTGAAATTTTTTGCCCAAGATAATGATGCAGCAGACATAGAATCCTTGTTGGCCGTATATTGAAGCGCTGCACCTGCAGCCCACTCCTGAAGTATTCTCGCTGTTACATTCTCGTTACGTCAACAAGATTCGACAAATCGGTCGTATGTCCACATATTTATCGGCTGGTATTTGTCGTATCTTGTCCCTCCTTTAACGATATCACTTTCACACAATTTCAAGTCCTTCTTCTGTTCCAGGGCTGTTGTTGCTCCATTCTTTTGCAGTGTTTGTAAGTTCAAATTTGGATGATTCCTGGCTAGCGCTACCGCCTTAACTTTTACTTCAAGGGGTATAGAGCTGTAGTTAAGTCGTTTAGTAACCAGTTCGTGATACTCATCGGGAACGGATGAAGCACATATTCCCAGTGACGTGCAGATTTCTGAAGTGTTATGACAATTTAGCGATTCACTAGTCGGGATATCTTCCACTGAATCACCTTCTGCTTCGTCTTCATGGTATAGTACCTCAGTATCAAGAAAAGTCATTTCGTTCGTCACCACCAAAAATCTCTCGACCATAGCCTTTCCTATCAACCTGGAACGCCGAGAAACAGACCTGGCTGCTTCTGGTAGTGCGTTGATAATGCATCTGTATTTTGCAAACCAAAACACACCGACGGTAACTTCCCGCTTGCCATCGTCTGTGACAGGCTCCCAACTATATATTACAACGCTAGTCGAAGGGTGTACATCCTCCGTTACTCAGATTATGCACCTGAAAGATATGACAACAAATAATAACTAGTTACTACGGCATAAACAGACGACCTAATTTCTACAAACTACATACAGCACTCGTCATATGTTACTTACAGAATAACGCTGTATTCATTCACGAAACTTATTTCATTCGGCACATTAATGATGGAAAAATCACTACTGTAACCACCAGGATCACGGCAGCCTAATGACGGAAAACAACTCTTTCCGATTTACGTCTATAAGGCTCGTGCTGGACACCTTCTCTCTTCCAGATTCACAACTATGATATGACGAAGAGGCAACCGGGACAACATAACTCTCCCTGCGTGCATTCTGTCCCGTGCCTCGCTGTAAACAAGCGTCGCGCGGTTGGCTGTCTGTGATCCCTCGTGAGGAATTCGAAGCACTCTTACAAGGGGAGGCCGCCAATTGTGAAATTCAGATTCAATTCATACTGCGCATAATAAAAGCTCATGGCCAGAGGTGCAATGTGGGAAAGCACCAAGATGTACTTCTCAGCCGTTGTCGAGAAAATCGACAGTTAAAAGAAACCGTTGCGGTGAAATACTCACTACGATTGATAGTTTTCTACAGCGTCGTGGCGCAGCGGTAAGCTCTCGGGTTCGGGTTCGTAATTTCGAAGTTCACCGGATCGAATCTCGCGCCATGCAACCATTTCTTTTAGTATTCGTTTTTTGTAATTCAAATGTGTGTACAAACACACTATATATATATAATTCTCAGCAATCAGTTGCAACAATTATGCATATAATAAGTTGTTGAAAGTCGTTTGTCGTGGAAAAACTGGCAACTTCGAACATCATTATGTTTTCCGCAAACAAAGTTGTATTTCATTAATGTTATTAATTGTCTTCATAATGTTAACCAAGTATAGTTAATGGAAGACGTAGAAACGATATTCCGAAACGAATACGTATAGCGTAAATCAAACGTTCGAATTAGAATAGAAACCCCACGTACACAAATTTGCTGTGGCAGGTATGAAATATAAATTGCGTTACTCACTCGTTACACTCGAAGGACAGATGTTGAATGGACCGAAACGAGCCGCCGCATAACAGCGTAGTTGCCTGCCAACTTCGAAAGAAGGTAGGTGCGGTCCCTAGCGCAACTTATAACATCGTCGAAAATCAGTGCGGACGTGAGAGCTTGGGTAAACCCTGTTAAACAAACGGAAAAATGGAGGCGGTACAATTGGAGAGCGATCCGCCTTCACCAACATGTGTAAGCAATTCATATATGAATTACAAAACACTAATAATAAAAAATGTTGCATGGTGCGAGATTTTATTTTTTTATTTTTCCGCCTCTCCCGACACGCTTCATATACCCTGCTCTGCTTGTGCTGCTAGTTAGTTTGTTAGGCGTTCCATAGATTTTTTTATTTTGTTTATTTTTTATTTAATTTTTTTTCATTGTATCTGCTTGGGGCGGACGTCGCAAGACACCCGTTTCAGTTCGTCGTTGATCCATTAACTCAGTTTTTTTATTACAGACGGCAGCCAACACACTGACGGAACACGCTAAGCTACCGTGCCGGCTGTTCGATCCGGTCACCTTCGGATTACGAACCCGAGCGTTTACCACTGCGCCTCGACGCTGTAGAAAACTATCAATCGTAGAGAGTATTTCACCGCAACGGTTTCTTTTAACTGCCGATTTTCTCGACAACGGCTGAGAAGTGCATCTTGGTGCTTTGCCACATTACACCTCGGGCCATGAACTTTTATTCTGCGCAGTAGGGATCGAATCTGAATTTCACAATTGGCGGCCTCCCCTTGTAAGTCGAAGTTGTGGTCATGTGACAAGGCTTAAAAGTTTAATACTTTACTCACCAACGGCGTTGGGGTAATTAGTTTGCCTACCTTATTATTATAATTCTTTATTAATTTACTTACCTTATTAACCATCCTATCCCTATCAATTGAGATATGGAAAAATACAAACGAAAATAATAACATCCGCTAGGATTCTCCGATTCCCAGCCAGTTAGTTACCTTAGCTGTTCCGCTATCGCCGCTGTCGGCGAAAAGCGTTTACCATGTGGGTACAGGAGCGACAATTGTAAAAGTTTGTTTCCTCGATTTTTGGAAAAGTTTGCGTTTGCGGACCCCATACCTGATGATGAAAAATGCTCTATTTACAATTACCTATCGATCGCTCTAATTCTGTGTCCGTTGCTCGTCAAAACCTTTAGGGTTGATTTTCTCAAAATTGCGGGGGTGTTGACCCAAAATATCTTGGAGTATTTCATTTTAGGTTCTACACAAGCAACCTGCCAAATTTGAGCCGAATCGGTTGGCCGTGTCTGAGGCCTTCCCCTTGTTAGCCAGGATCGGCGACTAACTGCCCGCGCCTATCATCCGTCCCATACATGTCCGTCCTGCACACACATAATTGTGGTGCAGTAGATACATTCTACTTTACCACACTCGTCTCTAAAATAACCCGAGTTCAAGACGGTGGAAATACGAGGGTCTCTAGAATTTACCCCGAAATTCTTGAGACACTACAATGCCTTCCAGAATGCTGGAAGTTAGCAAAGTATAATTATTAAATTGTCATTACTTCAACACCCCCATCAATTTAATACTTTCCTTAATTACCCGTAAAATTCACTATCCCCAGCTTTTGACATATTTTACCAAAAGCAACTAGGACTGGACATTTCAGTAAACTGCCATTTGTTCCTCGGAGCTAATGTATTGAACATTTAGATGGCCTCGCCCCGTATAAAGACCAACAGCCGTTCTATCACATTTCGTTGTCTCTGATGAACCCTCACCGTCGAGGACAACATACTGCGTACTATTATTCAAGAAGTTTTCGAGCCATTCACATATCTGTGAACTTATTCGAAATGCTCGTAGTTTCTTTAACAATCTGCAATGGGGCACGATGTCAAATTCTTTCCGGAAATCTAGAAATATGGAATCTGCCTGTTGCCCATCATACATAGTTCTCAGTATGTCACGTGAGGAAAGGGCAAGCTGAGTTTCGCACTTACGATGCTTCCTAAAGCCATGTTGATTCGTCGACGTAAGTTGCTTAGCCTCAAGTAAGTCTATTATAATCGAACTGAGAATGTGTTCAGGGAGTCTGCAGCAATCAGAAGTTTGGGATATTGGTCTCTAATTTTACGGGTCCGTTTCTTTACCTCTCTATATACTGGAGTCATCTGCGCTTTTTTTCCAGGAGCTTGAAACTTTACGCTGGGCGAGGGATTTACGACAAATGCCGGTAAGCGACCAATGACGTATAACACTCCTTGTAAAATCCAAAACCTATAACAATATTAATATACAGAAGAAAACGCTGCGATCTTATGCACCATCCTAATAGCTTGCGATCTCAGAATTTGCGGCGTGAGGCACCGTCACACGTCGCGAGGGCCAGGGAAGACCACCCTCCCTTGGAGAAAAGCACTTGCATTAACGTGCCTGTATACTAGACTTGCAGTCATTACGACACCCGCTTTCTAAGTGGCGCACACATTCCGCCAGTATCAGGGTTATCGCCTGCTAGTTAGACAGCCAGCTATACACGCCACCTCCTATCTAGCTCCGCTCCACCTGTCCGTCAAAACAGTGCGCATATAGCCGCGCCAATATCTCATACTCTGCGCGAGAAAATTTAACATTTCTTCTTTTAAAATATGTAAAATTAAATCAATACTTTTTCAGTTTACTGCAAATATTACTTTTTGAAGCACTGTAATCATTTTCTTTCTTTAACTACAAATAGTGGGGATAATATGAAAAATGTTCTCAAACATAATTTTGAATGTCGAGTGTAGACTATATACGAAATTTGGAAGGCTTCCTAACACCAAACGCTGACTGGAAGTATCTTGTATGATGAGGGGCCCTGTAGTCTGCAGGTTGACAGAAACTGTTCCGTCAGTGGAGGCGCGCCTATTTGGTAAAACATCCACACCACGTCTCCGTGCGACTTATCGCCGGCCACGGGTGGGTCTTGAACCTGTCCTGGAGAGTGGTGGCGTGTTTCAGCCCGAATTAATGGAGTGCTCTGTTAGTTCAGAGACAGGTCTCCGTGCCGGCGCTGACGCACGGCGTGGTAGGAGGTCCGCAAAACCTCAGGCGTGGTGGGGATGTTTTGGACTTTGCGAGGGAAATAAGGAATCAACTTTTACATTAGTATGGCCAGTGTAGCGGGCTTTGTGTAGCCTTCTTATCTTGAGAATGTGCAACTCTACTGGAATTTTCGTAAGAATCTTTAGATACTTCTGCAGAACTGATATTTTTCATGTTCATTAGTGAATGACGGCGCTGCTGTTATTACGCAGTTTAATCTTAGTGATTCAGCTCATATAATGTGAGTTACTTTTTCGTTGCTTAATGAAGCTGTTTAATTAAACAGTAATAAAGTACCCAATATCAATCTGGAAATATCCACCAGGCTGTGGCTAAGCCATGTCTCTACAAAATCCTTTCTTCCAGGAGAGCCAGTTGTGCAACGCTCGCAGAAGAGCTTCGGTGAATTTAGGAAGGTACAATTGAAGCTGTGAGGACGGGTCGTGAGTCGTGCTTGGGTAGCTCAGACGGCAGAGAACGCCGTGAGGCAAATATCCCGAGTTCGAGTCTCGGTCCGGCACACAGTTTTAATCTGCCAGGAAGCGCCAGTAATAAAGTAAACTTTCATTACATCAGATTGTTGCTGCTTACAAGTGTTACTCCGTAGTAATGGCCCATACGAAGGAATGAACACCGCAGCTGCAACGAATCCCAGCCACCAGGTTATTCGATGAAAGCTGCCTCGTTGTGGGATTGTGGTTCTGGCTCGGAACCTGGGTCATTTTCTTGCAGGTATCGCCACTTTTTCTCATCCAGATCGTTGCCCGAGTCAGAATGTGTGGCATGAGACCAGCCATGCGTAGCGGTCTAGATATGAGATGCACACAGACGTATATCTCATTAAGGATGTTATGAGTGCAGTTATCATGTTAGTTTGGTCGCGGTACGTGGTAGAGGCTGAGTGAAGTAGGCAAAATCCGCGAAATATGGAGCAATAAATACTCTTAGGTAATACTAAATAATATGTACTGACGCGCCAAACAGACTGGTATAGGCATACGTATTCAAATACAGGCTGAATACGGCGCTGCGGTCGGCAACGGCAATATAAGAGAACAGGTGTCACGCTCAGTTGTTAGATCGGTTACTACTGCTACAATGACAGGTTATCAAGATTTAAGTGAGTTTGAACGTGATGTTATAGTAGGCGCACGAACTATGGGATACAGCATCTCCAAAGTAGCGACGAAGTGAGGATGTATGTGTAGTGAACCGAGAATATCAGGAATCCGGTAAAATATCAAGTCTCCCACATCGCTGCGACCGAATCATTTAACGAAACATCATCGATATGGGCTTTCGGAGCTGAAAGCCCACTCGTGTATCCTTGATGACTGCACGACACAAAGCTTTACGCCTGCACTAGGCCCTTCAACACCGATATTGGACTACTGGTGACTGGAAATATGTTGCCTGGTCGGACGAGTCTCGTCCGAAAGAACAGACACCATTGCTGACCTGAGGCCGTCTAGAACGAAATTACGATTGTATTAATACCTTGAGCTGCTGACGGGCGTTGACGTATAGCAACGGGGACTGGTGAAAATGTGTGCCCGACCGGGATAGAGCGTCCTTCATGTAAGCAGGAGATCCCGGGTTCGAGTCCCGGTCGGGGCACACATTTTCGGCCGCTGTGGTCTAGCGGTTCTAGGCGCGCAGTCCGGAACCGCGCGACTGCTACGGTCGCGGGTTCGAATCCTGCCTCGGGCATGGATGTGTGTGCTGTCCTTAGGTTAGTTAGGTTTAAGTAGTTCTAAGTTCTAGAGGACTGATGACCACAGATGTTAAGTCCCTTAGTGCTCAGAGCCAGAGAGCACACATTTTCACCTGTGCTCGTTAATATATATCAACGCCCATCAGCAGCTGAAGGTATTAATGTAATTCTAACCTCAGACATTAGTCGAGCCATGCCACGTCGAGTTGCGGTACTTCCGTGTACTCACGGGGGCTTTACACGATGTTAGGGAGGTGTCCCAGTTTCTTTGGCTCTTCAGTGTATATGACTTACGAGCATTGCCATATATGTAAAAATGTTTTGATTGTATCACTTATGATGCAATTTAGTGGTGATAGAGTCTTCAACGTGTTTCATCAGTACTGTAGAACACTTAGTTCTCTCAGAAAAGGCTATATTCTCTATGACCTTTGAACTTTACCGCATTACTTAATATAATCGCTTATACAATCCTCTCCCTGTTGCATCCATACTGGCATTAACGTTGCGTTACGCGACATATTTAACAGCAGTAATAATCTCTTATAATAATGCTATTTAAATGAAGCTCGAAATGCGAGGAAGCTGCCTTATGTCATTAGGCATGTACTTTTCATTGCTTATATGTAATATATTGTTTTCATTATACTTTCTTACAGTCTATATTTGCAGTTACTGACGGAAACGCGCAAAATCGTGAAAAGGATTATACATATGAAGAATAAGCGAAATGCTTATGCGAAATCACTGTAGAGAATCGTTCGGTTACTCATTTGTTTGTTACGAGTGGTTTTACCTCGTAGTATATCTGGATTTTTTTTTCTTTGTGACTCTGTTGATTGTCGGCAAACTGCAATTAACGAAAACGCACTGGGACATTAAAAACTGATATATTTATTAAAGTTTGAATAACGAAACTGGGCAAGCATCGTATGGCGTCCGTCAAATGAAACAATAAACGCATTTTCATATGTACGGTAAAATTCGTAAATCACAGAGTATGTAGCTTTTCCTAAGAGTATTTGTTGCTCAGTATTTCGCGAATTTCTGTTCGCCACACTTATCCACTGTCACGCACCAAGACAGAAGTCCCTTACTATCTTACTAACAGCGTGAGACCAAGCGATAGCTACGAACATAACAACGAGTCGGTGGCAGTCCGTCATGCAGGAAAGTATGTAAGTAAAAGAAAGAAAAGAAAAGAAAAAAGAAACATTCCTACGGCCTACCCAGACCATTGTTTCCCAATCGCGGTAGATGGCGCTGTAATTGACAAATATCCACTGTGCCTGTTTTTGCATTTAAGACACAAAGCATTTGATTCTACGTTTCATTTACGATGTAAATGTAAACCTTTCTGTTCAAAAGGTACATACTGATCTTCAGACATTGCTTGAGTGTGTTGTAAATTTGTACGGGGCAAATAAAAGACATTTCTAGCAAATAAGCTACTTGTATGGTAACGTAGTTTTCTGTTTCCTACGGGATTGGCTGTGATAAGTGCCCAAACCACGTGAATGCTTCGCCGGGCGTTGTGGCCGAGCTGTTCTAGGCGCTTCAATCTGGAACCGCGCGATCGCTACTATCGCAGGTTCCAATCCTGAGTTCTGAGTTCTAGGGCACTGATGACCTCAGATGTTAAGTCCCATAGTGCTCAGAGCCATTTGAACCATTTGAAGCTGAATGCTTCACTTCGGTCGCCTCCCTCGAACCCCGCCAACAGGGTGACCGATTTAGATGTGCGTTTCCGCCCAACCGCTGTAAATCTCACGCTGGCCGCTACGCGGAACACAAACCACAACCACTCTAATAAGTTAAAATGCCCACAAGGTGATAATGACAGGCTCACCTGCCATGGATACTCAACGAAATCAAGCATTCCAATGGTGAGCGGCATGGGTGCTCAGCGATAGTAAGCATTCCGATGGGAACAAAATAGTATTACCGCAAAATCTTGTTGCCGGATCACGTTAAACGTCGATTCTAAGCAGACACTGGAACCGGTAACCACGTTACACTCTACAGTCCAATTTGGAAGAGTCAAGTAGGTATCCCACTGCTGTCGAGGACGCCTCCAGACGCACTTTCGCTCAGTTCGAAGCGGGACTCAAGAATGAAGACAGCTCTACCCCAGCCAATGAGATTCCAGGCCGAAGGCGTTTGTGGAAACCTCATGGACAGTGGTGGTATACCGCCATACGACCCGACAACCAGGAGTCATGCTCCGGGGTGCCATTACTTTTCACAGTAAGGCCTCTTTGGTTGTCAGCCGCGACACCCTTACAGCACTGCAGTGGTACGTCCAAGACATTGCACGTGCTGTTTTTTTTTTTTTTTTTTTTTTGTTCTTCATGAGTAGCCATTCTGGTCTGACACTTCAGAAAGACAATGCCTGTCAGCACACGGCGAGAGTTTCTACTGCTTGTCTTCGTCCTTGCCAAACCATACCTCGGCCGGCAAGGTTGCCTGGTCTCTCTCCAACTGAGAACGTTCGGAGCATTATGGGCAGCACCTCATCTGCATGGATACTCTGCAAATTACATTTAAGTGCCTGGCAGAGGGATCATCGAACCACCTTCACAATCCTCTATTATTCCAAACTCGTAAACCTCGCGGAAACAACGAACACCTATATCTTTTCGTACGAGCTCTGATTTCCCTTATCGTGGTGATCGTTTCTCCCTATGTAGTCAGTGTCAACAATATATTTTCGCATTCGGTGGAGAAAGTTGGTGAATTTCATGACAAGATTCCGTCGGAACGAAAAACGGCTTTCTTTTAATGATGTCCAGCCCAAATCCTGTATCATTTCTGTGGCACTCTCTCCCATATTTCGCGATAATACAATACGTGCTGCCCTTCTTTGAACTTTTTCGATGTACTCAGTCAGTCGTATCTGGTAAGGAACCCACACCACGCAGCAGTATTCTAAAAGAGGACGGACAAACGTAGTGTAGTCAGTCTCGTTAGTAGATCTGTTACATTTTCTAAGTGTCCTACCAATAAAACGGAGTCTTTGGTTAGCCGTCCCCACAACATTTTCTTTGTGTTGCTTCCAATTTTTGGTTGTTCGTAATTGTAATTCCTGGGCATTTAGTTGAATCTACGGCCTTCATATTTGACTGATTTATCGTGTAACCGAAGTTTAACGGATTCCTTTTAGCACTCAAATGGATGACCTCACGCTTTTCGTTATTTAGGGTCAATTGCCAATTTTCGCACTATACAGATATATTTTCTAAATCGTTTTGTAATTTGTTTTGCTCTTCTCACGACTTTACTAGTTGATAAACGACAGGGTCATCTGCAAACAATCTATGACAGCTACTCAGATTGTCTTCCAAATCGTTTATAAATATAAGGAACAGAAAAGGGCCTATAACATTACCTTTGGAACGCCAGAAGTCACTTCTGTTTTACTCGATGGTTTTCCATCGATTGCTACGAACGGTGACTTCTCTGACAGCAAATCACAAATCCAGTCACAAAACTGAGACGATATTCCAAAGCACACAATTTCACTAAAAGCCGCTCATGTGGTACAGTGTCAAAAGCCTTCTGTATATCCAGAAATACGGAATCGATCTGAAATCACTTGTCAATAGCAGTCAACACTTCACATGTTACATAAGAACGATCTTCACTAAATCCATGTTCACTGTGTGTCAATAGATCGTTTTCATCGAGGTAATTCATAATGTTATCCTACTACCCTTCTTGAATATTGGTGTGACCTGTGCAACTTTCCAGTCTTTGGGTACGGATCTTTCGTCGGGATTTCGCCGATCTAACGCGTCAGTTCAACAGAATTTTGGCACGATATACCTCAGGAGAACATCCAACAACTGTACTTAATAATGCCGAATCGAATAAATACCTGAATAAGCACCAGATGTGGATCAACGCGTTACTTACTTGCTCGATTTCTGAAGCACTTTCTGTTGGATAAATCATCCACATTGTTCTGTACATGTACTACACATCGACGGATTTTCGTCTCATTCGCATTATTCTTTCATGGCCTATAGTTTTTGTGTGTGTTATAACGTATATCCATACTCCCAGAATGACTAGGAAGATGCGTTATAAATATGGTGAAAATACTGTTTAATTATTTGCAGTATCCTTAATATGGGAAAACCAATAATAATTAGTCTACAACAGATTGCTGTTCAAAAAGGACTGTCATCTCTTTTTTGCAAAGCATTTGCAGAAGAGAACGCTTCTGCTCATATAGTGTGTTTACCTTTAATCAGTTTCAATAGATGGTTCAAACTGCTCTGAGCCCTATGGGACTTAACATCTGAAGTCATCAGTCCCCTAGACCTGGAACTACTTAAGCCTAACTAACCTAAGGACATCACACACATCCATGCCCGAGGCAGGATTCGAACCTGCGACCGTAGCAGCAGCGCATTCCCGGACTGAAGCGCCTAGAACCGCTCGGCCACAGCGTCCGGCAAATTCCAATAGATCATCGAACATTGAGAACAGGTGAAATCTCTCAAATTGAATGAAGCTCTATGGCTCGGCCGATCCCTTAACACGGTGCATGGTATTTGCGGCTGCGTTAGCAGTTCTGTTAACTATAATCCATCGTCCATCGCACGAACAAAAAGCCCTGCCCAGTAGTTGGAAGAAATCACAGATCGCACCCGTTTACAAGAAGGGCAGTACATTATAGGCATTAGTGAACACAGGGTTGTCGTAGCGAGACTGTATATTGTAATCCCGAAATCCTCGAAAAACAAACAAAAAGTATACCTATTCAAAAATGCTGATAAAAATTCACTTGACGCCTTCCTGAGAGACAATCTCGACTCATTCCAAATTAATAATATAAGTGTAGACCAGAAGTGGTTTGCATTCAAAAAATAGTATCGGCAGCAATTGAGAGATTTATACGAAATAAACTAACAAACGGCGGAGCTGATCCTCCGTGGTACACAAAACGGGTTAGAACACTGTTGCAGAAACAACGAAACAAACATGCCTAATTTAAACAGACGCAAAATCCCTAAGATTGCGCTAAATTCCGGGCATCTCTAAAGGATAGTCAGAGTTCAGTGCGAGATGCCTATAACAGTTTCCACGACGAAACTTTGTCTCGAAACCTGGCAGACAAATCCAAGATATTCTGGTCGTTTATGAAGTATGCTAGTGGCAATTTACAATCAATGCCTCCTCTGCGCTATAACACTGGAGATACTATCGAAGACAGAGCTACCGAAGTAGAGTTACTAAACGCAGCCTTCCGAAATGCCTTCACAAAGAAGAAGTAGTAAATGTTCCAGAATTCGAATCGAGAACAGCTGCCAACAAGAGCAACGTAGAAGTAAATATCCTTGCAGTAGTGAAGCAACTCAAATTACTTAATAAAAGCAAGTCTTCTGCCCCAGACTGTATAAAAATTAGGTTCCTTTCCGAGTATGCTGATGCATTAGCTCCATGCTTAACAATCATATACAACCGTCCGCTCAACGTGAGATTTGTACCCCAAGACTGGAAGGTTGCACAGGTCACACCAATATACAAGAAAGGTAGTAGGAGTAATCCACTAATTTGCAGGACCATATCGTTAACGTCGATATGCAGCAGGACTTTAGAACATATATTGTGTTCGAACATTACGAATTACCTCGAAGGAAACGGTCTATTGACACGCAGTCAACATGGGTTTAGTAAAGATCGTTCCAGTGAAACACAACTAGCTCTTGTTGAGTGCTATTGACAAGGGATTTGAGATCGATTCCGTATTTCCGGAAGGCTTTTGACACTGTACCGCACAAGCGGCTCGTAGTGAAAATGCGTGATTATGGAATATCGTCTCAGTTTTGTGACTGGATTGGCCATTTCCTGTCACGGAGGTCACAATTCTTAGTAATTGACGGAACGTCATCGAGTAAAGCAGAAGTGATTTCCGGCGTTCCCCAAGGTAGTGCTATAGGCCCTTTTCTGTTCCTTATCCATATAAACGATTTGGGAGACAATCTGAGCAGCCGTCTTCGGTTGTTTGCAGATGACGCTTCCGTTTATCGACTAATAAAGTTATCAAAAGATCAAATTCAAATTGCTCTGAGTACTATGGGACTCAACTGCTGCGGTCACTAGTCCCCTAGAACTTAGAACTACTTAAACCTAACTAACCTAAGGACATCACACACATCCATGCCCGAGGCAGGATTCGAACCTGCGACAGTAGCAGTCGCACGGTTCCGGACTGCGCGCCTAGATCAAAAGATCAAAATAAACTGCAAAATGATTTAGAAAAGATATTTGATTGTGCGAAAAGTGGCTACTGACCCTAAATAAGGAAAAGTGTGAGATCATCCACAAGAGTACTAAAAGGAACTCTTTAAACTTCGGTTACACGATAAATAGTTCTAATCGAAAAGCCGTAAATTCAACTATATATCTAGGTATTACAATTACGAACAAGTTAAATTGGACAGAACACATAGAAAATGATGTGGGAAAGGCTCACCAAAGGCTGCGTTTTATTTTCAGGACACTTAGTAGGTCGGTTACATTTTCTAAGGAGACTGCCTACACTACACTTGTCCGTCCTCTTTTAGAATACTGCTCGCGGTATGGGATACCTACCAGAAAGGACTGACGGAGTACATCGAAAAAGTTCAAAGAAAGGCAGCACATTTTGTTTTATCGCGAAATATGGGAGAGAGTGTCACCGAAATGACACCGGATGTGGGTTGGGCATCATTTAAGGCGTTTTTCGTTGTGACGGAATCTTCTCAAGAAATTCCAATCACCAACTTTCTCCTCCGGGTGCGAAAATGTTTTGATGACACCAAACTATATAGGGAGGCACGATCACCACCATAAAATAAGGGAAATCAGAGCTCGTACGGAAAGATACAGGTTTTCATTCTTTCCCCGCGCTATACGAAATTGGAATAATAGAGAATTGTGAAGGTGTTTCTATGAACCCTCTGCCAGGCACTTAAAAGTAATTTGCAGAGTATCCATGTAGATGTAGATGTAGATGTACACCAACAGATGGCTCTTTATATGATACAAAAGCAATATTTAGCATAGCAATGGAGTTTTGAAGATGTTACTTATAACAAATGCTCAGTATGTCGGCCGTCATTCACCCACAGTGCCTGTAGTCAGGCGACAACGTTGTGAAATGCTCTGTACAACTCACCAGTAGGTATGGTGAAAAACTGTCGTCGAGTGTTGTCTTTTAGCATCGTTAATGCGGTCGGACGATCGCGGGTGACTTGAGACTTCAGCTAAGCTCACAGCCTATAATCACACGTACTGAGGTCTGGGGAGCCGGGAGTGGCTGCTCAGCTCGTGATCCTCACTAAATAATGTGTGCGAGACATCTTGCACACGTGTAGCAGTGCGGAGTGGGGCGCCGTCCTGGATAAAAGTCGTACCTTTCGGAGAGTGTTTATTAGCCAGACATGGGACGATGCGATTTAGTAACATCGACCTACCTCGCACCCGCCACGCTGACAGTTTGCAAAGTTGCCCGTCTGTTGCCCAGTTTTACTGTCTTTTTACATTTCAATAAAAGCCGATGACATTTCAGGCATCTGTTTCACTTTTTACCACTCGACCGAAATTGTTCTGTGAATTAGGCTACAGGAAAGTTAAGGAGGTATTCGGGAAACAAAGAGAAGCAGCTGTACGAATATAAAGATCTCAGATGGAGAACCAGTCTTCAGCAAAGATGGGAAAGGTGGGAGGACGAAGGAGTATGTAGAGGGTCTATACAAAGTGTGGGGCAGCGGGTTAACAGTAGTCATTGTAATCACTCACGTTGTTGTTGTTGTTATTTTGGTTTTCAGTCCTGAGACGGGTTTGATGCAGCTCTCCATGCTACTCTATCCTGTGCAAGCTGCTTCATCTCCCAGCACCTAGCCCAACCTACATCCTTCTGAATCTGCTTAGTGTAGTCATCTCTTGGTCTCCCTCTACGATTTTTACCCTCCACACTGCCCTCCAGTACTAAATTGGTGATTCCTTGATGCCTCAGAACATGTCCTACCAACCTATTCCTACTTCTAGTCAAGTTGTGCCACAAACTCCTCTTCTCCCCAATTCTATTCAATACCTTCCCATTAGTTATGTGATCCACCCATCTAATCTTCAGCATCTTTGTATAGCACCACATTGCGAAAGCTTCTATTCTCTTCTTGTCCAAACTATTTATCGTCCACGTACTCCATACAAATACTTCTAAATCTATACTCGGTTTTAACAAATTTCTCTTCTTCAGAAACGCTTTCCTTGCCATTCTCGGTCTACATTTTATATCCTCTCTACTTAGAACATCATCAGTTATTTTTTTCCCCAAATAGCAAAACTCCTTTACTACATTAAACGTCTCATTTCCTAATCCAATTCCCTCAGCATCACAGGCCTTAATTCGACTACATTCCATTATCCTCGTTTTGCTTTTGTTGATGTTCATCTTATATCCTCCTTTCAAGACACTGTCCATTCTGTTCAACTGCTCTTCCAAGTCCTTTGCTGTCTCTGAGGTTTACGAATGACATTGTAACTCTGTCAAAGTTTTTGTTTCTTCTCCATGAATTTTAATACCTACACCGAATTTATATTTTGTTTTCTTTACTACTTGCACAACATACAGATTCAACAGCATCGGGGAGAGGCTACAATCCCGTCTCAATCCCTTTCCAACCACTGCTTCCCTTTCGTGCCCCTTGACTCTTATAACTGCCATCTGGTTTCTGTTAAAATTGAGAATAGACTTTCGCTCCCTGTATTTTACCCCTGCCACCTTCAGAATTTGAAAGAGAGTATTCCAGTCAACACTGTCAAAAGCTTTCTCTAAGTCTACAAATGCTAGGAATGTAGGTTTGCCTTTCCTTAATCTTTCTTCTAAGATAAGCCGTAGGGTCAGTATTGCCTCACGTGTTGCAGCATTTCTACGGAATCCAAACTGATCTTTCTTGAGTTCGGCTTCTACCAGTTTTTCCATTCGTCTGTTAAGAATTCGTGCTAGTATTTTACAGCCGTGACTTATTAAACTGATAGTTCGGTAATTTTCACATCTGTCAACACTTGCTTCCTTTGGAATAGCAATTATTATATTCTTCTTGAAGTATGAGGTTATTTCGCCTGTCTCATATATCTTACTGACCAGATGGTAGAGTCTTGTCAAGACTGGCTCTCCCAAGGCTGTCAGTAGTTCTAATGGAATGTTGTCCACTCTCGGGGCTTTGTTTCGACTCAGGTCTTTCAGTGCTCTATCAAACTCTTCATGCAGTATCATATCTCCCATTTCACCTTCATCTACATCCTCTTTCATTTCCATAACATTGTCCTCAATTACATTGCCCTTGTATAGACCCTCTATATACTCCTTCCACCTTTATGCTTTCCCTTCTTTGCTTAGAACTGGGTTTCCATCTGAGCTCTTGATATCCATGCAAGTGGTTCTCCTTTCTCCTTTCTTCCTGTAGGCAGTATCTATCTTACCCCTAGTGAGATGAGCCCTCTACCTTCTTACATTTGTCGTCTAGCCATCCCTGCTTAGCCATTTTGCACTTCCTGCCGATCTCATTTTTGAGACGTTTCTATTCCTTTTTGCCCGCTTCATTTACTGCATTTTTATATTTTCTCCTTTCATCAATTAAATTCAATATTTCTTCTGTTACCCAAAGATTTCTAGCATCTCTCGTCTTTTTACCTACCTGATCCTCTGCTGCCTTGACTACTTCATCCCTCAGAGCTACCCATTCTTCGTCTGCTGTATTTCTTTCCCCCATTCTTGTCAATTGTGCCCCTATGCTCTCCCTAAAACTCTGTACAATCTCTGGTTTAGTCAGTTTATCCACGGTCCCATCTCCTTAAATTCCCCCCTTTTCGCAGTTTCTTCAGTTTTAATCTACAATTCATAACCAATAGATTGTGGTCAGAGTCCACATCTACCCCTGAAAATGCCTTACAATTTGTCGGCCTGAGTGGCGAGCGGTTCTAGGTGCTACAGTCTGGAACCGCGCGACCGCTACTGTTGCAGTTTCGAATCCTGGCTCGGGCATGGATGTGCGTGATGTCCTTAGGTTAGTTAGGTTTATTTATTTCGGATTTGTAGGGGACTGATGACCTCAGATTTTAAGTCCCATTGTGCTCAGAGCCATTTGAACCTTTTTTTTGTCATTAAAATTTAAAACCTGGTTCCTAAATCGCTGTCTTACCATTATATAATCTATCTGATACCTTCTAGTATATCTAAGCTTCTTCCATGTATACAACCTTCTTTCATGATTCTTGAACCAAGTTATATTCACTCATAGGGGGAAATATTTGAAATATTAGAATTATTAGAATTATTTAGAATTTCTGTAAATATTTCTCGCCGTCGTTTACGAGAGCCTGGAAAATTTTGATGGTGACAATGTAGTTCGGAATATTTAAACAATTGTGGCGTTTTTTTATCCCAATTGTGCAAGGAATGCCATCAACATAACTCACCAAGCGTTATTACACTGTTGAAAATCCTTTTCACCAACTTCATAGCACTGTGCGACCACACCTCCAACTACTTCGCGAGGCTGGCCATTTCGCCTATTTCTTCATGCGAAGGCTGCACTACTCCCACTCAGGTCCATGACTGGCTACTGGCAGAGCGGAAGTTGCACTAATCCCTAAACAAAAGCTTCAGCTGGTGGCAAAGTTTCGATATTTGATACCTGAGAAATTCCTGTTGAAGCACATGCTCCCTCCCTCTCTCTCTCTCTCTCTCTCTCTCTCTCAAGCAGTCACGTCATGTAGTGTGCCACTGCCAGGACTGTACGCACCGTTGGTCATTGTTGGTTTAAACCACAAACAAAGCAGCATTTACCTAGTAAACCCCAGGTGTGGGTGTCTTGGAAATATTCCCGCACTCTATCTGACTGATTGAGTAATTAATTACATCGATACCCTTTTTGTGGACAGTTTTTCCTTGCTTCCTATTGGTGGATAATAGAACTGGAATATTTGATGGGATGTTATCCTACAACCTCCCAGCCGGCCGGAGTGACCGAGCGTTTCTAGGCGCTTCAGTCTGGAACCGCGCGACTGCTACGGTCGCAGGTTCGAATCCTGCCTCGAGCATGGTTGTGTGTGATGTCCTTAGGTTAGTTAGGTTTAAGTAGTTCTAAGTTCTAGGGGACTGATGTCCTGAGCTGTTAAGTCCCATAGTGCTCACAGCCATTTTTACAACCTCCCAGTATGCAAACCCTACTGTTATTTTTTTCACTTGTCTCCTATCGGTCGATACTAGTACAGTTACGTCATTTGGTAGAAAGTCCATTAAGTTGAAGGTAACTGAAAATTTCGAAGATCACTTCAGTTGCACGCTATGTCTATAAACAATCTGTGGAGGGTTTGTACTGGTGCTACAATGAGATGGAGATGGAGGAGAACGAGAAGGAGGGGTCTACTGCCTGATATGATAGAGACAACAGCAAATACCACTGAAAGACAGAGATCACTGTGATGTATTGAGAAGCACTAAACCTGACACACTTAAACCACCTCCTGATCGTCCACACACAGCGCACCTGTCCCCTCGTACACCTTCATTGCCAACGCTCAGAGGCCAGAGAAAACTATAGCAGCCATGGATGTGCGTGTATACCAGAATGAACCATCCAAGCCAAGGGCGGCGTCCAGGGATAATTGGAGTGGTAAGACTTCGGATTTCATCAGTGCGTTCAGGACCAACACTTGGCAGTGATCAATACTGAATTGTTCAATTGTCCATGGAGAATACATGCAACACACGCGATCGAAAAGACAGCTCAACTCGTACTGAGTATCAGTTCGCTATTCAGCTACCCAGAGGGCATAATCGCTGGGAGTTGTCCTGCAGCTGTGCGCAAAAAACGACTAGTCACCTGGCCTGAACTTTTCTTTGTCTCTACCACTCGCAAGAGCTTTTAGCCAGCAAACCCATTTGTTCTGGCCGCAGTCTACCTCTGCCACGTGCTCCTCATGACGAACTTTGTCGTCCTAGGAAACCAGCGACGTACTTATCACTGTAATTACAATCACATAGTTCGATTGCAGCCCCAACCTGATAACATTAAACAGAGATCGAAGTAACAGAAACACCTCCTCCTGAAGACTGTGGCTCTGGAAATATCAATAACCCTCTTATGACTGGGCATCTCCTTATGGCTATCGATGCCTTGAAACTGCAGTCCCCATGTCAAACCCATATCTTCCTTATGACTGGACACAGCCGTTTTCTTTGTACATGTTGAAACAATAACCACAGTCACTTCACACCCCCAAAACTAGCTTTATAAGCCTGCCATTCACACCGCCTACTAAGTACAATACTTCGCCAGTAAGTGAATGCTGGTGGCTCCAAGCAATATTCAGTGGAAAACCGCGATGGATCGACATGCCTCATTTGTTTACCTTGCATGTGTGTCTTAGGAAGAGAGACATAATCGTCTTATGAGCTACCAGATATTAAATACACGATCGCAAAGACCTTGTTATTGTAACCCCACATAAAAATCGGTCTTCGTTCTACAGACACCCAAGTATCAACAACGATATCCATGATGAAAAGTATACCTTCCTTATAAATCGAGGTATGCTAGTGCTTCTGAATGAAGTAGTCTTCCGCACAAATACCAAGATATTGAACGTGGATAGTGATTGCGGTTTCTGTATTAATAGACCGAAAGTGTAGGTGCACATTGCTAGCCATGTAAGCCCGTAATAAAATCAACACTATCACCGAATTTAGAAAGTGATGCAGCTAAGAAACATGGTACTAGTCCAATATTTGCGACTGCTTCTTGCAGCTGCTAGGTATTTGTCACACTAACAAACAGTATTTGTAGCGTCTTCTATATCGATAGTATGTAGACAGTGTAACAGAGGTTCTGCGATATATCCACGTGGTTATAGGGGAGGTTGATGGTTGATTGAGAATGATCACATACAGTGGATGGTATGTTAGATGAGCAATCACTTAAAAATGCATCACTAGATGGACCTCATAAAATATGTATAAAATCCCATGACTTCTCAGGTCTTTAGTGTCAAGCTTTCAGCCAGAAATGCTGTCTGGAATTTAGTACCATTCAGCCACATATTTTGGGTGCATCCTATCGCGTTGTCTTAATGATTACAGCGTCCGGTCCCGGTAGCTGAGTGGTCAGCTCGACAGAATGTCAATCCTAAGCGACCGGGTTCGATTCCCGGCTGGACTGGAGACTTTTTCCGCTCAGGGACTGGATGTTGTGTTGTTCTAACCATCATCATTTCATCCCCCATCGACGCGCAACTCGTCGAAGTGGCGTCAAACCGAAAATGTCGTCCTAACCGCCGTCTGCTTCACGTCTGCTGTGCAGCGAGCTACGTTATTTAAGTATTAACTGTATTTTTCTTACTTGTCACTTCTTTTTCCGTGTGTTTTTGCTTTTAGGAAGCTTTAATTGTCGACTGCTATTAATAGTGTTCCATAAATTTCCTGTTAGTTTTGAATACAATCAGAGAGAGTCCCTTTAGTCAGCCATAGTGCCAGTAGTGCTAGTGATTGTTTTCAATACAGTCCAGAGACGGGTAGTGCTATTTTCATTGTTTTCTACAAGAAGTGGCTAGCAATCACAGTTTAGTCAATAATCAGCCGCCTTTAGTAAATTAGCAGTCTAGTTAAAAGTTGATTAAGTCTCTTCAGTAAATTAATTCCTTAGGAAGGATAGGATGTGTGACTGCTGTGTACGGACGCACGAGGAGCTGGCCACTCTTCGCGAACAGCTGAGCGTGTTGATGGCCGCGGTCATCCGTCTTCAGGCTGCTACCTCGGAGTGTAGCGGCAGTGGGGAGTCTGGTGCATCGCAAGGTACACCCCAGGTGTTACATGCTTCACCCACTGTCCCTGCTGTCAAGATATCTTCGCGGGTACCGGGCGCGGTTGGGCCACCCTCTCCGCAAGGGGAGTGGCGGGTTCAGTGGCGTTCGCGGCGCACGAGGCGGAGGGTCAATGTAGAGGCTGGCCGTGTGGCATCGCCCGCACTGTCTGTGAGTGGACATGTGGCTGCTCCTTCAGCAAGGTCGGAGCAGGCACACGGGGGGAGGGGTTTATTAGTTATTGGGAGCTCCAACGTTAGGAGGGTGATGACGCCCCTTAGGAAAATAGCGGAAAGGTCGGGGAAGAAGGCCAGTGTTCACTCTGTCTGCTTGCCGGGGGGCCTCATCCGAGATGTGAAGGAGGCCCTACCGGCGGCGATAGAGAGCACTGGGTGCAAATTGTTGCTCATGTCGGCACCAATGACTCCTGCCGTCTGGGTTCAGAGGTCATCCTCAGTTCGTACAGGCGGTTGGCGGAATTGGTGAAGGCGGAAAGCCTCGCTCGCGGGGTGGAATCTGAGCTAACTATTTGTAGTATCTTTCCCAGAACCGCTCGGGGTCCTCTGGTTTGGATCCGAGTGGAAGGCTTAAACCAGAGGCTCAGACGATCCTGCGGAGAGCTGGGGTGCAAATTTCTTGACCTCCGCTATCGGATGGAGAAATGTAGGGTCCCCCTGAATAGGTCAGGCGTGCACTACAGGCCGCAAGCGGCTACAATGATAGCGGAGTACGTGTGGAGTGCACATGGGGGCTTTTAGGTTAGAGAATTCCCTCCCTATGCCCGACAAGACGCCTCCTGAGACGCGGCAAGGTAGGAGTAGGCAAAATGCAACATGGAATAACAATATTAATGTGCTAATAGTAAACTGCAGGAGCGTCTATAGAAAGGTCCCAGAACTGCTCTCATTAATAAACGGTCACAGCGCCCATATAGTACTAGGGAAAGAAAGTTGGCTGAAACCAGACGTAAACAGTAATGAAATCCTAAACTCAGATTGGAATGTATACCGCAGAGACAGGCTGGACAGTGAACGGGAAGGCGTGTTTATAGCGATAAGAGGTGCAATAGTATCGAAGGAAATTGACGGAGATCCGAGTTGTCAAATGATTTGGGTGAGGGTCAAGGTTAAAGCAGGCTCAGACATCGTAATTGGATGTCTCTACAGGACCCCGGGCTCAGCACCTGAAGAATAATTTGGAAAACATTTCGAGTACATTTCCCCACCATGTTAGACTTCTGGGACGAGATTTTCATTTGCCGGATACAGACTGGGTGACTCAAACGTTCATAACGGGTGGCAGGGACAAAGAATGCAGTGAAATTTTTTTAAGTGCTTTATCTGAAAACTACCTTGAGCAGTTAAACAGAGAACCGACTCGTGGCGATAACATATTAGACCTTCTGGTGACAAACAGACCCGAACTATTTGAATCAGTTAATGCAGAACAGGGAATCAGCGATCATAAAGCGGTTACTGCATCGATGATTTCAGCCGTAAATAGAAATATTAAAAAAGGTAGGAAGATTTTTCTGTTTAGCAAAAGTGACGAAAAGCAGATTACAAAGTACCTGATGGCTCAACATAAAAGTTTTGTCTCAAATACAGATAGTGTTGAGAATCAGTGGACAAAGTTCAAAACCATCGTACACTATGCGGTAGATGAGTATGTGCCAAGCAAGATCGTAAGCGATGGAAAAGAGCCACCGTGGTACAACAACCGAGTTAGAAAACTGCTGCGGAATCAAAGGGAACTTCACAGCAACCATAAACATAGCCAAAGCCTTGCAGACAAACAAAAATTACGCGAAGCGAAAGGTAGTGTGAGGAAGGCTATGCGAGAGGCGTTCAATGAATTCGAAAGTAAAGTTCTATGTACTGACTTGGCAGAAATCCTAAGAAATGTTGGTCCTATGTCAAAGCGGTAGGTGGATCAAAACAAAATGTCCGGACACTCTGTGACCAAAATGGTACTGAAACAGAGGATGACAAACTAAAGGCCGAAATACTAAATGACTTCTTCGAAAGCTGTTTCACAGAGGAAGACTGCACTGTACTTCCTTCTCTAGATTGTCGCACAGTTGACAAAATGGTAGATATCGAAATAGACGACAGAGGGATAGAGAAACAATTAAAATTGCTCAAAAGGGGAAAGGCCGCTGGACCTGATGGGATACCAGTTCGATTTTACACAGAGTACGCGAAGGAACTTGCCCCCCTTCTTGCAGCAGTGTACCGTAGGTCTCTAGAAGAGCGAAGCGTTCCAAAGGGTTGGAAAAGGGCACAGGTCATCCCCGTTTTCAAGAAGGGACGTCGAAGAGATGTGCAGAACTATAGACCTATATCTCTAACGTCGATCAGTTGTAGAATATTGGAACACGTATTATGTTCGAGTACAATGTATTTTCTGGAGACTAGAAATCTACTCTGTGGGAATCAGCATGGGTTTCGAAAACGACGGTCGTTTGAAACCCAGCTCGCGCTATTCGTCCACGAGGCTCAGAGGGCCACAGACACTGGTTCACAGGTAGATGCCCTGTTTCTTGACTTCCGCAAGGCGTTTGACACAGTTCCCCACAGTCGTTTAACGAACAAAGTAAGAGCATACGGACTATCAGACCAATTGTGTGATTGGATTGAGGAGTTCCTAGATAACAGAACGCAACATGTCATTCTCAATGGAGAGAAGTCTTCCGAAGTAAGAGTGATTTCAGGTGTGCCGAAGGGGAGTGTCATAGGACCGTTGCTTTTCACAATATACATAAATGACCTGGTGGATGACATCGGAAGTTCACTGAGGCTTTTTGCAGGTGATACTGTGGTGTATCGAGAGGTTGCAACAATGGAAAATTGTACTCAAATGCAGGAGGATCTGCAGCGAATTGACGCATGGTGCAAGGAATGGCAATTGAATCTCAATGTAGACAAGTGTAATGTGCTGCAAATGCATAGAAAGATAGATCCCTTATTTATCTACAAAATAGGTCAGCAACTGGAAGCAGTTGATTGCATAAATTATCTGGGAGTACGCATTAGGAGTGATTTAAAATGGAATGATCATACAAAGTTGATCGTCGGTAAAGCAGATGCCAGACTGAGATACGTTGGAAGAATCCCAAGGAAATGCAATCCGAAAACAAAGGGAGTAGGCTGCAGTACGCTTGTTCGCCCACTGCTTGAATACTGCTCAGCAGTGTGGGATCCGCACCAGATAGGTTTGATAGAAGAGACAGAGAAGATCCAACGGAGAGCAGCGAGCTTCGTTACAGGATCATTTAGTAATCGCGAAAGCGTTACGGGATGATAGATAAACTCCAGTGGAAGACTCTGCAGGAGAGACGCTCATTAGCTCGGAACGGGCTTTTGTTAAAGTTTCGAGAACATACCTTCACCGAAGAGTCAAGCAGTATATTGCTCCCTCCTACGTATATCTCGCGAAGAGACTATGAGGATAAAATCAGAGAGATTAGAACCCCCACAGAAGCATACCGACAATATGTCTTTCTACGAACAATACGAGACTGGAATAGAAGGGAGAACCGATAGAGGTACTCATGGTACCCTCCTCCACACACCGTCAGGTGGCTTGCGGAGTATGAATGTAGATGTAGAGAGACTTGCACCCGGCGAACACTCTACCCGACGGGAGGCCATAGTGACACGAGATTCACATTTTAATGATTACAGCCAGTGGTACATTATATTCACGGCACTCTCCTATCTCAAAACTAGTTACCTCTTTCGATCCTGTCTGCTAAGGACCCTGTACGGCAAAACTCCATCGTGATTTTAATCAGTCCCTCTGCACCTTGTAACTCTCCCTCGGTCTCTGCCACGATCTCACTGCAGCCTTGTCCATGAGGTCATCACAGTTTGAGTCGTAACTGAGCCGAAGTTGGAGAGACAAACACGGAGAGCTGAGTTAATGCAACGGGACCATCTTTTTACCGTCTGGTGGAAATGGGAACATTTTGTCGTAGCTCTGCTAACCGTGTGCAATGTGTAAAGCCAGTGCCAAACAAAGCTTTCTCCTGCGACACAAGCTAGTAGGAAAGACAGTACCAGCAGTTACAGTAGTGTTTATGAGGGAAGTTAGGTAGACTCCACATAATATGTGAACTAGAAGATGGACAATGATTTTGCTACGGCTTTGAGGGATGTTTTCTAACTACAAATGGTTCAAATAGCTCTGAGCACTATGCGACTTAACTTCTGAGCTCATCAGTCGCCTAGAACTTAGGTTAGTTAGGTTTAATTAGTTCTAAGGACATCACACACACATCCATGCCCGAGACAGGATTCTAACTTGCGACCGTAGCGGTCTCTCGGCTCCAGACTGTAGCGCCTAGAACCGCACGGCCACTCCGGCCGCCAGCGGCGGACTTAGCGCACAGTATCCCTCAGGGTGCATTTCTATCTGTCACCAAAACATTAGCTCTATCTTCGTTATTTTGTACCATCCAACTGAAAGAAACTATGAGCTATAAAAACTTCACTCTCACCCAAGAGAGAATTTGATAAGGTGTTACTGTGTTCCTCTGTTCCGATATGTCAGAAACAAGTACCGTCTGTGTGCTATGTGGAGATCCAACTGAAAATATACAGGTACTGCTCGACTGGAGCAGGTAACCAGTGATCGAAGTCGCTTCAGGACCTGCACTGTAGGACCACCATATCCCACAGACTATCAATTAAAATAGAGTGTCATTGGGCCTTTGTTTGATATGTTGCTTTCCGCTGTAACACATCGAAGTAGTATATGTCTGCAGCTTTGTACACCGCCATACATTTTTTTTTGTCCACCATGACTTCAAGGTCTGTGTCAGGTGTTAAACCGACATAAACACATTTCGATCCATTGGCTCTCACAGAAAGCTGGACATTGCATGGTGTAAACTATGATGCTGTTCTCACAGCACACAGGATGGTTGAAATAAGAGAGAGGCGGTGTTTCTTACTGACAAAAATGTGGAAAACATCACAACATGTGGAAACTGGAAGAGTTTGCAGCATTGTGGAGCGTTTCCAAACAGCTATACAGAGGTGATGACCTGTACATTTAATCTCATCTTCAATAGTGATGAGGGTAGCAGACGTCTTGGTGTTCCATTATGATTGAAACAGATATCACGTACATAGCAGCAATATAAGGAATCGGTGCTAGTCATCCCTGGAACGTGTTGCTCTCATAAAAACTCTCTCCCTCTCAAACAGGTGGAGTCGGTCAATCATTATGTGGTAATCAACCATGTACCAGTAGATGGAAAAGATGCCACCGATGCACTGTAATAAGCACCACAGTTGATGGTGCTATCAATTTCAGCAATATTATCAGTTTTTCCATAATGTCAACGCGGACCAGTGACATGGTAGCATGTTTCTCAGGTTCTGCATCATCACTAAACTGCCCCCCTCTACTTTGCGAGTACCATTGCGAATGTAGATAGATGACTGGTGCATATGTACAAGAATTATCGATGAATGGATGAACTGCACAAAGTAGACCAAACAGCATCTCTACTCATGAAGTTAGGTTATCTACATATTTCTAGCAGTTTGATCATACTGCGTAATTTAGTATTACGATTGCCCATCTTTCCCTGAGTGGATGTGGGTCACAGACTATTCTTGCATTGATTAGATAAAGTTGGATATTGAAAGGTCTCCTTGCACTGTCTTTGACCAACCCTCCCTAAAAACTGTCTTCTATTTAATTTTCAACTAACTAGAAGTAGGAGGTTATTATACCCATTAAACCCCCGGTCTCGTGAAGGAACAGAGAGAGCTGAATCCGTAACAGGTGTTCAGGGAGACTATTCTACACCAATCGTACTCATGGCGGACCTCCAGATGCAGACATGTGGAAGAGGTTAGCACCCCTTATCGGTGTATGGTAGATATGAAAGTGTTGTGATGATATAACAGATGATCGTAAAGAAGGAATTTGTGCATAATTGAGCTCCAGACGAATGTAGTTTAGAACTGGTAGCACAGTAGATTCATATAAAATATTCCAAATTATTGGTCCTGTGTTTGGCGCCCTTACAAGTAATGTATCAGAAAGAGAGAAATGATCGTGGAACATAAACACATTCCAAGGCCGACATGGTCCTGCATTAAACACGCTAGAGCTGTGCTGCTTGTGACTTCTTAGTCGTGTGGAATACAACGCTGTTAATATTCCAGTGTAATGAAGCGCATGATATACACTCTTCCTGTGAGTTTCTTTATGGTGAACTATGGTGACGCACTGTAAGGTGAAAAAAGTACTACCTATCACGCCAAAGAAGGCATTAATTCTTTGTAAAACAAACACTCAAACTTTGTAAACACCTGGTGTCATACACCTCTGTAAAAGTATGAAGGCCAATTACAGTTCAGAAATTGTGATCTTTTCACAACAGTCCCATAAAATGGTCGTCAGCAGGCAAAAATGCATACGAAGGAACAGCTACATCTTACAAGGAAATAAGCACTACAGGCAGTGCCAGAGAATGTGTAACAGTCCTACAGTTTACCATTGCCCCTTGTAACCTTCCTCTTGCACACAGATGTCATGGTCCGATTTTAGGTTGTATTGCTCATGTGCACGATAATATTGCCATCTCCGCTATTAAGGTGTCTTTATGTAGCGCCATTCTACCACCCTCCTCCAGAATATGCAGTCCTATTGATTTCGCTAACTTCATATCTCATGGCATTCTTCTCTAATTTTGTATATTTAACTAGTTTTTCGCGATTTTACATATTTTATCGCATTTCCCTCAATTTCAACGTATTTCACATTAGTATTTCGTGAGAAATCGGTAAAATTCGAGAAAAACCTCGTATAATGCGTTATTCAATTTTTCGTCAAAGTTTCCCATAGGTGTGGTCGTAGTGCTGACATCCCATGTACTGTCTGATATTCTACAAGAATATATGCGTTTATTGTACACCAAACTATTAAAAATCCCAAGACTTGCCCTCTCCCTTATGGTCCACATGCATGAATTTTGGATAGGCCGATCATTAAAAATATAGTAGCAGTCGATTAGTACCTGTATGAGACTCCACTACATCCATCATCTGCGCCAGCCGTTGAAAAACAATTCCGTGTGCTGATATGATCCATGAGAGAGGCTGTCTGCAGACTCATGTAGTGCAGCTTCCGTGGCTTTAGATATTGACTTGTGTTGTGCAACAAATCGCCTCCTTTGCTTTTTCTAACGTTTAGAATTAGCATTCAGTGTAATAGATAGTCTGAACACAAATCAAATGTGCTAATCAGACCCCTGCTGCAAGTATCGAGTCTCAACATCTGCATCTCTTGTAGATGCCCTGTGACACCGTTTGACGCTGATCCAAATCATCAACCTCCCTTCACTGGATATTTGTCCTCCGGCATTTACTTCTCATCATTCAGACCAACTTCGATATAATTTATATTACCTATATTTGTGCAAGACATTTCCAGGGGCATATTTGGACTCTGGCCACAATCTATTGGTTATGAAATGAAGATTAAAGCTGAAGAAATTGCAAAAAGGTGGGAATTTAAGGACATGAGACCTGGATAAACTGAAAGAACCAGAGGTTGTACAGAGTTTCAGGGAGAGCATAACGGAACAATTGACAGGAATGGGGGAAAGAAATACAGTAGAAGAAGAATGGCTAGCTTTGAGGGATGAAATAGTCAAGGCAAAGAGGATCAAGTAGGTAAAAACACGAGGGCTAGTAGAAATCCTTGGGTAACAGAAGAAATACTCAATTTAACTGATGAAAGGAGAAAATATAAAAATGCAATAAATGAAACAGGCAAGAAGGAATACAAACGTCTCAAAAATGAGATCGACAGCAAGTGGAAAATGACTAAGCAGGGATGGCTAGACGAAAAATGTAAGGATATAGAGACTTATCTCACAAGGGGTATGATAGATACTGCCTACAGGAAGATTAAAGAGACCGTTGGAGAAAGGAGAACCAATTGCATGGTTATCAAGAGCTCAGATGGAAACCCAGTTCTAAGCATAGAAGGGAAAGCAGAAAGGTGGAAGGAGTATATAGAGGGTCTATACAAGGGCAATGTACTTGAGGATAATATTATCGAAATCGAAGAGGATGTAGGTGAAGATGAAATAGGAGATATGATACTGCGTGTAGAGCTTGACAGAGCACTGAAAGACCTGAGTCGAAACAAGGCCCCGGGAGTAGACAAGATTCCATTAGAACAACTGACAGCCTTGGGAGAGTCAGTTCTGACAAAATTCTACCATTTGGTATGAGACAGGCGAAATACCGTCATACTTCAAGAAGAATATAATAATTCCAATCACAAAGAAAGCAGGCGTGGACAGATGTGAAACTTACCTATCAGTTTAATAAGTCACAGCTGTAAAATACTAACGCGTATTCTTTACAGACGAATGGAAAAACTTATAGAAGCCGACCTCGGGGAAGATCACCTTGGATTCCATAGTAATGTTGGAACACGTGAGGCAATACCTACCCTACGACTTATCTTAGAAGAAAGATTAAGGAAAGGTAAATCTACGATTCTAGCATTTGTAGACTTAGAGAAAGCTTTTGACAATGTTGGTTGTAATACTCTCTTTCAAATTCTGAAGGTGGCAGGGGTAAAATACAGGGAGCGAAAGGCTATTTACAATTTGTACAGAAAGCAGATGGCAGTTATAAGAGTCTGGGGGTATGAAAGGGATGCAGTGGTTGGGAAGGGAGTGAGACAGGGTTGTAGCCTGTCCCCATTGTTATTCAATCTGTATATTGAGCAAGCAATGAAGGAAACAAAAGAAAAGTTCGGAGTGGGTATTAAAATCCATGGAGAAGAAATAAAAACTCTGACAGAATTACAATGTCATCGGCGAACGTCAGAGACAGCAAAGGACTTGGAAGAGCAGTTGAACGGAATGGACAGTGTCTTGAAAGGAGGGTATAAGATGAACATCAACATAAGCAAAACGAGGGTGATGCTGAGGGATTTTGATTAGGAAATGAGACACTTAAAGTTGTAAAGGAGTTTTGCTATTTGGGGAGCAAAATAACTGATGATGGCCGAAGTAGAGAGGATATAAAATATAGAATGGCAATGGCAAGGAAAGCGTTTGTGAAGAAGAAAATTTTGTTAACATCGAGCATAGATTTAAATGTCAGGAAGTGGTTTGTGAAAATATTTGTATGGAGTGTAGCCATGTATGGAAGTGAAACATGGACGATAAATAGCTTAGACAGGAGGAGAATAGAAGCCTTCAAAATGTGGATCTACAGAAGAGTGCTGAAGATTAGATGGGTAGATCACATACTTAATGAGGAGGTATTGAATAGAATTGGGGAGAAGAGGAGCTTGTGGCACAACTTGACTAGAAGAAGGGATCGGTTGGTAGGACATGTTCTGAGACACCGAGGGATCACCAATTTAGTATCGGAGGGCAGCGTTGAGGGTAAAAAACGTCGAGGGAGACCAAGAGATGAATACACTAAGCAGATTCAGAAGGATGTAGGTTGCAGTAGGTACTGGCAGATGATGAAGCTTGCACAGGATAGAGTAGCATGGAGAGCTGCATCAGACCAGTCTCAGGACTGAAGACCAAAACAACAACCAATATTGTCTAGATTCTCCAGTAATAATAAACATGCAAGGTGTACGATTGCTCCTATCACACCTCCTTTTATACTCTAAAAATCCACAGTGATGGCACATGATCACCCCAATCAAACTATTTTGTGAGCTGGATGTCCATTGCACTAATGCACAAATATCCCCAAGGAGGATGAAGCATTTTATGTGTTAAACTGTACCCAGTTATAAGGGGGATATTTCCAGAGTCAGTGTCGAATGTTATGAGATTAGGGCTGCAAGTGTAATATTTAATTCTAATTACAGCGATAAATAAATTTTGCTGGTTTCCTAGGACGACGCGGTTTCGAATGTGAGGCGTGTGCCAGAGGAGGCATGTGGCCAGAACAAATGGGCTTTTCTGGCAATCGGTGGTTACAACGAAAAGTTCCAGTAGGCCAGCTAGTCGGTTATTGCACACAGCTACAGGAGTAAGTCCCAGCCACAGTGCCCTTTCGATAGCTAAACAGCAAACTAATACACAGTGTGATTTGGGCTGTCTCTGTGATCGCGTGTGTTGCATGTATTCCCCTTGGAAAATTGAGTCATTCAATATCGATAACTGCCAAGTGTTGGCAATGAACGTGTTGATAACATCCTAATTCCTACCACTCCAATCGCTTCCAGACGCCCTCCACGTCAGGGTGGTGCACTCTGGCGGACACACGCGTCCACCAAACTGGCTACGGCCGTCCGACCTCTGAGCGTTGGCGCTGGTTGCTCATGAGGAGATTGGCGAGTGACGTGTGGACACTGGGCATGTGCATTCAGGATGTATTTCAGCGATATCCAACATCTGGCCATGACAACTACTGCTACGGCCTGGATTGTGGTATTTTCTGTGTCTTTGTCCTATCCCCTAACACACCCTTTCTCCTCCTCCTCCTCCTCCTCCTCCTCCTTCCGAATGTAGTGGAGAGAACCAATTTAGGAATTCTACAAAGGTTTAAAAATCCAATCGCAATATCCAATTCCCGTTTAATCAATTTATTGTTGTTGCTTTATTGCGAGCACACATACCAGTCCGAAATCTCCACAGATTTTCTATGGACACAGCATGCAGCTGAGCTGAAATTAGAAATTTTCAGCTACCTCCAGCTTAATGGACTTTCTGTAAGTGACTTAACTGTATCAGTATACACCAATAGGAGCAAGGGGAAAAAATAACAGTAGGGTTCGGAAATTGGGAAGCTGTAGGATCGAATCCCATCAAATATTCTAATCCTAGTAATCCACCAATAGAAAGCAACGGAAAACTGTCCCACACGAAGGGCATCGATTTCATTAATTAGACAATAAATCTGATGGAGATATTAGCTCACTCTAAGAAATCCACAGGTGGGGTTTACTACGTAAATGCTGCTTTGTGTGTGATTCGATCCGACCATGGCCAATGGTGCATGCAGTCCTAGCAGTGTTACACTACAGGACATGACCGGTTGTGAGGAGGGGGGGTGGAGGGAGAGAGAGGGGGATAGGGGAAAGAGAGAGAGCATGTGCTTGAACAAGGAATTTCTCAGCAATCAAATAATAAAGGACAGCCACCATCAGAAGCTCTTTTGTTTGGGGATTACTGCAACGTCTGCAATCATAGTGGCCAGTCACGGACCTGAGCAGGCGTTGCGTGGCCTCCACATATAGTAATACGTGGAATGACAAGCCCAGTGAAGTGTTTGGGCGTGTGGGCTAAAAAAAAAAATGTCGAAGTTGTTTAATATTCCAAGTATTTTCTCACCCTCAAAGAATTTGTAGGGAATGGAATTTTGTCTTTTTAAATATGTAAAGTAAATAAATGAACTATATGATATACACTGCCTTGCATCCCTTAAATTGTTTAAATAAAGAATATTTCACACATTGTCTAGTGTATGAGAAACTTTTTACCCTTTATTTGGCAAATGGTGAAAATAAAAACAAAAAATTAAGTTCTTATATCTATTTATTATACTTAAAGAAATACAATTCAGTCAGTTTTAGTAATTTTTGACAAAAATTATGAAAATTATGAAACGTTGCTTACAAGCAACATTGCCAGCAGTAGATCACACTTATACATATTATAGATAAAAGGAGTTTGCCGATAACCTCAAGCAAAATGTTTCCCATACGTGAATAATTTATTTTGCTGTTTACTGACGTGTAGTTCGTTGGTCAGAGTTTAAGGTTGTTTCCTGCACAATTTTGTCAATTAGTTCTGAATCAAAGAATCTTCTGAAATAACCCAGTGGTGTATTGCCTTCATCAGAAAACACAGGAGAGAGACTTTCTGCCCTAGCAGTTGTATCTTCCTTTACCCACATGTAAGTGACTGCTTTTGTAATTTACTTTTTCACTTGACTGCCACTTGCACTAGAAGGATTCACTGCAGAAGGTCCTTGCACATGTTCAGCTTCTGAGATTTCACTTCCTAAATCAGAATCAGTGTCTGGTATAACTTGGTTATGGAACTGAGATTGACACTCTGGAATCACTACAGCCTGCCAAAGCTTCGAGTTCAGTGTCTTCAGATTCACTTAGATCAGACAAAGCCGGGTTTTCTAGTGGAACTACTATTCCTCTCGCTTTTTTAATTCCATAAAATATTCTGGAATCCATTGCTAAAAAGCCCCTAAAAATAAAAATATCTTCTCTGTCACGCCGTAAACATGTGTAATATACAAATGGCACATGTCCCAACTATAGGCAATGTTGCTCACAGGCAACATAAAAGTTTTATACTACTTACGTATTTCCAAACAAAGATTGAAATATTTCTGCTGTAAACTTACCTCTGGGTATATCTTGCCAGTAATCTTAGCAGTTTTTCTTCAATCTATTTAAATCCACTCTTTTAGAACCAAAATGAGACACCTCTGTTGCTCACACGAGGAGATCTCTGTAACACCACTGCACAAATTGCTATCTCGTGTGGAAAACCTTACGCTATTACAAAAACTGGCGTTCGCAGTGTGTAAAGGAATGTTGCCTGGAGGCAGTAATGCCAGTAAAATGCACTGGGAAGAGTTTGTTGTCCCATAAGGCCAAGGTAAGTGTGATGTTGCTTGAAAGCAACACTGCCAAATAAAGGGTTAAACAATATTCCATACACTGCAATCAATTTTCCACCTGCTAGCCAATCAATTGAGTCTTTTTCCAGACAAATTCCTGGAGGGGGAGGGGAGGGGAGGGGAACTGCTGGGGGTGTCCCAGATAGGGAGGGGTTAATTAATTGGTCGATTTAATTAATTAGTCAAATAGGTCCATATCATAAGTGTGCTTGTATTGCGAGACAATTTCCAGAGTGGTGGTGGAGAAGGAGGAGAAGTGGGGAGAAGGAGAGGGAAGGGAGGAGTGTGGAGGGTTTCTTGGAATGACGGATTATCCTCAGATGGTCATAATCCACTTAGCAAAATAGTAAGTTAAGGACTCGTCAATCAAAAGAGAACAATAGGTTTTCCACTGAATGTATGCTTGCTCCTGATGTAGGCAACCTGCGCTAACAAAATGTGCTGATCCTTTCCTTACCCAACTACTCCTGTTCACAGACAAATGTGAGTTCACTGGGGAGGGACTGTATTCTGAATTCGCTAAACAGCCATGTCTGGCAGCCAAAAACCCTCATGCTAAGCACATTCCGAGGCTTCGGTGCCTGTTGGATATTTGTTTGTTGGCAGGCATTCCAGACTGTCGTGTAACTGGGCCGTACCTCCTTCCACTCTAACTGGTCTTGCATATCTTATGTTTCCACAAAAGATATTGGGGCCGATCTTGAAAGCTGTGCCACTGATTGCCCATCAGGAAATGTGGTTTCAGCATGATGATGCACCAACTCGCTTGTATCGTGCAGTTCGCAGACATCTGAACAAAAACGATATGGTGACAGATGGACAGGGCGAGGAGTCTTAACACAAACAAATGTGCTTAAGTGATAAACAGGTGTTCCGTTATGTTTCATTTCAAATTGTTTTGTATTGCCTTATGCGTAATTTAATCCCTCAAACAGAAGTGGATGAGTTAAAAATCGAAGTTGAAACCATTGTAGAACTGAAACGGTACATTCCCGGGCATGGGTTTGTACTCAAAATATTCTTTCCTGTCTCCCTTCTACAAGTCCTAGAAGTCTGGCCGAACACCCGGCATTCAGATTTTTAGTTCGACTATCGATCGTTTATATGCTTGGACAGCGTTTTGTGTTTGTTCTTAGTTTTGACAATTATTAGCGAAAAGTGTTTTACCGTGGAACACACTTCAGACTTTCACATTTTAATAGACCTTTACTCCATTTTGTTATTCCATTTTGAAATGACAGCATTCACTTTAGGAGTGGTGCACTTTCTTTCTGAAATTACAATTACTCCGGAAAAGTAAGATTTTTGACAAATGAGAGACTGTTCCAAGATACAACATGGTCATGTACCTAGGTACAAATATCAGTTCAAATCGTTGCAATCGAGAAAAAATTTTGTCAGTAGTGTATTTCTCTATGAGAAATGTCTTACGTTATTACTCTACTACACAAGAATAATCAGCAAGCGAAATCAATCGTTTTATCAAAAACCAGTTAGAAGTTGACAACGATCTGAAATAGAAGCTGTTGCAGCTATCACAAATTTCCCTTTTCGAGACAGGTAACTTCGTTAATACATTACATAAACTTACTTCTTTTGCAAATCTCATATACTCCATGGTGCAAGGTCTTCCGTTTGAAGGTACGAGATGGTTTGTGACTCACGAACTATAACTTATTCATCCACACGTTATGAAACTAGTCAAAATTAACCAATATTTTATTCACCACAAAATTCTTTAACCATAGAACAGACAGTATCCTCCAAATATCTTTAATATATTACACAACACTAAATATGTAGAACTCGTTATATTTGCAAACCCTGCAGAAAACAAAACCTCAGGCCCCACAACAGCAGCAGTCGAAAATGCCAGGAACTACTTACCGCATCCTCTAGTACGCGTTGCTTCATATAGTTCTGAAATCGGTGACTAACTGAAACACCGACCAAGAAAGAAGATGTGTTTGTAGGTACACTATCCTATGCCCCCCCCCCCCCCCCGGCCTATTCTCATATTGTCATAGCCGGAGCAGCAGAAACCGATATTGCTTACATACAGTTGTAGTCAGTTTCGTATTCTAGGATCCCAGTCACATTTCTTTAGAATAGTAAATAGCGTTTTCAGGAACTCTTTATTTTAGTCTCTGAAAGTACCGGTTCACATGCGATTAACCTTAATCTTCAGCATACACTCGAGAAATGAAGATCAAGTACTTTCAACGAAATTCAGTCCTTCATACAATAAAGCAGCCGCCACAGTGGTATGGAATCAGCCCCCGTGGTCTCACTTCACCCCAATAGACCCCGTCAGGCCTTTTTCGTTTTCGATTATAGTGCTTTGCGAAACTCCGGGCCAAAGTAACTTTCAAATGTTGTGTCACTGTCAAGTAAAATACTTCGAGCAAACGTTGACCACGAATAGAAATAATTGCTGCTGCATGGTACAGATGGTAACAAAGAAACATGCAATGATACGAACATAACTGACGTTTTTGTTCAAAGACAGTAGTCACATTGCAAAAGGCGGAACGTGTTCTCCGTAAAGCATGTGATCACCAAACACAGCTGTGCGTGCTCTGTAACCAGCTCCCAAGCTGGGCACGAGGTTGGTAAGGAAATGTGGTAGAGCGTTCCATTCCTCAACAAGTTTGACTGAGAACTCTGGATGGTCGGTGGAACATGTAGGCGAGCTGCGGTATGCATCCCCAATGCATAACGACGTGGCCCACGGGGTTTAAGTTTGCCGAACATCCACTCATTCAAAGACCTCCTACACCAGTGCTTTCGATGGGATCACGCATTGTCGTCCTTAAAAGTACAGTGAGGGTCGCAGACAGCCTGAAAAGATACGCATGGGAAACGAATGCAGTGTCACAATGCCGCTGACCTGCGAGTGTACCATGATCAATTCGCCCAACCAACGGTATGCCTCTCCAAAACATAACACGTGAGCATCGGAACGATTATATGGAGAATTCTCGTCGTACCCTCATATGGCCAGAAGTGGGAGCACGTAATGCACCCAGGAACGTCGCCGAATTTCAAGATCACTTACTGTCCTCCAGTTTTTGAGGGGCAAGACGACCCGCAAATAATAAATATAACCTCTTGTTTTAGTAAACTGTTCATCGCAAGGAGACGGTATTTGCGTTGTGCACAGCGGCCAAAATGAACCATCAGTTACTTAACACAATTCGCTCGTCTTGTATGATTATAGAGATCGTTTATTTATTGGCGAGAGATAGTGATTTCGATTTTCCCTTGGTTTGTATTGTTTCAAGATACAGAGATCACAGCTTCCGCAGCAAAAGGAGGAGAAAAGGTCATGCGCACATATGGCCAAAAATGCGTTCCCAGTGAGGTAGGCCATTTTGATGGCGAAGGTAAGAGATCATTGTCAGAGAAGGTATCAATGACACTTGAGAGCGCACCAGACGAATGGGAATGTTTTGCCTCTATCAGTGTTCCAGCTGCACACTCTAGGGGGCGCAATGTTATCCACGAGGGCGGTGCACTCGCACTTTGTTATCAGGGGCTACAGCCGTGCACCGCAAAGTTATGTGCAGACTATGAACGTTACTATACAGCCGATTTTGGTAGGCTTTACGTTAGTCAAATATTCGAATCAGTTACATTTTCTGAAAATTTGAAGCAAGCCATGTTAATAAGCCAGTATCTTTCACTAATACCTCATTTATCGCTTTTGTCGGCCGTTGTGGCCGATCGTTTCTAGGCGCTTCAGTCCGGAACCGCGCTGCTCCTACGGTCGCAGGTTCGAATCCTGCCTCGGGCATGGATGTGTGTGCTGTCGTTAGAACTACTTAAACCTAACTACCCTAGGTCTAGGGGACTGATGACCTCAGATGTTAAGTCCCATAGTACTCAGAGCCATTTGAACCATTTATCACTATATCTGTTGGTGTCTCGTTGTTTACATTGACAATAATTCATTAAGTTCATAAGAAAGAACTAATTCATTGACCAGAGACTGTTGAATGACGGAAGTCTGTCACCTGTCATAATGTTTTTACTGTACACTAGCTGACAGCCGGCACTGTCGGTCGGGGTGTTCACTTTGCTAGTTTTCCACAACGAGGAACCTTGCACGCACACCTGCCAGTAGGCTCGGCGTGGGATGATGTGCTTGGCACAGCTGTTTCGAGTATCTGCACGCCTCTATGGCGAGGCCTACAACCGTTTGCGCCTCATAGTTGAAAGCTGCCAAAAGCGCTGCCTGGAGTCACTTCACTCGACTGCACGAGTGGCTCGGCAGTAAAGAGTCCTACAACGATGCATTCATGTAGGCGCATTCAGCGCGTATGTCGATACCGTCAGCAAAATATGTTGCTAACAGAGTGAGCAGCAAGGATAAATATAAACATTAAGCACACTCCGGCAGTTCTTCACACATCTTGGTGTTCATGACGTCGGATCTCCCGACTTATGTGTGGCATCATGATATAATTTTGTATGTGCCTTTCGCTGCGAATGTCTGCGAAATTTTTTACGAATAGAGTTAGTAGTACAGAAGCAAATTTCAACATCAGGCATGGTGCGGCTGATTTTCATGCATCTCATCGTTTATGATGCCGCACCTCATGAATTATGATTGTTACCTGTCAGTAAGGGGTATGTGCACAAACTTTGGTCCATATCAGTCCAGTGGTCTAGGGAGAGATGTGCCACATACGTACATACATCAATTTTTTGTAATATGTGTGGATTCTTTCCACGTAAACAGTGCAGTTACAATCGTCTACTGTGTGTATCTGAATAACCCAATTCCTGCTGTCCTTCACTTGAGACTGTTCCACACCACCAGTCAGAGACGTTAATCACACCTACCGTTATCTAAGATTAACACAGCTATTTCATGGAGACAACGAAAATATTCAGATTTCGTAAGTCCCCCAAATAAAAAATAAGAGTAGTCATAACAGTTGTGAGAGAACTAGTTCTGTATTTGTTTTTCGCATTTACCACTACATATTTCCCGTGTGTCTTTCCTAAAATAAGCTCGTATAGCATATTGAAATAGTACTGTGTTACGACACAATAAATTCTTTTAAAGCTGAGGGCCTCCTGAGCTAAATGAAGAAGAGAGTTTCAACTGCAGGGTGAGGCATAATAAAGAGCGATTTTTGAAAAGCTGTTAAATAAAGACACTTTTTCTATTTCATAATCTTAAAATATACGAAAAAGTGTTTTCTGTAATAGTAAAACGTCAGTTACTTTTTCACCGAGCAAGGTGGCGCAGTGCTTAGCACACTGGACTCGCATTCGGGAGGACGACGGTTCAATCCCGTCTCCGGCCGTCCTGATTTAGGTTTTCCCTGATTTCCCTAAATCGCTTCAGGCAAATGTCGGGATGGTTCCTTTGAAAGGGCACGGCCGATTTCCTTCCCCATCCTTCCCTCACCCGAGCTGGCGCTCCGTCTCTAATGACCTCGTTGTCGAAGGGACGTTAAACACTAATGTCCTCCTCCTCCTCAGCTACTTTTTCAAGATAACTGTCTTATTATGGCGTCCGCTTAGAAGCACGCGTTCTTCCAGCCAGACCTTGTACTGACTCATCACACTTCCTGTCGCATCCACTCTTTCAGGGCTTCAGTTGTTCGAGGTGGGTTATCTTGCTAAACTTTCCGCTTCAGATAACCCCAAAGAAAAAGTCACAAACATGTGACGTCCAGTGAACGAGAGGGCCATGCAATGTACCCATTTCGGGAGGCCATATAATTTGGAAACAAACGACTGACAATATTCATGCTTACTAGCGCAGTATGGGACGTTGCTCCGTCCTGCTGGAAACATTTACTCCACAACTTGCACACAATGAAGTGAACGATGAGACATAAGTTTTCTAAAACGTCTGCGTATCTCTGCGAAGTCACTGTTACAACTTAAAAATCGTTTGGCCTTATGATCCCTAATTGAAGACATTACGAACCATGCAGTAACTTTTGCCCAATGCAGTGGTTGCTGATGCAGTTCTCTAGTATTAACGTCACTGCAAAATCGAAAGTTCTGCTTGTTCACATAACTGGAGAGACGGAAGTGAGCTTCATCCCTCATCCACAAACGGTTTACAATGTCCTGGTCCCGACTAATCATGACCAAAACTTTTAATCAGAAGCGGCTGCGGATCACATAATCTATTCCCTTAAGGACCTGTACCGTTTAGATTTTGTAGGGGTGAAAGTGCAAATCCTGGGGTAAAATCCTTCCTACCGTTCTCTTTGAAATCCCAAGTGTAGCGCTGTGCCGGCGAACTGAGCGACGAGTGTGTGTCTCAATGGCTACTCTAAAGGCTAGGTGCAGCGCAGCGCGCGTTTTTGCAACTTCACAGGTTCAAATGGGACCGCGCAAACTGCGACGCGACGCGACTGGGACGCGACACGCGGCTGCGCCAGGTCGCGTGGCTTTGTGGTAGCGGCGCAGTTTCTCGCGCCGCGCGTCACGCGGGTACTGACGGATGTGTGAGGCGGGGAGCGGGAGGGCAGTTCTGCCATATACTCACTTCGGCATGGCGCATACGGACAGTGGAAGTATTTGCCCTTCCGAAGAGTACGGCCTGTAATGTAAACTGAAGTTTTCTATCACTGAGAAGTGTTCTTTTTTTCGCTGTTTAAGCGCTCCGTCCATTTTCGTTAGCACGTAATAGTTTTCATTTACATATGTATGTACAGTTCTTTTGTTTTGTTTATTCTTTGTCAAAAAACCCAATGCACAGTTCAATAACCGGTGAGCCATTAGCCACTGAAAGTATATCGTCTGCCTCCACAATGTTTTCACAACGTAAGAAGGGACAGACGATTTACCGTGAGGGTAGTGAATAAGGAAGTAAGGAATATTATAAAATCGTGTCATCTAGAAGCAAGACAGGAAAGTAAAACAAGGTTACCTACTTGCTGCCTCTTATGCTGAAGTATCTCTGCGATCCGTTACAAAAAGTCGGAAAGGCATAATTTCCACAGGTATGACCCCTTTGCGCTCCTGGTAAAAAGCGTCCGAGATAGTAAAACTTACGTACTTCATATCATCATGTGGATATGGGTCTAATAAGAGACGTTATACTTCGTACATGTGGACGTGACATTTCCATTGCAAGCCCGAAATAGTCGAGAAGCCCTCGTAAATAACGATGTTTTAATCGGCTCGTCGTGACGAGGAAAAGTATTTCAGTGGTTGCATACACGCTATCAGCGTTAATAAACTAATTACACAATAGGCTACACAAAGGAATTAGTGTCGGTACTATTATAAAAGTAGGAATATCCTGAAAGAGTGTGGTGATATGTAGAAATGTAATGGTGACAAAGGCAGATCTACTTTCATGACAATGTTTTCGGAACGATGTGAACTCTTCCTCTCACAAAGCACACTTGCTGGCTTCCGCATTCCTGTCGCGCGATTTATTCGCAGCTGCTGACGATACACTGGCCATTGTGTTGTGCCACGTATCAGTTGTTTACTTTTCTCAGTAACAACTATTTTATTCGCGAACCACGGACTGTCAGTTTGGCATGGCGTTGGTGAGGAACCGGCATCAGTAGTGTGCGTGGTATCCCGCCTGAAGACCACGCTCTTCATTACTTTGCTATTGCTCAGATAAAGAAAAGGAATAAAACTCCTTTGGTAAGTTTCCATTTCAGTCGCTGGTGTTAAAAATAAAATGGGTTGTGGGATTCAACCAAAATTCCAACAGAATTAGCGATTTATTTTCGTGTGAGTTGTTAACCTCTTCTCATTCGAAGAAGCAACACCATTTGAAAGTAACGGCCACACTTCTCTTGTTGAAGGGTTTGAGAGCACTTATTTTGCCAAAACACAATATGATTTGCATAAACTCATTTTTGAAGCAGTTATTGTGACACACTGTTTCAGAAATCTGTCTCATTAAACAAGTAATTGGCGCTCAGAGAGCCGAATATCTTATCAAAAAACTCATTGTGACGGTTTGTGGCAACATAAGAGAAGAAATTTCATGTTTACTTTCATATTAGGACACTCTTGTCTCAGTAGCTGTCGATAACTCTTAAAAAATTTGTCAGTGGAATGAAAAAAAAATAAATAGGGAAGTGTAACTACTGATATACCGTGATAGATAAGAAAGCTCAGTGTGTTTACGACGTGGCAAAGTATGGTTCAAATGGCGCTGTGCACTATGGGACTTAAAATCTGAGGTCATCAGTCCCATAGACCTTAGAACTACTTAAACCTAACTAACCTAGGGGCATGACACAAATCCATGCCCGAAGCAGGATTCGAACCTGCGATCGTAGCGGTCGCGCGGTTCCAGACTGAAGCGCCTAGAACCACTTGGCCACACCGGCCGGCGTGGCAAAGTACTCTCCTCCTTGTGTCGTCATTCGCCAAAATCTCGTTTAGATGTCTCGAGGGGTTTAGGAAATACCAGTGATGTAGGAATATTTCATTCCCGTGGCGTAAGATTGGGAGTGAATGCGCTACATGAGATCCATTTTCTCGAAATTGAAGACAGATGGAGACCTCCTACTAAGTCTAAACAAAAATTTAATATGTTAGCTGAATTTCATACTCAGAAACATATGGTGTAATACGCACCAAACGCAAAATCATAGCGCCCTCTATTTTTCATTGCAAACTTTTTGAGTTTTGCGTAGTGACTTACTAAAATGTGTAGATCACAGTAAGCATGACCATTAGCGAGATGATGGGCACTTGGCCAAGAAGTTCACACATAAAGCTACAAGTACGGAAAAAAAATCAAATATTTTCAGTGAATAGTTTCTGTAAATTATTAGAGAAAGATAAAAAGGTGCGCGCGCTTCGGTTCTGTCAGCGCAGAGCGTCGCCAGTCGGCGCGTGCTAAGTACGGTGTACGTGTCGCAATGTGCACTGCAGCCGCGCGACTCGTGCGGCACGTGCGTGTCGCGCTGTAGTGTCGTGTCAAGTCACACGTGCTATACGCGTTTCATTTGGCGTACACGTTCGATGTTTTTCAGGCGAGCGCACAGTTTTTGGTCTCCCAGTTGGCGCCGTCTCCTCAATGTTCCCCAGCCACTTTTTAATCGCCCAGGCAGGTGCACCGGCCGATTTCAATTAATACTGAAGTGGTTGCGGATTGCACGACGTGCTAGCTGGTACGAACTACCGTTTTGATATAATGCTTTGACAGTGTACGCTCCATTATGACTAAATGCTATTTCGCGTCAAACGTAACTGACGCTATCCTCTGCACCTCTATCCGACGCAGCTTGATTCACTCGCTTTTTAAAATCGGTCGATATTATATCTCACTGTGCATAAAACTATAAAAAGGTAGCACGTGCAAGAATGTAATGAATCACGAAGAAATCCCAAGAAAGATCATCGAAATGCCAGCAAGATTATTACCGAAGTAGACGCCTTGTGATTAACCGAAGAACCTTAACTTGGAAGCCACGGTCACATTATTTGCTACTTGTGGATGTCTGCTCATGTCCGAGAAAAGTGAACTAATAATACAAATTAAGCCCATAATACTGAAGTAGCCAGATCTGTTATTCATGTTTTCCGAGTGAGCTACGTGGTGTGCTTACAATTTAAAGCCACAGCGGCCACAAGACGGCAGCCTTTTCTGATGAACGGAGTGCTCCAGTATTCATCTACAGACAAGAAAACGAAGTAAACGCGCTCTCATACGGCTTCTATTTGACTTTCTCTGCAGGAAAGCCACAACAAACGACAAGACTGAAAGAATACTTGCATTAAGGTATATGTCCATTCGGTTTGAATGTTTTTTGTTTTGTCATATTTTGCCTGATAAAGAGGTGATAGATCGAAACGCGTTCCAATATTAAATAAGTTAAGTAAGTGTAGGAATTTCTTAAAAACCTGTTTGTAATGTCCTGTGATAATATTCTTTTGTATTCGCTTTCGAAAGATGTATTCGAATCCAGACCGATTGCTTCGGTTTACGCTTTCGACGGCACCACCTCAGAATGGGTTTTTGATGTCGCCGTAGAGAACGTCACAACTACTTCTCACCTCAGTTGTGTACAAAACAGTGGGACCCCGAGTGAGTAAACAAAAGAGTTACTATAATGGATTCAGTTTTTAGACTACAATAACGCACCGATAACTGATTACCGCCCGAATGCACGGTTATTGGTTGCAGGACTGAATACACGCAAAAGATAACAGCTGGAACGAATCGCCTTACGTAACAGGTTAAAGAGTGACTGATACGGCGCACTCGGAGTGTCTCTTAAAAACAGTGTAAATTACCAGTCTGTGTGAGAGGATCTCTTGAAAAATACTCAGCCAGTAAGCAACTATGTCGTTCCACTATACGAAAGGTATCGACTGGCTTTATTACCTAATTCTGCCTGAAGTAAAACGTGTGAAAATGTAATTTTATTTACGTTTTGTACTAACACAAAGTACCTCTTAGAAAGCCACCGAATGATTTTATAAAATAAGGGCAACAAAATATATTAGGAAAATACTTTAATCGGTCTTCATGATCAACTCCATTAGCCACGATTCACTTCTGGCTACATTTATAAAGCTGGAACTGTTCTTCGGACAGATTGAAGCATTACCGCCACACTACTTCGGATGTCTGTTCGGATACTAACCACACAGCTATACCCAAGTACCGTAAAGGCTACCTAAACCGTTCTGGGTTAAACTATTAGTACTACGTTTTTTTGAGGATCAACCTCAATAGCCACGAGGCTAACGATGTAGCTTGGATTCTTATGGGAAACGATTTCGATAAAGGAGAAACCACGAATAGATCTTACATCAAACCTCCTCCATCATTTCTGGTGCGATAGAACCGCTTGCATATAATTTTATATGCAGGGAACCAAACCAGATCTAGACGTAGGCAGGAAAAAAGTTAGCATAAATCAAGAGAACCACCCACAACGTTAATAAATATTGAAGGCATCTTATATTCGTCACTCTTCTTTCAACCTGTAGTGCAAAGTGTCGAATATTTCGAGGTGGGGCTGTCCATCAAAACAAGGAAAAAAAAATCCATTACATGTGGATCGGGAAACGCATACTTTCTGTGATCTGCACACTTGTCCATAGGAGGCGTCCATCCTGATATCCGTTAATGACATTTCTCATATGAGGTGCTCAACGTGACGTTCCTCCAATGGCAATGTATCGCTCTGATCCTCAGCTTAAGAGATCACGCACTCTCCGAAATAAGCTTGCTTGTTGTTGCGTCGAAGACGCGATCCTGTAGTGTCTGGGTATCGTTGACCGGCGTGGCGTCGGCTGAAATGTTACAAGCCATCTGGGTGGCCTCCATCCATTGATAAACTAACACCATCCGCTCCTTATGACGGAGAAATCCTGGAACACGATTCTCATCACTTTATTAAACTCTCATTACTATACTTGATTTTCACTATTGTGCCTGATAAAAATTCCAGAGGTTGTGTGTCTTAACTTACGTCACTTCAGCTGAGAGAATTCGTGGGAACCTCGGAGTTTGTTTCCCCAGGAGTTGTAGAACGTCCAAGGCACACAACAATGGGAATAAGGGAGGGACAGCCAGCTCACCGCTCAAAGCATTGAGTCCCCGGTTATAAGTGCGGCAGGGCAGCTACATTGGGGCCCGCAGGGGTCACGCGCCGTTTGGAGGAGGGTGGGATCTTCGGTGTTGCGTGCGCTACTGGCGGCTAGCAGGTCTGAGTCTCAAGACCCTGCGTTAATTCCATAGCTTTCTGGGATTGTGACTCGCGACGTCGCGCCAAAGGTACCCAGTGCTGCCGCTAGGTGTCACACTCAGCGAGTCGGCACCAGAGAGGGAGAGAGAGAGAGACAGAGGGAGGCCAACGCCGCGACTGTGAGGCAACCGGGTTTCTCTCCAAAAATGTAGCGGCACATACGAATGGATGACAGCCAAGCGCAAACTCTGTTGTTGTACCTCTGACACTGACGCAAGAACGTAAGATCAAATTGCGGAAAATGAGGTAGTAAACGAGTTTTGAAGTATTGTACGCTTACTGAATCTATAATGCACCTCCCTAGAGCTATTTACGCTAACAGTTTATACAGTTCTGTACAGACAAAGTAAAAATGTACATACATCAAAAAAGTTTCGCATCACCTCGGCTCCAAGAGCTCCGGAACCTGTACACAAAATTGGAATTGAGATCAACATGAATATCCTTTGCACCCTTTTTATTGCTAATGAAAGTCAGGCATTGCATCTTGTACCACCATACAGGGACACCTTCGGAGGTGGTGGTCAACATTGCTGTACACACCTCTCCCTGTAATAGCCAGTAGCACGTCCTATTGCATTGATTCGTGCCTGTATTCGTCGTGGCATTTTAGCCATAAGTTCATCAAGGCACTGTTGGTCAAGATTGTCCCACTTCTCAACGGCGATTGGGCGTAGATCCCTGAGAGGGTTGGTGCGTCACGTCTTCCATAAACAGCCCTTTTCAATCTATCCCAGACATGTTCTATAGCGTTCATGTCTGGAGAAGGTGCTGGCCACCCTAGTCGAGCGATGTCGTTATCCTGAAGGAAGTCATTCACAGGATGTGCACGATGGGGGCGCGAACTGTCGTCCATGAAGACGAATGACTCGCCAATATGCTGCCGACATGGTTGTACTATCGGTCGGAAGGTGGTATTCATGTATAGTACAGCCGTTACGGCGCCTTCCATGACCACCAGCGGCGTAAGTCCGCCCTCCATAATGCCATCCCAAAAGAGAAGGGAACCTCCACCTTGCTGCACTCGCTGGACAGTGTATCTTGAGGCATTCATCCTGACCGGGTTGCCTCCAAACACATCTCCGACGATTGTCTGGTTGAAGGCATATGCGACACTCATCGGTGGATAGAACGTGATGCCAATCCTCAGCGGTCCATTCTGCGTGTTGTTGGGCCCACCTGTACCGAGCTGCAAAATGTCGTGGTTGCAAAGATCGACCTCGCCATGGACGTCGGAAGTGAAGTTGCGCATTATGCAGCCTATTGCGCAAAGTTTGAGTCGTAACAAGACGTCCTGTGGCTGCACGAAAAGCATTATTCAACATGGTGGCGTTGCTGTCAGAGTTCCTCCGAGCCATAATCCGTAGGATGCGGTCATCCACTGCAGTAGTAGTCCTTGGGCGGTCTGAACGAGGCATGTCATCGACATTTCCTCTCTCTCTCTGTGTATCTCCTCCATACCCGAACAACATAGCTTTGGTTCACTCCGAGACGCCTGAACCCTTCCCTTGCTGAGAGTCCTTCTTGGCACAAAGTAACAATGCGGACGCGATAGAACACGGTATTGACCGTCTAGGCATGGTAGAATTACAGACAAGACGTGCCTTGTACCTCCTTACTCGTGGAATGACTGGAACTGATCTGCTGTGAGGTTTCCAGCTACTTTGGTGGAACGAATTATGTTTGCAGAAACAAAATAATATAGTCACATAAAACTCGCAGAGTTCATGTGAATAAAGTGAAAGAGCAAATAAATATCGTGATAAGCATCCTTCACAGAAATAGATTATAGTACTTAAAAATTCAAATGGATAGACTGTATCTGCAGAACGATCTGCTGGTCAACAGCAAATGTGTATTGATTGCCCTTTTTGTACATACTCTAGTCACTGTGAAGGTCGAGTATTTCTTTTTTCTCCATTACATGGAGAAACGAACATATAAAACGCACCAGTATTACTGATGGAACCTTCAGGCAGATTATTCTAGTTCTGAGAGGACGTTTCATCGCAGCACACTCTCTGCTGCAGAGTGAAATTCTTTCTGGGAGTTTTACTAGTATAGACAAGTCATTTCACATGTCTGAATCAAATTTTAATTCATTTGATTTGACTCAAATAAAATCGTATTTTCATTAGGATATTATAATTCAGTATTTCCAGTTGACAAAAAAATACAATATTAATACAATTAAAGAAACTGCTGAAAATGAGGTACTAACCTCGACACTGTTTCAATATGAAACTCAAATACTTACGAATAGATTTGTATTTAACTGAGCCGGAAAAATATCTCCCTTTTTTAGAATTAACAATTTTGAGTTTTTTAAAATTGTCACGTTGTTTTAGTAAACTGATGTCTGGGCACAGATTTTCGAATTACATAAATGTACGTAATGGAAATCGAACAGGGCCAGTCCACAAGCTCCGCTAGCCACATAACAACGTATATATACGCTCACAAGCGTAAAATCTATACCAGCTGCTGTCTGAGCAGGGTGAAAGCACATACAGAGCGCATAACAAATCCGGCAATAACTCACGCATTACAGTCATTTTCACGCCTTGAAGAAGAAAGTTTTTCCGAGTCTGACATCCAGTGGCACACATAGTGACGTCACGAGTCACGACCCCAGGAAGCTCAGAATTTGACGCTGAGTGTCTTACCTGGTAACATCTGGAGAGAACTGACCAGTTCTTGACGAGGAGCGGCCTGCTGCTGTGTGAACCTGACCTGGTGGAGTTCCAGCGGCGTTTTCTTGGCTTGTTGGAAATTCTGAGTTGTTTATACAAGGCTCTGATTAGTCTGCTGTCATTGGACAGAAGTACAAAACGTTTTACCTGATATGCTTGTTGCCATGACGGCCCAAACTGAGGAGTTGGATGTGGATGATCGAACACTCTTGGGTCGATCGTCGTAGAGGAGACTTCTCGTGCTCGATCGCTGAGGGGGGGGGGGGGGGCGATCATTCTGGTGTTCTGCACTGTGAAGTCGTCCCGACAACTTAGCTCGGTCCACAAGTTCCATGGGGGCGCAGATCTCGTGTTGACGCGCATCTTAGTGTTACAGGCCCTTATCCGTATAAACGATTTGCGAGACAATCTGAGCAGTCGCTTAGGTTGTTTACAGATGACGCTGTCGGTTATCGACTAATAAAGTCATCAGAAAATCAAAACACATTGCAAAGAAATAGATAAATGGCTCTGAGCACTATGGGACTTAACATCTGTGGTCATCAGTCCCCTAGAACTTAGAACTATTTAAACCTAACTATCTTAGGGACATCACACATATCCATGCCCGAGGCAGGATTCGAACCTGCGATCGTAGCGGTCACGTGGTTCCAGACTGTCGCGCCTAGAACTGCACGGCCACACCGGCCGGCAAACAAATTGCAACGACCATAAATAACGAAAAGTGTGAGGTCATCCACATGAGTGCTAAAAGTAATCCGTTAAACTTCCGTCACACGATAAATCAGTCAAATCTAAAGGCCATACATTCAACTAAATACCCAGTAATTACAATTATGAACAACTTAAATTGTAAGGAAGACACACAAAATCATGTGGGGAAGGCTAACCCAACACTGCGTTTTATTAGCAGGTACATCGAAAAAGTGCAAAGATGGTAGCACGTTTTGCATCATCGCGAAATAGGGGGGAGAGTGTCACTGAAATGATGGAGATCATTAAAACAAAGGCATTTTTCGTTGCGGAGCAATCTTCTCACGAAATTCCAGTCACCAGCTTTCTCCTCTGAATGCGAATATATTTTGTTGACGCCGATCTAGATAGGAAGAAACGATCACTATGATAAAATAAGGGAAGTCAGAGCTCGTACAGCCGGTCGCTGTGGCCAACCGGTTCTAGGCGCTTCGGTCTGGAACGGCGCTTCTGCTACGGTCGCAGGTTCGAATCCTGCCGCGGGCATGGATGTGTGTGTGGTTAGGTTCGTTAATGTTTAAGTAATTCTAAGTCTAGGGGACTGATGACTTCAGATGTTAAGTCCCATTGAGCTTAGAGCCATTTGAACCATTTGAAGAGCTCGTACGAAAAAGATGTAGGTGTTTGTTATTTCAGCGCGCTATACGACATTTGGATAATAGAGAAATTTGAAGGTGGTTCGAAGAACCCTCTGCCAGGCACTTCAACGTAATTAGCAGAGTATCTATGTAGATGTGGATGTAGATTGAGATGGCTAGTGATTGGTGAGCACACTGTAGCGGCACCAATTTGTCTGGGAGCTTACCATTTTATAGTTGTACACCACCGCAGTACCGTAAGATTCCGGATACGAAGAGAGCTTCTTTTTATTTTAGTCCCGACAAGGAACCACTACATAGTAAAATTCAGATTCGTAGGGTTTATTCACATTGTAATGACACATTCCGACGCAGAGACATACAACACCTTAAAGGCTGCGCCAAAGATCAAATTGAGAGGGATGTAGAATATAATCTCTGTAATGTTCATATTGGATTCTCTTTTGTTTCATACTCCAAGAAGGAGCTAAGAGACACTTTGGATTGTTGCCTTGTGGATGACGGACGTAATTTCGGACTGGGGGGAAAGGCAGCCATGTTGTTAGTAATCATGATTTGTGCGACGAGCAGAGCAAGTCTTATTGTCTTGTGAATAAATAATTTTCGTAACACTTCGATACTTCTCACTATTTTTTAAAGTGACGTAGCAGTGTATTTCCTTGGTTTCCACAGTCTTCGTGAAGTGAACCGATGCCGACTTAGGAAGGTACTCACGGTCAACAAAGAGAAGAACATCGAGGGCGACTAATGAATTAATATTGTGGCAGAAGGACTAATTCTACGTCTAAGGTGAGAACTCTGATTAAATCAACAGTGACGTAGAATTCAAAAATGTAATTAATCGGAATGGTAAATTATATTACAGGCATATTTCACGCAACACTGAATTTGTTCGCATTCAAGCTGGTCAATACAGCCCGTAAAAAAAGAAAGGCCTTTCAAAAATTCTGAAGTTACAATTCCATGTCCACAATTTTTCCTCTTTACAAATAACCAATAAATTTAATTTTTTTATTTATATCGCCTCAACATCGTGGAGGGAATGTGCAGCATGAACACATTATCCTTCCCTGGACATTATGATTTTGCTGATTGTCAATATTAGTCTAACATGATAGACAGTTAGTCTATTGGTTTTCTTGTGTACGAAGAAGACTTTTTGCAATAAATCACCAGTTCATTTCTTACTTGAATTTCATTTAAAGAATTTAGTGTTCCTGTCATTTGATTTGCATTATTAATTGTTTTTAAAATACAGTTATTAAGTAATTTTATACAAATTGTTCACCCTAGGACCACATGTAAGGGCCAAATTTCAAGTAGCACATTTCCATTGTATTATGTATATCAAAACTGTATCTGAAGGGATTTGTCAGAGTCTAAATAGTCTCCGACTCTGGTAACGATTTCTAATTTCACATACATGTGGTACTACAAGACTAACGCCTTGAACTGTTCCCATAACCAAAACTACAGAGGACTGAAGTCGAGGGAACAGGGGACCAAGGTGTGCCCCCTCCGCCCCAACCATTCCAAAAGACATGAAGCGTCAGCATCCGATATTCACACACATTGCAGATGAAATGTGACATAATGCATAAACCACATCGGTAGTCTTTACTGATGTGGTATCTCCTCCAACAAGGTAAGCAAAATGTTAACAAGAAGTTGACGATAATGAGCTCCATTAAGTGTTTGGAGTAGGATGTATGGCCCTAGTAACTTATCACCAAGAATGTCTATCCATTAGTTGACGGAGAAATGAGGTTGATGTACTCTTTGTACAGCAGCATAGGGGTTTTCATAAGCCCACACGTGCTGAGTATGGAAGTTCACAGCACGACCCTTTGTGAACCGCACAGGATCAGAGAAATAAATTCTTCGTCGAAAACAGTGGACCTGCAGCACGCTTCTGTGTGGGCCAATGACACAACTATGATTGGCTATCGTGGTCCTCTGGCATTAGTGCCTGGATGTGTTGAAGGTGTTACGGATACAGCAATAGCTCAAGCAGTACCAGCCGGACAACAGGATGACTTATGCCTTTTGTTGGTGTCAATAGCCAAATCCCCACACTGCTGTTGCACGTCTTTCGTCCAGCAAATCTGGTATGTCCTCCTGCATCTGAGGTGTGTGAACTGACTCATTCCGTCCACTATTCGTCTTTTGGAAGCTAGAAAATCCGTGTCCTTAAGAAGCCGAAAACTTTGGGTCAACAACTTATCGCATGGTACTCTGCAACGTGGGTATTTTTCTGCGTAGTTGTAACGTGCTTACGGGCTATTTCCAACTGCTAACCCATAGCAGATAATTATATCCGCCATGTAACTTTAGGAGTAGTACGCTTCCATTGTTAACAAGCAGAAGAGAAATGGAAAATTTACCAACCCATTCGTGCACAGTGCATTACAAATATCACAGTGACAGTAAACATTGCGATATGACTTACAGGGACTAGATGTTTGTCTGTGTACACATGTAATGTAGAATAACGTGATGCAATTCTGAAATGTACTTAAATGCCATACTCTGAATAAATAAATGCGATACATACCCATAGTTAAAAGCAATTTACTACAAAATAACACACACTAACAACGCTAAAACTATAGTACATGCAACACAACTGGACGGACGCGGGATTGAACCGTTGTCCTCCCGAATGCGAGTCCAGTGTGCAAGCCACTGCGTCACCTCGCTCGGTTCACGGATCATGGGGGCAGCACCTGTGGCCATACATCATTTGTTTATTTAATATCTACCTTGCGTATCAGGCGGAGATATTCACACCCGAACGTCTTCACCCATTATGGACAAGTGTAGAGATCTCACAAAGTATGCATTTCCAGACCCACGTTCAAGGTATTTTTTTTCTTGTTCTTGTGGTTGGTATCACCTATCAAAATATTTGCCACTATTTCTCCAATATTCTGTGTAGGTATTCCACCCAAGAGTCTTCAGGCGCATTTGCTCTGGTGTTCAGACAGATATTTTCAATTTCGTGTTTGGAATGTGTAGGTGGAGTCAGTCGAAATTAATACTGTTCATCACGCCTGTCATGATGTGCCACTGTCGCCGCAAAGCGTCGGTTTGTTCCCCGTTAAAAAAAATTTTTTATTTTATTTTCAAAGCGGAATTTCACGTACCCATTCGGATGGACGGGCCACAAACTAGTCTACAACGTTTTTCGCTTCATCCATTTGTATTAACAGGAGCGGGAAAACTCTAAGAATAACCGATACTCTAACAGCGACAACAAGGCCCTGGCCCAAATTGATTGCTACCGCCACTCTCCGTTTTCCAGTTTTCCTGCTAATACGTATCGCTAAAACGAATATCAAGCTGGACTAATCTCGGGCCCCTCGATCGAATGAGAATGTAAAATTCCGCTTCAAAAAGCATTTCGCGTGTAACGGAAACAAACCGAAGCTTTCCTTCGACGTGATGACCAGTACACGTTTGGACTGACTGCATCTACACATTTAAAATATCTACTGAAAAACCAGAAGAAATGTGCCTGAAGACTTTTAAGAGAGACATCCGGTACATTTATACACTGAAGTGGCAAAAGTCACGGAGCACGTCGTAACATCCTGTCGGACCTCGTTTCACCCAGTACAGAGCATCATCTCCGTGTGGCGTGTACTCAAAAAGTCGACAGAAGTCCCTTGCAGAAATATTGCACCCTGCCTCTGTAGCCACACATAGTTACGAAACGCTGCCTCACCTGTAATCGAACACAGGCAGATGCAGCTCAAGTGCGTTCTGGGTACTGATATTCTAATAGAGGTGGTGATATCTGGCATAAAAGCTGAAACCTTACTGCCTGCAGCCTACTGTAACAAATCGTCCCGTGTGCTGGATTTTTCCACTTGTAGAACATTCGCACTTACCTTGCTCAGAGATCCGTCCTGTTGCGCACCATTCTGTCGCGAGAGTTCCCGCCACTCATTGTCGTTAAGTGGATTATGTTGTGGGTCAGCGGGTTCGATTTTCTCCAACTGTGGTGGTCCCGCCAAGGCATTCTTATTCTGCTCACGGTCCCCTCATGAGCAGTCTCTGCTTTCGTGGTGTAACGTTCTCTGGCAGCATTTCTGTTAATTGTATTTAAAAGGACATTTAAAAGATAATTATGAATTTTGCTATTATAAATGATTATTCAAAGACTGTTAAATACTATCTGTGGCGGAGGATGTGAAAACCGCTACAGAAGAAAGGATATGTTATCAAAAACGACAAAGACTGTACAAAAATTAGGTAAGATATAAATTGGCAATATATTGTAGTAGAATCGCTTGCCTTCTGCACAGACTGAATGGGAGAGGAACCCGTAACGTAGCATTAGGCTCTTACGTAGTCTTCATTTGTCATAAGTCGATGATCGACGCCATTTGTAGCTGGGATTGTAAACGGTGTGTAAAGATTTTAATTGTTTCTGTTAAAATATATTTATCGAGTAAAATCTGTTTGTCACAATTACTGCAAAGTTCGCACCGGACATTACCCATTTTATTTTAGAATTTCCAGCATTTTATTGGATATCGCTGGCAGTACGGAGCTGCACCGTGAGCGAGCATTCTGGAACAGCGGCAGATTAAAATATACCATCGCAATAACGACCACATCCTAAAAAGGGTACAGGTAGAGGTGAACGAAAAGAAAAACGTGTTTCTTTTCACAGCATTCCATAGACAGAATACAAAGAGATAGTAGATTTTATCTTGTGCATTCACAGGTGGATACAAGCTGCAGCTGTTTTAAATTTTCATTCAAAAAGTGATAAATTCTGAACATAACGTGAAGTGTATTTAAAAGTGGATAATTCTTCAGGAGAGCTTAGAAATATAAAAAAGAATTCATGAAGTAAAAATAGTCTTATGCTTCAAAGCTAGTCGGGCTATATCCAGTAAACAAAAATCCAGTGCAACGTGAAAATCTTTGCTAAGTTCGATGGAAAATTATATTTTCATTCTTGTACAAACAGCTGTAGTCCTTGAATAAAAATAAAACTTGAATCATTATTTTGGGAACATTCAAAGAAATTCGTTTTTATTAATCTGCAATAGAATATTTCATACGTAAAGTAATAATCATAGATGAAAAATTTATTGCAACCTTTGAAACCTCCCTTTAGAAAAATTTATGAATGATTGTGCTGATAATCTCCTTTACGTTATTTGATTTTCAAACAGCTGAGCAAAACTCAACGTACTCAGACATTTCTCTTTACTTACTCTGATCATCACTAAACGGACTCACAATATTTTAGCGCAACGCAATCTGACTTATATAATCCCGACAAAAGAATGGCCCCGACTAACAATAACCTATACCTTTCACGAATCACTAACCTCATAAAAATCTTCCTTACTCGAACTACTGCAATATAGCGAGCGCCAGTACTGCCAGCTACATAAAAGATTCTAACTATTGAAGGCACTAACTAGAAATCCAGTCCTACAAATTTACTCTGATGGACACACGTCCAGATCATCCGCTCTCAAAACTCTGCCATCTCTCTCCCCACATCCAACACTGCTGGCGGCTCACCTCCAACTGCGCTACGCTAAGCGCTGTTCACATCCAACTGCCCAACACTACAATAGCGAATATTTCAACAATGCCAACCAGCCACAGACTGCACACAGCACAATCAGTGATTTTCATACAGAGTGCTATGTGGCGTTACCAACATAAAAACCTAAACAGCCTACTTACACCTTTCATTTCTCATGTCCATCCATGTATATGTTAAGTTCAATCTCAACGGTTTCCCAATCAAATTAAACGCAGAAAACAAAGTTTAAAACCAAACGGTCAGCTCCCGAATAATTAAAACAGACAGAAAGGCATTAAAGTGGTTACTGATCCCACTGCTTCCAGGGTTTTGTGATTGCGTTCGCGTGTCTCTTCATTCCTGTACTGATTTGCCCTATCTTTTTCTATTCCCCAGTTGTTCACAAATCACCGCCACCCGTTATTGCTATCACCACTCAGCTGATCGCAGCCCCCTAATCGGTCTCACTACGACCGCCCGTTGTTGTCGCTACTACATCTACATTTATACTGCGCAAGCCACCCAACGGTGTGTGGCGGAGGGCACTTTATGTGCCACTCTCATTACCTCCCTTTTCTGTTCCAGTCGCGTACGGTTCGCCTGAAGAACGACTGCCGGAAAGCCTCCGTGCGCGCTCGAATGTCTCTAATTTTACATTCGTGATCTCCTCGGGAGGTATAAGCGGGGGGAAGCAATTTATCCGATACCTCATCCAGAAACGCACCCTCTCAAAACCTGGACAGCAAGCTACACAGTGATGCACAGCGCCTCTCTTGCAGAGTCTGCCACTTGAGTTTGCTAAACATCTCCGTAACGCTATCACGCTTAATAACCCTGTGACGAAACGCGCCGCTCTTCTTCGGATCTTCTCTATCTCCTCCGTCAACCCAATCTGGTACGGATCCCACACTGATGAGCAATACTCAAGTATATGTCGAACGAGTGTTTTGTAAGCCACCTCCTTTGTTGATGGACTACATTTTCTAAGGACTCTCCCAATGAATCTCAACCTGGTGACCGACTTACCAACAATTAATTTTATATGATCATTCCACTTCAAATCGTTCCGCACGCACACTCCCAGATATTTTACAGACAGAAATGCATAAAAATGGTTTTTGATCCCACTGCTTCCAGGGTTCTCGTGACCGCGTACGTGTGCCCCTTCATTCGTGTACTGATTTACCCTACGTTTTTCTATTCCCCAGTTGTTCCCAAAGGAACTAGGGTGGCCGCGTAAGGTCAGTCACTCTGGTCTAGGTTTTCGACTGCGCCCGCAACTGGAATCGTGCGTTTGCGCACCGCGTGACTAGATTGTATACTTAGACAGATACTCCCCCAAATCGTACTCGAACTCTTATTGCACCGCTTTAAATGCTTCCACATCATCCTTTCATTTTGCAAAACGATGATTTATCAGTCCCCTATAACTTAGAACTACTTAAACCTAACTAACCAAATGACATCACACTGAAGCGCCTAGAACCTCATGGCCACACAGTCCGGATGCATTTTGCAGCTGGGATGATGTGACACATGTTGGTTGGCATTATAGTCAGGCAAATACTGATCACCTCTGCTGCTCCGAACGTATAAAACAAAAATTGATTAGCCTTTACCATGTGTTCGAGCAAACGGGTGGCGCTCGTAAATCCATAATATTTAAAGGAGAGTATTACGATAATGTTGTGTGGGCTCGTGCAGCCTCCGACCAGTAGGCTGAAAGGAATGTTTGTGAGTGAATTCCTAAAGTACCAAACTGCAGAGATCATCACTTACACTAACCCCAACTAAGAACAACACACAACCCATGCAAAAGACAGGACTCGAACCTCCGGCAGGAAGGACTCTCAATCCGTGAATGGCGCCTCAAACCTCGTGGCTACTCCGCCCGGCGCTGAAAGGAAAGCCTGCCGAAATTCCCTTACTGTCTCACAACGCCTCGATCTGGTCCTCATTGGCATGGCAGGTTTCCCTGCTAAGAAACAACGCACGAATTCAGTTGTGTGTGCTGGGCCACACTGGGGAAAGCACAAATTCGAACAGTTCCGACCAGGCATAGGGTGAATTCAGTTAACCGAGTTCAGGAACAACTCAAACTCACGTAGTGAAAGGAAATGCTTAAAACAGAAGCTTTGCTTTTCTCTCGCGAAGGTCTGTCCTCCGCCGCGAGAGCCTCCCGCAACATTGCTTTCCCTGTAATCGCACTTATCCTCGCGTTCCGAGTCCCTCTTTGCACTTTATTCCCTGAGGCTCCAACTCCATCAGCCCCTATACATCTACATTTACATGGATACTCTGCAAATTATATTTTAGTGGCTGGCAGAGGGTTCATAGAACACCGCGCGACCGTTACGGTTGCAGGTTCGAATCCTGCCTCGGGCATGGGTGTGTGCGATGTCCTTAGGTTAGTTAGGTTTAAGTAGTTCTAAGTTCTAGGGGACTGATGACATCAGATGTTGAGTCCCATAGTGCTCAGAGCCATTTGAGCTATTTCATCGAACAACCTTCACAATTCCCTATTCTTCCAATCTCGTATAGAGCGCAGAAGAAACGAACATATATATCTTTCAATGCGAGGTCTGGTTTCCCTTATTTTATTATGCTGATCGTTTCTCCCTATGTTGGTCTCCGTCAGCAGAATATTTTAGCCTTCGGAGGAGAACGTTGGTGATTGAAATTTCGTAGGAAGCTTCCTCTGCAACGAAAAACGCCTTTGTTTTAATGATCTCCATCCCAAAGCCTCCAACATTTCTGTGACACTCTCTCCCCTATATCGTGATAATACACTTTTTCGATGCACCCCGTCAGTCCTATGTGGTAAGGATCCCACACCGCACAGCAGTATTCTAAAAGATAACGGACAAGCATAGTGTAGGCAGTCTCCTTAGCAGATGTATTACACTTCCTAAGTCTCCTGCCAGTAAAATGCAGTCTTGGGTTAGCCTTCCCCAGAACATACTCTGTGTGTTACTTACAATTTAAGTTGTTCGTAATAATAATTCCTAGGTATTTACGGCCTTTAGATTTGTCTCATTTATCGTGTAACCGAAGTTTAACGGATTACGTTTAGCACTCATGTGGATTACCTCACACTTTCCGTTATTTAGGGTCGATTGCCAATTTTCGCACCATCCAGAAACCTTTTCTAAATGGCTTTGCAATTTGTTTTGATCTTCTGATGACTTTATTAGCCGATAAACGACAGGGTCATCTGCAAACAATCAAAGATGGCTGCTCAGATTGTCTCCCAAATCGTTTATAGAGATGAGGAACAGCAAAGGACCCTGGAGAACGCCAGGAATCACTTCTATTTTACTCGATGACTTGCACCACCAAACTCTGATAGGAACCTAATTGGTATACACTCTGGGCCAGAAGACATGCGTTTATTAAGTAATTCAAGTTGCTTCACTACTCCAAGGATATCTACTTCGACGTTACTCATGTTGGCACCTGATCTTGTTTCGAATTCTTGAATACTTACTTCGTGTTCCTTTGTGAAGGCATTTCGGATAACTGTGTTTAGTAGCTCTGTTTTGGCACTGTCTTCGATAGTATCTCCATTGCTATCACGCAGAGAAGGCATTGATTGTGTCTTGCCGCTAGCATACTTCACATATGAACAGAATCTGTCTGAATTTTCTGCCAGGTTTGGAGATAAAGTTTCGTAGTGAAAACTATTATAAGCATCTCGCATTGAATTCAGCGCTAAATTTCGAGTCTCTTTAAAAGATCGCCAATGTTGGAGATTTTGTTTCCGTTTAAATTTGGCATGTTTGTTTCGTTGTTTCTGCAACAGTGTTTTGACGCGTTTTGCGTACCAATGAGGATGAACTGCGTCGTTTGTTAATTTATTTGGTGTAAATCTCTGAATTGCCGCCGACACTATTTCTTTGCATTCAAGTCACATCTGGTCTGCAGCGACATTATTAATGTGGAAGGAGTGGAGGAAGATGTTATGTGAATTTTTATGTGCTTTTTTGAACAGGTATATATTTCGTTTATTTGTGGAGGACTTGGGGGTCTGGGTACGTTCAATAATACAAGTATCTTTTTTAATCCTCGTTACTAGTTCAGGATTATTCCTTGTTAACAGGTAAAGCGTGGTTTTCACAACCTTTTACTATTCATGAAGTAACGGATCGAAATAGTTGTCGGAGAAAGCGTTTAGCAAAATTTCGGATGATGTTTTATGCGTACCTCCGTAATTAAACATGTATTTTCACTAACATATCGAGGATAGATTAAAGGCACCACGAACTATATTTGTATGAGTCGGGTACGCGTTTGAAATTAAACTCAACTCGTCTTTGAACCTTTCAGCTACTGTATCATCTGAATTGGGAGGTCGGTAAAAGGATCCAATTATTATTTGATTCCGGTTGCCAAGAATGTCCTCTGTGCATACTAATTCGCAGGAACTGTCTACTTCAATTTCAGGACAACCTGCTTTGAGGTGAGCCACACGTTTCTTCAAGTCACGAGCTACGTATCGTCCCCTCTGGACCAGACCTGGGTGTTGCTCACAGTAGCCGGCAGTCTGTTGCTTTGTCGCCACAGCCTGCGGCCGAACTGGTGCTCGCTGTCTCTGCGACGTTAACTCCCGGCTCTCGGCAGCTCTTTGGAGCAGGAACTCGGGCGCAGCAAAAGACAGAGTACGTATCGCGCTGATTCTCTGCTCTGCCTGACCCTTCGTGGCTTCCAAACGCCCGGCAGCCGCTCTCTCAGCTCGGGACAGTAGCTCTACGCGTTCAGTTTGGGACAGCCACGAACGTCGCCATAACCCTCCTCTCCTGTTCTTCGAGCACTCTGTTTAGCGGCAACTGCTCGCATTCAGCTTCACAGACGCTTCTCGAGGACCCTCGACGTTTTCGCTAACTCGATCGCTATTTCATCCCGTAGCATCTTCTAAAGTCATTCGCTTTACTTTCCACGTTCCGTTCGAGCTTAAGATTCGCTGCTTCTAAGTCATCAAATAGCTTTTCATTCACTTTCCTCGGCTCATTAAATTTCTCTTCAGTCCCTTCGTGAGTTCACCAACCGGCACAGAGGTTGTTTGAGCATAGTGGAAAAAAAAAATTGCATGCAGTTAATGCAATACTAAATCTAACCATAGTACATAACATCGTTAAATGAACCTGTATAATTAATCAATGGATTGTGAATTTGGCACATTAGTTCTACTCATTCCTCTCTCTGGGTACTTCGTTATCACTGTCTTTTTGTGCAGCATATAAAAATCAGGCTAATATTTCAAAGAAAGTTGCCGTTAAGAGCATCGAGTTGCAAGTCTGGCAGCTATTTGGTGCGTTCTAAAGTAGTTAGAGGACACACGATTTGAGTTTTCATGAAACACATTTATTCAAAAATAGCCACAAAGAATTATGGGTGGACATTCTGTAGATATACTTAAGTTGTGCCTGAACACGAAATAAACTAATCTGATCTGGCAAGAAGAAATTACATAGCGCAATTTAACTATGCATACGTGAGGGAAAAGAGAGGAAAGGGAACAGAAACATATGACTTCAGTTATCCAATCAAGCTTCACACGAAAACGACGAAATTCAGAGGAACATTACCTGCATTGCCTGCGTGCACTAACATCAAAGGGGTTTACACCGATTTAAACATCTTCTTACAGCAAATACACCACCTGAGAATTCACGCAAGCATCATGAAAAGAAGTCACCTGAGTTGCACATCCAACTGTTTCAAACAGATGTGAGTGAAAATCGCTAAATGTATACAATCAATGAGAGTACACCACTGTAAGAACGAATAGATCATGAATCACACCGAATTCATAATAAAACCATCAAGGCGGAAGGCCCCAATGATTCGAGAAACATATGGCCCCCATTAAACAAAGGCAGCTGCTACACGTTCCCACAAAACACGGAAATGCAGTAACGCAAATATTCACCCATCACTTATCAGTTAAAATAACACGGACCAACTATTGAGATTCAGTAATAGAGCGCAACGCTCACAGAATAAAGACAACTCGAGATCACAGCAGAAAATAGAACATGCAATAAACTACAATACATAAAAAGAAATATCGCACATACACGAAAACACAAGTTCTGTCATATTCACAAAGCTTTAAAGCACATTAACTCAGGCTAACCATATCCCGTAGAGCGCACTGACACAACAATAGTAGAAAGGAACAAAGCAAACTCCGGACACTGAGAAAATCATAGACTCAAGCATTGCCTATTAAGAGCAATATAAAGCAAGAAGTAATCGAAACACTTCATTCAGGCCAAGAGGTTTTCCGAACGGCTCCAAGCATGAAGACTGCGTTTGAAGCTACGACCTATCTCATCACTGGCAGGAGAGGGCTCACTTAAGAGCACAGCTACATCCACCGAGTTCAGTTCGGAACCGCGCGACTGCTACGGTTGCAGGTTCGAATCCTGCCTCGGGCATGGATGTGTGTGATGTCCTTAGGTTAGTTAGGTTTAAGTAGTTCTAAGTTCTTGGGGACTGATGACCTCAGATGTTACGTCCCATAGCGCTCAGAGCCATACATCCACCGACAGCCACCGCTCGGCTCGGAGCGCATGGAAAGCCCACAAGGGAAACGGACAATACCAACTTGACAACCACGAAGCTGTCGAACAGCACCGATAGACCTCTTTGCCCACGTAAGAGGTACAAAATTGGTTATCCTGTGCTTCTAGCAGACGAAAAGCAGCTCAAGTACCAAACCCAAGACAAACCTGAAAAGACACATAAAAAGACCTGGTCACACAAGATAGGCTAATGGACGAACTTTATAAATATGGGTCTCGATTACACATGGAATATAAATGGATCACTTAAAGTACTGACATACTGATGAGCAGAACGAGTTGCTTTCACTTAACGTCAGATTATCACTGAAACTTCTCAGTCCTTCTGGGAGAGATAGTAGAACCAACTGCAGACAAACAGAATCAAACAGGGCAACAGTCTTATCAAGCGACTCTACACAGACATTTCAACATATCATAAACACACTAATTATATTCCTTCATGCAGTGATTTTTGCGTTTTCTCCTGTTGAGTTATGGGGTACTTTTAATGATATGAGCGTCCACTATCTACATCTATATCTACATGGGTAGACTGCAAATCACACTTAAGTGCTTGGCAGAGGGTTTATCGAACCACCTTCACAATAATTCACTATTATTCCAATCTCGAACAGCGTGGTGGAATAACTAACACGTATATCTGTCAGTGCGAGCTCTTATTTCCCTTATTTTATTATGATGATCGTTTCTCCCTATGTAGGTCAGCGTTAACAAAATATTTTCACGTTCGGAGAAGAAAGTTAATGACTGAAATTCCGTGAGAAGATTCCGCCGCAACGAAAAACGCCTTCGTTTTGATGACGTCCTCCCCTAACTGTGTATAATGCAGTGACACTCTCTCCCATATTCCATATTAATACAAAACGAGCAGCGCTTCTTTGAAGTTTCTCGATGTACTCCGTTAATTCCATCTGGTAACAATCCCACACCGCGCAGCAGTACTTCGAAAGGAGACGGACAAGCACAGTGTAGCTAGACTCTTCAGTAGATCTGTTACATATTTTAACTGTTCCGCCAAATAAACGCAGTCTTTGGTTTCTCTTCCCCGCATCATTTTCTCTCTCTTCTTTCCACTTAAGTAGTTCGTAACTGTAATTCTTAGGTATTAATTTAAAATTACGGCTTTTAGATTTGATTTATCGTGTAGCCGATGTTTAACGGCTTCCTAGTAGCACTCTTGCGGATAACCCCACACTTTTCATAGCTTTGAGCTAATTGCCAACTGCCAACTTTCGAACCATATAGATATCTTTACTAAATTGTTTTGCAACTGATTTCGATCTTCTGATAACTTTACTAGACATTACTTACAAACAGTGATCGTAGATGGCAGCTACTCATGATCGCAACAGAGTTTCACTGGACACGGGGAGAAGAACATTTTTCCATAACACATCCGTCAGTAGTTCTCTTTGATGAACAGGATGTGCTTCACTTCAGCAACTGCTTCATTTCTGTGTGTCTCACGTAGACCTAGGAGCTATAAAGGGCTTGGAAAATCCCTGTCGGCTAGGCTCATAGTCTTTAAACCGGAGATGCTTATTTTGCTGCAATTGGTTTTGTGGAACCGAGAATTCATGCAGACTTTTCCCCATGGGAGTAATGTCTCAAACTGTCTACGCTTGGATCGATCCCTGGAAGACCAGTAGTAGGTTCCGAAGCACATCTGGAGGCATTCTGTAATCTGTGGACTTTCAGAGTATTGATAAAACACAGAAATTGCATAGGGGTTGAATACAACATGCACAAAGCGGACTTTTCATCAAGGGAGTAACGTCTCAAACTATCTACGCTTTGATATGTTCCAGGAAGACTAGTAATAGTTTCAGAAGCACATCTGGAGGCATTCTGTAATCTGTGGACCTTCAGAGTGTTGATGAAACACAGAAATTGCATCGGGATTGAATATAACAGGGACCATGCGGACTTTTCTCCATGGTAGTCATGTCTCAAACTGCCTACGCAATGATCGTTCCCTGGAAAACAAGTAGTAGTTTCCGAAGCAAATCTGGAGGCATTCTATAATCTGTGGACCTTCTGAGTGTTGGTGAAACACAGAAATTGCATCGAGATTGTATACAACATTCACCATGCGGACTTTTCTCCATGGGAGTAAAATCTCAAACTGTCTATGCTTTCATCGTTCCCTGGAAGACCAGTAGTAGTTTCCGATGCACATCTGGACTCATTCTGTAATCTGTTGACCTTCAGTGTGTTGATGAAACACAGAAATTGCATCGGGATTGAATACAAAAGTCTCCATACGCACGTTTCTTCATGGGAGTAATGTCTCAAACTGTTTACGCTTAGATATTTACCCTGTAGGACCAGTAGTAGTTTCCGAAGCACATCTGGAGGCAATCTGTTATCTGTGGATCTTCAGAGTGTTGATGAAACACAGAAATTGCATCGAGATTGAATACAACAGTCACCGTGCGGACTTTTCTCCATGGGAGTAATGTCTCAAACTAACTACGCTTTGATCATTCCATGGAGGACCATTAGTAGCTTCCGAAGCCCATCTGGAGGCTTTATGTAATCTGTGGACCTTCATAGTGTTGATGGAAGATAGAAATTACATCGCGATTGAATACAACAATCACCATGCGGACTTTTCTTCATGTGAGTAATGACTCAACCTGTCTACGTTTTGATCGATTCCTGGGAGACATGTCGTAGATTCCGAAGCACATGATGAGGCATTCTGTAATCCGTGAACCTTCAGAGTGTTAATCAAACACAGAAATAACATCGGGATTGAATACAACAGGCGCCATGCGGACTTTTCTCCATGGGAGTAATGTCTCAAACTGTCTACGCTTTGATCGTTCCCTTGAAGACCAGTAGTAGTTTCCGAGCCACATCTGGACGCATTGTGTAATCTGTGGACTTTCAGTGTGTTGATGAAACACAGAAATTGCATCGAGGTTGAATACAACTGGCACCATGCGGACGTTTCTCCATGGGAGGAATGTCTGAAACTGTCTACGCTTGGATATTACCCTGGAGGACCAGTAGTATTTTCCGAAACACATCTGGAGGCATTGTGTAATCTGTGGACTTTCAGTGTGTTGATGAAACACAGAAATTGCATCGGGATTGAATACAAAAGAGTCAATACGGACGTTTCTTCATGGGAGTAATGTCACTAACTGTCTACGATTAGATATTTCCCTGTAGGACCAGTAGTAGTTTCCGAAATACATCTGCAGGCATTCTATAATCTGTGGAACTTCAGAGTGGTGGTGAAACATAGAAATTGCATTGTGATTAAATACAACAGGCACCATGCTTACTTTTCTCCATGGGAGTAATGTCTCAAACTGTCTACGCTTTGATGGTTCCCTGGAAGACTAGTAGTAGTTACCGAAGCACATCTGGAGGCATTCAGTAATCTTTGGACCTTCAGAGTGTTGATGAAACACAGAAATTGCATCGGCATTGAATAGAACAGGCACCATGCGGACATTTTCGCATGGGAGTAATGTCTCAAACTGTCAACGCTTTGGTCGTTCCCTGGAAGACCTGTAGTAGTTTCCGAAGCACATCTGGAGGCATTCTGTAATCTGTGGGCCTTCAGAGTGTTGATGAAAGGTAGAAATTGCATCGGGATAGAATACAACAGGCATCATGCGGACTTTACTCCATGGGAGTAATGTCTCAAACTGTCTACGCTTTGATCGATTCCTGGGAGACCAGTCGTAGATTCCGTATTTTCTGAGGCACATGTCGAGGCATTCATTAATCTGTGGACATGCAGAGTGTTGATGAAACACAGAAATTGCATCGGGATTGAATGCAACAGGCGCCATGCGGACTTATCTCCATGGGAGTAATGTCTCAAACTATTTACGATTTGATCGTTCCGTGGAAGAACCAGTTGTAGTTTCCAAAGCACATCTGGAGGCATTCAGTAATCTTTGGACCTGCAGGCTTTTGATGAAACACAGAAATTGCATCGGGATTGAATACAACAGGCACCATCTCCATGGGAGAAATGTCTGAAACTGTCTACGATTAGATATTTCCTTGGAGGACCAGTACTAGTTTCCGAAGCACATCTATAGGCATTCTATAATCTGTGGACCTTCAGAGTGTTGGTGAAGCACAGAAATTGCATCGAGATTGAATACAACAGGAATCTGAAATTTCTCCATGGGAGTAATGTCTCAAACTGTCTACGCTTTGATCGTTCCCTGGAAGACCAGTAGTAGTTTTCAAAGCACAACTGAAGGCATTCAGTAATAATTGGGCCTTCAGAGTCTTGATGAAACACATAAATTGAATCGGGATTGAATACACCAGGCACCATGCGGACGTTTCTCCATGGGAGTAATGTCCAAAACTGTCTATGCTTTGATCGTTCCCTGGAAGACCATTAGTAGTTTCCGAAGCACATCCGGACTCATTCTGTAATCTGTTGACCTTCAGTGTGCTGATGAAACCCAGAAATTGCATCGGGATTGAATACAACAGGCACCATGCGGACGTTTCTCCATGGCAGGAATGTCTGAAACTGTCTACGATTAGATATTTCCCTGGAGGTCCAGTAGTAGTTTCCGAAGCACATCTGGAGGCATTCCATAATCTGTGGACCTTCAGAGTGTTGGTGAGACACAGAAATAGCATCGTGATGGAATACAACATTCACCATGAGGAATTTTCTCCATGGGAGTAATTTCTCAAACTGTCTACGCTTCCAACGTTCCCTGGAAGACCAGTAGTAGTTTCCGAAGCACATTTGGAGGCATTCAGTAATCTTTGGACCTTCAGAGTGTTGATGAAACATAGAAATTGCATCGGGATGGAAAACAACGGGCACCACGCGGACTTTTCTTTATGGGAGTAATATATCAAACTGTATACGTTTTGATCGTTCCCTGGAAGACCAGTATTAGTTTCCGAAGCACATCTGGATGCATTATGTAATCTGTGGACCTTCAGAGTATTGATGAAACACAGAAATTGCATCGGGATTGAATACAACAGGCATCTGAATTTTCTCCATGGGAGTAATGTCTCAAACTGTCTACGCTTTGATCGTTCCCTGGAAGAGCAGTAGTAGTTTCCGAAAGCACATTTGGAGGCATTCAGTAATCTTTGGACCTTCAGAGTGTTTATGAAACACTGAAATTACATCGGGATGGAATACAACGGCACCATGCGGACTTTTCTCTGTGGGAGTAATGTCTCAAACATTATATGTTTTGATAGTTCTCTGGAAGACCAGTAGTAGTGTCCAAAGCACATATGGAGGCAGTTGGTAATCTGTTGTCCTTCAGAGTGTTAATGAAACACAAAAATTGAGTCGCGATTGAATACAACAGGCACCATGCGGAATCTTCTCCATGGGAGTAATGTCTCAAACTGTCTACGCTTTGATCGATTCCTGGGAGACCAGTCGTGGTTTCCGAAGCCCATCTGTAGGAATTCTGTAATCTTTGGACCTTCAGAGTGTTGGTGAGACACAGAAATAGCATCGTGATGGAATACAACATTTACCATGCAGAATTTTCTCCATGGGAGTAATTTCTCAAACTGTCTACGCTTTCAACGTTCCCTGGAAGACCAGTAGTAGTTTCCGAAGCACATTTGGAGGCATTCAGTAATCTTTGGACCTTCAGAGTGTTGATGAAACATAGAAATTGCATCGGGATGGAAAACAACGGGCACCACGCGGACTTTTCTTTATGGGAGTAATATATCAAACTGTATACGTTTTGATCGTTCCCTGGAAGACCAGTAGTAGTTTCCGAAGCACATCTGGATGCATTATGTAATCTGTGGACCTTCAGAGTATTGATGAAACACAGAATTTGCATCGGGATTGAAGACAATAGGCATCTGAATTTTCTCCATGGGAGTAATGTCTCAAACTGTCTACGCTTTGATCGTTCCCTGGAAGAGCAGTAGTAGTTCCCGAAAGCACATTTGGAGGCATTCAGTAATCTTTGGACCTTCAGAGTGTTGATGAAACACTGAAATTACATCGGGATGGAATACAACGGCACCATGCGGACTTTTCTCTATGGGAGTAATGTCTCAAACAGTATATGTTTTGATAGTTCCCTGGAAGACCAGTAGTAGTGTCCGAAGCACATATGGAGGCAGTTGGTAATCTGTGGTCCTTCAGAGTGTTAATGAAACACAAAAATTGAGTCGCGATTGAATACAACAGGCACCATGCGGACGTTTCTCCATGGTAGGAATGTCTGAAACTGTCTACGATTAGATATTTCCCTGGAGGTCAAGTAGTAGTTTCCGAAGCACATCTGGAGGCATTCTATAATCTGTGGACCTTCAGAGTGTTGGTGAGACACAGAAATAGCATCGTGATGGAATACAACATTCACCATGCGGAATTTTCTCCATGGGAGTAATTTCTCAAACTGTCTACGCTTTCAACGTTCCCTGGAAGACCAGTAGTAGTTTCCGAAGCACATTTGGAGGCATTCAGTAATCTTTGGACCTTCAGAGTGTTGATGAAACATAGAAATTGCATCGGGATGGAAAACAACGGGCACCACGCGGACTTTTCTTTATGGGAGTAATATATCAAACTGTATACGTTTTGATCGTTCCCTGGAAGACCAGTAGTAGTTTCCGAAGCACATCTGGATGCATTATGTAATCTGTGGACCTTCAGAGTATTGATGAAACACAGAAATTGCATCGGGATTGAATACAACAGGCATCTCAATTTTCTCCATGGGAGTAATGTCTCAAACTGTCTACGCTTTGATCGTTCCCTGGATGAGCAGTAGTAGTTTCCGAAAGCACATTTGGAGGCATTCAGTAATCTTCGGACCGTCAGAGTGTTGATGAAACACTGAAATTACATCGGGATGGAATACAACGGCACCATGCGGACTTTTCTCTATGGGAGTAATGTCTCAAACAGTATATGTTTTGATAGTTCCCTGGAAGACCAGTAGTAGTGTCCAAAGCACATATGGAGGCAGTTGGTAATCTGTGGTCCTTCAGAGTGTTAATGAAACACAAAAATTGAGTCGCGATTGAATACAACAGGCACCATGCGGACTTTTCTCCATGGGAGTAATGTCTCAAACTGTCTACGCTTTGATCGTTCCCTGGAAAACCAGTAGTAGTTTCCGAAGCACGTCTGGAGGCATTCTGTAATCTGTGGACCTTCAGAGTGTTGATGAAAGATAGAAATTGCATCGGGATGGAATACAACAGGCACCATGCGGACTTTACTCCATGAGAGTAATGTCTCAAACTGTCTACACTTTGATCGATTCCCGGGAGACCAGTCGTAGATTCCGAAGCACATTTGGAGGCATTCAGTAATCTTTGGACCTTCAGAGTTTTGATGAAACCCAGAAATTGCATCGGGATTGAATACAACAGGCACCATGCGGACGTTTCTCCATGGGAGGAATGTCTGAAACTGTCTACTATTAGATATTTCCCTGGAGGTCCAGTAGTAGTTTCCGAAGCACATCTGGAGGCAATCTATAATCTGTGGACCTTCAGAGTGTTGGTGAGACACAGAAATAGCATCGTGATGGAATACAACATTCACCATGCGGAATTTTCTCCATGGGAGTAATTTCTCAAACTGTCTACGCTTTCAACGTTCCCTGGAAGACCAGTAGTAGTTTCCGAAGCACATTTGGAGGCATTCAGTAATCTTTGGACCTTCAGAGTGTTGATGAAACATAGAAATTGCATCGGGATGGAAAACAACGGGCACCACGCGGACATTTCTTCATGGGAGTAATATATCAAACTGTATACGTTTTGATCGTTCCCTGGAAGACCAGTAGTAGTTTCCGAAGCACATCTGGATGCATTATGTAATCTGTGGACCTTCAGAGTATTGATGAAACACAGAAATTGCATCGGGATTGAATACAATAGGCATCTGAATTTTCTCCATGGGAGTAATGTCTCAAACTGTCTACGCTTTGATCGTTCCCTGGAAGAGCAGTAGTAGTTTCCGAAAGCACATTTGGAGGCATTCAGTAATCTTTGGACCTTCAGAGTGTTGGTGAAACACTGAAATTACATCGGGATGGAATACAACGGCACCATGCGGACTTTTCTCTATGGGAGTAATGTCTCAAACAGTATATGTTTTGATAGTTCTCTGGAAGACCAGTAGTAGTGTCCAAAGCACATATGGAGGCAGTTGGTAATCTGTTGTCCTTCAGAGTGTTAATGAAACACAAAAATTGAGTCGCGATTGAATACAACAGGCACCATGCGGAATCTTCTCCATGGGAGTAATGTCTCAAACTGTCTACGCTTTGATCGATTCCTGGGAGACCAGTCGTGGTTTCCGAAGCCCATCTGGAGGAATTCTGTAATCTTTGGACCTTCAGAGTGTTGCTGAGACACAGAAATAGCATCGTGATGGAATACAACATTTACCATGCGGAATTTTCTCCATGGGAGTAATTTCTCAAACTGTCTACGCTTTCAACGTTCCCTGGAAGACCAGTAGTAGTTTCCGATGCACATTTGGAGGCATTCAGTAATCTTTGGACCTTCAGAGTGTTGATGAAACATAGAAATTGCATCGGGATGGAAAACAACGGGCACCATGCGGACTTTTCTCTATGGGAGTAATGTCTCAAACAGTATATGTTTTGATAGTTCCCTGGAAGACCAGTAGTAGTGTCCGAAGCACATATGGAGGCAGTTGGTAATCTGTGGTCCTTCAGAGTTTTAATGAAACACAAAAATTGAGTCGCGATTGAATACAACAGGCACCATGCGGACGTTTCTCCATGGGAGGAATGTCTGAAACTGTCTACGATTAGATATTTCCCTGGAGGTCAAGTAGTAGTTTCCGAAGGACATCTGGAGGCATTCTATAATCTGTGGACCTTCAGAGTGTTGGTGAGACACAGAAATAGCATCGTGATGGAATACAACATTTACCATGCGGAATTTTCTCCATGGGAGTAATTTCTCAAACTGTCTACGCTTTCAACGTTCCCTGGAAGACCAGTAGTAGTTTCCGAAGCACATTTGGAGGCATTCAGTAATCTTTGGACCTTCAGAGTGTTGATGAAACACAGAAATTGCATGGGGATTGAATACTACAGGCACCATGCGGACTTTTCTCCATGGGAGTAATGTCTCAAACTGTCTACGCTTTGATCGACTCCTGGGAGACCAGTAGTAGTTTTCGAAACACAATTGGAGTCATTCTGTAATCTGTGGACCTTCAGAGTGTTGATGAAACACCGAAATTCCATCGTGATGGAAGACAACATTTACCATGCGGACTTTTCTCCATGGGGGTAATGTCTCATATTGTCTACGCTTTGATCGTTCCCTGGAAGACCAGTAGTAGTTTCCAAAGCACAACTCGAGGCATTCTGTAATCTGTGGATCTTCAGAGTGTTGATGAAACACAGAAATTGCATCGGGTTTGAATACAACAGGCACCATGCTTACTTTTCTCCATGGGAGTAATGTCTCAAACTGTCTACGTTTTGATCGTTCCCTGGATGACCAATAGCATCTTACGAAGCAGATCTGGAGACATTCTGTAATCTGTGGACCTTCAGAGTGTTGATGAAACACAGAAATTGCATCGGGATTAAATACAACATTCACCATGATGACTTTTCTCCATGGGAGTAATGTCTCAAACTGTCTATGCCTTGATCGCTCCCTGGAAGACTAGTAGTAGTTTCCGAAGCACATCTGGGCTCATTCTGTAATCTGTGGACCGTCAGCGTGTTGATGAAACACAGAAATTGCAAAGGGATTGAATACAAAAGCCTCCATGCGCACGTTTCTCCATGGGAATAATGTCTGAAACTGTCTACGATAAGATATTTTCCTGGAGGTCCAGAACTAGTTCCCGAAGCACATCTGGAGGCATTCTATAATCTGTGGACCTTCAGAGTGTTGGTGAGACACAGAAATAGCATCGTGATAAAATACAACATTCACAATGCGGAATTTTCTCCATGGGAGTAATTTCTCAAACTGTCTACGCTTTCATCGTTCCCTGGAAGACCAGTAGTAGTTTCCGAAGCACATTTGGAGGCATTCAGTAATCTCTGGACCTTCAGAGTGTTGATGAAACACTGAAATTGCATCGGGATGGAATACAACGGGCACCACGCGGACTTTTCTTTATGGGAGTAATATATCAAACTGTATACGTTTTGATCGTTCCCTGGGAGACCAGTAGTAGTTTCCGAAGCACATCTGGATGCATTATGTAATCTGTGGACCTACAGAGTATTGATGAAACACAGAAATTGCATCGGGATTGAGTACAACAGGCATCTGAATTTTCTCCATGGGAGTAATGTCTCAAACTGTCTACGCTTTGATCGTTCCCTGGAAGAGCAGTAGTAGTTTCCGAAAGCACATTTGGAGGCATTCAGTAATCTTTTGACCTTCAGAGTGTTGATGAGACACTGAAATTACATCGGGATGGAATACAACGGCACCATGCGGACTTTTCCCTATGGGAGTAATGTCTCAAACAGTATATGATTTGATAGTTCCCTGGAAGACCAGTAGTAGTGTCCGAAGCACATATGGAGGCAGTTGGTAATCTGTGGTCCTTCAGAGTGTTAATGAAACACAAAAATTGAGTCGAAATTGAATACAACAGGCACCATGCGGAATCTTCTCCATGGGAGTAATGTCTCAAACTGTCTACGCTTTGATCGATTCCTGGGAGACCAGTCGTGGTTTCCGAAGCCCATCTGGAGGAATTCTGTAATCTTTGTACCTTCAGAGTGTTGATGAAACACAAAAATTGCATCGTGATGGAATGCAACATTCACCATGCGGACTTTTCTCCATGGGAGTAATGTCTCAAACTGTCTACGTTTTGATCGTTCCCTGGGTGACCATTAGCATCTTACGAAGCAGATCTGGAGACATTCTGTAATCTGTGCACCTTCAGAGTGTTGATGAAACACAGAAATTGCATCGGGATTGAATACAACATTCACCATGAGGACTTTTCTCCATGGGAGTAATGTCTCAAACTGTCTATGCCTTGATCGCTCCCTGGAAGACTAGTAGTAGTTTCCGAAGCACATCTGGACTCATTCTGTAATCTGTGGACCTTCAGCGTGTTGATGAAACACAGAAATTGCAAAGGGATTGAATACAAAAGCCTCCATGCGCACGTTTCTTCATGGGAGTAATGTCTCAAACTGTCTACACTTTGATACGTTCCTGGCAAACCAGTAGTAGCTTTCGAACCACATCTGGAGGCATTCTGTAATCCTTGGACTTTCAGAGTGTTGATGAAACACTGAAATTACATCGGGATGGAATACAACGGCACCATGCGGACTTTTCTCTATGGGAGTAATGTCTCAAACAGTATATGTTTTGATGGTTCCCTGGAAGACCAGTAGTAGTGTCCGAAGCACATATGGAGGCAGTTGGTAATCTGTTGTAATTCAGAGTGTTAATGAAACACAAAAATTGAGTCGCGATTGAATACAACAGGCACCATGCGGAATCTTCTCCATGGGAGTAATGTCTCAAACTGTCTACGCTTTGATCGATTCCTGGGAGACCAGTCGTGGTTTCCGAAGCCCATCTGGAGGAATTCAGTAATGTTTGGACCTTCAGAGTGTTGATGAAACACAAAAATTGCATCGTGATGGAATACAACATTCACCATGCGGACTTTTCTCCATGGGAGTAATGTCTCAAACTGTCTACGCTTTCATCGTTCCCTGGAAAACCAGTAGTAGTTTCCGAAGCACATCTGGAGGCATTCTGTAATCTGTGGACCTTCAGAGTGTTGATGAAACACAGAAATTTCATTGCGATTGAATACTACAGGCACCATGCGGACTTTTTTCCATGGGAGTAATGACTCAAATAGTCTACGCTTTGATCGTTCCCTGGAAAACCAGTAGTGGTTTCCGAAGCACATCTGGAGGCATTCTGTAATCTGTGGACCTTCAGAGTGTTGATGAAAGATAGAAATTGCATCGGGATAGAATACAACAGGCACCATGCGTACCTTACTCCATGGGAGTAATGTCTCAAACTGTGTACACTTTGATTGATTCCTGGGAGACCAGTCGTAGATTCCGAAGCACATGTCGAGGCATTCATTAATCTGTGGACCTTCAGAGTGTTGATGAAACACAGAAATTGCATTGGGATTGAATACAACATCTCGCGGTTCTAAGCGCGCAGTCCGGAACCGTGCGACTGCTACGGTCGTAGGTTCGAATCCTGCCTCGGGCATGGATGTGGGTGATGTCCTTAGGTTAGTTAGGTTTAAGTAGTTCTACGTTCTAGGGGACTGATGACCATAGCAGTTGAGTCCCATAGTGCTCAGAGCCATTTGAACCATTTTGAATACAACAGGCGCCATGCGGACTTTTATCCATTGTAGTAATGTCTCAAACTGTCTACACCTTCATCGTTCTCTGGAAGAACCAGTAGTAGTTTCCAAAGCACATCTGGAGGCATTCAGTAATCGTTGGACCTTCAGAGTGTTGATGAAACACAGAAACTGCATCGGTATTGAATACAACGTGCACCACGCGGACTTTTCTTCATGGGAGTAATATATCAAACTGTATACGTTTTGATCGTTCCCTGGAAGACCAGTAGTAGTTTCCGAAGCACATCTGGATGCATTATGTAATATGTGGACCTACAGAGTATTGATGAAACACAGAAATTGCATCGGGATTGAATACAACAGGCATCTGAATTTTCTCCATGGGAGTAATGTCTCAAACTGTCTACGCTTTGATCGTTTCCTGGAAGAGCAGTAGTAGTTTCCGAAAGCACATTTGGAGGCATTCAGTAATCTTTGGACCTTCAGAGTGTTGATGAAACACTGAAATTACATCGGGATGGAATACAACGGCACCATGCGGACTTTTCTCTATGGGAGTAATGTCTCAAACAGAATATGTTTTGATAGTTCCCTGTAAGACCAGTAGCAGTGTCCGCAGCACATATGGAGGCAGTTGGTAATCTGTGGTCCTTCAGAGTGTTAATGAAACACAAAAATTGAGTCGAGATTGAATACAACAGGCACCATGCGGAATCTTCTCCATGGGAGTAATGTCTCAAACTGTCTACGCTTTGATCGATTCCTGGGAGAGCAGTCGTAGCTTCCGAATCCCTTCTGGAGGAATTCTGTAATCTTTGGACCTTCAGAGTGTTGATGAAACACAAAAATTGCATCGTGATGGAATACAACATTCACCATGCGGACTTTTCTCCATGGGAGTAATGTCTCAAACTGTCAACGCTTTGATCGTTCCCTGGAAGACCAGTAGTAGTTTCCAAAGCACAACTCGAGGCATTCTGTAATCTGTGGACCTTCAGAGTGTTGATGAAACACAGAAATTGCATCGGGATTGAATACAACAATCACCATGAGGACTTTTCTCCATGGGAGTAATGTCTCAAACTGTCTACACTTTGATACGTTCCTGGCAGACCAGTAGTAGTTTTCGAACCACATCTGGAGGCATTCTGTAATCTTTGGAAATTCAGAGTGTTGATGAAAGATAGAAATTGCATCGGGATTGAATATAACAGGGACCATGCGGACTTTCCTCCATAGGATTCATGTCTCAAACTGCCTACGCAATGATCGTTCAATGGAAAACAAGTAGAAGTTTCTGAAGCAAATCTGGAGGCATTCTATAATCTGTGGACCTTCAGAGAGTTTGTGAAACACAGAAACTGCATCGAGATGGTATACAACATTACCATGCGGAATTTTCTCCATGGGAGGAATGTCTCAAACTGTCTACGCTTAGATATTTCACTGTAGGACTAGCAGTAATATCCGAAGCACATCTGGAGGCACTCTGTAATCTGTGGAACTTCAGAGTGTTGATGAAACACAGAAATTGCATCGGGATGGAATACAACGGGCACCACGCGGACTTTTCTTTATGGGAGTAATATATTAAACTGTATACGTCTTGTTCGTTCCCTGGAAGACCAGTAGTAGTTTCCGAAGCACATCTGGATGCATTATGTAATCTGTGGACCTTCAGGGTATTGATGAAACACAGAAACTGCATTGGGATTTAATACATCAGGCATCTGAATTTTCTCCATGGGAGTAATGTCTCAAACTGTCTACGCTTTGATCGTTCCCTGGATGAGCAGTAGTAGTTTCTTAAAGCACATTTGGAGGCATTCAGTAATCTTTGGGAATTCAGAGTGTTGATGAAACACATAAATTGAATCGGGATTGAATACAACAGGCACTATGCGTACTTTTCCCATTAGCAGTAATGTCTCAAACTGTCTACGTTTTTATCATTCCCTGGAAGACCAGTAGCAATATCCGAAGCAGATCTGGAGGCATTCTGTAATCTGTGGACCTTCAGAGTGTTGATGAAACACAGAAATTTCATTGCGATTGAATACTACAGGCACCATGCGGACTTTTTTCCATGGGAGTAATGACTCAAATTGTCTAGGCTTTGATCGTTCCCTGGAAAACCAGTAGTAGTTTCCGAAGCACATCTGGAGGCATTCTGTAATCTGTGGACCTTCAGAGTGTAGATGAAAGATAGAAATTGCATCGGGATAGAATACAACAGGCAGCATGCGGACTTTACTCCATGGGAGTAATGTCTCAAACTGTCTACGCTTTGATCGATTACTGGGAGACCTGTCGTAGATTCCGAAGCACATGTCGAGGCATTCATTAATCTGTGGACCTTCAGAGTGTTGATGAAACACAGATATTGCATTGGGATTGAATACAACAGGCGCCACGCGGACTTTTATCCATTGTAGTAATGTCTCAAACTGTCTTCGCTTTCATCGTTCCCTGGAAGAACCAGTAGTAGTTTCCAAAGCACATCTGGAGGCCTTCAGTAATCGTTGGACCTTCAGAGTTTTGATGAAACACAGAGATTGCATCGGGATTGAATACAACAGGCACCATGCGGACGTTTCTCCATGGGAGGAATGTCTGAAACTGTCTACGATTAGATATTTCCCTGGAGGTCCAGTACTAGTTTCCGAAGCTCATCTGGAGGCATTCAGTAATCTTTGGACCTTCAGAATGTTGATGAAACACGGAAATTGCATCGGGATGGAATACAACGGGTACCACGCGGACTTAGCTTTATGGGAGTAATATATCAAACTGTATACGTTTTGATCGTTCCCTGGAAGACCAGTAGTAGTTTCCGAAGCACATCTGGAGGCATTCTATAATCTGTGGACCTTCAGAGTGTTGGTGAGACACAGAAATAGCATCGTGATGGAATACAACATTCACCATGCGGAATTTTCTCCATGGGAGTAATTTCTCAAACTATCTACGCTTTCAACGTTCCCTGGAAGACCAGTAGTAGTTTCCGAAGCACATTTGGAGGCATTCAGTAATCTTTGGACCTTCAGAGTGTTGATGAAACACTGAAATTACATCGGGATGGAATACAACGGCACCATAAGGACTTTTCTCTATGGGAGTAATGTCTCAAACAGTATATGTTTTGATAGTTCCCTGGAAGACCAGTAGTAGTGTCCAAAGCACATATGGAGGCAGTTGGTAATCTGTGGTCCTTCAGAGTGTTAATGAAACACAAAAATTGAGTCGCGATTGAATACAACAGGCACCATGCGGACTTTTCTCCATGGGAGTAATGTCTCAAACTGTCTACGCTTTGATCGTTCCCTGGAAAACCAGTAGTAGTTTCCGAAGCACATCTGGAGGCATTCTGTAATCTGTGGACCTTCAGAGTGTTGATGAAAGATAGAAATTGCATCGGGATGGAGTACAACAGGCACCATGCGGACTTTACTCCATGGGAGTAATGTCTCAAACTGTCTACACTTTGATCGATTCCTGGGAGACCAGTCGTAGATTCCGAAGCACATGTCGAGGCATTCATTAATCTGTGGACCTTCAGAGTGTTGATGAAACACCGAAATTGCATCGTGATGGAAGACAACATTTACCATGCGGACTTTTCTCCATGGGAGTAATGTCTCATACTGTCTACGCTTTGATCGTTCCCTGGAAGCCCAGTAGTAGTTTCCAAAGCACAACTCGAGGCATTCTGTAATCTGTGGATCTTCAGAGTGTTGATGAAACACAGAAATTGCATCGGGTTTGAATACAACAGGCACCATGCTTACTTTTCTCCATGGGAGTAATGTCTCAAACTGTCTACGTTTTGATCGTTCCCTGGATGACCAATAGCATCTTACGAAGCAGATCTGGAGACATTCTGTAATCTGTGGACCTTCAGAGTGTTGATGAAACACAGAAATTGCATCGGGATTAAATACAACATTCACCATGAGGACTTTTCTCCATGGGAGTAATGTCTCAAACTGTCTATGCCTTGATCGCTCCCTGGAAGACTAGTAGTAATTTCCGAAGCACATCTGGACTCATTCTGTAATCTGTGGACCTTCAGCGTGTTGATGAAACACAGAAATTGCAAAGGGATTGAATACAAAAGCCTCCATGCGCACGTTTCTCCATGGGAGGAATGTCTGAAACTGTCTACGATAAGAAATTTCCCTGGAGGTCCAGTACTAGTTTCCGAAGCACATCTGGAGGCATTCTATAATCTGTGGACCTTCAGAGTGTTGATGAAACAAAGAAATTGCATCGGGATTGAATACAACAGGCATCTGAATTTTCTCCATGGGAGTAATGTCTCAAACTGTCTACCCTTTGATCGTTCCCTGGAAGACTAGTAGTAGTTACCGAAGCACATCTGGAGGCATTCAGTAAACTTTGGACCTTCAGAGTGTTGATGAAACACAGAAATTGCATCGGCATTGAATACAACAGGCGCCATGCGGACTTTTCTCCATTGTAGTAATGTCTCAAACTGTCTACGCTTTCATCGTTCCCTGGAAGAACCAGTAGTAGTTTCCAAATCACATCTGGAGGCGATCAGAAATCGTTGGACCTTCAGAGTTTTGATGAAACCCAGAAATTGCATCGGGATTGAATACAACAGGCACCATGCGGACGTTTCTCCATGGGAGGAATGTCTGAAACTGTCTACGATTAGATATTTCCCTGGAGGTCCAGTAGTAGTTTCCGAAGCACATCTGGAGGCATTCTATAATCTGTGGACCTTCAGAGTGTTGGTGAGACACAGAAATAGCATCGTGATGGAATACAACATTCACCATGCGGAATTTTCTCCATGGGAGTAATTTCTCAAACTGTCTACGCTTTCAACGTTCTCTGGAAGAACCAGTAGTAGTTTCCAAAGCACATCTGGAGGCATTCAGTAATCGTTGGACCTTCAGAGTGTTGATGAAACACAGAAATTGCATCGGTATGGAATACAACGTGCACCACGCGGACTTTTCTTTATGGGAGTAATATATCAAACTGTATACGTTTTGATCGTTCCCTGGAAGACCAGTAGTAGTTTCCGAAGCACATCTGGATGCATTATGTAATCTGTGGACCTTCAGAGTATTAATGAAACACAGAAATTGCATCGGGATTGAATACAACAGGCATCTGAATTTTCTCCATGGGAGTAATGTCTCAAACTGTTTACGCTTTGATCGTTTCCTGGAAGAGCAGTAGTAGTTTCCGAAAGCACATTTGGAGGCATTCAGTAATCTTTGGACCTTCAGAGTGTTGATGAAACACTGAAATTACATCGGGATGGAATACTACGGCACCATGCGGACTTTTCTCTATGGGAGTAATGTCTCAAACAGTATATGATTTGATAGTTCCCTGTAAGACCAGTAGTAGTGTCCGCAGCACATATGGTGGCAGTTGGTAATCTGTTGTCCTTCAGAGTGTTAATGAAACACAAAAATTGAGTCGCGATTGAATACAACAGGCACCATGCGGAATCTTCTCCATGGGAATTATGTCTCAAACTGTCTACGCTTTGATCGATACCTGGGAGAGCAGTCGTAGTTTCCGAATCCCTTCTGGAGGAATTCTGTAATCTTTGGACCTTCAGAGTGTTGATGAAACACAAAAATTGCATCGTGATGGAATACAACATTCACCATGCGGACTTTTCTCCATGGGAGTAATGTCTCAAACTGTCAACGCTTTGATCGTTCCCTGGAAGACCACTAGTAGTTTCCAAAGCACAACTGAAGGCATTGAGTAATCTTTGGGAATTCAGAGTGTTGATGAAACACATTTCTCCATGGGAGTAATGTCTCATATTGTCTACGCTTTGATCGTTCCCTGGAAGACCAGTAGTAGTTTCCAAAGCACAACTCGAGGCATTCTGTAATCTGTGGATCTTCAGAGTGTTGATGAAACACAGAAATTGCATCGGGTTTGAATACAACAGGCACCATGCTTACTTTTCTCCATGAGAGTAATGTCTCAAGCTGTCTACGTTTTGATCGTTCCCTGGATGACCATTAGCATCTTACGAAGCAGATCTGGAGACATTCTGTAATCTGTGGACCTTCAGAGTGTTGATGAAACACAGAAATTGCATCGGGATTGAATACAACAATCACCATGAGGACTTTTCTCCATGGGAGTAATGTCTCAAACTGTCTACACTTTGATACGTTCCTGGCAGACCAGTAGTAGTTTTCGAACCACATCTGGAGGCATTCTGTAATCTGTGGACCTTCAGAGTGTAGATGAAAGATAGAAATTGCATCGGGATAGAATACAACAGGCAGCATGCGGACTTTACTCCATGGGAGTAATGTCTCAAACTGTCTACGCTTTGATCGATTACTGGGAGACCTGTCGTAGATTCCGAAGCACATGTCGAGGCATTCATTAATCTGTGGACCTTCAGAGTGTTGATGAAACACAGATATTGCATTGGGATTGAATACAACAGGCGCCACGCGGACTTTTATCCATTGTAGTAATGTCTCAAACTGTCTTCGCTTTCATCGTTCCCTGGAAGAACCAGTAGTAGTTTCCAAAGCACATCTGGAGGCCTTCAGTAATCGTTGGACCTTCAGAGTTTTGATGAAACACAGAGATTGCATCGGGATTGAATACAACAGGCACCATGCGGACGTTTCTCCATGGGAGGAATGTGTGAAACTGTCTACGATTAGATATTTCCCTGGAGGTCCAGTACTAGTTTCCGAAGCTCATCTGGAGGCATTCAGTAATCTTTGGACCTTCAGAATGTTGATGAAACACGGAAATTGCATCGGGATGGAATACAACGGGCACCACGCGGACTTAGCTTTATGGGAGTAATATATCAAACTGTATACGTTTTGATCGTTCCCTGGAAGACCAGTAGTAGTTTCCGAAGCACATCTGGATGCATTATGTAATCTGTGGACCTTCAGAGTATTGATGAAACACAGAAATTGCATCGGGATTGAAGACAATAGGCATCTGAATTTTCTCCATGGGAGTAATGTCTCAAACTGTCTACGCTTTGATCGTTCCCTGGAAGAGCAGTAGTAGTTTCCGAAAGCACATTTGGAGGCATTCAGTAATCTTTGGACCTTCAGAGTGTTGATGAAACACTGAAATTACATCGGGATGGAATACAACGGCACCATAAGGACTTTTCTCTATGGGAGTAATGTCTCAAACAGTATATGTTTTGATAGTTCCCTGGAAGACCAGTAGTAGTGTCCGAAGCACATATGGAGGCAGTTGGTAATCTGTGGTCCTTCAGAGTGTTAATGAAACACAAAAATTGAGTCGCGATTGAATACAACAGGCACCATGCGGACGTTTCTCCATGGTAGGAATGTCTGAAACTGTCTACGATTAGATATTTCCCTGGAGGTCAAGTAGTAGTTTCCGAAGCACATCTGGAGGCATTCTATAATCTGTGGACCTTCAGAGTGTTGGTGAGACACAGAAATAGCATCGTGATGGAATACAACATTCACCATGCGGAATTTTCTCCATGGGAGTAATTTCTCAAACTATCTACGCTTTCAACGTTCCCTGGAAGACCAGTAGTAGTTTCCGAAGCACATTTGGAGGCATTCAGTAATCTTTGGACCTTCAGAGTGTTGATGAAACATAGAAATTGCATCGGGATGGAAAACAACGGGCACCACGCGGACTTTTCTTTATGGGAGTAATATATCAAACTGTATACGTTTTGATCGTTCCCTGGAAGACCAGTAGTAGTTTCCGAAGCACATCTGGATGCATTATGTAATCTGTGGACCTTCAGAGTATTGATGAAACACAGAAATTGCATCGGGATTGAATACAACAGGCATCTGAATTTTCTCCATGGGAGTAATGTCTCAAACTGTCTACGCTTTGATCGTTCCCTGGATGAGCAGTAGTAGTTTCCGAAAGCACATTTGGAGGCATTCAGTTATCTTTGGACCTTCAGAGTGTTGGTGAAACACTGAAATGACATCGGGATGGAATACAACAGGCACCATGCTTACTTTTCTCCATGGGAGTAATGTCTCAAACTGTCTACGTTTTGATCGTTCCCTGGATGACCAATAGCATCTTACGAAGCAGATCTGGAGACATTCTGTAATCTGTGGACCTTCAGAGTGTTGATGAAACACAGAAATTGCATCGGGATTAAATACAACATTCACCATGAGGACTTTTCTCCATGGGAGTAATGTCTCAAACTGTCTATGCCTTGATCGCTCCCTGGAAGACTAGTAGTAGTTTCCGAAGCACATCTGGACTCATTCTGTAATCTGTGGACCTTCAGCGTGTTGATGAAACACAGAAATTGCAAAGGGATTGAATACAAAAGCCTCCATGCGCACGTTTCTCCATGGGAGGAATGTCTGAAACTGTCTACGATAAGAAATTTCCCTGGAGGTCCAGTACTAGTTTCCGAAGCACATCTGGAGGCATTCTATAATCTGTGGACCTTCAGAGTGTTGATGAAACAAAGAAATTGCATCGGGATTGAATACAACAGGCATCTGAATTTTCTCCATGGGAGTAATGTCTCAAACTGTCTACCCTTTGATCGTTCCCTGGAAGACTAGTAGTAGTTACCGAAGCACATCTGGAGGCATTCAGTAAACTTTGGACCTTCAGAGTGTTGATGAAACACAGAAATTGCATCGGCATTGAATACAACAGGCGCCATGCGGACTTTTCTCCATTGTAGTAATGTCTCAAACTGTCTACGCTTTCATCGTTCCCTGGAAGAACCAGTAGTAGTTTCCAAATCACATCTGGAGGCGATCAGAAATCGTTGGACCTTCAGAGTTTTGATGAAACCCAGAAATTGCATCGGGATTGAATACAACAGGCACCATGCGGACGTTTCTCCATGGGAGGAATGTCTGAAACTGTCTACGATTAGATATTTCCCTGGAGGTCCAGTAGTAGTTTCCGAAGCACATCTGGAGGCATTCTATAATCTGTGGACCTTCAGAGTGTTGGTGAGACACAGAAATAGCATCGTGATGGAATACAACATTCACCATGCGGAATTTTCTCCATGGGAGTAATTTCTCAAACTGTCTACGCTTTCAACGTTCTCTGGAAGAACCAGTAGTAGTTTCCAAAGCACATCTGGAGGCATTCAGTAATCGTTGGACCTTCAGAGTGTTGATGAAACACAGAAATTGCATCGGGATGGAATACTACGGCACCATGCGGACTTTTCTCTATGGGAGTAATGTCTCAAACAGTATATGATTTGATAGTTCCCTGTAAGACCAGTAGTAGTGTCCGCAGCACATATGGTGGCAGTTGGTAATCTGTTGTCCTTCAGAGTGTTAATGAAACACAAAAATTGAGTCGCGATTGAATACAACAGGCACCATGCGGAATCTTCTCCATGGGAATAATGTCTCAAACTGTCTACGCTTTGATCGATACCTGGGAGAGCAGTCGTAGTTTCCGAATCCCTTCTGGAGGAATTCTGTAATCTTTGGACCTTCAGAGTGTTGATGAAACACAAAAATTGCATCGTGATGGAATACAACATTCACCATGCGGACTTTTCTCCATGGGAGTAATGTCTCAAACTGTCAACGCTTTGATCGTTCCCTGGAAGACCACTAGTAGTTTCCAAAGCACAACTGAAGGCATTGAGTAATCTTTGGGAATTCAGAGTGTTGATGAAACACATTTCTCCATGGGAGTAATGTCTCATATTGTCTACGCTTTGATCGTTCCCTGGAAGACCAGTAGTAGTTTCCAAAGCACAACTCGAGGCATTCTGTAATCTGTGGATCTTCAGAGTGTTGATGAAACACAGAAATTGCATCGGGTTTGAATACAACAGGCACCATGCTTACTTTTCTCCATGAGAGTAATGTCTCAAGCTGTCTACGTTTTGATCGTTCCCTGGATGACCATTAGCATCTTACGAAGCAGATCTGGAGACATTCTGTAATCTGTGGACCTTCAGAGTGTTGATGAAACACAGAAATTGCATCGGGATTGAATACAACAATCACCATGAGGACTTTTCTCCATGGGAGTAATGTCTCAAACTGTCTACACTTTGATACGTTCCTGGCAGACCAGTAGTAGTTTTCGAACCACATCTGGAGGCATTCTGTAATCTTTGGAAATTCAGAGTGTTGATGAAAGATAGAAATTGCATCGGGATTGAATATAACAGGGACCATGCGGACTTTCCTCCATAGGATTCATGTCACAAACTGCCTACGCAATGATCGTTCAATGGAAAACAAGTAGAAGTTTCTGAAGCAAATCTGGAGGCATTCTATAATCTGTGGACCTTCAAAGAGTTTGTGAAACACAGAAACTGCATCGAGATGGTATACAACATTACCATGCGGAATTTTCTCCATGGGAGGCATGTCTCAAACTGTCTACGCTTAGATATATCACTGTAGGACTAGCAGTAATTTCCGAAGCACATCTGGAGGCACTCTGTAATCTGTGGACCTTCAGAGTGTTAATGAAACACAAAAATTGAGTCGCGATTGAATACAACAGGCACCATGCGGAATATTCTCCATGGGAGTAATGTCTCAAACTGTCTATGCCTTGATCGCTCCCTGGAAAACTAGTAGTAGTTTCCGAAGCACATCTGGACTCATTCTGTAATCTGTGGACCTTCAGCGTGTTGATGAAACAAAGAAATTGCATCGGGATTGAATACAAAAGCCTCCATGCCACGTTTCTTCATGATAGTAATGTCTCAAACTGTCTACACTTTGATACGTTCCTGGCAGACCAGTAGTAGTTTTCGAACCACATCTGGAGGCATTCTGTAATCCTTGGACATTCAGAGTGTTGATGAAAGATAGAAATTGCATAGGGATTGAATATAACAGGGACCATGCGGACTTTCCTCCATAGGAGTCATGTCTCAAACTGCCTACGCAATGATCGTTCAATGGAAAGCAAGTAGTAGTTTCTGAAGCAAATCTGGAGGCATTCTATAATCTGTGGACCTTCAGAGAGTTTGTGAAACACAGAAACTGCATCGAGATGGTATACAACATTACCATGCGGAATTTTCTCCATGGGAGGAATGTCTCAAACTGTCTACGCTTAGATATTTCACTGTAGGACTAGTAGTAATATCCGAAGCACATCTGGAGGCACTCTGTAATCTGTGGAACTTCAGAGTGTTGATGAAACACAGAAATTGCATCGGGATGGAATACAACGGGCACCACGCGGACTTTTCTTTATGGGAGTAATATATCAAAATGTATACGTTTTGATCGTTCCCTGGAAGACCAGTAGTAGTTTCCGAAGCACATCTGGATGCATTATGTAATCTGTGGACCTTCAGGGTATTGATGAAACACAGAAACTGCATTGGGATTGAATACATCAGGCATCTGAATTTTCTCCATGGGAGTAATGTCTCAAACTGTCTACGCTTTGATCGTTTCCTGGAAGAGCAGTAGTAGTTTCTTAAAGCACATTTGGAGGCATTCAGTAATCTTTGGGAATTCAGAGTGTTGATGAAACACATAAATTGAATCGGGATTGAATACAACAGGCACTATGCGTGTTTTTCCCATTAGGAGTAATGTCTCAAACTGTCTACGTTTTTATCATTCCCTGGAAGACCAGTAGCAATATCCGAAGCAGATCTGGAGGCATTCTGTAATCTGTGGACCTTCAGAGTGTTGATGAAACACAGAAATTTCATTGCGATTGAATACTACAGGCACCATGCGGACTTTTTTCCATGGGAGTAATGACTCAAATTGTCTACGCTTTGGTCGTTCCCTGGAAAACCAGTAGTAGTTTCCGAAGCACATCTGGAGGCATTCTGTAATCTCTGGACCTTCAGAGTGTAGATGAAACACAGATATTGCATTGGGATTGAATACAACAGGCGCCATGCGGACTTTTATCCATTGTAGTAATGTCTCAAACTGTCTACGCTTTCATCGTTCCCTGGAAGAACCAGTAGTAGTTTCCAAAGCACATCTGGAGGCATTCAGTAATCGTTGGACCTTCAGAGTTTTGATGAAACACAGAGATTGCATCGGGATTGAATACAACAGGCACCATGCGGACGTTTCTCCATGGGTGGAATGTCTGAAACTGTCTACGATTAGATATTTCCCTGGAGGTCAAGTACTAGTTTCCGAAGCTCATCTGGAGGCATTCAGTAATCTTTGGACCTTCAGAATGTTGATGAAACACGGAAATTGCATCGGGATGGAATACAACGGGCACCACGCGGACTTAGCTTTATGGGAGTAATATATCAAACTGTATACGTTTTGATCGTTCCCTGGAAGACCAGTAGTAGTTTCCGAAGCACATCTGGATACATTATGTAATCTGTGGACCTACAGAATATTAATGAAACACAGAAATTGCATCGGGATTGAATACAACAGGCATCTGAATTTTCTCCATGGGAGTAATGTCTCAAACTGTCTACGCTTTGGTCGTTCCCTGGAAGAGCAGTACTACTTTCCGAAAGCACATTTGGAGGCATTCAGTAATCTTTGGACCTTCAGAGTGTTGATGATACACTGAAATTACATCGCGATGGAATACAACGGCACCATGCGGACTTTTCTCTATGGGAGTAATGTCTCAAACAGTATATGTTTTGATAGTTCCCTGGAAGACCAGTAGTAGTGTCAGAAGCACATATGGAGGCAGTTGGTAAACTGTGGTCTTTCCGAGTGTTAATGAAATTCAAAAATTGAGTCGAGATTGAATACAACAGGCACCATGCGGAATCATCTCCATGGGAGTAATGTCTCAAGCTGTCTACGCTTTGATCGATTCCTGGGAGACCAGTCGTGGTTTCCGAAGCCCATCTGGAGGAATTCTGTAATCTTTGGACCTTTAGAGTGTTGATGAAACACAAAAATTGCACCCTGATGGTATACAACATTCACCATGCGGACTTTTCTCCATGGGAGTAATGTCTCAAACTGTCTACGCTTTGATCGTTCCCTGGAAGACCACTAGTAGTTTCTAAAGCACAACTGAAGGCATTCAGTAATCTTTGGGAATTCAGAGTGTTGATGAAACACATAAATTTAATCGGGATTGAATACAAAAGGCACTATGAGTACTTTTCCCAATAGGAGTAATGTCTCAAACTGTCTACGATTTTATCATTCCCTGGAAGACCAGTAGCAATATCCGAAGCAGATCTGGAGGCATTCTGTAATCTGTGGACCTTCAGAGTGTTGATGAAACACAGAAATTTCATCGGGATCGAATACTACAGGCACCATGCGGACTTTTCTCCATGGGAGTAATGTCTCAAACTGTCTACGCTTTGATCGACTCCTGGGAGACCAGTAGTAGTTTTCCAAGCACAATTGGAGGCATTCTGTAATCTGTGGACCTTCAGAGTGTTGATGAAACCCCGAAATTGCATCGTGATGGAAGACAATATTCACCATGCGGACTTTTCTCCATGGGAGTAATGTCTCAAACTGTCTATGCTTTGATCGCTCCCTGGAAGACTAGTAGTAGTTTCCGAAGCACATCTGGACTCATTCTGAAATCTGTGGACCTTCAGCGTGTTGATGAAACACAGAAATTGCAAAGGGATTGAATACAAAAGCCTCCATGCGCACGTTTCTTCATGGGAGTCATGTCTTAAACTGTCTACACTTTGATACGTTCCTGGCAGACCAGTAGTAGTTTTCGAACCACATCTGGAGGCATTCTGTAATCCTTGGACATTCAGAGTGTTGATGAAAGATAGAAATTGCATCGAAATTGAATATAACAGGGACCATGCGGACTTTCCTCCATAGGAGTTATGTCTCAAACTGCCTACGCAATGATCGTTCAATGGAAAACAAGTAGTAGTTTCTGAAGCAAATCTGGAGGCATTCTATAATCTCTGGACCTTCAGAGAGTTTGTGAAACACAGAAATTGCATCGAGATGGTATACAACATTACCATGCGGAATTTTCTCCATGGGAGGAATGTCTCAAAGTGTCTACGCTTAGATATTTCACGGTAGGACTAGTAGTAATTTCCGAAGCACATCTGGAGGCACTCTGTAATTTGTGGACTTTCAGAGTGTTGATGAAACACATAAATTGCATCGGGATTGAATATAACAGGCACCATGCGGAATTTTCTTCATGTGAGTAATGTCTCAAACTATCTACGCTTTGATCGTGCCCTGGAAGACCAGTAGTAGTTTCCGAAGCACATCTGGAGGCATTCAGTAAACTTATTACAATCAGAGTGTTGATGAAACACAGTAATTGCATCGGGATTGAATGCAACTGGTGTCATACGGACTTTTCTTCAAGGTAGTAATGTCTCAAACTGTCTACACTTTGATCATTCCCCGGAGAAACCAGTAGTACTTTCCAAAGCACATCCGGAGGCATTCAGTAATCTTTGGACTTTCAGAGTTTTGATGAAAGACAGAAATTTCATCGGGATTGAATACAACAGGCACCAAGCGGACGTTTCTCCATTGGAGGAATGTCTGAAACTGTCTACGATTAGATATTTCCCTGGAGGACCAGTACTAGTTTCCGAAACATATCTGGAGGCATTCTATAATCTGTGGACCTTCATAGTGTTGGTGAAACACAGAAATTGCATCGTGATGGAATACAACATTCACCATGCGGAATTTTCTCAATGGGGGTAATGTCTCAAACTGACTACGCTTTGATCCTTCCCTGAAAGACCAGTAGTAGTTTCTGAAGCACATTTGGAGCCATTCAGTAATCTTTTTACCTTCAGAGTTTTGATGAAATACAGAAATTGCATCGGGATGGAATACAACGGGCACCATGCGGACTTTTCTCTATGGGAGTAATGGATCAAACTGTATACGTTTTGATCGTCCTCTGGAAGACCAGTAGTAGTTTGCGAAGCACATCTGGAGGCATTATGTAATCTGTGGACCTTCAGAGTGTTGATGAAACACAGAAATTGCATCGGGATTGAATACAACAGGCACCGGAATTTTCTCCATGGGAGTAATGTCTCAAACTGTCTACGCTTTAATCGTTTCCTGGAAGACAAGTAGTAGTTTCCGAAGCACATTTGGAGGCATTCAGTAATCTTTGGACCTTCAGAGTGTTGATGAAACACAGATATTGCATCGGGATTGAATACAACAGGCACAATGCGGACTTTTCCCCATGGGAGTAATGTCTCAAACTGTCTACGTCTTGATCGTTCCCTGGAAAACGTAATAGTTTACAAAGCACATCAGGAGGCATTCAGTAATCTTTGGACCTTCAGAGTTTTGATGAAACACAGAAATTTCATCGGGATTGAATACAACAGGCACCATGCGGATGTTTCTCCATGGGAGGAATGTCTCAAACCGTCTACGCTTTGATCGTTCCCTGGAAGACCAGTAGTAGTTTCCGAAGAGTATCTGGAGGCATTCAGTAATCTTTGGACATTCAAAGTTTTGGTGAAACACAGAAATTGGATCGGCATTGAATACAACAGGCACCACGCAGACTTTTCTACATGGGAGTAATGTTTTAAACTGCCTACGCTTTGATCGTTCCCTGGAAGACCAGTAGTAGTTTCCAAAGCACATTTGGAGGTATTCTGTAATCTGTGGACCTTCAGAGTGTTGATGAAACACCGAAATTGCATCGTGATGGAATACAACATTCACCATGCGGACTTTTCTCCATGGGAGTAATGTCTCAAACTGTCTATGCTTTGATCGTACCCTGGAAGACTAGTAGTAGTTTCCAAAGCACAACTGGAGGCATTATGTAATCGGTGTACCTTCAGGGTGTTGATGAAAGATAGAAATTGCATCGGGATTGAATACAACAGGCACCATGCGGACTTTTCTCCATGGTTCGAGAGGAATGAAGAAAATAGGGAAGTGAAAGTAGGTGAGAACCAATGATAATGCAACACAGAGTCTTTGACAATGGCAAAAAAGAAGAGAGACAGTGTGTCAGTGAGAAGATACAGCAGCAGATGGAAGGAGTGAAACAGATAGTAGCAGTAAGATAGAGCAAGGCAGAGACAGTGAAAGCAAGAGGAAACACTACTACTACTACTACTACTTCTACTACTACTAGTAATAGTAGTTGTAGTAGTAGTAGTGAGTGAGTGAGAGTATGCAAGCCGGGGTGAGGTGTATGAGTGATATATTAGTGAGAAGAGAACAAGTATATTTGTGTAACAAAATTTTGAGAAATTTTTGGGAAGGTGCTGGGTAAAGTAGGATGAGGCAGCTGGAATCAGATTTTTCAGTCAATTATTTATAAAGGAGCATATACACTTATTTGTGTTTAGAGAGGAGCATTTTCCCATTGGTAGATGAAACACTCAAAAAATATTACGTGTAACTGAACCAAGACATCAGATTCTTCCATTTTCTCCCTATATAACACTTAAAATGCTGAGATGAAGTGGGAGATATGATACTGCGCCAAGAGTTTGACAGAGCACTGAAAGACCTAAGTTGAAACAAGGCCCTGGGAGTAGGCAACATTGCATTAGAACTACTGACAGCCTTAGGAGAGCCAGTCCTGACAAAACTCTACCATCTGCTGAGCAAAATGTATGAGACAGGTGAAATACCCTCAGACTTCAAGAAGAATATAATAATTCCAATACCAAAGAAAACAGGTGTTGACAGATGTGAAAATTACCGAACTATAAGTTCAATAAGTCACAGCTGCAAAATAGTAACGAGAATTCTTTGCGGATGAATGGAAAAACTGGTAGAAGCTGACCTTGGGGAAGATCAGTTCGGATTCCGTAGAAATATTGGAACACGTGCAGCAATACTGACCCTATGACTTATCTTAGAAGCTACATTAAGAAAAGGCAAACCTGTGTTTATAGCATTTCTAGACTTGGAGAAAGCTTTTGAAAATGTTGGCTGGAATACAGGGAGTCGTTTCTGAAAGTATTTGTATGGAGTGTAGCTTTGTATGGAAGTGAAACATGGATGATAAATAGTTGGACAAGAAGAGAATAGAAGCTTTCGAAATGTTTTGCTACAGAAGAATGCTGAAGATTAGATGGGTAGATCACATTACTAATGCGGAGGTATTGCATAGAATTGGAGAGAAGAGGAGTTTGTGGCACAGCTTGACTAGAAGTAGGGATTGGTTGGTAGGACATGTACTTAGGCATCAAGGGATCATCAATTTAGTATTGGAGGGCAGTGTGGAGGGTAAAAATCATAGTGGGAGACCTAGAGATTAATACACTAAGCAGATTCAGAAGGATGTAGGCTACAGTATGTACTGGGAGATGAAGAAGCTTGCACAGGATAGAGTAGCATGGAGAGCTGCATCAAACCAGTCTCAGGACTGAAGATCACAACAACAACAACAAAAACAACAACACTAAAAATCTTGAAAACGGCTTAATGTTTTTACCATTTGTGTTATTATTAGTGTATCAAAGAAATAAAAGAAGAAACTACTCCGTCTTCATCAGTGACCCATTATAAAGTTAGTTAGTTGCACATTCCATGGACAATTTTGCATGATAGATTGTAATGATGTGGAGAAAGTCATTTTACATTGACATTCCAAGTTAATTTGTACATATAATTACTTTCTGATCATTTCCTAGTTTGTGTTTTTTCTTTATTATTTACAAAAAGAAAAGTGTGTTCAGATTTAAGTTAGTAATTCCTGTTCACCATAGTATCCTTTGCATCACATACATGATGTAGGTATTGTCATAATAAGATACAGCATACTTACATCACAATTCCAGATGTTAATATAACTAATATTAAATTAACATTATATACAATGTGTTTAAAAAATTTCATAATGGACTAATGGATTGGTATTAGATGTGCCCTATAACAATTCTGACATACAAGCAGTACACTTGAAGAAACAAGAATATACAAACAATATTTAATATTTACAATGAGAACAACATGTTTGAATGACACTGAAAAGAAAAAAAGAGGTTATTAGTCATCAAGGAATTCAAAATACTCATCCATGATATAGAAACATTAATTTAATACTTAAGTTTTATTTCTGACTTAAATTTTTTGTCATCCATAATTCCCTTGATCTAAATTGACAGTGCGTTATACAGCTTTATTCCATAATGGCTCAACCTGTTTTGGGTTTTTGTTTTTATTTTTCTACATGCAGATTCTTCCTGATGTGTGTTGTACTTCTGTAAATCTGAATTCATATGTAAATTACTTGTGTGTGTACTTCTATCAGACATACTTTTGAATATGAACAACAATGGTACTGTAAGTATCATTAACTGCATGAATAAGGGTTTGCAGTGTGTTTGTGGAGAGCTGTATTTAATAAATTTAATGACATTTTCCTGTCATTTCAAAGTATCTGCAAGTGAGGTTTTTTGACACCTCAGAACATTCTTCTATAAGATGCAGCAGACTGGAAATAAGCAAAATACACTAACGGTGTACATTGTTTGCAACAAATTCCATAAATTATGCTCGGTGCAAAACATGCAGAATTGAGTTTTTTGGATATGTAAATGCAATGGCTTTTCCAGCTGAAGACATGGTCACTGTGCATGCCCAATAATTCTGTAAACTTTACTTTCTCTATTTCATGGTCGCTCAATAAAAACTGGAGGATATACTTCTCATTTCCTTTACTGTACTGGAGGTAATTTATTTTATTTAAATTAAATGTTAACTTATTAGGAAGAAACCACTGCAGCACGCACTTCACAACTTTTTCAGCAGTAATAGATAAGAATTTTCCATCATCACCAAATTATAGTTGTATGGTCTGCAAATAACATCATTTTTGACAAACTGTTTGGGCTTTTAATGTCAATTATATAGATCAGAAATTATAGGTGGGGCCATGAACAGTACCCTACAAGACACCTGTTGCCACCCTCTTAGCATCTGATAGCCACTTTATTTTTTGCCTGTTTTGAGACCCTTTGAGTTCCAAAACCTGTGTTCTATGTTGTAGGTAGGATTAAGTTAGTTCCTTGCCAATATCTTTAATACTATAGCTTCCAGTTTCTCATGGAGTATTTAGTGGTTCACTGTATCAAAGGCATTGATAAGATCTTGGTTGGTTCCTACAACACTTTTGTTATGGTCTAAATTCCTTCTGGCTCCTTCAGGAGACTTGTATGGCTCCTGTGGTATAACCTGTATGAAAGCTGTGTTGATTACAATTCAGAAGATTGGAGGTGTCGAGATAGCTTATGATCCTGATTTTCATCAACTTCCTAAAGATTTATGAAAGAGATTGAAGGAGGGACATACGTCTGCAGTTTTCTACCTAGCATGAATACCCATTTTTGAACAGAGTTCTAACCTTAGAAATTTTCATCCTCTGTGTGAACACACCTTCACTGAATGAGAAATTGGCAGTATGTACCAGTGGCTACAAAATTTGTGGAGCAACTTTTTTATTTGTGACACTTGCACTTTATCCATTTCTGCAGACATTTTTGGCCTCAGACTATAATTAGTTCCACATTTCATATTCATTAGTGGAACTTATTCTCCTACTGATGCCTACTTTGGTGCTGTTATTTTCTTTTGTTTGTTAAAGTTCATGCTTAGTTTCTCAAGTACACTTAGAAAGTAGTTAATAATGTAATTGAGCAATGCATCTTTTTTTAGTTGATTGTTATCTCCAGATGTAAGTATAGTCTCCTGTTCCTTACTTCTTCTCCCAGTTCTCTTTAACAATTTACCATGTTCTGCTTGATTCATTGTCTGACTCCCTTACCAATCTATAATTATGTAATATGTATGCTACATTAATTATCCTTTTTATACACTTACATTTGCAGTTTCATACTTTTTTTCTTTTTTAGTGTCAGAAAAAATTTTCACTTCAGTGTAGAAGTTTCTCAGTGTGTGTTTGTAAGTGTATGTGAGTTGACTCTCATGAATCTTTATAGACAGCACATTTCCAGATCTATCATGGAAAGAGAGAACATGGCATTTGTATTTGTTTGTGACAATACGTATGCTGAGGATTGGTCAGTCAGTGTGGTAGTAAACTGGTGGCAGTTTTCAGGGGAGAAAATTCTTTTGTACCTATGATGTACTATTGTTGTATTTACAGGAAGTGTGAGAACTGTAATGAGTGCATTGTGGTCAGATAAGCCTAGGTCAATGTTCCTTACTTCTATATCTGAGGTTTCTAGATTTGAAGATTTATTGTCTATGAAACTTTTTGAAGAGTTTGTTAGCATAGCTGGGATATTTATACTCATGCCGGAAAAGTTTTGCATCATCCCAGTTCCAAGAACTCCTGAAGATAGATGTTGACTGTGGATATTGTATTACAGACACAGTCCCTTTGACTGTTAAGAGATGTCACTAAACCCACCCAAAGATGTAAACAACCATGCATGAGCAGCACCTATTAGACGGATGGGCTCCGACAGCCAATAAGTTCGAGTCACTCCACCTGGAAATAGAGGACATACAGAGATACAGGAACTACTAATGACAATCCTCGCTCAAGCCACCCAAGGGCTACTACTGCAGTGGATGACTGCTAGTTATGGATTATGGCTCATAGGAACCCTGACAGCAATGCCAGAATAATGCTTTTTGTGCAGCCACAGGATGTCGTGTTATGACTCAAACTGTGCACAACAGGCTGCATGATGGGCAACTCCACTCCTTACATCCATGGTGAGGTTCATTTTTGCAACCATGACAACATGCAGTGTCTTACAGATGGGTCCAACAACATGCTGAACAGACCACTCAGGATTGGCATTACATTTTCTTCACTAATGAGTATCATATATGCCTTCAACCACACAATCGTTGGAGACGTGTTTAGAGGCAACATGGTGAAGCTGAACACCTAAGACACACTGTCCAGCAGGTGTAGTTTCATTATGTGGGACTGATGTATGTTGCTGCTGGTCATGGAAGGCATCATAATGGCTGCATGATACATGAATGCCATTCTCCAACCAATGGTGCAAAGATATCGGCAGCATATTCATGAGGCATTAATTGTTGTGGACGAGAATTCATACCCCCATGAATGTTTTCCTTCAGGATAATTATATTGTTTAACTAGAGTGGCCAGCATGCTCTCCAGACAGAACCCATCAAACTTGTCTGGGATGGATTGAAAATGGCTGTTTATGGATAACATGACCCGCCAACCACTCTTGGGGATCTATGCCAAATCGCCATTGAGGACTGTGACAATCTGGACCAACAGTGCCTTGATGAACTTGTGGATGGTATGCCATGACAAATACAGGCATGCATCAATGCAAGTGGATGTGCTATTGGGTATTAGAGGTACCAGTGTATACAGAAATCTGGACCCCTACCTGTGAAGGTATCACTGTATAGTGGTACAACATGCAGTGTGTGGTTTTTATGAGCAATAAAAAGGGCAGAAATGTTGTTTATGTTGATTTCTATTCCAGTTTTCTGTACAGGTTCTCTACTCTCCAACTCTAGGGAATGAGGTTATGCAAAACTTTTTTGATGTGTGTATTAGAATAAAAGTTGAAACTACATATAAAATTAAGGAACGGAATTTTAATTGCACTGTCTACCAACATATTGACATTATAAAGTCCCCAGATACAATTATTGACTTTTTCTCTCCACATAAGATGCTCAGTCTAATTTATAAAAATGTCTGGATCACAGTTCTTGTTTCTAGAACACTTTCACAGCTGCCACACTTTCTATACCAAGAAGTCCCTTCCATACAGCCTAGTCATCCATGGCTGTTGCATCAGTAGTGATGAGCAGTTCCTCTGAAAATATGCTGAGGATCTGACTGAGGCTTTCACAGATTGTTATTACCTTCCCAGCTTCGTACAACAACACATCCCCGTGCCTTATTGCTCCAGTCACCCACCACCTCGTTAAGGTACAGCATTCCACTCATGACATGGTAGCACAATCAGGACTGGAGCAACCATATCATATTCTCCTTCTCCCCTGCAGGTCCGGGGTTTAGAGTAGTCCCAAGGTATTCCTGCCTGTCGTACAAGGTGACTAAAAGGAGTTTCACATGTTTCAGCCTTTATGTGATGGCCCCCTGTAGGGTTTGACTTCCATTCTTCAAACTTTTCCGAAAGAATGAGCCAATTGGAGAAGGGAGCTTTAAAAGGTCCATCGTGTCCTTCGTGAATTAAGATCTTTAGACCCGTGACCACACAGGCATTGTGCTGCTGATGCCTGCACTGTTAACTCCCTGCATATGCCAAGGGGTAGATGCCCATCTTCCTGGGGCATCAGGACTCCCAGCAAAGGCCATCCTATCAGGTGGCCCCTGGTCAGAGTGGGCGGCATCAGTGTGGATGACAAACGATGAAGCGCAGTCCATCATCTCTTGCTGGTGGTGAAACACCAGCAGTTTCTAAGCTATCACAAGCACAATTCAACACACAAAAGTACAACAAGTAAGAGCTTAAATGTGGTCCAGGGTACCACATTTCACAGAGACATTCTTTTGCAGTCCAAAATTGAGCTGCATGCCAAGATTGTGGTTGCCCATCACATCACAATACTCCATGTGCACTGCCTTCCACCTGTGTCAACTGCAGAGAGCACCATTCACCTTGCTCACCTGACTGCAGGATTCTCCAGAAAGATAGGAGAATCCTAGAGTAGAAGACCCTGGACTGAATGACCTACACTGAGGCTAAGAGAAAATTTGAACACATGCATCCTGTGTGTATGACATAGTCTTGCACCACCCCTACAACAGTTCTGACACCATGAGCTCTGCCAACCCAGGTCACCTCTCAGAGCTGGTAGACTCACCTGCCCCCTTGATGTTGGAGAGCATTTCCATCCCTGTTGATCCTGCACCACCTACTTGAGGAGCAACACCCCCCCCCCCCGCCCCCCACCGCTACCATCATTGCGCAACAATCAAGGCTGGAGCTGGAGAAGTGTAAGTGTTCTTCAGCTTCTCTCCCTAGGAAGTGGTCCCTTGGGTCACTCCATTCCTAGGTATCTTCTAGTGGGAAACATGCTGACCAGGGTAGTTGACTTACACCTTCTAGAGCACGTTGGGTGGCACGGGATACATGTGGACGTGCATTGTCCTGTTGGAACAGCCAGTTCCCTTGCCGGTCTAGGAATGGTAGATCGATGGGTTCAATGACGGTTTGGATGTATCGTGCACTATTCAGTGTCCCCTCGACGATCACCAGAGGTGTACAGCCAGTGTAAGAGATTGCTCCCCACACCATGATGCTGGGTGTTGGCCCTATGTGCCTCGGTCGTATGCAGTCCTGATTGTGGCGCTCACCTGCACGGCACCAAACACGCATACGACCATCATTGGCACCATGCCAGAAGCAACTCTCATCGCTGAAGACGACACGTTTCCATTCGTCCCTCCATTCACACCAGTCGCGACACCACTGGAGGCGGGGTGCACGATGTTGGGGCGTGAGCGGAAGACGGCCTAACGGTGTGCGGGACCGTAGCCCAGCTTCATGGAGACGGTAGCGAATGGTCCTCACCGATACCCCAGGAGCAACAGTGTCCCTAATTCGCTGGGAAGTGGCGGTGTGGCCCCCTACGGCACTGCGTAGGATCCTACGGTCTTGGCGTGCATCTGTGCGTCGCTGTGGTCCGGTCCCAGGTCGACGGTCACGTGCACCTTCCGCCGACCACTGGCGACAACATCGATGTACTATGGAGACCTCACGCCCCACGTGTTGAGCAATTTGGCTGTATGTCCACCCGGCCTCCCGCATGCCCACCATACGCCCTCGCTCAAATTCCGTCAACTGCACATACGGTTCACGTCCATGCTGTCGCGGCTTGCTACCAGTGTTAAAGACTGCGATGGAGCTCCGTATGCCATGGCAAACTGGTTGACACTGACGGCGGCGATGCACAAATGCTGCGCAGCTAGCGCCATTCGATGGCTAACACCGCGGTTCCTGGTGTGTCCGCTGTGCCGTGCGTGTGATCATTGCTTGTACAGCCCTCTCGCAGTGTCCGGAGCAAGTATGATGGGTCTGACACACCGGTGTCAATGTGTTCTTTTTTCCATTTCCAGGAGTGTAGATCTCGCCAGACCCTCTCACATGATGGATATAGACTATTCAGGCAATAAATCAGTGGAAGCAGGTGACTGTGAGCCATACAGTGCTTCACTGAATTTTCCGTGCCTTCCCAGTCTCACGATGTCATCGTCCAGTGGAACTGTGGTGTTTTTATCCACTGCCTGGCTGAGCTACAGCAACTGTTGAGGTTTAAACCTGCTATCTGCATTGCCCTCCAGTAAACCTGGTTCCCTGCCCTCCGTCACTATAAGGCATATTACAGCAACCACAGTGACTATAATCGATTGACAAGTGGAGTTTGCGTTTATGTTCTAAACTCAGTATGTAGTTAACATGTGCCCCTTCAAAACTCTCTTGAAGCTGTGGCTGTCAGAATAAAGATGATGCAGGAAATAACTATCTGCAATGTATATCTTCATCTAGATGGTGCAGTACCCCTGAATGTATTAGCTGCACTAATTACAAAGTGGAAGCTCTTCAGTGCTCTTGCGCATTGCACCGACACAGTTCCTGGGTCTGGCCGCATCCACAGCTAGGTGATTAAACATATCTCATCTGACTACAAGTGACATATAATCATCATCATCAACCGGCTATGGCGAGATTGTGTAAAAACGCACTTGATGTTGACAGCTATCATCCCATCTGCCACACCAATGTTCCTAAAAAGCAATGCCACAAGAGTGAGAATAAAACGGGTGAAATGTGTAACACAAAACAGAAAGAAAGGAAAAGCCATAAGAATGAAGGGCACACTATGAACACTAGAAGGAACAAAAGAGGACAAGAAAACAACAGAAGAGAGTAAAACATGAAAGCAGATTACAGTGGCTGGCAACCACGAGAATAGAAAGGGAAAGCCAGTGACTCTGCAACACATTAAAAACTCAACCGTAAAGCACTAGGCTGGAGTACACAGAGGGTCAAACGATACACTAAACCCTACATAGAACTATAAAACCCATTCTCACGGATAAAATGTAAAACTGAAGATGCTGTGGAGTCATTGTGTCCAACACCGAAGGCAGGTTGGTGGGAAAGTTGAAAGTCTGTCACAGAGCGGCTAAATGTGAGTAGTCCAGCAAGAGGTGGACAACTGTCATTTGGAAGCCACAGCGACACTTAGGTGGCTTCTCGCAACAGAGTAGTTAACCATGCATTAGCTTCATATAGTCAATGCAGAGCCGGCAGAGGATGACTGATTCCCTGGGAGAGGCCTGCCTGGAAGACTTCCACACATTCATAGCCTCCTTAATGACATGCAATTTGTTGTGTGTGCTGTTATGCCATTCCATCTCCCAAAGCCAGAAAACCCCATGGTGTAAGACAGAATGTAGGTCAGCTTCAGACAATGCCTATCTCCAGAAGCACTTTCCACGTCGCCTGTTTGGGAGCCATTCCGTGGTTTTTCAGTGGACCCCAGGACACGTCATATTCCTTGGCTATGAACTTGCTGATAGGCAGATGTGAGAAAATGCAAATCACCAAAATGTAAGTAGTTACTCTTTTTAAAAAAAATTGTGAATTTAACTGTGTAATAATATAAAACTAACACAACTGCATCGTTATAAATCCCACCGATGATACCTTAGAACAGGAGAATGTGAAAAGTGTACGGGATAAATAAAGTAACTAGCAGCAGGATAAGGCAGCTTTATTTACAAAACAAATTTTTACATGCTTGCTGCAGAGGATGGCCACACAAACAGACTTGTTATTCATGCCATGCCAGGCATTTCCACATGGCCCATACCAGAAATTCAGAAGATTCATCTGAACATCCATAAAACCATACAACACACAAAATTGAACAAGATATGCAAATGTAACAATCTGGTACCTAAATATTCAATGTAAAAATTAAAAACAGTTCAACCACCACCCAAAAAGCAATGCATTCTGCTCAGAAAACATGGTTAAAATACGAGATAAAATCCCTAGACTCTAAAAAACAAGAGTTAAATTATGAGTTGTATAAGACATATTTACAACTCGCATACACCATAAATAACATGAAAGTTTTCTACCATCAGGTCAACAGGGTCGAAAAGCTTTCAAAACTGGTGCACAAAGAATAGAAACAGTTAATAGAAGAAAGATCAACCTACTCAAAAAACTCCAGTTACAACATATTACCTTTACTCACACACACAAATTCTACCCAAGATTAGTGAACCTTACGGACACACAGTTAAACAGTAAAGAAAGACAGCTGTTGGAGAAAGGATGAAAATACAATGTAAATTTAGAAATAGATGAAGGTTACTTAGGAAATCTAATTATAGAAGCATAAAGTGTTTTGACAAGGGATGATAGGAATGAAAATAGCAGTGTCAGCATTGGATTAACTAGAGAACCAGTAAAAAAAGAAATCCAGAATATAATAAGCAGCATCAAAATGCAACAACACAAAAACAACAAAACCTCAGATCTGCAACTCTAGGAAAAATTATGAAAAAACTACAAAAACAAAATGTTATCATTTTAAAATAATAATTCCAATCCCAAAGAAAGCAGGTGTTGACAGATGAGAAAATTACCAAACAATCAGTTTAATAAGTGACAGCTGCAAAATACTAACACGAAAGTTTTACAGACGAATGGAAGAACTAGTAGAAGCCGACCTCGGGAAAGATCAGTTTGGATCCCGTAGAAATACTGGAACACATGAGGCAATACTGACCTTACGACTTATCTTAGAAGAAAGATTAAGGAAAGGCAAACCTATGTTTCTAGCAATTGTAGACTTAGAAAAAAGCTTTTGACAATGTTGATTGGAATACTCTCTTTCAAATTCTAAAGGTAGCAGGGGTAAAATACAGGGAGCAAGGCTATTTGCAATTTGTACAGAAACCAGATGGCAGTCATAAGAGTCGAGGGGCATAAAAGGGAAGCAGTGGTTGGGAAGGGAGTGAGACAGGGTTGTAGCCTCTCACTGATGTTATTCAATCTGTATATTGAGCAAGAAGTAAAGGAAACAAAAGAAAAATTCAGAGTAGGTATTAAAATCCATGGAAAAGAAATAAAAACTTTGAGGTACGCCGATGACATTGTAATTCTGTCAGAGTCAGCAAAGGACTTGGAAGAGCAGTTGAATGGAATGGACAGTGTCCTGAAACGAGGATATAAGATGAAAATCAACAAAAGCAAAATGAGGATAAAGGAATGTAGTCGAATAAAGTCGGGTGATGCTGAGGGAATTGGATTAGGAAATGAGACACTTAAAGTAGTAAATGAGTTTTGCTATTTGGGGAGCAAAATAACTGATGATGGTTGAAGTAGATATCATATAAAATGTAGACTGTCAATGGCAAGGAAAGCGTTTATAAAGAAGAGAAATTTGTTAACATCGAGTATAGATTTAAGTGTCAGGAACTCTTTCCTGAAAGTATTTGTATGAAGTGTAGCCATGTATGGAAGTGAAACATGGATGATAACTAGTTTGGACAAGAAGAGAATAGAAGCTTTCGAAATGTGGTTCTAGAGAAGAATGCTGAAGGTTAGATGGGTAGATCACGTAACTAATGAGGAGGTATTGAATAGGATTGGGGAGAAGAGAAGTTTGTGGCACAACTTGACTAGAAGAAGGGATCTGTTGGTAGGACATGTTCTGAGGCATCAAGGGATCACCAATGTAGTATTGGAGGGCAGCGTGGAGGGTAAAAATCATAGAGGGAGACCAAGAGAAGAATACACTAAGCAGATTCAGAAGGATGTAGGGTGCAGTAGGTACTGGGAGATGAAGAAGCTTGCACAGGATAGAGTAGCATGGAGAGCTGCATCAAACCAGTCTCAGGACTGAAGACCACAACAACAACAACAACAACAACAACAACAACAACATTTTAAAAGGAGACAAGGGGACCACAATATTACTGATACACAAAGAACAATACATTGAAAAAACACAAGAAATCATTTTACAAAATAGCATTACAAATTTAAAATCAGACATGACATTCAGATTAAAGACAAAAGTACAAAAAAAAAAAAAAAACAACACACTCTGAAAAGTATTGACATCATACTGGATAACATAGAGAAAAGAAAGCTGTCATATATCAGTCCCACTGCGCTGGTTCTCCAAAGCCAACCAAAAATCCACAAACCGAATCTTCTGTGAGGCCAGTACTGGATTTCAGAAAATCCCCCCCACTTCAAAGCTTGCAGGATACATGTTAAAATTTCTGTCTGTAAATTTCAAATTACAAGAAGACAGAACTATTAAAAACACTACCCAGCAAATACAACAAACAAAAGATATAACCCTCCTTTCATTTGTTATAGAAAACATGTATTGCAACATACCAGTACCAGAAATGGTTCAAATGGCTCTGAGCACTATGGGACTTAACATCTGAAGTCATCAGTCCCCTAGATCTTAGAACTACTTAAACCTAACTAACCTAAGGACAACACACACACAGTCATGCCTGAGGCAGGATTCGAAATTGCAACCTTAGTGGCTGTGTGGTTCCTGACTGATGCGCCTAGAATTGCTTGGTCACACCGGCCAGGAGTACCATAAGTAATAGAAATTATAGATAAGTACATGAAAACTTATAGTCACCTTCCTGATGAACAGATTAAGGAAATATGCACACTAATAAAGCTCATAACTTAACAAAATTACCTCAAATTCAGTAATGAATTTTATTTAGAAGGAGATGGATTACCAATTGGGTCCCCAGTTTCAGAAGCCTTAGCAGATATTTTTGTAAACCACATTTAACAGATCATTTTCACAAAAATATTAGCAAAAGAATACAACATATTATATTGGTTCAGATACATGGATGACATCCTTTGCTTAACAGATGTACCACAAAGAAAAATTGAAAAACTACATACTGACATCAGCAAGATCCATAAAAATATAAAATTCACAATTGAAAGAGAACAGAACAACCAAATTAACTTCCTGGATATTACAATAAAGAAACAGAACCATAAGCATATGTTTGAAATTTACCGTAAACCCACAGCAACAGACAATATGATTCATCAATCCTCTAACCACCCGTACACACAAAAGCAAACAGCACTTCAACACATGCTCCACAGACTCAACACAGTACCACTTGCCAAAGAGGCTACCAAAAAGAATTTGACATAATGATGCAGGAGGCACAAAATAATGGTTACAACAGTAACACAGTAACACAGTAACAAAGCTTAACAACAAAATTAAAAGTAAAATAAAAGCAGAAAGCTCCAAACCACAGACAACAACACAACAGAACCAAACACAAACATGCAGTCCCATAACAACTGCACAGGATAATAAGAAAAAGTTGAAACAAAACAATAGATGGTACACAGTGACATACAAATGCAAACTCACCTATCAAATCACCAATATTTTCCAGGGACAAGGAATAAACATAGCAGACACAACAGACAGTTCTATGCAAAAATACACCCCAAAACTGACTAATAACAGAGACATATACCAGAAAGCAGGTATATATCAGCTACAGTGTAACACTTGTGAAGGCAGTTACATAGAGCAAACAGGGGAACATTTGATGTCAGATAAAAAAACACATGAGAGTTTGGAAATATGGGACAAACCACATCACATTTGCAGAATGCCTAAGAGAAAAATACCACAAACCAACCACTAGAGACAATGACATAAAATAATTACAATCGACAGTAAAACAACACCTCCTAATAATGCAAGAAAATTACCACATACAGAAAACCAAAGCAGAAGGTAAAATCCTGTTGAATGACCAAGTACACATGCCAAGCCATTCATTATTTAAAATAATAGAATACCATCTGCAAAAAGGATTAATAAAATAATACAATCCAATATAATAATAATAGAATCCAAAAAATCCATGAACCCCTCCACAGAATATTGAAAGGAAAAGTCAAATCAGCTGTCACTGTCACCAAAGTTTTCAACCACTCACTGATAGCTTGTACTCCCCCCTCCACTGCCCCCCCCCCCCACTCAAATTAAAACTCGTCTGCTCTATCCCCCTCCCTCCCTCTCTCTCCATCGTACGCACACACAGTAGAAACATCAGAAATAGAAGTTAGTCTCGAACATATACTTCGTTACATTTGCAACAAATAGGTAAATTTCTCAAAGAAGATGAAACAAATAATAGAGTTGCGATATTTACGTTGAAAAAAACAGTGTACGACGAAATAGTTGTATTGAGTGACAAAAGAACAATAGTCGACCACAGAAAGGGGAGAAATATGGTGAATGGTGTATGGAAGGTGAGAACACAAAGATGTGATTATATGGCAGTGATAAAAGTGGTAGTGTGACCTCCAGACCAGATGTGAGGATAAGAAAATTAGCAAATCATAAGTAATTACTTTTTTTTTACAATGTGAACTGTTTAATAATCTAAAACTAACAAAATTGTATCATTATATATCCCACTGATGATGCCTTAGAACAGGAGAAGGCGAAACACATATGGGATAAATAAAATAACTAGCAGAAGGAAAAGAAAGCTTTATTTACAAACCAAAAATATATATCACAGTACCCTGGAATGGGGAATGTATTAAGCACTATCTTTTACATCCCTTCCACAATAGTATTCCACTGACCACTGAACCTAGAGAATATCATTAGTACACAACCCCTGCTAGCTGCCCTTTACCTCGTGGCTCATGCCCCTGTAATAGACATAGATGCAAGACTTGTCCCATACATCCTCCCTCCACCACCTACTCCAGTCCACTCACAATTGTCACTTGTCCAATAAAAGAGAATGCTACCTGTGAAACCAGTCATGTGATCTAAGAGCTAAGCTGCAACCACTGAGCTGTATTTTATGTCGACACGGCAACTGACAAAATGTATGTTCACATGAATGACAACCAAAATCCTGTGATGAAGAAACAGTTGGGCCAATCAATTGCTGAGCATGCTGCACGGCATGATATTTGTCATTTCAGTGACTGCTTCACAGCCTGTGCCTTCTGGATTCTTCCCACCAATACCAACTTTTCTGAATTGCACTAGTGGGAACTCTCCCTACAGTATAGCCTACATTTAAGTAACCCTCAACCTTCATTAGTCACTGTCTACCACCAAACTATACCATTCCTTGTTCCCATTCCAGAACTCAATTCCAGGAATGCACCCACAGTTTCTATAGCTACCTCCTTTTCAGATGGCCCTCCCGCCCCCCTGCCAACATCTGTCTAATCTCCTGACTCCAACTAGCTGCCGTACCCTCTCCCCGCTTTGTCCCTGTAACCGTCCACAAGCAGCACATAACTGTCCCCCTACCCTGCTATCTCTCCCTGCCCCATTCTCCTCCTTCCCCACCACCTGTTTGCTTCTCCCACCATGTGCTTCTGCTTGCAGTCTGGTCTTGGGTGCCAGAGCTTGTGTGCTTTTGTGTTTGTTTTCCTTGCTCTGATGAAGATTTGTTATGATTATTAATATGCAGCCAATATGCAAGGTATCAACATTCTATTAAGGAATGGGATTATCATTGTCTACCGTCAAAGAAAAGCTCTACAGTTGGGTGCATTTCCTTGAAGAAGCTTCTGGCTTTGAAACATTTAAAACAATGTGGGCTCAATCTTATTTCTGTTATCTCTCTCTGAAAATAATGCTAATAATCAAGAACATAGATTTAAGATTATTTCTATTTTCTTTCATCTGTGGTCAGATTCTACATATTTCCAAAAATTTACTTATTTTCAGTTTTAATATCTATTGAGCAATAGTGACTGTTTACTAGCACTGAAGTTAACTAAAACAAAACAATAGTTGTTAGCAACACTATCCCACAAGGATTTTTGCGCATGATCTTTCACACAGCGCTGAAGATTAGTTCCCACTGTCATATTTGTAGTCCTCTACTATTTCATGTTTCAGGTTCAGAACCCACTAAATTATTCAGATGTTCATCATCATGATGATGGTTCAAGTAAGGTTAAACCATGTAATGGATAGAATGGGAACTTCATTGCAGAAGACAATAGAAAATATAACATAGGTGTTATGTCACATCAATAGTTGTGATACAAGCCGTTCAGAAGCTGTACAGTTTCAAGGGTCAGCACCTGAAATTGCTGTTGATAGTTCCGTCCTTAAAACGGATAGCCAGAAGTTTCTTTTATAAGTTCAAAATTATGAGCTCACCAATCTTTAATCATGTCTTTAAGATCCTATTGGGTATGACCTGATCTCTTACAGTTTCTAATGGTGTATGCAGACAGGTACTTAGTATGGACATCTGTGGAGCACAATACTTATTATCTCTTCAGAAAGTAATTGTGCACACAATACAGATGAAGTGATCAAAGTTGTTTCACATACAGTTAAGTAAAACACGGCAAAGAATGGTTGTTGTAAACACAAATATCATTAAATAAAACTGAAACACACACATAATGATATTTATTGCTCATAATTGTAAAATAAGTTCTCTCAGCCTGACTTAAATGAATGGAGAGGCAACACAAATAATTCCCAAGAGTGGTCTAGAATGCAGCCTAGCTAAACTGAAGCCATACCTGAAGAAGATTAACAGCACAATCAAGAGAGTGGAGTGAATGTAGGCCGTAAACAGATTTGTTCTATGGTATTAATGAACTGTGTTAATTTATTATTGTTTACAAAACCTGTGCTAAGTTTTATTGGCTGTGGATATTGTCATTATATTTTGTTTGTAGCAGTATGTTACTTCGCATGAGCAGCGTCTATTCAAAAGTTCAATTCTAATTTATGCCTATGCATTGGAAATCAAGGGCTTATTATTATTATGGGACCCATCTTGCATATTAAAATGTAGTTACTGAAAAATCTGTAATTTGTAATTCAGGACTCTTGGTCATTAGTACTGGTGTCAATAGAAATTAGAAAAATCAGATGATCAAAAGTGTATCAACAGATCCTGGAAATTCACAGCAATATGTCCATAACTGGCACTACAAATCTGGATAAAGTTAAACTAACAATTATCAATATCTGTTAATGCATATAACAAAGAAAGTTGCTGTGACTTACCAAATGAGGAAGTGCTGGTAGATAGACACAATAAAAAATACACAAACACACACACAAATTTCAATCTTTCAAAACCCAAAGTTGAAGCAACCTTGGGTTGCGAAAGCTTGAAATTTGTGTGTGTATTTGTGTATTTTCCTCCCCCCATGAACCATGGACCTTGCTGTTCGTGGGGAGGCTTGCGTGCCTCAGAGATACAGATGGCCGGACCGTAGGTGCAACCACAACGGAGGGGTATCTGTTGAGAGGCCAGACAAACGTGTGGTTCCTGAAGAGGGGCAGCAGCCTTTTCAGTAGTTGCAGGGGCAACAGTCTGGATGATTGACTGATCTGGCCTTGCAACATTAACCAAAACGGCCTAGCTGTGCTGGTACTGCGAACGGCTGAAAGCAAGGGGAAACTACAGCCGTAATTTATCCCGAGGACATGCAGCTTTACTGTATGATTAAATGATGATGGCATCCTCTTGGGTAAAATATTCCGGAGGTAAAATAGTCCCCCATTCGGATCTCCGGGCGGGGACTACTCAGGAGGATGTTGTTATCAGGAGAAAGAAAACTGGCGTTCTACGGATCGGAGCGTGGAATGTCAGATCCCTTAATCGGGCAGGTAGGTTAGAAAATTTAAAAAGGGAAATGGATAGGTTAAAGTTAGATATAGTGGGAATTAGTGAAGTTCGGTGGCAGGAGGAACAAGACTTCTGGTCAGGTGACTACAGGGTTATAAACACAAAATCAAATAGGGGTAATGCAGGAGTAGGTTTAATAATGAATAGGAAAATAGGAATGCGGGTAAGCTACTACAAACAGCATAGTGAACGCATTATTGTGGCCAAGATAGATACGAAGCCCACACCTACTACAGTAGTACAAGTTTATATGCCAACTAGCTCTGCAGATGATGAAGAAATTGAAGAAATGTATGATGAAATAAAAGAAATTATTCAGATAGTGAAGGGAAACGAAAATTTAATAGTAATGGGTGACTGGAATTCGAGTGTAGGAAAAGGGAGAGAAGGAAACATAGTAGGTGAATATGGATTGGGGCTAAGAAATGAAAGAGGAAGCCGCCTAGTAGAATTTTGCACAGAGCACAACTTAATCATAGCTAACACTTGGTTTAAGAATCATGAAAGAAGGTTGTATACGTGGAAGAACCCTGGAGATACTAAAAGGTATCAGATAGATTATATAATGGTAAGACAGAGATTTAGGAACCAGGTTTTAAGTTGTAAGACATTTCCAGGGGCAGATGTGGACTCTGACCACAATCTATTGGTTATGACCTGTAGATTAAAACTGAAGAAACTGCAAAAATGTGGGAAATTAAGGAGATGGGACCTGGATAAACTGAAAGAACCAGAGGTTGTCCAGAGTTTCAGAGAGAGCATAAGGGAACAATTGACAGGATTAGGGGAAAGAAATACAGTAGAAGAAGAATGGGTAGCTCTGAGGGATGTAGTAGTGAAGGCAGCAGAGGATAAAGTAGGTACAAAGACGAGGGCTGCTAGAAATCCTTGGGTAACAGAAGAAATATTGAATTTAATTGATGAAAGGAGAAAATATAAAAATACAGTAAATGAAGCAGGCAAAAAGGAATACAAACGTCTCAAAAATGAGATCGACAGGAAATGCAAAATGGCTAAACAGGGATGGCTAGAGGACAAATGTAAGGATGTAGAAGATTATCTCACTAGGGGTAAAATAGATACTGCCTACAGGAAAATTAAAGAGACCTTTGGAGAGAAGAGAACCACGTGTATGAATATCAAGAGCTCAGATGGCAGCCCAGTTCTAAGCAAAGAAGGGATGACAGAAAGGTGGAAGGAGTATATAGAAGGTTTATACAAGGGCGATGTACTTGAGGACAATATTATGGAAATAGAAGAGGATGTAGATGAAGACAAAATGGGAGATACGATACTGCGTGAAGAGTTTGACAGAGCACTGAAAGACCTGTGTCGAAACAAGGCCCCCAGAGTATACAACATCCCATTAGAACTACTGACGGACTTGGGAGAGCCAGTCATGACAAAACTCTACCAGTTGGTGAGCAAGATGTATGAGACAGGCGAAATACCCTCAGACTTCAAGAAGAATATAATAATTCCAATCCCAAAGAAAGCAGGTGCTGACAGATGTGAAAATTACCGAACTATCAGTTTAATAAGCCACAGCTGCAAAATACTAATGCGAATTCTTTACAGACGAATGGAAAAACTGGTAGATGCGGACCTCGGGGAGGATCAGTTTGGATTCCGTCGAAATGTTGGAACACGTGAGGCAATACTGACCTTAAGACTTATCTTAGAAGAAAGATTAAGAAAAGGCAAACCTACGTTTCTAGCATTTGTAGACTTGGAGAAAGCTTTTGACAATGTTGACTGGAATACTCTTTTTCAAATTCTAAAGATGGCAGGGGTAAAATACAGGGAGTGAAAGGCTATTTATAATTTGTACAGAAACCAGATGGCAGTAATAAGAGTCGAGGGGCATGAAAGGGAAGCAGTGGTTGGGAAAGGAATGAGACAGGGTTGTAACCACTCCCCGATGTTATTCAATCTTTATATTGAGCAAGCAGTAAAGGAAACAAAAGAAAAATTTGGAGTAGGTATTAAAATTCATGGAGACGAAGTAAAAACTTTGAGGTTCGCCGATGACATTGTAATTCTGTCAGAGACGGCAAAGGACTTGGAAGAGCAGTTGAACGGAATGGACAGTGTCTTGAAAGGAGGATATAAGATGAACATTAACAAAAGCAAAACGAGGATAATGGAATGTAGTCAAATTAAATCGGGTGATGCTGAGGGAATTAGATTAGGAAATGAGACACTTAAAGTAGTAAAGGAGTTTTGCTATTTAGGAAGTAAAATAACAGATGATGGTCGAAGTAGAGAGGATATAAAATGTAGACTGGCAATGGCAAGGAAAGCGTTTCTGAAGAAGAGAAATTTTTTAACATCGAATATAGATTTATGTATCAGGAAGTCGTTTCTGAAAGTATTTGTTTGGAGTGTAGCCATGTATGGAAGTGAAACATGGACGATAACTAGTTTGGACAAGAAGAGAATAGAAGCTTTCGAAATGTGGTGCTACAGAAGAACACTGAAGATAAGATGGATAGATCACATAACTAATGAGGAGGTATTGAATAGGATTGGGGAGAAGAGAAGTTTGGGGCACAACTTGACTAGAAGAAGGGATCGGTTGGTAGGACATGTTTTGAGGCATCAAGGGATCACAAATTTAGCATTGGAGGGCAGCGTGGAGGGGAAAAATCGTAGAGGGAGACCGAGAGATGAGTACACTAAGCAGATTCAGAAGGATGTAGGTTGCAGTAGGTACTGGGAGATGAAGCAGCTTGCACAGGATAGAGTAGCATGGAGAGCTGCATCAAACCAGTCTCAGGACTGAAGACAACAACAACAACATTTGTGTATTATTTATTGCGTCTGTCTACCAGTGTTTTATCATTTGGTGAGTCACAGCATCTTTGTTTTTTATGTATATTTTTACCATGTGGAATGTTTTCCTCTATTATATTCAATATCTGTTAAGATAGTTAAGTTTACTGAAAAGAGGAAAAATAGCCCTTTAATTTGAAAGTGATCTTTCCTTCAAAATATACCTATTAACTCGTAAGACTTTGCATAAAGTATGAACTTAAATTTACCAAAAGTCTTATGTGGATCTTAATATACGTAACGGGTTTGGTGCCGCTGCTCCACACTTCTCTCCAGTGCTAAACTAGTGATCCGTTAACATCTTAGAATGCATCCTGTCCACTAATCCTTTCTTTTAGTCAGCTTGTGTAGGAAATTTCTTTTCTCTCCAAGTCCATTCACCCATCTTATGTTCAGCATACATCTTTAGCACCACATTTCAGAAGCTTCTATTCTCATCCTGTCTAAGCTGTTTGATATCCATGTTCCACTTCGTATATGCCAACAATCAACACAAATTTTTCCAGAAAAATCTTTGTAACACCTAAATCTATAAACATGTTGTGAATATTGCAGTTCCATGTTGTGAATATTTCAGTTGTCCTTATTTCTGTGTCTAAGAAAATTAGAGAGAAATTTCCACTCTCTTTTTTTTTTCGGGCATGTTCATAGCTGTGTTTTCACACAAACCTGTTTCAGCATTTTCTGTACTATCTGAAGATAGCAAAAAAAAAGTGCTGAAAAATGTCTCACTGAAAACAAAGCTACAAAGGTGTCTTGCATAAAGTGCAATTACTCTACAACCTAAGTTTATATTCAATGCTCCAAAATTTCTCTTCTTCAGAAACACTTTCCTCTCCATTGTCTGCCTAGATTTTATATCATCTCTACCTTGAACATCATTAGCGATTTTGCTGCCCAAATAGCAAAAATCATCATCTTTAAGTGTCTCATTCATTAATCTAATTCCCTCACATCACCTGATTTAATTTGACTACATTCTATTATCTTCTTTTGCTTTTGTTTATGTTCATATCATATCTTCCTTTCAAGAACTGTCCATTCCGTGCAACTGCTCTTGCAGGTCCTTTGCTGTCTCTGACAGAATTACAATGTTGTCAGCAAACCTCAAAGTTTTTATTTCTTCTCCATGTATTTTAATTCCTATTCTGAACTTTTTTTTTGTTTCTTTTACTGGTTGCCCAATATACAGTCTGAATAACGTCATGTATAGGCTACAACCCTGTGTCACTTGCTCCCCAACCACTTCTTCCCTTTCATGCCCCTCAACTGTTATAGCTGCCATCTGGTTCTGTAAAAATTTTAAATAGTGTTTCACTCCCTGTATTTGATCCCTGCTTCATAATTTGAAGGAGAGTATTCCAGTCAACATTGTCAAAAGCTTTCTCTAAGTCTACAAATGGTAGAAACATAGGTTTGCCTTAACTTAATGCATCTTCTAAGATAAGTTGTAGGGTCAGTATTGTCACATGTGGTCCTACATTTCTCCAGAATCCAAAGTTATCTTCTATGAAGTCAGTATCTGCTGCTTTTTGGTCCTTTTATAAAGAATTTGTGTTTGTATTCTGCAACGACAAATTCCTAAACTGACAGTTTGGGAATATTCACACCCTCAGCACCTTATTTCTTTGGAAGTGAAATTAATACATTCTTAGTGAAATTTGTGGATATTTAACCAGTTTCGTACATCTAGCACAGCAAATGGAATAATTTTGTCATTGTTGTCTCTCCCAATGCTATCGGTAGTTTTGACAGAATGTTATCTACCCCTGGGTACTTGTTTCCTTGTTTCACTGTGAGTCTTCAGTGCTCAGTCAAATGCTTCTCACAGTATATCTCCCTTGTTACCTTCATCTGTCTCTTCTACTATTTGTATGATGTTGCCCTCAGATATATCTCCCTTGTATAGATCCCCTATACACCAATGAGCCAAAACATTATGACCACTGCCAACTGTGATGTCGGACGCCACCTGATAGCATTACAGGCATATGACACTCTAAAAACAGTAAGTAAGTGGGAAGCAGATGCATATGGGGATCACCCTAATGAAGATACAGGTCCTCACAGCTTTACTTCTGCCAGTATCTCGTCTCCTATCTTCCAAACTTTACAGAAGCTCTCCTGTGAACCTTGCAGAACTAGCACTCCTGAAAGAAAGGATACTGCGAAGATATGGCTTAGCCACAGCCTGGGGGATGTTTCCAGAACAGTTTTAATCTGCCAGAAAGTTTCATATCAGTGCACACTCCACTGCAGAGTGAAAATCTCATTCTGGAAACATCCCCCAGGCTGTGGCTAAGCCATGTCTCCGCAATATCCTTTCTTTCAGGAGTGCTTATTCTGCAAGGTTCGCAGGAGAGCATCTGTAAAGTTTGGAAGGTAGGAGCCGAGATACTGGCAGAAGTAAAGCTGTGAGGACCGGGCGTAAGTCATGCTTTGGTAGCTCAGATGGTAGAGCACTTGCCCACAAATGGCAAAGTTTCTGAGTTTGAGTCTCAGTAGGGCACACAGTTTTAATCTGCCAGGAAGTTTCATATCAATGCACACTCAGCTGCAGAGTGAAAATCTCATTCAGGAAATCAACAAAATTATTGTATTGTGAGGGGGCTTTGTGCAGCTTCTGTCCCATAAAGCACTTAGGATTATGGATGAAATGGGATGACCGTTGCTTTGTAGTAACCATACCATTACAGTGTAATAGAGTGAGAGGAGCTTGCTGGAGCTTCTTTCAGAAATAATTCACATAGGGTTTTGGCTGAAGTGTGATGATTGTGACTTTGTAGTAACTATACCAACAGGATGATAGTATTGTGAGGGGAGTTTTCTGAAGCTCCTTTCAGAAATTATTCACATAGGACTATGAATGAAATGCAATGATTGTGGCTTTTTAGTAACTGTACCAAAACTCGTGGTATTGGTCGGAAAGCTTTTTACAGTTTCTTTTGTAAATAATTCACATAGGACTACGAATGAGATGAGATGATTGTGGCTCATTAGTAATTATACTGGAAAAGTGATAGTATTGTGAGGGGAGCTTTCTGCGGCTTCTTTCAGGAATAAATCACATAGGCTTATGGATGAAATGCTATGATTGTGGCTTTGTAATAGCTATACCAACAGATTGATACTTGAGTGAGAGGAACTTGCTGCACCTTCTTTCAGAAATAATACACATATGGTTATGGATTAAATGCAATGGTTGTATGTCTTCAGTAACTATAACAACAAAGTGATAGTATTGTGAGGGAATCTTCCTGCAGCTTCTTTAAGAAATAAATCTCATAGTGTTATGGGTGAGATGCCCTGTATGTGGTTTTGTTGTAGCTATAGCAACAAAATGATTCTACAGTGAGAGTACCTTTGTGCAGCATCTTTCAGAAATAATTCACATAGGGTTATGCATAAAATGCGATGGATATGACTTTGTAGTTACTATACCAACAAGGTGATAGTATTGTGAGCTTTCTGCAGCTTCTTTCAGAAATAATTCACATACCATTATGTGTGAAGTGCAATGATTGTCACGTTTTAATAACTATACCAACACTTTGGTTCTAGAGTGAATGGAACTTTTTGCAGATTCTTTCAGAAATATTTCACAGCATGCTATGAATCAAATGCAATAATTGTGGCTTTGTAGTAACTACACCATCAAGGTTTATAGTATTTTGAGGGGAGCGTTCTGTGGCTTCTTTCAGAAATAATTCACATGACGTTACAAATTAAATGCAATGATTGTTGCTTTGTAGCTATATGAACAGATTGATTGTTAAGGAAGAGGATCTTACTGCAGATTCTTTCAGAAATAATTCACAAAGTGTTATGAATGAAATGTGATGATTCTGGCTTTATGGTAACTACACCAAGAAAGTGATTGTAGTGTGAGAGGAGCTTTCTGCAGTTTCATCCAGAAATAATTCACATAGTGTTATGGCTCAAATGAGACGACTGTGGCTTTGTAGTAACTAACCGTGAAAGAGATTGTAGTGTGAGAGGAGCTTTCTGGAGCTTCTTCCAGAAATAATTATCATAGTGTTAAAGATGAAATGCCATGATTGTGGCATTTTTGTAACTATACCAACAAAGGGATAGTAATTTGAGAGGAGCTTTTGTCAGATTCTTTCAGAAATAATTGTCATAGGGTTATCGATAAAATGCAATGCTTGTTGCTTGTTGCGGACCTTTCCTACAAGAGAGTGCAAGAATTCAAATAGCTAGGGGCACTTTCCACTGTGAACTCATCATGTGATGCAGAGATCAATGCCAGAATACAAGCAGGAAACCGATCTTTCCACAGCCTAGCACAACTGCTTTGGTAGAAATATCTCTCCAGACAGTTCAAGATTCAACCGTACAAAACCTTTATCCAGCCTCTTGTTCTATATGGCTGTGAGATATGGAGTATCCGGAAACAGGGCTTCCATAAGCTCCTTGTTTTTGAGAGAAAAGTGCTTCGGAAGATTTTTGGTACAGTTCTGGATGCAGATACTGGGGAATGGAGGATCAGATACAATGAAGCGCTTGACGAACTATACCAGTGGCCCAACATAGCAGGTACCCTCAAAGCCAAACAAATGCAGTGGGCCGACATTGTAGCTTGGATGGAGGATCACAGATGGCCTCGGAAGCTCCTGGATTTCACACCTAAAGGAAAGAGACTTCCACGGAGACCCAAGAACCATTGGTGGAGTGGACCCCATGAAAATTTAATCCAAGTGTCAATAGATTTGGACGAATGGCAGATAGCAGCATTGGACAGAATACAGTGGAGGAGGAAGCTTGTAGATGTGTGTGGTCTACTGGGCCTGATCACGTAGTAGTAGTAGTAGTAGTAGTAGTAGTAGTATTGCTTTGTGTAAAATTTCAAACAAAGTGACAGTACTGAGAGAGGTGCTTTTGCAGCTTCCTTCAGAAATAGATCACAACTGAACCAACAATGTGTTAGTAATGTGAGAGAATCTTTCTGCAGCTTCTTTCAGAAATAATTTCCACAGGGTTATGGATGAAATGCGATGAATGTGGCCTTGTAGAAACTGTACTAACAAAGTGACAGTACTGTGAGCAGAGCTACAAGCAATTCATTTCAGCAATAATTAACGTATGGTAGTGGATGAAATCAGAAGATTCTGGCCTTGTTGTAACTATACCATGAAAGTGATAGCAGTGTGGTAGGAGCTCCCTGCAGTTCCTTTCAGAAATAATACTCATAGGGTAATGGATGAAATGTGATGATTCTGTCTTTGTAGTAACTGTAGGATCAAAGTGTAGTAGTGTGAGTGGAGCTTTCTGCAGCTCCTCTCAGAAATATTTCAGGTAGTGTAATGGATAATATGCAATGATTCTGGCTTTTTTGTAATCATACCAACAATGTGAAGCTGCTGTGGTATGAGCGTTCTGCTGATTCTCTTGAAAAAAAAAAAAAAAAAAAAAAAAATTCACATATGGAAATACATGAAATGCGATGATTCTGGCTTTGTAGTAATCATACCAACAAAGTGATCCAAATGTGGGAGAAGCTTTCTGCAGCTTCTTTCAGAAATAATTCTCACAGTGTAATGGGTGGAATGCGATGATTCTAGCTTTGTAGTAAAGATACCAACAAAAGTGTGTCTGCTGTGGGAGGAGCTTCCTGCAGCTTCTTTCAGAAGTAATTCGCATGGTGTAATTGATGAAATGTAATGATTCTGGCTTTGTAGTGTTACGAAAGTGTGGGAGGAGCTCTTTGTAGCATCATTTAGAAATAATTCTCATAGGGTAATGGATGAAATGAAATGATTCTGGCATTGTTGTAATCATAGCAACAAAGTGACACAATTGCGGCAGGACCTTTCTGCAGCTCCTTTCAGAAATAATTCACATAGGGTAATCAGAGAAATGCAATGATTGTCACTTTGTAGTAATCATACCAAGAAAACAACACAAATGTGAGAGGCATTTTCTGGAGCTTCTTCCGGAAAAAATTCAACTAGGGTAACAGATGGAATGTTGTAATTGAGGATTTGTATTAATCATACCAACAGAGTGACGCCGTTGTGGGTGGAACATTTTGCAGCTTTTTTCAGAAGTAATTCACATAGGGTAATAGATAAAAATTGATGATTCTGGCTTTGTAGTAATGACACCAACAAAGTAACGCAAATATGGGTGGAGCTTTCTGTAGCTTCTTTCAGAGAAAATGCACATAGTGTAATGGATGAAATGTTTTGATTCTGGTTTTGGAGTAATCATACCAACAATGTGACGCTGCAGTGGGAGGTTCTTTTGGCACTGCCTGTGAGAAATAATTCACATAGTCTTATGGATGAAATGAGATGATTCTGGCTTCATAGTAATCATACCAACAAAGACACGGTGCTGTGGGAGGATATTTCTGCAACTTCTTTCAGAAATAATTCACATAGCATGATGGATGAAATGGGATGATTCTCACTTTGCAGTAATCATATGAACAATGTGACTCTGCTGCCTGAGGAGCTTTCTGCAGCTTCTTTTAGAAATAGATCAGATACAGTCATGGATGAAATGTGACGATTCTGGCTTTGTTGTAATGATACCAACAAACCGATGCTGCTGCAAGAGGAGCTTTCTGCAGCTTCTTTCAGAAAATAACCACATACAGTAATGGATGAAATTGGATGATTTTGGCTTTGTAATAATCGTACGGAGAAAAAGACGCAGCTGTGCAAGACGCTTTCTGTAACTTCTTTGAGAAATAATTCACATATGGTAATGGATGAAATGCGATGATTCTGGCATTGTAGTAATCATAGCAACAAAGAGATGCTGCTGCAGGAGGAGATTTCTGCAGCATCGTTCAGAAATAATTCACTTAGGGTAATAGATGAAATAGGATGATTCTAGCTTTGTAGTAATCATAACAACAGAGAGGTGGTGAGGTGGGAGAAGCCTTCTGCAGCTTCTTTCAGAAATAATTCACATAGGATAATGGATGAAATACGATAATTCTGGCTTTGTGGTAATCATACCAACAAATAGACAATGCTGCGGGAGGAGGGACTGCAGCTTCTTTCAGAAATAATTCGCATAGGGTACTGGATGAAATGCGTGATTATGGCTTTATAGTAATCATATGAACAAAAAGATGCTGCTGTGCTAGGAGCTTTTCTGCAGCTCCTTTCAGAAATAATTCACATAGGGTAATGGATGAAATTCGATGATTCTGGCTTTGTAGTAATCAGACGAAGAAAGAGACGCTGCTGTGCAATGAGCTTTCTGCAGCTCCTTTCAGAATAATTCACATAGGGTAATGGATGAAATTCGATGATTCTGGCTTTGTAGTAATCTGATGAAAAAAGAGACACTGCGGTGGAAGGAGATTTCTGCAACTCTTTTGGGAAATAATACACATATGGTAATGAATGAAATGGAATGATTCTGGCTTTGTAGTAATCATATGAACAAAAAGAAGTTGCTATGTGAGGAGCTTTTTGCAGCTCCTTTCAAAAATAAATCACATATGCTAATGGATGAAATGCAATGAATCTGGCTTTGTAGTAACCATACCAAGAAACAGGTGGTGCTGCGAGTGAAGCCTGCTGCATCTTCTTTCAGCAATAATTCACATAGGATAATGTATGAAATGTGTTGATTCTGGCTTTGTGGTAATCATACCAACAAAGAGACGCTGCTGTGGGAGGAGCTTTCTGCAACTTCTTTCAGAGATAATTCACATAGCATGATGAATGAAATGGGATGATTCTAGCTTTGTATTAAATATACAACCATAAAGACACTGATGTAGCAGGAGCTTTATCGAACTCCTTTCAGAAATAATTCACATAGGGTAATGGATGAAATGCAATAATTCTTGCTTTGTAGTAATCATACCAATATAGGTATGCTGCTGCAGGAGGGGCTTTCTGCAGCTTCTTTCAGAAATAATTCACATATGGTAATGGATCAAATGCGATGATTCTGGCTTTGTAGTAATCATACCAACAAAGAGACGCAAATGATGGAGGAGCTTTCTGCAGCTTCTACATCTACATCTACATCTACATCCATACTCTGCAAGACACCTGACTGTGTATTTTTGGAGGGTACCCTGAGTACCTCTATCGGTTCTCCCTTCTATTCCAGTCTCGTATTGTTCATTGAAAGATGTATTGTCGGTATGCTTCTGTGTTTGCTCTAATCTCTGATTTTGCAGTCATGGTCTCTCTGCGAGGTATATGTAGGAAGTAGCAATATAATGCTTGACTCTTCGGTGAAGGTATGTTCTCGAAACTTTAACAAAAGCCCGTACCGAGTACTCTCCTGCAGAGTCTTCCACTGGAGTTTGTCTATCATCTCCGTAACCCTTTCGAGATTACTAAATCATCCTGTAACGAAGTGCGCTGCTCTCCGTTGGATCTTCCCTATCTCTTCTATCAACCCTATCTGGTATGGATCCCACACAGCTGAGCAGTATTCAAGCAGTGGGCGAACAAGCGTACTGTAAACTACTTCCTTTGTTTTCGGATTGCATTTCCTTAGGATTCTTCCATCGTATCTCAGTCTGGCATATGCTTTACTGACGATCAACTTTATATGATCATTCCATTTTAAAACACTCCTACTGCGTACTCCCAGATAATTTATGGAATTAACTGCTTCCAGTTGCTGACCTGCTATTTTGTAGATAAATGATAAGGGATCTATCTTTCAGTGAATTCACAGCACATTACACTTGTCTACATTGAGACTGAATTGCCATTTCCTGCACCATGCGTCAATTCGCTGCAGATCCTCCTGCAGTTCAGTACAATTTTCCGTTGTTACAACCTCTCAATACACCACAGCATCATCTGCAAAAAGCCTCAGTTAACTTCTGATGTCATCCACAAGGTCATTTATGTATATTGTGTATAGCAACAGTCCTATGGATGTCTCTATAGGCCCCCTGGCTCATCAGCTGTTGTCCCTGAGCAACTGAAGGATAATTTGGAAAATATTTTGAGCAGTTTTCTCCACCATGTTATAGTTCATGGTGAAGATTTTAATTTGCCAGATATAGACTGGGAGACTCAAACGTTCATAACGGGTGGCAAGGACAAAGAATCCAGTGAATTTTTTTTTAAGTGCTTTATCTGAAAAATACCTTGAGCAGTTAAACAGAGAACCAACTCGTGGCGATAACATATGAGACCTTCTGGTGACAAAATTACCTGACCTATTTGAAACAGTGAATGCAGAACAGGGAATCAGCAATCATAAAGCAGTTACTGCATCGATGATTTCAGCCATAAATAGAAAAATTAAAAAAGGGAGGAAGATTTTTCTGTTTAGCAAAAGTGACAAAAAGCAGATTACAGAGTACCTGACAGCTCAACACAAAAGTTTTGTCTCAAGTACAGATAGTGTTGAGGATCAGTGGACAAGGTCAAAACCATCATACAATATGCGTTAGATGAGTATGTGCCAAGCAAGATCGTAAGAGATGGAAAAGAGCCACCATGGTACATCAACCGAGTTAGAAAACTGCTGCGGAAGCAAAGGGAACTTCACAACAAACATAAACATATCCAAAGCCTTGCAGACAAACAAAAATTAAGTGAAGCGATATGTAGTGTGAGGAGCGCTATGTGAGAAGCACTTAATGAATTCGAAAGTAATGTTCTATGTACTGACTTGGCAGAAAATTTAAGAAATTTTGGTCTTATATCAAAGCGATAGGTGGATCAAAACAAAATGTCCAGACACCACAGATGACAAAAGGGTAGATACCGAAATAGACGACAGAGTGATAGAGAAAAAATTAAAATCACTCAAAAGAGGAAAGCCCACTGGACCTGAAGGGATACCAGTTCGATTTTACACAGAGCACACGATGGAACATAGCCCTCTTCTTGTAGCAGTGTACCGTAGGTCTCTAGAAGAGCATAGCATTCCAAACGATGGGAAAACGGCATGGTCTTCCCCGTTTTCAAGAAGGGACTTCGAACAGATGTGCAGAACTATAGACCTATATCTCTAATGTTGATTAGTTGTAGAACTTTGGAACACGAATTATGTTAGAGTATAATGAGTTTCTGGAGACTACCAACCTACTCTGTAGGAATCAGCATTTGTTTTGAAAAAGATGGCCATGTGAAACCCAGCTCTTGCTAATCATCCACAAGACTCAGAGGACCATAGACATGGGTTCACACTTAGATGCCGTGTAACTTCTTTCAGAAATACTTCACTTAAAGTAATGGATAAAATGCAATGATTCTGGCTTTGTAGTAACCTTACTAACAAAGACAAGCAAATGAGAGATTAGCTTTCTGTAGCTCCTCTCAGAAATACTTCACATAGTGTGATGGATGAAATGCGATGAATCTGGCTTTGTAGTAACCATACCAACAAGGAAACAGGAATGAGGGACGAGCTTTCTGTAGCTTCTTTTATATACCTCACATCAGGTAATGGATGAAATGTGATGATTCTGTCTGTGTAGTAATCATACCAACAAACAGATGTAAATGAGGCAGGAGCCTTCTGTAGCTTCTCTTATATACACCACATCAGGTAATAAATGAAATCTGATGATGCTGTCTGTGTAGTAATCATACAAACAAAGAATTGCAAATAAGAGAAGGGCTTTCTGTAGCTTCTCTCAGAATAACTTCACATAGGGTAATGGATGAATTGCGATGATCCTGGCTTTGTAGTAACGTTACCAACAAATGTACGCGTATGAGGGGAGAGCTTCCTGCAGCTTCTCTCTGAAATACTTTGCATGGGGTAATAGATGAAATGCGAATATTCTGGCCTCTGTAGTAATTATACCAACAAACAGTCACAAATGAGGGAAAAGTTTTCTTTAGCTTCTTTCAGAAATACTTCACATTGTTTAATGGACACCCCATGAACAATGGACCTTGCCAATCGTGGGGAGGCTTGCGTGTCTCTGTGATACAGATAGCCATAAAGTAGGTGCAACCACAACGAAGGGGTATTTGTTGAGAGGCCAGACAAATGTGTGGTTTCTGAAGAGGGGCAGCAGCCTTTTCAGTAGCTGCAAGGTCAACAGTCCGGATGATTGACTGATCTGGCCTTGTAACAATAACCAAAACGGCCTTGCTGTGCTGGTACTGTGAACGGCTGAAAGCAAGGGAAAACTTCCTGAGGGCATGCAGATTTACTGTATGATTAAATGATGATGGGGTCCTCTTGGGTAAAATATTCCAGAGGTAAAATAGTCAACCAATTGGATCTCCGGACGGGGACTACTCAAGAGGATGTCGTTATCAGGAGAAAGAAAACTGGTGTTCTATGGATCGGAGCATGGAATGTCAGATCCCTTAATCTAGCAGGTAGGTTAGAAAATTGGTGAAGTTCGGTGGCAGGAGGAACAAGACTTTTGGTCAGGTGACTACAGGGCTATAAACACAAAATCAAATAGAGGTAATGCAGGAGTAGGTTTAATAATGAGTAGGAAAATATAAATGCGGGTAAGCTACTACAAACTGCATAGTGATAGCATTATTGTGGCCAAGATAGATACGAATCCGACACCTACTACAATAGTACAAGTTTGTAGGCCAACTAGCTCTGCAGATGATGACTAAATTGAAGAAATGTATGATGAGATAAAAGAAGTTATTCAGATAGTGAAGAGAGGTGAAAATTTAATAGTCATGGGTGACTGGAATTCGAGTGTAGGAAAAGGGAGAGAAGGAAACATAGTAGAGGATATGGATTGGAGCTAAGAAATGAAAGAGGAAGCCGCTTGGTAGAATTTTGCACAGAGTCCAACTTAATCATAGCTAACACTTGGTTTAAGAATCATGAAAGAAGGTTGTATACATGGAAGAACCCTGGAGATACTAAAAGGTATCAGATAGATTATATAATGGTAAGACAGAGATTTAGGGACCAGGTTTTAAATTGTAAGACATTTCCAGGGCAGAGGTGGACTCTGACCACAATTATTGGTTATGACCTGTAGATTAAAACTGAAGAAACTGCAAAAAGGTGCGAATTTATGGAGATGGGACCTGGATAAACTGAAAGAACCAGAGGTTGTACAGAGTTTCAGGGAGAGCATAAGGGAACAATTGACAGGAATGGGGGAAAGAAATACAGTAGAAGAGGAATGGCTAGCTTTGAGAGATTAAGTAGTGAAGGGAGCAGAGGATCAAGTAGGTAAAAATACGAGGGCTGCTAGAAATCCTTGGGTGACAGAAGAAATATTGAATTTAATTGATGAAAGGAGAAAATATAAAAATGCAATAACTGAAGCAGGCAAAAAGGAAATCAAACGTCTCAACAATCAGATCGACAGGAAGTACAAAATGGCTAAGCAGGGATGGCTAGAGGACAAATGTAAGGATGTAGAAGCTTATCTCACTGGGGGTAAGATAGATACTGCCTACAGGAAAATTAAAGAGACCTTTGGAGATAAGAGAACAACTTGTATGAACATCAAGAGCTCAGATGGAAACCCAGTTCTAAGCAAAGAAGGGAAAGCAGAAAGGTAGAATGAGTATCTGGAGGGTCTATACAAGGGTGATGCAATTGAGGACAATATTATGGAAAAGGAAGAGGATGTAGATGAAGATGAAATGGGAGATACGATACTGTGTGAAGAGTTTGACAGAGCACTGAAAGACCTGAGTTGAAATAAGGCCCCCAGAGTAGACAACTTTCCATTGGAACTACTGACAGCCTTGGGAGAGCCAGTCCTGACAAAACTCTTACCATCTGGTGAGCAACATGTATGAAACACGCGAAATACCCTCAGACATCAAGAAGAATATAATAATTCCAATCCCAAAGAAACCAGGTGTTGACAGATGTGAAAATTACTGAACAATCACTTTAATAAGCGACAGCTGCAAAATACTAACACGATTTCTTTACAGACGAATGGAAAAATAGTAGATGCTGACTTCAGGGATGATCAGTTTGGATTCTGTAGAAATACTGGAACACATGAGGCAATACTGACCTTATTACTTATCTTAGAAGAAAGATTAAGGAAAGGCAAACCAATGTTTCTCGCATTTGTAGACTTAGAGAAAGCTTTTGACAATGTTGATTGGAACACTCTCTTTCAAATTCTAAAGGTGGCAGGGGTTAAATACAGGGAGCGAAAGGTTATTTGCGATTTGTACAGAAACCAGATGGCAGTCATAATAGTCGAGGGGCATGAAATAGTAGCAGTGGTTGGGAAGGGAGTGAGACAGGGTTGTAGCCTCTCACTGATGTTATTCAATCTGTATATTAAGCAGGCAGTAAAGGAAACAAAATAAAAATGCAGTGTAGGTATTAAAATCCATGAGGAAGAAATAAAAACTTTGAGGTTTGCCAATGACATTGTAATTCTGTCAGAGACAGCAAAGGACTTGGAAGAGCAGTTGAATGGAATGGAGAGTGTCTTGAAAGGAGTATATAAGATGAACATCAACAAAAGCAAAATGAGGATAAGGAAATGTACTGGAATTAAGTTGGGTGATGCTGAGAGAATTGGATTAGGAAATGAGACACTTAAAGTAGTAAAGGAGTTTTGCTATTTGGGAAGCAAAATAACTGATGATGGTCAAAGTAGAGAGGATATAATATGTAGACTGGCAATGGTAAGGAAGGCATTTCTGAAGAAGATAAATTTGTTAGCATTGAGTATAGATTTAAGTGACAGGAAGTCATTTCTGAAAGTATTTGTATGCAGTGTAGCCATGTATGGAAGCGAAACATGGATGATAACTAGTTCGAACAAGAAGAGGATGCAAGCTTTCTAAATGTGGTGCTAAAGAAGAATGCTGAAGATTAGATATGTAGATCATATAACTAATGAGGAGATATTGAATAGGTCTGGGGAGAAGAAAAGTTTGTGGCACAACTTGGCCAGAAGAAGGAATCGGTTGGTAGGACATGTTCTGAGGCATCAAGAGATCGTCAATTTAGTATTGGAGGCCAGTGTGAAGGGTAAAAATCGTAGAGGGAGACCAAGAGATGAATACACCAAGCAGACTCAGAAGGATGTAGGTTGCAGTAGGTACTGGGAGATGAAGAAGCTTGCACATGATAGAGTAGCAGGGAGAGGTGCATCAAACCAGTCTCAGGACGGAAGACCACAACAACAACCACAACAACAACAGTGTAATGGACGAAATGCGATGATTCTGACTTTGTAATAACCTTACCAACAAAGATATGACTATGAGGGAGGAGCTTACTGCAGCATCTCTCAGAAATACTTCACATAGGGAAATGGATGAAACGCGATGATTCTGGCTTTGATGTAACCATACCAACAATGAGAAGCAAATGAGTGAAAAGCTTTCTTCAGCTTCTCTCAGAAACACTGCATATAGGGTAAAGGGTGAAGTGCAATGATTCTGGCTTCATAGTAACCATACCAACAAAGACATGCAAAGGAGGGAGGAACTTTCTGTAGCTTCTCTATGTAAAGTTTCACATAGGGTATGGATGAAATACGATGATTCTGGCTTTGTAGGAACCCTAACAACAGAGAGATGCCTATGAGGGAGGAGCTTCCTGCAGCTTCTCTTTTATGCTTCACATCGGGTAATGGATGAAATGCAATGATTGTGTCTGTGTACTAATCATACCAACAAACAGATGCAAGTGAGGGAGGAGCTTTCTGCAGCTTCCCTCTGAAATACTTAACATAGGGTAATGGATCAAAAAGATTATTCTGGCTTTGTAGTAACCACACCTACAAAGAGACGCAAATGAGGGAGGAGCCTTTGGTGGCTTCTCTCATAAATACTTCACATCAGGTAATAGATGAAAAGTCATCATTGTGTCTGTGTACTAATCATACCAACAAACAGATGAGAGTGAGGGAGGAGCTTTCTGCCGCTTCTCTCTGAAATAGTTCACATAGGGTAATGAATGAAATGCTATTATTCTGGCTTTGCAGTAACCATACCAACAAAGAGACGCAAATAAGGGAGGAGCTTTCAGAAGCTTCTATAATAAATACCTCACATCTTTTAATGGATGAAATGTAATGATCGTTTCTGTGTACTAATCATACCAAAACAGAGATGCAAATTTTTGAGGATCTTCCACCAGCTTCTCTCAGAAATACTTCACTTAAGGTAACGGATGAAATGCGATTATTCTGGCTTTCTAGTAACCATACCAACAAAGAAACGCAAATGAGGGAGGAGCTTTCTGTAGTTTCCCTCAAAAATACTTCACATCAGGTAATGGATGAAATATAATGACTGTGTCTGTGTACTAATCATACCAACAAACATATGCAAGTGAGGGAGGAGCTTTCTGCAGCTTCTCTCTGAAATATTTCACATAGGGTAAAAATGAAATGGGATGGTTCTTATTTTTGTAGTAACCATACCAACAAACAAACTCAAATGGGGGATGAGTTTTCTGTAGCTTCCCTCAGAAATACTTCACATCAGGTAATGTATGAGATGTAATGATTGTGTCTGTGTAATAATCATACGAAAAAAAGATGCAAGTGAGGGAGGAGTTTTCTGCAGCTTCTATCAGACATACTTCACATAGGGTAATAGATGAAATGGGATGATTCTGGTTGTGTAGTAACCATACCAACAAAAGACACAAATGAGGAGGAGCTCTCTGTAGCTACCAACAGAAATAATTCACATTAGGTAATGGATGAAATGTATTGAATGTGTCTGTGCACTAATCTTACCAACAATCAGATGCAAGTGATGTAACAGTGATCTCCAGCTTCCCTCAGAAAAAGTTCACATGGAGTAATAGATGAAATGCGGTTATTCTGGCTTTGTCCTAACCATATTAGCAAACAAACGCAAATGAGGGAGGAGCTTTCTGTAGCTTCCCTCAGAAATATTTCACATCAGGTAATGGAAGAAATCTAATGATTGTGACTGTGTATTAATCATACCAAGAAACAGATGCAAGTAACGGAGGAGTGTTCTGCAGCTTCTCTCAGAAATACTTCACATAGTGTAGTGGAAGAAGTTCAATGATTCTGGCTTCGTAGTAACCATACCAACAAAGTGACGCAAATGGGGGAATAGCTTTCGGTGTCTTCTCTCTTAAATACTTCACATTAGGCAATGGATGAAATGTAATGATTGTGCCTGTGTACTAATCATACCACAAAGCAGATGCAGGTGACTGAGGAGCTTTCCGCAGATTCTCTCTGAAATACTTCGGATAGGGTAATGAATGAATTTTAATGATTCAGGCTTTGTAGTAACCATACCAACAAACAATGCAAATGAGAGAGGAGCTTACTGTGGCTTCCCTCAGAACTACTTCACATCAGGTAATGGAGGAAATGTAATGATTGTGTCTGTGTACTAATCATACCAACAAACAGATGCAAGTGAGGGAGGAGCTTTATTCAGCTTCTCTTTTAAATTCATAACCTAGGGTACTGTATGAAACGCGATGATTCTGGCTTTGTAGAACCATACCAACACACAAATGCAAATTAGGAAGGATCTTTCTGTAGCTTCCCTCAGAAGTACTTCACATCAGGTAATGGATGAAATGTAATGATTGTGTCTGTGTACTAATCATACCAACAAACAGATGCAAGTGAAGGAGGAGTTTTCTGTACCTTTTCTCTGAAATACATCACAGAGGGTAATGGATGAAATGCAATGATTCTGGCTTTGTAGTAACCATAACAACAAACAAACGCTAATGAGGGACTAGGTTTCTACAGCTTCTCTATGAAATACATCACATAGGGTAATACATAAAATGCGATGATTCGGCTTTGTAGAACCATACCAACAAACAAACGAAAATAAGCGAGGAGCTTTTTGTAGTTTGTCTCATAAATACTTCACATCAGGTAATGGATGAAATGTAATGATTGTGTCTGTGTAATAATCATACCAACAAACAGATGCAAGTGAGGGAGGACTTTCTGCAGCTTCTCTCAGAAATACTTCACATAGGGTAATAGATGAAATGCGATGATTCTGGGCTTGTAGTAACCATACCAACAAACAAACACAAATGAAGGAGGAGCTTTCTGTACCTTCCCTCAGAAAGGATTCACATAGGGTAAGAGATGAAATGTGATGATTCTGGCTTTGTAGTATCCATACCAACAACCAAACGCTAATGAGGGATGAGCTTTCTGTAGCTTACCTCAGAAATAGATCACATAAGGTAATGGATGAAATGTAATGACTGTGTCTGTGTACTAATCATAACGACAACCAGATGCAGGTGAGGGAGGAGCTTTCTGCAGCTTCTCTCTGAAATACATTATATAGGATAATAGATGAAATGCGAAGATTCTGGCTTTGTAGTAACCATACCAACAAACATACGCAAATGAGGGAGGAGCCTTCTGTAGCTTCTCTCAGTAATACTTCACATCAGGTAATGGATGAAATGTAATGATTGTGTCTGTGTACTAATCATTCCAACAAACTGATGCAGCTGAGGGAAGAGCTTTCTGCAGTTTCTCTGAGCTCTTCTCAGAAATACTTCACATAGGGTAATAGATGAAATGTGAATATTCTGGCTTTGTAGCAACCATACCAACAACCAAACGCAAATGACAGAGGAGCATTCTGTAGCTTCTCTAAGAAATACTTCACATCATGTAATAAATGTAATATAATGGTTGTGTCTGTGTACTGTTCATACCAACAAACAGATGCAAGTGAGGGAGTAGCTTTCTGCAGCATCTGTCTGAAATACATCACATTGGGTAAAATATGAAATACGATGATTCTTGCTTTGTAGTAACTATACCAAAAAACAAAAGCAAATGAGGGAGGAGATTTCTGTAGCTTTTCTCAAAAATATTTCACATAGTGCAATAGATGAAATGGGTTGATTCTGGCTTTGTAGTAACCATACCAAAAAACAAACGCAAATGAGTGAGGAGCTTTCTGTTGATTTCCTCAGAAATATTTCACATAGTGTCATAGGTGAAATGCTATGATTCTGGCTTTGTAGTAACCATACCAACAATCTGATGCAAGGGAGGGAGGAGCTTTCTGCAGCTTCTCTCTGAACTACATCACATTGGGTAATAGATGAAATGCAATGATTCTGGCTTTGTAGTAACCATAGCAACAAACAAATGCAAATGACACAATAGCTTTCTGTAGCTTTTCTCAGAAATACTTCACATAGGGTAATAGATAAAATGTGATGATTCTGGCTTTGTAGTAACCACACCAGCAACCAAACGCAAATGAGGGATGAGCTTACTGTAGCTTATCTCAGAAATACATCACATCAGGTAATGCATGAAATGTAATGACTGTGTCTGTGTACGAATCATAACAACAACCATATGCAAGTGAGGGAGGAGCTCTCTCAGCTTCTCTCTGAAATACATTACATAGGATAATAGATGAATTACGATGATTCTGGCTTTGTAGTAACCATACCAACAAACATACGCAAATGATTGAGGAGCTTTCTGTAGCTTCCCTCAGAAATACTTCACATCAGGTGATGGATTGCTACAGAAGAATGCTGAAGATTAGATGGGTAGATCACATAACTAATGAGGAGGTATTGAATAGGATTGGAGAGAAGAGAAGTTTGTGGCACAACTTGACTAGAAGAAGGGATCGGTTGGTAGGACAAGTTTTGAGGCATCAAGGGATCACAAATTTAGCATTGGAGGCAGCGTGGAGGGTAAAACTCGTAGAGGGAGACTGTGAGATGAGTACACTAAGCAGATTCAGAAGGATGTAGGTTGCATAGGTACTGGGAGATGAAGCAGCTTGCACAGGATAGAGTAGCATGGAGAGCTACATCAAACCAGACTCAGGACTGAAGACAACAACAACAACAGGTGATGGATTAAATATAATGATTGTGACGGTGTACCAATCATACCAACAAACAGATGCAAGTGAGAGAGGAGCTTTCTGTAGCTTCTATCCGAAATACACCACATAGGGTAAGAAATGAAATACGATGAATTTGGCTTTGTAATAACCATCCCAACAAACTAACGCAAATGAGGGAGAAGCTTTCTGTAGCTATTCTTAGAAATACTTCACACAGAGTAATAGATGAAGTGTGAGTATTCCGGCTTTGTAGTAACAATACTAACAAACAAACACAAATGATGGTGCAATTTTCTGTAGCTTCCCTCAGAAATACTTCACATCAGGTAACGGATGAAATGTAATGATTGTGTCTGTGTACTAATCATACCATCAAACTGATGCAGGTGAGGGAAGAGCTTTCTGCAGCTTCTCTGTGAAACTCATCACATAGGGTAATGGGTCAAATGCAAATATTCTTACTTTATAGTAACCATACCAACAAACAAATGCAAATCAGGAAGGAGCTTTCTGTAGCTTCCCTCAGAAATACTTCACATCATGAAATGGATGAAATGTAATGATTGTGTCTGTGTACTAATCATTCCAACATACAGATGCAAGTCAGGGAGGAGCTTTCTGCAGCTTGTCTCTGAAATACATCACATAGGGTAATTGATGTAATGCAATGTATATGGCTTTGTAGTATCCATACCAACAAACAAACACAAATGAGGGAGGATCTTTCTGTAGCTATTCTCAGAAATACTTCACACAGTGCAAAAGATGAAATGTGATGATTCTTGCTTTGTAGTAACCATATCAACAAACAGATGCAAGTGAGGGAGGAGCTTTCGGCACCTCCTCTCTGAAATACATCACATAGGATAAAAAATGAATTGCAATGATTCTGGCTCTTTAGTAACCATACCAACAAACATACGCTAATGAGGGAGGAGTTTTCTGTAGCTATTCTCAGAAATACTTAACATATAGTAATAAATGAAATGCGATGATTCTGGCTTTGTAGTAACCATACTAACAAACAAATGCAAAAGAGTTAGGAGCTTTCCAAAGCTTCCATCAGAAATGATTCACATAGGGTAATAGATGAAATGTGATGATTCTGGCTTTGTAATATCCATACCAACAACCAAACACAACTGAGAGGGGAGCTTTCTGCAGCTTCTCTCAGAAATTTTTCCCGTCAGGTAATGGATGGAGTGTAATGATTGTCTCTGTGTACTAATCTTAACAACAAACAGATGCCAGTGTGGGAAGAGCTTTCTGCAGGTTCCCTCAGAAATACTTCACATCCGGTAATGGATGAAATGTAATGATTGTGTCTGTGTTCTAATCATACCATAAACAGCTGCAAATGAGTGATGAGCTTTCTGCAGCTTTTCTACAAAATACATCACATAGGGTAATAAATGAAATGCGATGATTCTGGCTTTGTAGTGACCATACCAACAAACAAACGAAAATGACGGAGGTGCTTTCGTACCTTCCCTCAGAAATATTTCACATCAGGTAATGGATGAAATCCAGTGATTGTGTCTGTGTACTATTCATAACAACAAACACTTTCAAGTCAGGGACGAACTTTCTGCAGCCTCTCTCTGAGATATATTTCATAGGGTAATGGATGAAATGCAAAGATTCTCGCTTTGTCGTAACCATACCAACAAACAAAGGAAAATGAGGGAGGAGCTTTCTGTAGCTTCCCTCAGAAATACTTCACATCATGTAATAAATGACATGTAATGATTGTGACTCTATACTAATCATTCCAACAAACAAATGCATATGAGGCATGATTTTTTTGCAGCTTCTCCCTGAAATACATCTCATAGGGTAATAGATGAAATGTGATGATTCTGGCTTTGTAGTAACCATACAAACAAACAAACGCAACTGAGGGAGGATCCTTCCGTAGCTTCCCTCGGAAATACTTCGCATCAGCTAATGGATGAAATGTAATGATTGTGTCTGTCCATTCCAACAAACAGATGCAAGTGAGGGAGGGGCTTTTTGCAGCTTCTTTCTGAAATTCATCACATAAAGTAATATATGAAATGCGATGATTATGGCTTTGTAGTTACCATACATACAAACAAACGCAAATGAGTGAGGAGCTTTCTGTAGCTTCACTCAGAAATACTTCACATCATGTAATGGGTGAAATGTAATGATTGTGTCTGTGTACTAATCATACCAACAAACAGATGCAAGTGAGGGAGGAGTTTTCTGAAGCTTCTCTCTGAAATACATCACATAGGGTAATGGATGAAATGCATTGATTCTGGCTTTGTATTAACTTTGCCAATAAACAAATGCGAATGAGGGAGGAGCTTTCTAAAGCTTCCCTCAGAAATACTTCACATCAGTAACGGATGAAATGTAATTATTGTGTCTGTGTACTAATCATACCAACAAATAGATGCAAGTGAGGGAGGAGTTTTCAGCAGCTTCTCTCTGAAATACTTCAAATACGGTAATAGATGAAATGCGATGATTCTGGCTTTGTAGTAACCATACCAACAAACAAACGCAAATTAGGGAGGAGCTTTCTGTAGCTCCCTCACAAATATTTCACATCAGGTAATGGATGAAATGTATTGATTGTGTCTGTGTACTAAGCATACCAACAAACAGATGCAAGTGAGGGAGGAGCTTTTTGCAGCTTCTCTCAGAAACGCATCACATAGGACAATAGGTGAAATGCGATGATCCTGACTTTGTAGTAACCACACCAACAATCAAACGCAAGTGAGGGAGAAGCTTTCTGTAGCTTCCCCCAGAAATACTTCATATCAGGTACTGGATGAAATGCAATCATTGTGTCTGTGTACTAATCATAACAACAAACAGATGCATGTGAGGGAGAAGGTTTCTGCAGCTTCTCTCAGAAATACTTCATATAAGGTTTGTTTGCTAATCATATCATCAATCAGAAGAATGTGAGGGAGGAGCTTTCTGCATTTTCTCTCTGAAATACAACACATACGGTTATAGATGAAATGCGATGATTCTGGCTTTCAAGTAACCGTACCAACAAACAAACGCAAGTGAGGGAGGAGCTTTTTGTAGCTTTTCTCAGAAATTTTTCACATAGGGTGATAGATGAAATGCCATGATTCTGATTTTGTAGGAACCATACCAACCAACAAACCAAATGAGGGAGGAGTTTTCTGTAGCTTCCCTCAGAAATATATCACATCAGGTAATGGATGAAATGTAATGATTGTAGTAACCATACGTAGGGTAATGGATGAAATGCAATGATTTTGGCTTTGTAGTAACCATTCCAACAAACAAACTCCATAAAAGAAATGTAATGATTGTGTCTGTGTACTAATCATACCAACAAAGTGATGCCATTGAGGGAGGAACTTTCTGCCACTTTCCTCAGACATACTTCACATCAGGTAACGGATCAAATGGAATGATTGTGTCTGTGTACTAATCATACCACATAGTGTATGCTGCTGTGGTGTGTGCCTCGCCCTTGCCTTTGGCTGTAATTGGCACATCGCCCGAAGGGCTCAGTCCCTCTGGAGGCCTTGCGCCACCACTTTTATTCCATCTTAGCCACGTATCACGGCTCTGGCATTGTCTACACTGATGGTTCGATGGTTGCTGTTCGTGTCGGTTATGCCCTAACTCTAGGGGACCATTGTGAACAACTTTCATTGCCGGCTGGCTGCAGCTTTTACACTACTGACGTGGTCACCATCTTTCGAGCTCTAGAGTATCTCCGCTCCTGCTCAGGTGAGTCCTTCATTATCTGTGGCGATTACCCGAGCGGTTTACCAGCTCTCGACCAGTGTTTCCCTCGTTCTCGTCTGGTGAGGGCTATCCAGTTGTCCCTGCATAATCTTGCCCGTTGCGGCAGATCTGTTGTCTTTGTTTGGAACCCAGGCCATGTTGGGATACCTTGCACTGAAACTGTTGACTGCCTGGCGAAAGAGACCACCAGTAAAGCATCTCTGGAGATTAGCCTCCCGGCGACTGATTTGCGGGCACTATTCCGGCACAAAGTTTTAGATTTATGGGACAGTGATTGGCGCAACCTGCCCATGCCAAACAATCTCCGTCATAACAAGGAGACGTTGACTGTGTGGTGGTCACCCATGCCATCCACCGCAGGGATTCAGTCGTCCTTTGTTGTCTCCACATTGGCCACACCTGACTGATGCACAGTTATTTCCTGTGTCGTGAGGATCCACCTCTTTGTCGTTGTGGGGCGTACTTGACAGTGGTCCATATTCTGTTGGAGTGCACCCTTTTAACTGTGCTCAGGCAGACTTTTGTGCTGGCTGAAATGCTCTCTGCGCTTTTAACTGATGACTGTTCCATAGCGGACTTAGTTTTGCGTTTTATTCGGGCAGGGGGATTTTATCGCTTAATGTAAATGTGTGTGTTTTTGTGTTGATTCTGGCCTATGGGCTACGATTTTAGTCTGCTTTTTTTAATGTGTTTCTCGGTGGTTGGCTTTTCCTTTTATGTTTCTATGGTCGGCCACACACCGTCCCACTCCGTGCGATTTTAGTTCGTCTTGTCTGGTCTTTGTCTCAGTTTCTCTCGTTCTGTGTCATCTGTCCTCTCGTTTGTTGATTGTTCTTATTCTCTGTGGGTGTTTTTAGTATTAGAAAAAGGGACCGATTACCGTAGCAGTCTAGTCTCTTTAACCCCCACAAACCAACCAATCCTAAGATGTCTACCTCAGTCGGAGATGAAATGTCAGAAATAATTTTATTCATCGACCGTGCCGTCCTCCCACAAGCCAGTCCAGAAGTTTTGACTAATGTGAACAGTCGCTGTGAAAGCCTATGTTGTGTAAATGTGTGCTTGTCTCCTGAAGTGTACCTGGTGAAAGGAGGAGTAGGAGGTGGGGTAAAGCTCGTGGTGTGAGTAGCTTCGGAGTATTTTCTATCCTTCACGTAACATGTGTTTTCATTCTTGATAAAACACTGAATATTAGTCATCGACAAAGTTTTTTGTTGTAGCTCGTGTATTTAGAGGAAACAGCACTATCCTGGCGTACATGTTTCCTTGGGATTGAACTAGAATGTCATGAATTTCAGACACAGTCTCCAACTGTTTTCACTATTTAACTTAAGTTATTATAGGACCTGTCTGAGGAAATGTGTGTCAAGTAACGTACTTCAAAAGGCCTTTCTGCTGTGCTCTAAGTCCTCATGTTCATATACAGGATTGAAGCAGTTGAGAGTTGAGTGTTGAATCACGGTTCTGCACTATCCCCGATGACCACTGTCAGCACGTGTGGCGGCAGCTTGGGGGACATTCCATTCTTCCAGTGTTTTGGAAAGGCACAGTATGGCCAGCAAATGGTTATGACTGTAGGTTGCAGTTGATAGTGATTGAGGGAACTGTGACAGAACAACAACCTTTCAGATGTCGTTAATCCTCGTGTTACATCTTGTATGACAGTATCGTGATGTTATTTCCAACACAACAGTGCTCATCCACACAGTGGCATGTGTATGTATCAATTGTGTGCATGGTATTAGCTGCTCCCATAGTCAGCAAAATCCTTAGATATGATCCCTGCAGAGTATATGTGGCACGAGCTTGGACATAAACTCTGCCCCAGTGTCAGTATCCACAATATTGTGGACCATTACAACAGTTTGAGGCCAGCTTGCCCGAGGAAGGAATCTACTGGCCTTATGACACCCTTCCTACCAAACAAGTGTATGCAAGAAGGGCAATTGGGTGCATGTCATATTGATAAGTGAGCTCATACTGCCAAGTTCTTTGTAAATCTGACTCAATTTTGTAATCACTAAAGTAACATCACATACCGTCTGAACCCATGGCATTTCTTTTCTTTTTGTGAATTTCAATTTCTTAGCCGGGCAGTGTTTATGAACATCTTGGGCTGAAAGAAAATTAGCATGATATAGAGACGTAAAACTATTAGAGATGTAATTAAATGTAAAAGTGTCACTAAAAACACATTTAAAGTGAAAAGCCTGAAAAAACACCAAGTTCTGTGTCCAGAAAATCTGTATCACAATGGGTTAACAGTGAGCAGCAACTGCAACCAAATGGGAAAAATATCTTCTTCCGGCCCAGGATGTTGTAGCAGATTTTCTGCAAATTCACATTCCTAATGCTTCTGTATATTTTTTCCTGTTTCTACAAAGTCCATTCCTGGCAACTGTAATTTAAAATGATCCAAGTCACTGTCCTTCTTCTTTGTATACTAAGGTGTCTGTCTGTAAATAATTTACTCTTATTTCTGAAGGCTTGGGCATTCCAATTCTTCTCTTAATATCCACTACCTTTAGCCCTCAACTATGTTGGCACGGATCTTGAACCTGCATGAATTTTGAGTAGCCCTATCCATGGGAAAAATGGATATAAAGAACTGAAAGTGAAGTTGTCAAAACGATCCAATGGTAAAGAATTGATATGTTTGTAAACACAGATACAGGTTATTTGAAGTATGAAATAGCAAAACGCCTGGATAGGGGAAAAAGCTAGTGGCGTTTTTAATGAAAATACATAAAATTAAAGAATCTGTAGCTACAAATAAGTCAGTTCTTTACTGTTGCACCCTTTTGACAGTGTCACCTTCAGTCTTTTATATCTGTTTTCCTTGCTAATAAGCTACAGGATATTTATGAACATTCATGTCAATGAAGTCGTTTGCTTAATAAGCTTATCAGTGACAATAGTTACAGTAATTTGTGAATGAATTCAAGAATGTCTGTGGGTAATGGAATTAAACTGTTAACATTAGTAAGATTTTGGAAAGTTTCATCATCATAATACTATTTACTACTTTTTACTGATTTTTCTCATTTCTGGTCCCGGTTTGTTTTGTTTAGTTTTATAAAACTTCCACTGTCCCGATGTTTTTTTCTTCCAGTATAATGAAATGATGCTTATATGAAACTGAGTTGATCCACAAAAAGCACTTGCAGTACCTTGCAGGCCTGCATACAATAAAAAGTATTTAATATTGCATTTTTTGTAATCAGTTCAGCATGCAACTCTGTATACATAACCTGTCAGTAGCTGCCCACAGAGTAATTTTAAATTTTCCTGTAATTAAATAACATAAAACATGATAAATAGATGTAAAAACTTTTTATAATATGGAAAAATGCCTGTACACCATTATTATTTGCAGTATGTAGATAGTCACAGGATATGTGATGCATTCCCTTATGGATCTGAGTTACTGGGTACACATTTCTTTTCATACTATTCGGGCCCACATAGTTAAATGTACAGTTCAGTTTATCATGTTTTATAGATAATTTCACTTCAAAATTTCTCTGAGGGTTGATATGCTTTTATAAATATGTAATGTTGGATCATTGGCTGTTGTCAGCTTAGCATATAATTTTAATGGTCTTTTATCCATTCTGGATTTTTCTGAACTCAACAGCTGTGAACAAATGTTGATTAAGAATGCAACCAACCATGAGTACTTCTAAAAGTATTAATTTAAATGCCATTACCAGTCTCAAGCTATTATGGCTGTCTACAGATTTTTATTTTATTTACTTACTTTTTTTAAGTAATTGCAACAATGTCTAATATACATGTATTTGATAAAATATAAAATGAAATACTTACATACCCTTGATTTGTTTTGTCAGTATCATTTAGGCTTTCTTTGGTCCTTAAGCATTTTCAGCATGACACACGAAGAGTTAAAAATGGTAGACAATGCACTTATTCTAAACAATCCACTGTGTTGTGCACACACTTCACAGTATTTTTCATCAGTTGCAGCCTTTGACAAGTACTTCACATGTAATGATTTTGCTTACAGTGAAAAGTCTATCCACTGACCAAAGATATCACTCATTTCTCAACAAGGAAACATCTCATGTACTGTATGTTAAGTAAAGAATGTGTGGACGATGCAAATCTAAATAACAGAAAAATGCTTTGTCCAGAAAAGTGCACTTCCTACAAGTGAGGTACTCTAATTGTAGGAGAAATTAACAAGAAGATTTATCAGGCTACTCTCGAGAAGCAATGGCATGTGTTTTGGTCCCTGACAATATTCTTCAATGGATGTTAAGTTGGGCAGCTAGTGGAATAAGGATACCCTTGTTCAGAGTCCTAACACAGACCAATCATGTTTAATTTGTGTGAAAAGTGCAATGAACATTTTCAAGATTGTTTGTTAGCCAGCTGTAGTTGCTCATTTAGAATTTGCTGAGATGAATTGAAGGTGTGAATGCATATTTCTAGTTATTTTAACATACCCATTTTCCTCCATAAGTTAGTTGTATATTTTGTTTGTAGATTATCTTTAGTGTTTGAAATGCTGTATCTATATTGAGCCATGTGAGTGGCAGTTGCAGGTTTACTTAAATGTTTTTAGTCTAAAAGCATCCTTGTATTTATGATATCTTGAAGTTGCTGCCAGTCAGGCCAAGATAAAATCTGATGCAATTGTTACAATCAGTACTGTGTATTCCTCAGTTTTTAGAGCCCCAGCCCAATGGTTTTGGTTTTATGTACTATGTTATGTTGCTGCTTTTAGTGTGTATCTATGGGCTTACTTTATTCAACCATAGAATGTTTATGAAATATTACATATGTCATGTTAATTGAAAGAGGAAACAGTTTTTTAATTAACTAATCCATACATACAGCAATAACATCTTTTACAGTTGTAGATGATGATGATCTGCTGTTAATTTTGAAGTGTTTTGTACAATTTTTTATACACATTGCCAAACAAGTTTACAATTTACGTAAAAAAAAAATACAGTTTGTGTTGCATAACTACACACTGGGTGAGCGAATATTTGTAGTTTGGGCACTGCCTTTCAGCTGTCTTAAGTACCTTGACAATACTTTTAGCATCCCCTTGTATTCTTTGTGTTCTCTCTTTAGCCCATTTGAAAAAGCAGAGTCATTAGCTGACAACAATGTTAAGGTGACAAAATTGGATCAAGTATGGAAATTATCCATCACAGACACTGCATGCAGAATTTCACATTATTTCTAATTAAATAATAATAATTTTTTCAATGCCTGCTTGATGTTACATAAATAATCATGGACTTTTTAGTATTAACTATTCGAGAGGTATGCTTCATTTTTTTTAATATCAGGGTTTTAATGCATTCAAAAAATTTATGGTGCAGTTTTATTCCTTTGTCGAAAATACTGGCTGCTGTTTTGTTTATCTTGAAACATGAGTCGGACAAAACTGACATTTACTCAGATCATGTGAATACTGCTGTTTGTGAGATAACTGCTTTGTTCTGTATAAGCCAAAAATATTGTTATTCAGTCTGATATTATGTAATTGCCCAAACTATGAGGTTTGTGGTGGGATTATTTGGGACAGAGGTGCTACATATTAGTATGTTGTGCAAACAATAATGTAAAATGAATGACTTACAGGGGATGATGAGAAGTTTGCACTATGTGCAGATTTAGACTGCTCAGCTATAACTGAAGTTGTATTTACCAAATGTTGAAAATTGATCTTCTACCTTAGACTTATAATTACCTTTGATGTTTACATTCTGTATGTAGCAAACATCACTAGAGAAATCTGCCATTGCGCTGCTTGTAAAAGTTGTAACTGTTTGATAGTAATTTGTCATGTTGACATAATGATTATTCCTTAATCTAGAATGTTTCTAGTTACGTAAGTACTTTTATTCATGTTATATAGTAACCTGTTTATTCATTATGTATGTAAAAGTTTATTGTTTGCTAGGAAACTTAAGTTTGGGTCAACACAATTCCCAACAGACAGTTATAATTTATGATAATAATTAAATCAGTTTATGCACAATTATCTTAAAATATTCAAAATTAAATATAAACTTAGTAACAATCAGTTTAATGCTTAAAGACATTCTTTCCTTTCTTACTGTACACTGATTTCTGCAGGCATTTTTAAGTGTAAAGTTGCCTTGCTGGTACCTGGTACTTAATGCTGTAAATGTTAGCTGTGTTAGCTTCAGTTTTGCTTGGTTACTTTATATTTGTATGGATCATATGGGACAAGTCAAAACAATACTACATTTGTGTAAAACAAATGAGCTCTGTATTCGCATGTTTTCCAAGAGAAAATTGGTCCTACACAGACCCATCCTCACTCCACCCATGAACAACAGTTCTCAAATTTTATATGGATATGAATCTGTATGTGCATCAAAGCCTTTCTTATGCAGCACAAGACATGGGTAGCCGACATATGTTTGCGGCACTGTGAACTGTAACTTGACAGCTTACCACTACCTTATCCAACACTGCCTCTAAAGTAGTGGCAATAAAGGCTGTGCATATGTGGCATGGACTTCTTTGTGAGAACATCCATCAGGGGTTTCAGAGTATTTAATTCTACAGCATCGAATGTGTCACGAAGTGCTCTTTGACCCAGTTAAGTTATAACATTATATAAATAACACACAGCAGAGTGAACAGTATTAATGGCGATGATAACGATGTCGATGACATGAACAACAATTATAATAGTCTATTCACTGGACAGTAAATTTGTAATTATTTATTTATTCTGTTAGATGAGTTGATTGTTAATCAGTACAATAATGACTGCATTACCACCTGAAGCAAGACTGCTTAATACAAATTTCTGCTTTATTCAATCAATCTTTGGTGTGCACATATGTTGCTGCAACAATTAAGTAAAATTAAATGATATGATTGAATTATTCATTTGATGGAATTCTGTATTCATTTGGATGTTAAGTACACCAGTGTATAATTTCTTTAATGCCTCATCTGAATCCTTGTCACTATAGCCATTTTTATCTCGAATTTATGTATAGCAATGCCTAACACTTGTTTGTAATTTAGTTTTCAAAGCTATAATTGTAAAAAAAAAATGTTGTTTGTGTTTAATATGTTGTTTAAGTTTAGTTCGTTGTTTCACTGTTAGTATGTTCTGAACATTAAAGAATATTACTAACTATCCTGAAATAGATTATTAAAGTTATCCCCTACTGTCACTCGCAGTGTTTTGTAAGTCACTGTAATATGTTGATGCTGATTTACACTTTTATGGCCACTTACCATTATTTTGTTACTGATCTCTTATAAAAGCAAATTCTTGATTTGTATACTTCATCTATTTTTATATCTTTATTGCCTGTTGCGGAAAGTGGATGTTAACAATGTTGTTGAATTATAGTGTAAGCGGCTATGCCTTCATCCAGAAAGAAATAAAAACATGATTGACATGTATAGGAATTTTAATTCATCTCCCTAAGGATATCTCACATATAACTTATTTCATCTCTGGCAGTGTTTATTAATTTGATGTGGTAGTCAGGAAGCAACCTCAAGATGTAAAACAAACTCTTGCAACGTTTTTGTCCATAAAATTTGGAATTGGGAAGAAAGATAATGGTGGCAAGTGCTGTTATCAAATACTCAACACTGAAATGGTTGTATTTGAGTGGTTATACACTACATTAGAACAGAATTTTCCAGTAATCAAAATTTCTTTTGAGACAGCATTATGGGATAATTTTCTCCTATTCCCACATGAGGGTGCACAAATAGCTTGAACATTCGGGAGCTTCTTCCATACTCAGTTAAGAGAGTTAGCTCTGCCAGTAACACTGTGACAGTTTTTTACATACAGATGATGACAGTGTGCGGTCCAACAAGCAGGTCCTGTCAATAACAGAGCAGCTGTTGAAAGCTTGATTTCTCCCTAAAACCTTAAGGGGCAAGTAAATCTGAAAAACATATCTAAAAATTTCATAATCTTGTTCTGATTGTGTAGAAACAATTGTTACTCCTAAGTAACACTCGGACGCAATAAAGAAGCCTTGTTGTGGTAAATAAATTTACAGTCATATTTAGGGTACGCTAATTATCACATTCGTTTAGGGAGTGACTCTTTATCATGTTAGGGCACCATTTTCAAAATTTTAAGTGGTATGTAAAATCTTGTGGCTTTTGCAAACTGAAAAAGAAGAACTTGCAGTTTATTCCATGCCATCGACAGGAAAACTGTGAAGGCCTAATGATGTAAACAGAAAGGTATACTACAGTTTAACCTACTATTCTTAATGCTGCTTTCACAGTGCTCTCCCAGAAAGTGGATGATCAGAAGTGCATGGAATACTGTCTCATCTGTTCCCAAACACAAATATTAGGGTATGAGATTGATAACCATTTACCATTCATTCTTCCACAGTGAGAAATATTTATTGGATTTTTCAGATTGGTGCAACAGGTAAATCAAATATACTGGTGCCCGTTGCCATTTATTGCTTCAAAATACCTATAGAAACAACTGTGGGAGCTCTCACACAGAATCTTTGGTTTGTCATCTCTCTGTACTTATGTCTGGTTTAGGCAGTGCACGATCCACATCTCCATTCAGCAAACTGTAGTAGTATTCACGGAAATCCGTAGGAAACCCACCGTTCCATAGTAACACTCTTGTCTCTCATTTGCTGTGAATAGATCTTTAAATTTGCTGCTGCACTTTGTACTTTCGCGATGCAGTGGAGCTGCTGTGCACTTCCAATACTTCTTGCCATGTAATTTTATTTCTGTTTGCAGATGATTGAGGACCGTAAGAAAGCACATATCTACTCAGACTCACGATAAAGTAATGTAACCACTCTTAACAAACTCCTCTAATGAGACGAGTGTTCAACGGAAACAATGGTATTGTCAGGAATGCCCGTAGGGAAGTGTTTTCTGTAAACATAATGATTTGGCAGGCAGGGTGGGGAATAATCTGCGGTTGTTTGAAGATGATGCTGTGATACAAGATGATTTAGATAGTTGTGAGAGAGAGAGAGAGAGAGAGAGAGAGAGAGAGAGAGAGAGAGAGAGAGAGAGAGAGAGAGAGGATGTGTTAACAGTATGTTCAAATGACATATAAGTTGTACATAGATGCTTTGGGAACTCGTATGGGAATCCCTGGAGAGAAAGCAATATTCTTTTTGAGGAACACTGTATAGAGGAATTTAGAGAACTGGCATCTGAAGCCGCTTGCAGAATGATTCTACTGCCAGAAGCAAACATTTTGCATATGAATTATAAAGATAAGCTATAAGATACTGGGGCTTACACAGACGCATATAGATATTCATTTCTCCCTCACTCTTTATGCGAGTGGAAGAGGAAAGGGAATGACTAGTAGTGGTACAGGGTACACGCACACTACAGCTGCTGGTGGAATATGTATGTAGGTGTGGCCAGGCTCATAACAGGAGCTCTCATTCAATCTTGCTGTGACAGAAAAGTTTCTGGATCATTGTCGCCAGTGTCCATTTTCTCCTCGAGTTCAAAGACACTGCCAAGCCATGACTTCAACCCACAGGTGGACCTCCACAGCAGGGTGGAAGCAAAAACACTGCTGTGCCTTGCTGATCTTAATGAGTTAACTCCACTCTTCACAAATCTATACATACACGACAAAGGGCACACACGGTTGGTTGGCCCACACTTACTGATTACTTGAAATATGTTTTTAACAATTATGAATGTCGTTCCTTGGCGTGAGAGATAATACATGCATTTCAAGTTCTTTTTAAGATTGATCACACTTTTAACACTTCCAGTTAAGGGTAATAGTATGTAATTAATTCGTAAGGACATAGTTTATAACGATGTTTTGGTGGAAATAGTTTAACTGTTCTTTACCATAGGGAGTCACATGCTGATGCTGGGTTCTGTACTGCACTACGTTACTTCAAATCTGCTTTGTGACAAATATTAAATGGTGTCTCTGTACAGGTTGACTTGTCATTTTCCTGCTAAGACTCTTTACTTTTGACTATTTTGGAGACTATGTCATTTTTGTGACACAACATCACATTGCAGCTTAAAATATTTGTAGCACCAACATTTACAACTCAATTTTTGGACAGACACTGTGTACATATATTATTTTTGAGATGATATTGTCCCTTCTTTTATACCTCCATACAAAAATAGTTTAGGTAATTTCCTCTACATATCCACCTGACCCCAGGTAACACCATCCCTCCTATAGGTCCGTCTATGTCCCCCTCAATTCCATACATAAAATGGGGTTCACTGAACTTAAAAATTGAAACTATATCTCTTTCTGTGTCAAAAGTGTCTACATAGCATATTTAAGTTTTACTTGCTACATGGGTTTCCTACTACTTTCCATTCTGTCACTCTTACTGTGCCTTTCACTGAGTCATACCTTCCCTCTATGTTATATTAACTTTTAATAACGTGATTTCTCTGATACAAACTTCAGATTAATTACAGATTGTTCATTAAGACCTCATTTGCTGTTACACATGGAAATGTTGTTATCCAGTTTGTCCTTATTAATAGAGTTGTGCACCACTCATTTTGAAATCATGAAGTAGTACTGAGAATACAGAAGTTTCCTTTAATTTGTTACTTTTCATCTCAACTACTTTGTCATATACTAGGTATATATGTGATACAGCAGCTTTTCAGTTTCCACTGAGAACACTTCTATCTTTTTGTTAATCCCAATTGAAAAAAAACATTTAATTATCAAACTCAAAACCTTTATTTATTGTGTGTCAAACACTTTATGCCCAATTATGTAACATATGTATAACTATCAGCTTTTTCATACACTTTGAAACGTATAAGGTTCACACACACATTTTCGTTTCGCATGTTGCTACGGGTTTCTTTATCAATTGCCATTTTAATTTGTAGTTCACTGTTGCTACCTCAGTTTACATTTTGCTATTTGGAGATAGTGAGTGGAGCTGTGGACACTAGAAAGTGGAGTGCCAAATGGAATAATCTGAACATTTTCTTCTTGAGTTCAGTAGAGGGGTGACAGCAGTGAAGGCAGCCAGAAACATCTGCACCATATGTGGGGATAATGCTATTCATCAGAGCACAGCAAGAATATGGTTTTCTCGTTTAAAGGAGGACCATTTTCACATTAGTGACCCACTAAGTTCATAAAAAATGCGAAGGCCTTCCTGAAGATCATGGAAAGATTAATCCACAGTGATGCATGCCAGTGTATTCAAGATCTGGGTCATTGATGATCATGATCATTCCACCACTGTGCAAATTTTGCATGCAACAGAAAGGTTACAAAATGAGGTGTATGAGTACCGCATGTCTGAAGTGAAAATCGCGAAAATCAGTTGGTGGTCATATCTATCTCTATTTGCTCATCATCAAGTGGCTCATGAAATACTGAACATTACAATTGTTGCAGGGTTAGCGGTCAAACCCGGGACTCCACATGGCAGACCTGAAGCTGAGACCCACCACACCGTATTTCGTCAGGAGACCGAGCAAGTTCAAGAATTTCGAGAGGCAGTGCAGAGTGATACAGCGGTATCCAGTAACATTGCTTTATTCAACTAATTTACAGTATTTGATGGTGAAGCGTAGTGTCAGTGTGCTGCCCACCCGATGTCCTGCAGGTCCAGCCAGCTCAGCAGACTCCTGGTATGCCGATGCCGCTAATGTTGTTATCAAGGCTGCCTGCCAACGGAACTTGGCCGCTGCTCTCCCGGTCACCACCCAGCGATGCGTAGCGACTTGTGACTTGCTCCGCCCCATTAGGCCTGCTCTGTCTGACCAAGGGATGAAGGTGGATGTACTGGTCACCTGTGGCCCTCAGGCCACCGCTGCTCCCAACACGTGACCTGACTCAAACCCACGCCCACCTGGATTCTGTGCTGAAATTTTCGCTAATGGTACTTGCCGGATGGCAACACCCACTGCCATCTCTGGCACTGTCGTAGCACTGCTCTGCTAACCTCAGGGTACGCCTCGCCCAGACCCGGTACGCCAGGTGGGAAGCAAACTTGGCCACTACACTAGAGTGGAACTGAGTCCCTCCTGGACCTGCTGCAGACCTCTCTCACTGCCGTTTTTCAGGCAGACCGTGCTATCTCCAAGTGGAAGGATGCCATTCCACCCTCCCCTGGCGTTGTGTCCCCCGATGCAGAATATAACCCGAGCAACAACATAGAAACAAAGTACAAATTTATACAGAATGCTTATAATATTGCTGCCAGACTGGCCACTATAAGCATAGACCAGCACAGGTCTGTCCCGATGCTCCACTGACCTGGCAGACCCTGTAAGCTAAACTTGCCCGTCTATTTATATTGGTTTCTCCCTTGTTTCTGACATAGTGTCAGAGAGATACAGAAACAATTGTAGGGATAAATTCCTACAGGTCAGCCATTTACAAATATCCACTCCACCTCATATATCCACTAACTAAGAGCAACGCTGCAGTTTCGTGCCTTGTTGTTGCTCCACTCAAAACAAATCATGCATGCAATACCGCTGTCGCAGCTCTGCACCGGCAGGTGCCATGTTTACCTTGCCTGGCCTGCTGGCTGTTGTCCATTACGGCACTCTGCCAGCAGCCCCAGATTTCATCCCCCAACAGCGCCTTCATTGGATTTCGAAAAAATTTCCCTTTCCCTTGACTAGACTGACACTAGTGCAGCACTATCCTGGTGATGAAAAATTGTGTCTGTATGCTAACATAAGGAAAAGAAAGGATTGCTTGAGGCCAAAGAAAAGAGCAACATCCCATACAAAAATCTGCATGCTTTGACAAAAGATAATGTTATGCATCTAGTGGGACGACGATGGTGTGGTGTATTATGAATTGCTTCCACAAGATGTAACCGTCGTTGCTGACATTTTCTGTCAACAGAAAAGATGTCTTGCATATACAGTCTAAGAACAGCAACCAGGAAGTCCACGTGAAGCAATACGGATCCATGAAAGAGCCTGACTGCATTCCGTACAGTATTTTTTTGTCAGTCTAGCAAAAGTTGGGTTGGGAAGTCATGTCACACCCACCTTATTTACCTGATCTTGTGCCTCAGATTTGAGCCTTTTCAACTCTCTATCAAATAACTTTCATGGAACTTCCCTTTCGGATTAAAAAAGTGTTCTGAACATGACTCAATGAATTCTTCACCAGAAAACCATGCCATTTCTATTTCGCAGAATCGAAAATTTCCCCAATGTTTGCTGTCCATCGTAAGCACTGAAGGATGATATATTATTGTACGCTGAAGTCTCTGTTATGTTCATTAAACCTATAGAAAAAGTATACAAACTAATGCACCAGCTACATACCTGTGTTGGGGCCTAGCGCAATGGTTATCATATAAACATGACGTAGAAGGTTGTTGGATCAAAAAACGACAATTCAAACTTTTTTCAATTTATAAATCCGATCAAAAGAATGTGATTATTATTTTTATTCAATTAATTCGTTTACATGTAATTTTTGATATTATTGTTTGTTTTATTTACCCTTATTTTTCTTTCTGTCATTCTTTTTTCTCCTGGAATCTGCCTGTGTCACCTATAATATGGAAATAATTGTTAATGTGTGTGTGTGTCCGTCTTGAGTTGCTTCATAGAGGTTAGCTTTAACCACCATAAACAAAGCATGTGCAATTTTTAAATCTGCACAGATTGTTGACTGCTATTCTCTCTGATGCATTTCACATCATGGGGTTGTGGTTAGCTTAGGACACAAATTTGAATTCAGGGCTTTGTCTGCCATGGTTGTCATTTCTCACTTAGAATCAGCTGTCCATAGACCATCTCACATTTCCAACGTACCTGGAAGTGGCTGCCTCCGACATTACTCTGCATTAATTGGTGCATAGTAATGAAGAAAACAAATTAATATTTCTACTTTGACAGTTCTCTGCTATTTATTGCATAATTTTGTAAACCATACTGTTTTTTTCTGACGTGCTCTGGTGGTTTCCGGTGATTAAGGGTGCCAGTGTGGTACTGGTGTGCAAGACTCACATTCCCTCTTGGCTATCGAACTTACTGGGAGTTGCTTCGCTGATCATCTTTTCAGGATAGCCACCTGTGATGTCCTGCACGACTTCTTCTCTAAATATAGGATGCTACATGGAGGAAATTTTTTATACTTTAAAATATTCTCGACTGTACGGAGTTATTTTAAAACTCAATCTCACTGTATTTTCATCACACACAACAGTTTCTGACAGACTGGAAGGTTCCAAGCTTACAAAAAATGTTTTAGTTGTATGAAAACTATCACATTCATTTTTCCATAAATACAGTCAACAAATCTCACAAAGTTTAACAAGACAACTGTCTGGACCTTACTTATTGATTCTTTCTCTTACATTCGTAATTGTCCCTTCTCTTCTTTCAACAACATTCAAATGTTCACACAGTAATGTTTCACGTCACACGGAGTACGGCGCGTTTATTCCTTGAGCCGGACGTGTAACTCCAGGCGACTACCTGCCCACGCCGATCATCCGTCCCATACACGTCCGTCCTGCACACACATAACTGTGGTGCAGCAGACACAGTTCTACTCATCTCTAAAATAACGTGTGTTCAAGACGGTGGAAATACGAGGGTCTCTAGAATTTACCTCGAAATTCTTTAGGCATTACAATGCCTTCCAGAATTCTGGAAGTTAGAAAAGTATAATTATCAAATTGTCATTACTTCAACACCCCCCCCCCCCCCCCCCATCAATTTAATAATTTTCTAAATTGCTGATAAAATTCACTATCCCCAGCTTTTGAGACAGTCTATTGAAACGTGCACTCTTAGCTACTTTTGGTAAAATATGTGCCATTTGTTCCTCGGAGCTAATGTATTGAACATTCAGATGGCCTTTGTTGTATAGCTCTTGTGTAGAATGGATTTCACATCCACATGCTTCAGTCATCTATGTTCCCACTTCCATAATTGACAGATTCTTCAAGAAGATGCTTAAGCCATGGGGTGTCTGTCATAGCTGTTGCCGAAGCTGGATATTCTGCTTCTATTTCCTAGTGAAACTCATCTGTCTCCTTGTCACCAGAAACCGTATTTTCAAACAAAAAACTATAAGAAAGTGAAGAAGACTGAAGATCTACAACATAACACAGTCAGAATCAACATAGCAGTAATAGCATTTAAAATTTCCTTTTTGTAACACAGGCCAACATCAAGTGTTCCTTTAATATATCAATGAATTCATTTAAAAAATTTCTACTCTAATTCTGTTGGTTTATTTTACTGTCTACTAAAATAGTTAAGTGATGCACTTCGTCTGGTCATAGCTGTCATTATATACATCAAAAAACACAGTAATTGTCCATCTGGTTTAAATTCATCCATTTGACCATAAGCATCTCCACTGGATTTCACTTCCATCGATGTTCTCAGTGTTTACAGTCTTCCATGTTGAATCTTTTCAATAAGTATTCAAGATGAACATAGGGACAAAGAAACGTTTTGCCACTGTTGCTCTGCATATTTATTCTGAGGAATGATTTTGGTTCTCCAAGTTCTCACATTCGACATTTTAATTAGATCTTAATGTAGGTGACTTTTTTTTTTACTATTACATCCAGCTGGAATATTATCTACATATGGAAGCAAATTGAGTATAATGATCATCAATGCTTTCAACATAGAGACATCTGCCAATTTTGGGTTGTTGAAAAATGATTTCCCTCATAAAACTGTCAAAACCTTTTTTTTTAGTTTGCATACAAGACTTTTCTTAATCTTTACACCAGGTCTCAATGCAGGAATCAATTTTGTACATCTGTTTGTTCCATAAATGAACTATATTCCTTCACCACACTAAGGAGCATTCTTAGTGTTGTGAATTGAGCAAGTGGAGTATAGTCATATCTCTTTCAATATTTCCAGACATGTCTATTTTTACTTTGAACATCATCTTACTGTCAGTTATACTTTTATTTGCTGTAAGTGGTGCATAAGTCAAAGTTCCATTAGATGACAGAGCCCAATTTTTCCTTTTTTTTCCCATTCTTCTTCTACTTCTTCATGATGCCTAACCTGAACGTCTTCAGACTTCTGAGTTAAGTTTTCCCACGAATGTTTTTGCATTCAAGGGAAACACTGCATAATCCTTGAAAAACCTAAATTTTCTTGTTATTCTATTGCTTTTCCACAAAGTTTCTGCTCGCTTCCACTTCTTCTGACATCGTGGGCCTTGAGTTACCTTCAACAGTTTGCACAAAATCAAGGACTTCAAAACAGAACTAACTTTGAGGAAACTGAAGAATGTTCTGAATTACATTGTTCACTTGAATGGTCTTCTTCAAGATCCAATCATCACTGCTTTCACCTTCAAATAGAAACTTATCTTTTTAAAAAATTACATCTCTCCCAAACACAACTTTGTGTTGCTTGGCGCACCGTATTCTGTGGCTAATTAGACAGTTTCCAGTCACGAAACATTTTAATGGGCTAGTTCCTTTTCAATACTTTCCTTGGAATGTGCCACTATGCAACACACCCAAAGTCATATTTGTTCAAATTTGGCTTTCTTCCATCCGATAGCATTTCTAGAATTTGTGCATCTAAAACTGAAGTATAACTACGGTTAATGATAAAAGTATGTGCCAGTAACTTTTGACTAAAATTGCTTTCAAACTTCGCGTCCAAGAATTGTGCAATGAGCCTTTTCAATGACAGTATGATTTAGTCGCTCTGCCACTCCATTTCGTAATTGAATTTGCAAATATACTCATGACCGCTGTCACTTTTAAATCTCCTGATTTTCAGCAAATACATACTTTGGAAATACGAAGCAACAATTGTTACCAATATTGTATCGACCACCATGCCATTCAGTTCAGTGAGCGGACACATGGGTATTATATACTGTAGGACTGAAAGTTTCGGAGTGTTTTTCTCGTGAATGGCTAGCGATCTGGCCGTATGGCTGGGGCATTGTAACTCTATGGGGTAGTGCTGCCAACACATTACATCCCACTCTTAACTTCATTTTCCAACCCTCACACTCCCCTTGTTAGTGTGTGTATATACACGATTGAATCATTTCTGTGAGCTGCAGCTATAGCAGGCTTTTATATGGGGAGTTGCTGCTTTGTTTGGGGGCAACCATTCTTTTCCTTTCCTTATGATCTTAGGATAAAGACACCATTTCCGGTCACCTATAAGGCTATAACAATACAAGTTAGGAATGGTCAACGTTGCTTTCAAGCAAACTGATCACGAACAATGAGAAAAGCACATACATTCACCTGCTGATTTATGTGTTTTCGGCTTAGAGCATGTGGTACCTTTTCTCAACCTTCTCCATTGCATGAAAATGTCGCACGATGGTAGAATGATCACAGTTAATAACATTTGCCAGTTCTCGAGTTTGCTGACATGATTATTGTGGGTTAATGTGTTTAATCAATCTTTATGAAACTTCGACTGTCTTCCTGAATGTGCTGAATCACTAATGTCAAAATGATCCTTCTTAAAACGAGAAAACCGCATTCTTTCCATGATCTGTCTCATGGAATTATCCCCCTCCCACATGTGGCGTGAATGTTTCTGACTGCCTCCATAGCTGTCATTCCTATTGAACTGTAATAGAAGAATACATCAGAAATGTTTAGATTTCTTCACTAGGCACTCCATTTTCTAGTGTCCAAACCTCCACTCATTATCTCTATATAACAAAATGACAATATGTGAACTCATATAGCAACAGTGAACTACAAAGTAAAAAATGACAACTCCTAGCATCCACAATATCAACTAAAATCTTATTTTTAGACAAAGCTTTCGCGGCATCATACATAGCTTGAGACTTGGTTGTCTCTGAATACATCCTTTTATCTTGCTGTCAGATGCTGTCGACGATGGCAATTCATTTACTGTCCAGTAGTAATCTACCCTTTAAGAAATTCGGTTCCAATTCCTCACTTGAGAAGGTATTCAGAGCAGTAACAACTACTTCGGATTCTGGTGGAATTGTTTGTAAGGAACCGCATACTATATCAGTTCCTCCAATATTATCATCTGATCCTTCAAATTAGCCATTAACTTATGAAACTCCAAAAAATTAATTTCAAGAGACATTGTCATTTGCATTAAACTTTAAATGTCGTTCTTAATAAAAGCCATACCTTTCAGCTCAAATGTTTGTATTAATATATTTCTTATTTTTGGTGTAGGCCTACTCCAAGCAACTTTGTGAAATTCTTTGGATTACTTGAGACTTACACTTGTTATCGGTTTTGCCAAGCTCTCCCGGAAGAGTTTTCTTCCACGCACACTATTCAGCTGTCTCAGCCATGTCCATGTATCTCTTTCACACAAAACTCACTTCCAGCTCACATGGAAGTATTTCAGTCCTAAATTTTCAGTTGCTAAAGTTCTTCCCATTAAACAACAGTACCTTGTATTCCTCCTCCTCTTCAGCCATGACTCTAAATTAGGTACTGGATTAATTTTTTCCACCTTTATTTGTTGTACTGCAACACCTGGCACCTGGGTCCATGACCAGTTGCTAAGAAAATAACAGTTATTTGTTATAAGTAATTTCAACTCGTTACTTCACACAATTTACAAATACAACCACGGGACAACAATGAAGACAAAATACAAACAGTGCGAAGAAACACAGAAAAACACATAAAAAAGACAAAGAGAAAATAGCTCAAAGGATTATTATTACATTATCATCATTTCCACACACTTTGTATTAGATAGGAAACTCCATGTCCAAACAATGAACAATGGCACCATTTAACCAAGATACAGAACAGCCTGCCACCACAAGTAAAAAACATAGCTTTGATTTTAGAAATCTGAAATCATTAACTGATCATTGCTTTGCATTTTGTGAATTTTTGGTTCATATGTGTACAGTGAAATATCAAACAAGCTGCAAGTGCATGAACGATTTTTATAAAATTAATAATCACTGTGAACGAGACTTTTATACAATGTGTAGCTATCTCCATACTGTTGTCTTTGTCCATGTTTGTACTGTATTGTAATACTCTTTTGGTCTCCTTCAACTATTATTTATGCTACTTGTCAACTCAGATTATACAACCTGGGCCTAGCAAAAATTGTCATTTTAACAGCCCTGGACATCTGCTGCCATTTAGGTTATGGAATCTTGTTCTTGATACAGTTATGAAGTGTAGTGGTATGACCGAGAGGGAATTTGATCTCGCTTGATATGGCTAATAACTATATGACATTGTTTGTCTTCTATCTTGATATATACACTCCTGGAAATTGAAATAAAAACACCGTGAATTCATTGTTCCAGGAAGGGGAAACTTTATTGACACATTCCTAGGGTCAGATACATCACATGATCACACTGACAGAACCACAGGCACATAGACACAGGCAACAGAGCATCCACAATGTCGGCACTAGTACAGTGTATATCCACCTTTCGCAGCAATGCAGGCTGCTATTCTCCCATGGAGACAATCATAGAGATGCTGGATGTAGACCTGTGGAACAGCTTGCCATGCCATTTCCACCTGGCGCCTCAGTTGGACCAGCGTTCGTGCTCGACGTGCAACCACGTGAGACGACTCTTCATCCAGTCCCAAACATGCTCAATGGGGGACAGATCCGGAGATCTTGCTGACCGAAGTAGTTGACTTACACCTTCTAGAGCACGTTGGGTGGCACGGGATACATGCGGACGTGTATTGTCCTGTTGGAACAGTAAGTTCCCTTGCCGGTCTAGGAATGGTAGATCGATGGGTTCGATGACGGTTTGGATGTACCGTGCACTATTCAGTGTCCCCTCGACGATCACCAGTGGTGTACAGCCAGTGTAAGAGATCGCTCCCCACACCATGATGCCGGGTGTTGGCCCTGTGTGCCTCAGTTGTATGCAGTCCTGATTGTGGCGCTAACCTGCACGCCAAACACGCATACGACCATCATTGGCGCCAAGGCAGAAGTGACTCTCATCGCTGAAGACGACACGTCTCCATTCGTCCCTGCATTCACGCCTGTCGTGACACCACTGGAGGCACGATGCACGATGTTGGGGCGTGTCCGGAGCAAGTAAGATTGGTCTGACACATCGGTGTCAATGTGTTCTTTTTTCCATTTCCAGGAGTGTATATAAGGCTGTAAAAATGAATTTTACTGCAGATGTTTTCCCCAGTATTCAGTAAATCGGTATAAGGCGTAATGGTGTACATTAGAGGTAACAAGAAAATAACATAACTGATAGAAATAACTGGTTATTGAGAAGTAGCAGTTACTGTGATAAGGGCTCATCTGATACTAGCAGTTACTTAAATAACAGTGCTTTGCGAGACCTGTTTACAGAAGATCATACTATGCTTTAACGTCAACTAATCTGAGATCTGGCTAAGATAGAGAGGGATATGTCATCTGGAAGATGTTCTACATGTCATGGAAATAACAGAGACTATGCGCCATCTATTGATACAACTGTGTGTTACTTTGTGCACTCTCACTACTTTCAGCACAAAAATTAAATAAAGTTAATGTCAGAGTGGTTGCTGATAGTAGCAAACTTAAAGGCATTGTACATGTACTAGAGTTCACTTGGGTCATTAGTTTGGGCAGTTAGTACAAATGAAGCAATTGGAGCGACAATGGAAATAACGGTCAGAGGTTGTTATTTTTCTCTAGCTGTTATTATTCTCTCACAGTTTCGTTCTCTGACACTTAACAGGCTACCACTACAGGTAACCCAGTGACATTTCCGGAGAGAATAGTTACTGGAGTGAGCAAAATATTATTGTACCGCTATGGAAATAACTATCTAGAACCCCCGGTGTCCAGCAGTTGACAACTAATGGGATTCTATTCTTTCCATTTCTTGTAGTTCCTGAAACAGTTGACCTTCTATCTGGTCTTCGGTTGTGTTAGAGGGTATTGTTAATGGTTTTTAAAGTTTTACACATATTGAAATATTTGAGCATTGTAGGTGATCTAAAACTGGAAAATAGTGGAGTACCTTCTCAAAGAATACCATATCCCCAATGCCTAGCGGCACCATTATGATGAAAAAACGCTGGTGCTGTATGTAATTAGTGTGTCTTATCAACTTGAGTACAAAAAAACTATGTAATTTCATAAAATTTGTCTTTGTGGCTTTACTAAGAAAAATGAGCTTTCTCAATTTGTGCATATACACTGCAAATGGACTTTTTTTATTTAATTAATTATTGGCTACTGATTTTGAATCATTTTCCACATAGTATTGAGCACATCAGTTTTATACAGGGAAATTGTATAATGGAATATTTACACTTCACACACAAGTATGGAAAATTAACCATCTGATCGCAGCATAGATGGAATGAATACAGGTATGCTTACAACAATAGTCAGATCAGGTACTTTGTCAGGAGCATTCAAATAAAAATATAGATTTACTAATATTAGGGTCTACTTGTACTTGGGCATTCTACATGAAATTTTTTGAATAATATATGCTCTTTCTGTATTGAAAGAGGCCAAGGGAGTTCATTTTGGCCCTTTGGCCCTTTATTTTAAGTGCTCATCTATCTCGTTCATGAATTAGTATAATACATATTCAAATAATGGAAAATCCTGGATAGAATGTAACAATATTATGAGAAAGAAAGCCGCGCGCACACACACACACACACACACACACACACACACACACACACACACACACACACACACACACACACACATACACACTCTCTCTCTCTGTCTCTCTCTCTCTCTCTCTCTCTCTCTCTCTGGAGGATAGTTAGACCACGGGCAGGGGAGAGGTGGGGAGGGGGGCAGATGTAGCAGAAACGGAGAGAAATAAAAAGACTGGGTGTGGTGGTGGAATAATGGCTGCATAGTGCTGGAACGGGTGCAGGGAAGGTGAGGGATGGATGAGAACAGTGACTAATGAAGGTTGAGACCAGGAGGGTTATCGGAATATCGGATGTATTTCAGGGAAAGTTCCCACCTGCACAATTCAGAAAAGCTGGTGTTGGTGGGAAGGATCTATACAGCACACACTGTGAAGCAGTCATTGAAATATCATGTTTGGCAGCATGTTCAGCAACAGGGTGGTCCACTTGTTTCTTGGTTGCAATTTGTTGGTGGCCATTTGTGTGGACAGACAGCTTGTTGGTTCTCATTCCTACATAGAATGCAGCACAGTGGTAGCAACTTAGCTTGTAAATCACATGACTAGTTTCACAGGTAGGCCTGCCTTTGATGGGATTAGTGGTGATGGTGCCTGAACTGAAGTAGGTGGTGGCAGGAGAATGTATGGATGTAGGTGTGTTACAGAGGTATGAGCCATGAGGTAAGGGATTGGGAGCAGGGGTTGTGTAAGGATGAGTACATTATGTAGGTTCAGTGGATGACAGAATACCATGTGAGGCATGGGAAGGATAGTGGTCTGGATACTTCTCATTTCAGGCCACGACAAGAGGTAATTGAAACCCTGGCAGAGAGTGTAATTCAGTTTCTCCAGTCCTGGGTGCTGCTGAGTTATGAGGGGCATGGTCGTCTGTGGTCAGAAAGTGGGATTTTGGTAGGTGGTGGGAGACTGAATAGATAAGGCACGCAAGATTTGTTATTATACAAGGTTGGGAGGATAATTATGGTCAGTGAAGCCTTTAGTGAGATATTTAGATTGGGGCTGCTCATCACTGCAGATGCGGTGACCGAGTGGGGATAGGCTATACGGAAGGGACTTCTTGGTATGGAATGGATGGCAATTGTTGAAGTGGAGGTATTGCTGGTGGTTAGTAGGTTTGATATGGACGGAGGTACTGATGTAATCACATTTGAGGTGGAAGTCAACATCTAGGAAGGTAGAGTGTTGGGTTGAGTAGGACCTTGTGAAGCAAATGGATGAGAAGTAGTTGAAGTTCTGGAGGAATGTGGATTGGGTATCATTATCCTCACTCCAGATAGCAAAGATGTAACCATTGAATCTGAACCAGGAGTGGGGTTTAGGATTCTCTGTTTTTAGGAAGGGTTCGTTTATATGGCCCATGAATAGGTTGGCATTAGATGGTGCTATGAGGGTGCCCATAGCCATACCCTGGATTTGTTTCTGGGTAATGCCTTCAAAGCAGAAGAAATTGTGTGTGAGGATAAAGATGTCATGGTGACTAGGTTGTTGGTTTGGAATCTGTCAATCTTTGGGAAAGGGAGTGTTCAATAGCAGGAAGGCCATGGGCATTAGGAACATTAGTGTACAGGGAGGTGGCACCAATAGTGACAAGCATGGCACTTTGTGGTAAAGAGTCAGGAACTGTGGAGAGTCAGTGAAGGAAATTGTTCAAATGCCTCTGAGCACTACGGGACTTAACTTCTGAGGTCATAAGTCCCCCAGAATTTAGAACTACTTAAACCTAACTAACCTAAGGACATCACACATATCCATGCCCGAGGCAAGATTCGGACCTTCAACCATAGCGGTCGCGCGGTTTCAGACTGTAGTGCTTAGAACCGCTCGGCCACTCTGGCTGGCTGGAGAAATGGTTGGTATCTTTTAAATAGGAAGGTATGTTAGGGTTAATAGATTGTATGGGTTGGTCTATGAGAGCAGCAATTCTCTCAGTAACCGGCCACAATGGGGCGTCTTGGGTGATTAGGTTTATAGACTTTAGGAATCATGTAGCAGGTAGGATTTATTAGTGGAGTGAGAGAGGTGAGCAGAGGCATGGACTCCAGGGAGAGGGTCTGAGGTGGGCATAAGGATTTGAGTAGTGACTGGAGATCTTGCTGGATTACTGGAATGGGGTCGCTGTGGCAAGGTTTGTAGATAGAAGTACCTGACAGTTAAAAACAACAGTGGTGGAGCCTTTGTCCACAGGTAGGATTAGAAGGTCAGGATCAGTTCTTATGTGGTGGACTGCAGCTATTTCTGCAGATGTATGGTTAGAATGATTGTTGAGGGATTTGGGGAAAGATAGTGAGGCAACTGTTTATGCCATGCTCTGGCAGTTTCCGGTGATTAAGGGTGTCAGTGTGGTACTGGTGTGCAAGACTCACACTTCCTCTTGGCTATCGAACTTACTTCTCCGATCTTCTTTTCAGGATAGCCAGCTGTGATGTCCTGCACAACTTCTTCTCCCAAGATAAGATGCTACTTTGGAGGAAATGTTTTATACTTTTAAAATAACTCCGTACACTCGAGAATATTTTGAACTCAATCTCACTGTATTTTTATCACACATAACACTTTTCATACAACTAAAACATTTTTTCCACTCATGAACCATGGACCTTGCCGTTGGTGGGGAGGCTTGCGTGCCTCAGCGATTCAGACAGCCGTACCGTAGGTGCAACCACAACGGAGGGGTATCTGTTGAGAGGCCAGACAGACATGTGGTTCCTGAAGAGGGGCGGCAGCCTTTTCAGTAGTTGCAGGGGCAACAGTCTGGATGATTGACTGATCTGGCCTTGCAACAGTAACCAAAACGGCCTTGTTGTGCTGGTACTGGGAAAGGCTGAAAGCAAGGAGAAACTACAGCCGTAATTTTTCCTGAGGACATGCAGCTTTACTGTATGATTAAATAATAATGGCGTCCTCTTGGGTAAAATATTCTGGAGGTAAAATAGTCTGCCATTTGTATCTCCAGGCGGGGACTACTCAGGAAGACGTCACTATTAGGAGAAAGAAAACTGGCGTTCTTCGGATCGGAGCATGGAATGTTAGATCCCTTAATCGGGCAGGTAGGTTAGAAAATTTAAAAAGGAAAATGGATAGGTTAAAGTTAGATATAGTGGGAATTAGTGAAGTTCTGTGCAGGAGGAACAAGATTTTTGGTCAGGTTAATATAGGGCTATAAATATAAAATAAAATAGCGGTAATGCAGGAGTAGGTTTAATAATGAATAAAAAATAGGAGCGTGGGTAAGCTACTACAACCAGCATAGTGAACGCATTATTGTGGCCAAGATAGACACAAAGCCCATGCCTACTAGAGTAGTATAATTTATATGCCAACTAGCTTTGCAGATGATGAAGAAATTGATGAAATGTATGATGAGATAAAAGAAATTATTCAGGTAGTGAAGGAAGACGAAAATGTAATAGTCATTGGTGACTGGAATTCGTCAGTAGGAAAAGGGAGAGAAGGAAACATAGTGGGTGAATATGGATTGGGGCTAAGAAATGAAAGAGGAAGCCGTCTGGTAGACTTTTGCACAGAGCATAACTTAATCATAGCTAACACTTGGTTGAAGAATCATAAGGAAGGTTGTATACATGGAAGAATCCTGGAGATAGTAAAAGGTATCAGATAGATTATTTAATGGTAAGACAGAGATTTAGGAATCAGGTTTTCAATTGTAGTACATTTCCAGGGGCAGATGTGGACCCTGGCCTTAATCTATTGGTTATGACCTAAAGAAACTGCAAAAAGGTGGGAATCTAAGGACATGGGATCTGGATAAGCTGAAAGAACCAGAGGTTGTACCGAGCTTGAATGAGAGCATAAGGGAACAATTGACAGGAATGGGGGAAAGAAACACAGTAGAAGAAGAATGGGTAGCTCTGAGGGATGTAGTATTGAAGGCAGCTGAGGATAAAGTAGGAAAAATGACGAGAGCTGCTAGAAATCCTTGGGTAACAGAAGAAATATTGAATTTAATTGATGAAAGGAGAAATTATAAAAATGCAGTAAGTGACAGAGGCAAATAGGAATACAAAAGGTCTCAAAAATGAGATCGACAGGAAGTGCAAAATTGCTAAGCAGGGGTGGCTACATGACAAATGTAAGGATGTAGAGGCTTATCTCACTAGGGGTAAGATAGATACTGCCTACAGGAAAATTAAAGAGACCTTTGGAGAAAAGAAAACCATTTGTATGAACATCAAGAACTCAGATGGAAACCCAGTTCTAAGCAAAGAAGGAAAGGCAGAAAGGTGGAAGGAGTATATAGCGGGTCTATACAACGGCGATGTACTTGAGGACAATATTATGGAAATGGAAGAGGATGTAGATGAAGATGAAATGGGAGATAAGATACTGCGTGAAGAGTTTGACAGAGCACTGAAAGACCTGAGTCGAAACAAGGCCCCAGGAGTAGACAACATTCCATTAGAACTACTGACACCTTGGTACAGCCAGTCATGACAAAACTCTACCAGCTGGTGAGCAAGATGTATGAGACAGGCGAAATACCCTCAGACTAAGAGAAGAATACAATAATTCCAATCCCAAAGAAAGCAGTTGCTGACAGATGTGAAAATTACCTAACTATCAGTTTAATAAGTCACAGCTGCAACATACTAACGCACATTCTTTACAGACGAATGGAAAAACTAGTAGAAGCTGACTTCAGGGATGATCAGTTATGATTCCGTAGAAATGTTGGAACACGTGAGGCAATACTGACCTTATGACTTATCTTAGAAGAAAGATTAAGAAAAGGCAAACCTACGTTTCTAGCATTTGTAGACTTGGAGGAAGTTTTTTGACAATGTTGACTGGAATACTCTCTTTCAAATTCTGAAGGTGGCAGGGGTAAAATACAGGGAGCGAGAGGCTATTTACAATTTGTACAGAAACTAGATGGCAGTCATAAGAGTCGAGGGGCATGAAAGGGAAGCAGTGGTTGGGAAAGGAGTGAGACAGGGTTGTAGCCTCTCCCCGATGTTATTTAATTTGTATATTGGACAAGCAGTAAAGGAAACAAAAGAAAAATTCGGAGTAGGTATTAAAATTCATGGAGAAGAAGTAAAAACTTTGAGGTTCGCCGATGACATTGTAATTCTGTCAGAGACAGCAAAGGACCTGGAAGAGCAGTTGAACGGAATGGACAGTGTCTTGAAAGGAGGATATAAGATGAACATCAACAAAAGCAAAACGAGGGTAATGGAATGTAGTCAAATTAAATCGGGTGATGCTGAGGGAATTAGATTAGGAAATGAGACGCTTAATGTAGTAAAGGAGTTTTGCTATTTAGGAAGTAAAATAACAGATGATGTTCGAAGTAGAGAAGATATAAAATGTAGACTGGCAATGGAAAGGTAACCATTTCTGAAGAAGAGAAATTTGTTAACATCGAGTATAGATTTATGTATCAGTAAATCGTTTCTGAAAGTATGGAGTGTAGTCATGTATGGAAGTGAAACATGTACGCTAAATAGTTTGGACAAGAATAGAATAGAAGCTTTCGAAATGTGGTGCTACAGAAGAATGCTGAAAATAAGGTGGATAGATCACGTAACTAATGAGGAGGTATTGAATAGAATTGGGGAGAAGAGCAATTTGTAGCACAACTTGACTAGAAGAAGGGATCCGTTGGTAGGACATGTTTTGAGGCATCAAGGGGTCACAAATTTAGCATTGGAGGGCAGCGTGGAGGGTAAAATTCGTAGAGGGAGACCAAGAGGTGAATACACTAAGCAGATTCAGAAGGATGTAGGTTGCAGTAGGATCTGGGAGATGAAGAAGCTTGCACAGGACAGAGTAGCATGGAGAGCTGCAGCAAACCAATCTCAGGACTGAACAACAACAACAAAACATTTTTCGCAAGCTCGGAACCTTCTGGTCCGTCAGAAACTATCACATTCATTTTTCCATAAATACAGTCTACAAATCTCACAAAATTTAACAAGACAACCGTCTGGACCTTACAAAAGTAAGAGAAAGAATGAATAAGTAATTGTTCCTTCTCTTTCAACAATATTCAAATATTCACAAATAATGTTTGACGTCGCACTGAGGCGGCGCGTTTGTTCCTTGAGCTGGACATGTAACTCCTTACAAATGGAAGGCCTCAGACACGGCCAACCGATTCGGCTCAAATTTGGCAGGTCGCTTGTGTACAACCTAAAACGGAGGAATCTAAGATATTTTAGGTCAACACCGCCGCGTTATTGAAAAAATCCCCCCTAAAAGTTATGAAGAGCAATCGACTCAAAGTTGGTGGGATCGATAGACAATTGTAAATAGAGCATTTTTCAATATCAGCTATGGTATCCGAAAACGCATACTATTCCAGAAACCGAGGAAAGAAAGTTTTACAACTGTCGCTTCTGTTCCAACTTTTTAAACGGTTTTTGCCGACAGCACTGATAGCGCAACAGCCAAGGTAACTGGCTGGGAATCTGAGAACCCGGGTTCGAACCGCGAGGAAACCCAGTGGATGTTATTATTTTCGTTTGTATTTTTCCATATCTCAATTGATAGGAATAGGAGGGTTAATAAGGTAAATCTATAAGGAACGATAAAAATAAGGTAGGCAAATAAATTTCTGAAACTTCTTGGGGTAGTAAACAACTAAAATGTTACTCCAGGTCACTTAAGAATGGCTCTTCCAGTCACTGTTACGTGTCCTCATTTTTCGTCGAACAACTAGATGGGTGGTACTTGTCACATAAAAATTTGAAATAAATATACTCACGGCACCAAGAACATCTAATGAATGCAATCTTTCGAAAGCTACACTGTTCCTTCCCAAGAGTAGGCGGAAAACAAACTTGGTTTACATTTAAAAATGTCTTTTTTCGGGAATTAATTTTGATGCATACCACGCATACGATATCATTGCGTGAAAAATCGGTGCTGAAAGTTGGTTATGAATTATGTTGTAAATAGTTATTGTATCCGTGCGGTTGTCCAATTCCCGCTGGGTTTCCAGAAGCACACTGCAATCCTGAAACCTGGAAATAAAGTTTTTAACCTGGCGATCGAAATCAACATCACACGGCTGGTACACAGGTGTACAGTTGGGCGGTATTACTTTTACCGTGCACGTCGGCTGACCCTCGCCATCTATAATCATTGTGTCATATAATATAGCATTACTTTGTCCACTCCAGGAATCCACTACTAGAAAAAACTTGCTATCGGGAACGTATGGTTTTAAAACATTCTCAAGAAATGTTCTGTAAATCGCATTCGTCAGTTTGGAGAAGGTAATGTAAACATTTTTCAACGAGTCGGTTAAACGGTTGACCTCTTCTATAACCTGAGGACCAAATGTAACATTCGTTTCTTGTAAACATAGGAAAACCTTACGTAACAGTTTTCCAGAGGCTGTAGTGGCATGTTGCGCCGTGTACGAATGTGTTAGTAGGATTTTACTGCCAACTGCGACAAGGATTCGTTTTTCTCCCTTATGCGATAACGTGCGTCGAATGTTCACCCAATACTCGCATCCTGTATGACCGGTGTTGATCACGTGATCACTATTAAAACCGGTCATAAGTGACGCCGTTTACCTGTTGAAAAGAGCTCCCACTTTCTGTATATCTTCTATATTTTGTACCTCCTTATGAGAGACGTATTTAGTGACGCGCCGTTGACGAATTTTATACCCCGATCTGAAATTTTTTGCCCAAGATAATGATACAGCAGACGTAGAATCCTGGTTGGCCGTATATTGAAGCGCTGCACCTGCAGCCCACTCCTGAAGTATTCTCGCTGTTACATTCTCGTTACGTCAACAAGATTCGACAAATAGGTCGTATGTCCACATATTTATCGCCTGGTATTTGTCGTATCTTGTCCCTCCTTTAACGATATCACTTTCACACAATTTCAAGTCCTTCTTCTGTTCCAGGGCTGTTGTTGCTCCATTTTGCAGTGTTTGTAAGTTCAAATTTGGATGATTCCTGGCTAGAGCTACCGCCTTAACTTTTACTTCAAGGGGTATAGAGCTGTAGTTAAGTCGTTTAGTAACCAGTTCGTGATACTCATCGGGAACGGATGAAGCACATGTTCCCAGTGACGTGCAGATTTCTGAAGTGTTATGACAATTTAGCGATTCACTAGTCGGGATATCTTCCACTGAATCACCTTCTGCTTCGTCTTCATGGTATAGTACCTCAGTATCAAGAAAAGTCATTTCGTTCGTCACCACCAAAAATCTCTCGACCATAGCCTTTCCTATCAACCTGGAACGCCGAGAAACAGACCTGGCTGCTTCTGGTAGTGCGTTGATAATGCATCTGTATTTTGCAAACCAAAACACACCGACGGTAACTTCCCGCTTGCCATCGTCTGTGACAGGCTCCCAACTATATATTACAACGCTAGTCGAAGGGTGTACATCCGCCGTTACTCAGATTATGCACCTGAAAGATATGACAACAAATAATAACTAGTTACTACGGCATAAACAGACGACCTAATTTCTACAAACTACATACAGCACTCGTCATATGTTACTTACAGAATAACGCTGTATTCATTCACGAACCTTATTTCATTCGGCACATTAATGATGGAAAAATCACTACTGTATCCGCCAGGATCGCGGCAGCCTAATGACGGAAAACAACTCTTTCCAATTTACGTCTATAAGGCTCGTGCTGGACACCTCTCTTCCAGATTCACAACTATGATATGACGAAGAGGCAACCGGGACAACATAACTCTCCCTGCGTGCATTCTGTCCCGTGCCTCGCTGTAAACAAGCGTCGCGCGGTTGGCTGTCTGTGATCCCTCGTGAGGAATTCGAAGCACTCTTACAAGGGGAGGCCGCCAATTGTGAAATTCAGATTGAATTCATACTGCGCATAATAAAAGCTCATGGCCAGAGGTGCAATGTGGGAAAGCACCAAGATGTACTTCTCAGCCGTTGTCGAGAAAATCGACAGTTAAAAGAAACCGTTACGGTGAAATACTCACTACGATTGATAGTTTTCTACAGCGTCGTGGCGCAGCGGTAAGCTCTCGGGTTCGGGTTCGTATTTTCGAAGTTCGCCGGATCGAATCTCGCGCCATGCAACCATTTTTTTTAGTATTTGTTTTTTGTAATTCAAATGTGTGTACATACACACAATATATATATAATTCTCAGCAATCAGTTGCAACAATTATGCATATAATAAGTTGTTGAAAGTCGTTTGTCGTGGAAAAACTGGCAACTTCGAACATCATTATGTTTTCCGCAAACAAAGTTGTATTTCATTAATGTTATTAATTGTCTTCATAATGTTAACCAAGTATAGTTAACGGAAGACGTAGAAACGATATTCCGAAACGGATACGTATAGCGTAAATCAAACGTTCGAATTAGAATAGAAACCCCACGTACACAAATTTGCTGTGGCAGGTATGAAATATAAATTGCGTTACTCACTCGTTACACTCGAAGGACAGATGTTGAATGGACCGAAACGAGCCGCCACGTAACAGCGTAGTTGCCTGCCAACTTCGAAAGAAGGTAGGTGCGGTCCCTAGCGCAACTTATAACATCATCGGAAATCAGTGCGGACGTGAGAGCTTTGGTACACCCTGTTAAACAAACGGAAAAATGGAGGCGGTACAATTGGAGAGCGATCCGCCTTCACCAACACGTGTAAGCAATTCATATATGAATTACAAAACACTAATAATAAAAAATGTTGCATGGCGCGAGATTTTTATTTTTTTATTTTTCCGCCTCTCCCGACACGCTTCATATACCCTGCGCTGCTTGTGCTGCTAGTTAGTTGGTTAGGCGTTCCATAGATTTTTTTATTTTGTTTATTTTTTTATTCAATTTTTGTTCATTGTATCTGCTCGGGGCGGACGTCGCAAGACACCCGTTTCAGTTCGTCGTTGATCCATTAACTCAGTTTTTTTTATTACAGACAGCAGCTAACACACTGACCGAACACGCTAAGCTACCGTGCCGGCTGTTCGATCCGGTCACCTTCGATTTACGAACCCGAGCGTTTACCGCTGCGCCACGACGCTGTAGAAAACTATCAATCGTAGAGAGTATTTCACCGCAACGCTTTCTTTTAACTGTCGATTTTCTCGACAACGGCTGAGAAGTGCATCTTGGTGCTTTGCCACATTACACCTCGGGCCATGAGCTTTTATTATGCGCAGTAGGGATCGAATCTGACTTTCACAATTGGCGGCCTCCCCTTGTAAGTCGAAGTTGTGGTCATGTGACAAGGCTTAAAAGTTTAATACTTTACTAACCAACGGCGTTGGGGTAATTAGTTTGCGTACATTATTATTATCACTCTTTATTAATTTACTTACCTTATTAACCATCCTATCCCTATCAATTGAGATATGGAAAAATACAAACGAAAATAATAACATCCGCTAGGATTCTCCGATTCCCAGCCAGTTAGTTACCTTAGCTGTTCCGCTATCGCCGCTGTCGGCGAAAAGTGTTTACCATGTGGGTACAGGAGCGACAATTGTGAAAGTTTCTTTCCTCGATTTTTGGAAAAGTTTGCGTTTGCGGACCCCATACCTGATGATGAAAAATGCTCTATTTACAATTACCTATCGATCGCTCTAATTCTGTGTCCGTTGCTCGTCAAAACCTTTAGGGTTGATTTTCTCAAAATTGCGGGGGTGTTGACCCAAAATATCTTGGAGTATTTCATTTTAGGTTCTACACAAGCAACCTGCCAAATTTGAGCCGAATCGGTTGGCCGTGTCTGAGGCCTTCCCCTTGTTAGCCAGGATCGGAGACTACCTGCCCGCGCCTATCATCCGTCCCATACATGTCCGTCCTGCACACACATAATTGTGGTGCAGTAGATACATTCTACTTTACCACACTCGTCTCTAAAATAACCCGTGTTCAAGACGGTGGAAATACGAGGGTCTCTAGAATTTACTCCGAAATTCTCGAGACACTACAATGCCTTTCAGAATGCTGGAAGTTAGCAAAGTATAATTATTAAATTGTCATTACTTCAACACCCCCATCAATTTAATACTTTCCTTAATTACCCGTAAAATTCACTATCCCCAGCTTTTGACATATTTTACCAAAAGCAACTAGGACTGGACATTTCAGTAAACTGCCATTTGTTCCTCGGAGCTAATGTATTGAACATTTAGATGGCCTCGCCCTGTATAAAGACCAACAGCCGTTCTATCACATTTCGTGGTCTCTGATGAACCCTCACCGTGGAGGACAACATACTGCGTACTATTATTCAAGAAGTTTTCGAGCCATTCACATATCTGTGAACTTATTCGATATTCTCGTAGTTTCTTTAACAATCTGCAATGGGGCACGATGTCAAATTCTTTCCGGAAATCTAGAAATATGGAATCTGCCTGTTGCCCTTCATACATAGTTCTCAGTATGTCACGTGAGGAAAGGGCAAGCTGAGTTTCGCACTTACGATGCTTCCTAAAGCCATGTTGATTCGTCGACGTAAGTTGCTTAGCCTCAAGTAAGTCTATTATAATCGAACTGAGAATGTGTTCAGGGAGTCTGCAGCAATCAGAAGTTTGGGATATTGGTCTCTAATTTTACGGGTCCGTTTCTTTACCTCTCTATATACTGGAGTCATCTGCGCTTTTTTTCCAGTCGCTTGAGACTTTACGCTGGGCGAGGGATTTACGACAAATGCAGGTAAGGGACCAATGACGTATAACACTCCTTGTAAAATCCAAAACCTATAACAATATTAATATACAGAAGAAAACGCTGCGATCTTATGCACCATCCTAATAGCTTGCGAACTCAGAATTTGCGGCGTGAGGCACCGTCACACGTCGCGAGGGCCAGGGAAGACCACCCTCCCTTGGAAAAAGCACTTGCATTAACGTGCCTGTATACTAGACTTGCAGTCATTACGACACTCGCTTTCTAAGTGGCGCACACATTCCGCCAGTATCAGGGTTATCGCCTGCTAGTTAGACAACCAGCTATACACGCCAGCTCCTATCTAGCTCCGCTCCACCTGTCCGTCAAAACAGTGCGCATATAGCCGCGCCAGTCTCTCATACTCTGCGCGAGAAAATTCAACATTTCTTCTTTTAAAATGTGTAAAACTCAATCAATACGTTTTTCAGTTTACTGCAAATATTACTTTTTGAAGCACTGTAATCATTTTCTTCCTTTAACTACAAATAGTGGGGATAATATGAAAAATGTTCTCAAACATAATTTTGAATGTCGAGTGTAGAGTATATACGAAATTTGGAAGGCTTCCTAACACCAAACGCTGACTGGAAGTATATTGTATGATGAGGGGCCCTGTAGTCTGCAGGTTGACAGAAACTGTTCCGTCAGTGGAGGCGCGCCTATTTGGTAAAACATCCACACCGCGTCTCCGTGCGACTTATCGCCGGCTACGGGTGGGTCTTGAACCTGTCCTGGAGAGTGGTGGCGTGTTTCAGCCTGAATTAATGGAGTGCTCTGTTAGTTCTGAGACAGGTCTCCGTGCCGGCGCTGACGCACGGCGTGGTAGGAGGTCCGCAAAACCTCAGGCGTGGTGGGGATGTTTTGGACCTTGCGAGGGAAATAAGGAATCAACTTTTACATTAGTATGGCCAGTGTAGCGGGCTGTGTGTAGCCTTCTTATCTTGAGAATCTGCAACTCTATTGGAATTTTTGTAAGAATCTTTAGATACTTCTGCAGAACTGATATTTTTCATGTTCATTAGTGAATGACGGCGCTGCTGTTATTACGCAGTTTAATCTTAGTGATTCAGCTCATATAATGTGAGTTACTTTTTCGTTGCTTAATGAAGCTGTTTAATTAAACAGTAATAAAGTACCCAATATCAATCTGGAAATATCCACCAGGCTGTGGCTAAGCCATGTCTCTACAAAATCCTTTCTTCCAGGAGAGCCAGTTGTGCAACGCTCGCAGAAGAGCTTCCGTGAAGTTAGGAAGGTAGGAGACGGGGTACTGGCACAATTGAAGCTGTGAGGACGGGTCGTGAGTCGTGCTTGGGTAGCTCAGGCGGCAGAGAACGCCGTGAGGCAAATATCCCGAGTTCGAGTCTCGGTCCGGCACACAGTTTTAATCTGCCAGGAAGCGCCAGTAATAAAGTAAACTTTCATTACATCAGATTGTTGCTGCTTACAAGTGTTACTCCATAGTAATTGCCCATACGAAGGAATGAACACCGCAGCTGCAACAAATCCCAGCCACCAGGTTAATCGATGAAAGCTGCCTCGTTGTGGGATTGTGGTTCTGGCTCGGAACCTGGGTCATTTTCTCGCAGGTATCGCCAGTTTTTCTCATCCAGATCGTTGCCCGAGGCAGAATGTGTGGCATGAGACCAGCCATGCGTAGCGGTCAAGATATGAGATGCACACAGACGTATATCTCATTAAGGATATTATGAGTGCAGTTATCATGTTAGTTTGGTCGCGGTACGTGGTAGTGGCTGAGTGAAGTAGGCAAAATCCGCGAAATATGGAGCAATAATTACTCTTAGGTAATACTAAATAATATGCACTGAAGCGCCAAACAGACTGGTATAGGCATGCGTATTCAAATACAGGCTGAATACGGCGCTGCGGTCGGCAACGGCAATATAAGAGAACAGGTGTCACGCTCAGTTGTTAGATCGGTTACTACTGCTACAATGACAGGTTATCAAGATATAAGTGAGTTTGAACGTGATGTTATAGTAGGCGCACGAGCTATGGGACACAGCATCTCCAAAGTAGCGACGAAGTGAGGATGTATGTGTAGTGAACCGTGAATATCAGGAATCCGGTAAAATATCAAGTCTCCCACATCGCTGCGACCGAATCATTTAACGAAACATCATCGATATGGGCTTTCGGAGCTGAAAGCCCACTCGTGTATCCTTGATGACTGCACGACACAAAGCTTTACGCCTGCACTAGGCCCTTCAACACCGATATTGGACTACTGGTGACTGGAAATATCTTGCCTGGTCGGACGAGTCTCGTCCGAAAAACAGACACCATTGCTGACCTGAGGCCGTCTAGAACGAAATTACGATTGTATTAATACCTTGAGCTGCTGACGGGCGTTGACGTATAGCAACGGGGACTGGTGAAAATGTGTGCCCGACCGGGATAGAGCGTCCTTCATGTAAGCAGGAGATCCCGGGTTCGAGTCCCGGTCGGGGCAAACATTTTCACCTGTGCTCGTTAATATATATCAACGCCCATCAGCAGCTGAAGGTATTAATGTAATTCTAACCTCAGACATTAGTCGAGCCATGCCACGTCGAGTTGCGGTACTTCCGTGTACTCACGGGGGCTTTACACGATGTTAGGGAGGTGTCCCAGTTTCTTTGGCTCTTGAGTGTATATGACTTAAGAGCATTGCCATATATGTAAAAATGTTTTCATTGTATCACTTATGATGCAATTTAGTGGTGATAGAGTCTTCAACGTGTTTCATCAGTACTGTGGTGGCCCGAGGTGAGTGATTGTGGTTGGCAGATACCTCAGTGTACTGTGGGATGTAGAACACTTAGTTCTTTCAGAAAAGGCTATATTCTCTATGACCTTTGAACTTTACCGCATTACTTAATATAATCGCTTATACAATCCTCTCCCTGTTGCATCCATACTGGCATTAACGTTGCGTTACGCGACATATTTAACAGCAGTAATACTCTCTTAAAATAATGCTATTTAAATGAAGCTCGAAATGCGAGGAAGCTGCCTTATGTCATTAGGCATGTACTTTTCATTGCATATATGTAATATATTGTTTTCATAATACTTTCTTACAGACTATATTTGCAGTTACTGACGGAAACGCGCAAAATCGTGAAAAGGATTATACATATGAAGAATAAGCGAAATGCTTATGCGAAAACACTGTAGGGAATCGTTCGGTTACTCATTTGTTTGTTACGAGTGGTTTTACCTCGTAGTATATCTGGATTTTTTTTTCTTCGTGACTCTGTTGATTGTCGGCAAACTACAATTAACGAAAACGCACTGGAACATTAAAAACTGATATATTTATTAAAGTTTGAATAACGAAACTGGGCAAGCATCGTATGGCGTCCGTCAAATGAAACAATAAACGCATTTTCATTTGTACGGTAAAATTCGTAAATCACAGAGTATGTAGCTTTTCCTAAGAGTATTTGTTGCTCAGTATTTCGCGAATTTCTGTTCGCCACACTTATCCACTGTCACGCACCAAGACAGAAGTCCCTTACTATCTTACTAACAGCGTGAGACCAAGCGATAGCTACGAACATAACAACGAGTCGATGGCAGTCCGTCATGCAGGAAAGTATGTAAGTAAAAGAAAGAAAAGAAAAGAAAAAAGAAACATTCCTACGGCCTACCCAGCCCATTGTTTCCCAATCGCGGTAGATGGCGCTATAATTGACAAATATCCACTGTGCCTGTTTTTGCATTTAAGACACAAAGCATTTGATTCTACGTTTCATTTACGATGTAAATGTAAACCTTTCTATTCAAAAGGTACATACTGATCTTCAGACATTGCTTGAGTGTGTTGTAAATTTGTACGGGGCAAATAACAGACATTTCTAGCAAATAAGCTACTTGTATGGTAACGTAGTTTTCTGTTTCCTACGGGGTTGGCTGTGATAAGTGCCCAAACCACGTGAATGCTTCGCCGGGCGTTGTGGCCGAGCTGTTCTAGGCGCTTCAATCTGGAACCGCGCGATCGCTACTATCGCAGGTTCCAATCCTGAGTTCTGAGTTCTAGGATACTGATGACCTCAGATGTTAAGTCCCAGAGTGCTCTGAGCCATTTGAACAATTTGAAGCTGAATGCTTCACTTCGGTCGCCTCCCTCGAACCCCGCCAACAGGGTGACCGATTTAGATGTGCGTTTCCGCCCAACCGCTGTAAATCTCACGCTGGCCGCTACGCGGAACACAAACCACAACCACTCTAATAAGTTAGAATGCCCACAAGGTGATAATGACAGGCTCACCTGCCATGGATACTCAACGAAATCAAGCATTCCAATGGTGAGCGGCATGGGTGCTCAGCGATAGTAAGCATCCCGATGGGAACAAAATAGTATTACCCCAAAATCTTGTTACTGGATCACGTTAAACGTCGATTCTAAGCAGACACTGGAACCGGTAACCACGTTACACACTACAGTCCAATTTGGAAGAGTCAAGTAGGTATCCCACTGCTGTCCAGGACGCCTCCAGACGCACTTTCGCTCAGTTCGAAGCGGGACTCAAGAATGAAGACTGCTCTACCCCAGCCAATGAGATTCCAGGCCGAAGGCGTTTGTGGAAACCTCATGGACAGTGATGGTATACCACCATACGACCCGACAACCAGGAGTCATGCTCCGGGGTGCCATTACTTTTCACAGTAAGGCCTCTTTGGTTGTCAGCCGCGACACCCTTACAGCACAGCAGTGGTACGTCCAAGACATTGCACGTGCTGTTTTTTTTTTTTTTCTTCATGAGAAGCCATTCTGGTCTGACACTTCAGAAAGACAATGCCTGTCAGCACACGGCGAGAGTTTCTACTGCTTGTCTTCGTCCTTGCCAAACCATACCTCGGCCGGCAAGATCGCCTGGTCTCTCTCCAACTGAGAACGTTCGGAGCATTATGGGCAGCACCTCATCTGCATGGATACTCTGCAAATTACATTTAAGTTCCTGGCAGAGGGATCATCGAAGCACCTTCACAATCCTCTATTATTCCAAACTCGTAAACCTCGCGGAAACAACGAACACCTATATCTTTTCGTACGAGCTCTGATTTCCCTTATCGTGGTGATCGTTTCTCCCTATGTAGTCAGTGTCAACAATATATTTTCGCATTCGGAGGAGAAAGTTGGTGAATTTCATGACAAGATTCAGTCGGAACGAAAAACGGCTTTCTTTTAATGATGTCCAGCCCAAATCCTGTATCATTTCTGTGGCACTCTCTCCCATATTTCGCGATAATACAATACGTGCTGCCCTTCTTTGAACTTTTTCGATGTACTCAGTCAGTCGTATCTGGTAAGGAACCCACACCACGCAGCAGTATTCTAAAAGAGGACGGACAAACGTAGTGTAGTCAGTCTCGTTAGTAGATCTGTTACATTTTCTAAGTGTCCTACCAATAAAACGGAGTCTTTGGTTAGCCGTCCCCACAACATTTTCTTTGTGTTCCTTCCAATTTTTGGTTGTTCGTAATTGTAATTCCTAGGCATTTAGTTGAATCTACGGCCTTCATATTTGACTGATTTATCGTGTAACCGAAGTTTAACGGATTCCTTTTAGCACTCAAATGGATGACCTCACGCTTTTCGTTATTTAGGGTCAATTGCCAATTTTCGCACTATACAAATATATTTTCTAAATCGTGTTGTAATTTGTTTTGCTGTTCTCACGACTTTACTAGTCGATAAACGACAGCGTCATCTGCAAACAATCTATGACAGCTACTCAGATTGTCTTCCAAATCGTTTATAAATATAAGGAACAGAAAAGGGCCTATAACGCTACCTTTGGAACGCCAGAAGTCACTTCTGTTTTACTCGATGGCTTTCCGTCGGTTGCTACGAACTGTGACTTCCCTGACAGCAAATCACAAATCCAGTCACAAAACTGAGACGATATTCCAAAGCACGCAATTTCACTAAAAGCCGCTAATGTGGTACAGTGTCAAAAGCCTTCTGGATATCCAGAAATACGGAATCGATCTGAAATCACTTGTCAATATCAGTCAACACTTCACATGTTACATAAGAACGATCTTCACTAAATCCATGTTCACTGTGTGTCAATAGATCGTTTTCTTCGAGGTAATTAATAATGTTATCCTACTACCTTTCTTGAATATTGGTGTGACCTGTGCAACTTTCCAGTCTTTGGGTACGGATCTTTCGTCGGGATTTCGCCGATCTAACGCGTCAGTTCGACAGAATTTTGGCACGATATACCTCAGGAGAACATCCAACAACTGTACTTAATAATGCCGAATCGAATAAATACCTGAATAAGCACCAGATGTGGATCAACGCGTTACTTACTTGCTCGATTTCTGAAGCACTTTCTGTTGGATAAATCATCCACATTGTTCTGTACATGTACTACACATCGACGGATTTTCGTCTCATTCGCATTATTCTTTCATGGCCTATAGTTTTTGTGTGTGTTATAACGTATATCCATACTCCCAGAATGACTAGGAAGATGCGTTAAATATATGGTGAAAATACTGTTTAATTATTTGCAGTATCCTTAATATGGGAAAACCAATAATAATTAGTCTACAACAGATTGCTGTTCAAAAAGGACTGTCATCTCTTTTTTGCAAAGCATTTGCAGAAGAGAACGCTTCTGCTCATATAGTGTGTTTACCTTTAATCAGTTTCAATAGATGGTTCAAATTGCTCTGAGCCCTATGGGACTTAACATCTGAAGTCATCAGTCCCCTAGACCTGGAACTACTTAAGCCTAACTAACCTAAGGACATCACACACATCCATGCCCGAGGCAGGATTCGAACCTGCGACCGTAGCAGCAGCGCATTCCCGGACTGAAGCGCCTAGAACCGCTCGGCCACAACGTCCGGCAAATTCCAATAGATCATCGAACATTGAGAACAGCTGAAATCTCTCAAATTGAATGAAGCTCCATGGCTCGGCCGATCCCTTAACACGGTGCATGGTATTTGCGGCTGCGTTAGCAGTTCTGTTAACTATAATCCATCGCCCATCGCACGAACAAAAAGCCCTGCCCAGTAGTTGGAAGAAATCACAGATCGCACCCGTTTACAAGAAGGGCAGTACATTATAGGCATTAGTGAACACAGGGTTGTCGTAGCGAGACTGTATATTGTAATCCCGAAATCCTCGAAAAACAAACAAAAAGTATACCTATTCAAAAATGCTGATAAAAATTCACTTGACGCCTTCCTGAGAGACAATCTCGACTCATTCCAAATTAATAATATAAGTGTAGACCAGAAGTGGTTTGCATTCAAAAAATAGTATCGGCAGCAATTGAGAGATTTATACGAAATAAACTAACAAACGGCGGAGCTGATCCTCCGTGGTACACAAAACGGGTTAGAACACTGTTGCAGAAACAACGAAACAAACATGCCTAATTTAAACAGACGCAAAATCCCTAAGATTGCGCTAAATTCCGGGCATCTCTAAAGGATAGTCAGAGTTCAGTGCGAGATGCCTATAACAGTTTCCACGACGAAACTTTGTCTCGAAACCTGGCAGACAAATCCAAGATATTCTGGTCGTTTATGAAGTATGCTAGTGGCAATTTACAATCAATGCCTCCTCTGCGCTATAACACTGGAGATACTATCGAAGACAGAGCTACCGAAGTAGAGTTACTAAACGCAGCCTTCCGAAATGCCTTCACAAAGAAGAAGTAGTAAATGTTCCAGAATTCGAATCGAGAACAGCTGCCAACAAGAGCAACGTAGAAGTAAATATCCTTGCAGTAGTGAAGCAACTCAAATTACTTAATAAAAGCAAGTCTTCTGCCCCAGACTGTATAAAAATTAGGTTCCTTTCCGAGTATGCTGATGCATTAGCTCCATGCTTAACAATCATATACAACCGTCCGCTCAACGTGAGATTTGTACCCCAAGACTGGAAGGTTGCACAGGTCACACCAATATACAAGAAAGGTAGTAGGAGTAATCCACTAATTTGCAGGACCATATCGTTAACGTCGATATGCAGCAGGACTTTAGAACATATACTGTGTTCGAACATTACGAATTACCTCGAAGGAAACGGTCTATTGACACGCAGTCAACATGGGTTTAGTAAAGATCGTTCCTGTGAAACACAACTAGCTCTTGTTGAGTGCTATTGACAAGGGATTTGAGATCGATTCCGTATTTCCGGAAGGCTTTTGACACTGTACTGCACAAGCGGCTCGTAGTGAAAATGCGTGATTATGGAATATCGTCTCAGTTTTGTGACTGGATTGGCCATTTCCTGTCACGGAGGTCACAATTCTTAGTAATTGACGGAACGTCATCGAGTAAAGCAGAAGTGATTTCCGGCGTTCCCCAAGGTAGTGCTATAGGCCCTTTTCTGTTCCTTATCCATATAAACGATTTGGGAGACAATCTAGGCAGCCGTCTTCAGTTGTTTGCAGATGACGCTTCCGTTTATCGACTAATAAAGTCATCAAAAGATCAAATTCAAATTGCTCTGAGCACTATGGGACTCAACTGCTGCTGTCACTAGTCCCCTAGAACTTAGAACTACTTAAACCCAACTAACCTAAGGACATCCCACACATCCATGCCCGAGGCAGGATTCGAACCTGCGACAGTAGCAGTCGCACGGTTCCGGACTGGGCGCCTAGATCAAAAGATCAAAATAAAGTGCAAAATGATTTAGAAACGATATCTGATTGTGCGAAAAGTGGCTGCTGACCCTAAATAACGAAAAGTGTGAGATCATTAACAAGAGTACTGAAAGGAACTCTTTAAACTTCGGTTACACGATAAATAGGTCTAATCGAATAGCCGTAAATTCAACTAAATATCTAGGTATTACAATTACGAACAAGTTAAATTGGACAGAACACATAGAAAATGTTGTGGGAAAGGCTCACCAAAGGCTGCGTTTTATTTTCAGGACACTTAGTAGGTCGGTTACATTTTCTAAGGAGACTGCCTACACTACACTTGTCCGTCCTCTTTTAGAATACTGCTGCGCGGTATGGGATACCTACCAGATAGGACTGACGGAGTACATCGAAAAAGCTCCATGAAAGGCAGCACATTTTGTCTTATCGCGAAATATTGGAGAGAGTGTCACCGAAATGATACCGGATGTGGGTTGGGCATCATTTAAGGCGTTTTTCATTGTGACGGAATCTTCTCACGAAATTCCAATCACCAACTTTCTCCTCCGGGTGCGAAAATGTTTTGTTGACACCGAACTATATAGGGAGGCACGATCACCACCATAAAATAAGGGAAATCAGAGCTCGTACGGAAAGATACAGGTTTTCATTCTTTCCCTGCGCTATGCGAAATTGGAATAATAGAGAATTGTGAAGGTGTTTCTATGAAACCTCTGCCAGGCACTTAAATGTAATTTGCAGAGTATCCATGCAGATGTAGATGTAGATGTACACCAACAGATGGCTCTTTATATGATACAAAAGCAATATTTAACATAGCAATGGAGTTTTGAAGATGTTACTTATAACAAATGCTCAGTATGTCGGCCGTCATTCACCCACAGTGCCTGTAGTCAGGCGACAACGTTGTGAAATGCTCTGTACAACTCACCAGTAGGTATGGTGAAAAACTGCCGTCGAGTGTTGTCTTTTAGCATCGTTAATGCGGTCGGACGATCGCGGGTGACTTGAGACTTCAGCTAAGCCCACAGCCAATAATCACACGTACTGAGGTCTGGGGAGCCGGGAGTGGCTGCTCAGCTCGTGATCCTCACTAAATAATGTGCGCGAGACATCTTGCACACGTGTAGCAGTGCGGAGTGGGGCGCCGTCCTGGATAAAAGTCGTACCTTTCGGAGAGTGTTTATTAGCCAGACATGGGACGATGCGATTTAGTAACATCGACCTACCTCGCACCCGCCACGCTGACAGTTTGCAAAGTTGCCCGTCTGTTGCCCAGTTTTACTGTCTTTTTCCATTTCAATAAAAGCCGATGCCATTTCAGGCATTTGTTTCACTTTTTACCACTCGACCGAAATTGTTCTGTGAATTAGGCTACAGGAAATTTAAGGAGGTATTCGGGAAACAAAGAGAAGCAGCTGTACGAATATAAAGATCTCAGATGGAGAACCAGTCTTCAGCAAAGATGGGAAAGGTGGGATGTCGAAGGAGTATGTAGAGGGTCTATACAAAGTGTGGGGCAGCGGGTTAACAGTAGTCATTGTAATCACTCACGTTGTTGTTGTTGTTGTTTTGGTCTTCAGTCCCGAGACTGGTTTGATGCAGCTCTCCATGCTACTCTATCCTGTGCAAGCTGCTTCATCTCCCAGCACCTACCCCAACCTACATCCTTCTGAATCTGCTTAGTGTAGTCATCTCTTGGTCTCCCTCTACGATTTTTACCCTCCACACTGCCCTCCAGTACTAAATTGGTGATTCCTTGATGCCTCAGAACATGTCCTACCAACCGATTCCTACTTCTAGTCAAGTTGTGCCACAAACTCCTCTTCTCCCGAATTCTATTCAATACCTTCCCATTAGTTATGTGATCCACCCATCTAATCTTCAGCATCTTTGTATAGCACCACATTGCGAAAGCTTCTATTCTCTTCTTGTCCAAACTATTTATCGTCCACGTACTCCATACAAATACTTCTAAATCTATACTCGGTTTTAACAAATTTCTCTTCTTCAGAAACGCTTTCCTTGCCATCCTCGGTCTACATTTTATATCCTCTCTACTTAGAACATCATCAGTTTTTTTTTCCCAAATAGCAAAACTCCTTTACTACATTAAACGTCTCATTTCCTAATCCAATTTCCTCAGCATCACAGGCCTTAATTCGACTACATTCCATTATCCTCGTTTTGCTTTTGTTGATGTTCATCTTATATCCTCCTTTCAAGACACTGTCCATTCCGTTCAACTGCTCTTCCAAGTCCTTTGCTGTCTCTGAGGTTCGCGAATGACATTGTAACTCTGTCAAAGTTTTTATTTCTTCTCCATGAATTTTAATACCTTCTCCGAATTTATATTTTGTTTTCTTTACTACCTGCTCAATATACAGATTCAACAGCATTGGGGAGAGGCTACAATCCCGTCTCAATCCCTTTCCAACCACTGCTTCCCTTTCGTGCCCCTTGACTCTTATAACTGCCATCTGGTTTCTGTTAAAATTGAAAATAGACTTTCGCTCCCTGTATTTTACCCCTGCCACCTTCAGAATTTGAAAGAGAGTATTCCAGTCAACACTGTCAAAAGCTTTCTCTAAGTCTACAAATGCTAGGAATGTAGGTTTGCCTTTCCTTAATCTTTCTTCTAAGATAAGCCTTACGGTCAGTATTGCCTCACGTGTTCCAGCATTTCTACGGAATCCAAACTGATCTTTCTTGAGTTCGGCTTCTACCAGTTTTTCCATTCGTCTGTTAAGAATTCGTGCTAGTATTTTACAGCCGTGACTTATTAAACTGATAGTTCGGTAATTTTCACATCTGTCAACACTTGCTTCCTTTGGAATAGCAATTATTATATTCTTCTTGAAGTATGAGGGTATTTCGCCTGTCTCATATATCTTACTGACCAGATGGTAGAGTTTTGTCAGGACTGGCTCTCCCAAGGCTGTCAGTAGTTCTAATGGAATGTTGTCCACTCTCGGGGCTTTGTTTCGACTCAGGTCTTTCAGTGCTCTTTCAAACTCTTCATGCAGTATCATATCCCCATTTCACCTTCATCTACATCCTCTTTCATTTCCATAACATTGTCCTCAATTACATTGCCCTTGTGTAGACCCTCTATATACTCCTTCCACCTTTCTGCTTTCCCTTCTTTGCTTAGAACTGGGTTTCCATCTGAGCTCTTGATATCCATGCAAGTGGTTCTCCTTTCTCCTTTCTTCCTGTAGGCAGTATCTATCTTACCCCTAGTGAGATGAGCCCTCTACATTCTTACATTTGTCGTCTAGCCATCCCTGCTTAGCCATTTTGCACTTCCTGCCGATCTCATTTTTGAGACGTTTCTATTCCTTTTTGCCCGCTTCATTTACTGCATTTTTATATTTTCTCCTTTCATCAATTAAATTCAATATTTCTTCTGTTACCCAAAGATTTCTAGCATCTCTCGTCTTTTTACCTACCTGATCCTCTGCTGCCTTGACTACTTCATCCCTCAGAGCTACCCATTCTTCTTCTGCTGTATTTCTTTCCCCCATTCTTGTCAATTGTGCCCCTATGCTCTCCCTAAAACTCTGTACAATCTCTGGTTTAGTCAGTTTATCCACGGTCCCATCTCCTTAAATTCCCCCCTTTTCGCAGTTTCTTCAGTTTTAATCTACAATTCATAACCAATAGATTGTGGTCAGAGTCCACATATACCCCTGAAAATGCCTTACAATTTGTCGGCCTGAGTGGCGAGCGGTTCTAGGTGCTACAGTCTGGAACCGCGCGACCGCTACTGTCGCAGTTTCGAATACTGGCTCGGGCATGGATGTGTGTGATGTCCTTAGGTTAGTTAGGTTTATTTATTTCGGATTTGTAGGGGACTGATGACCTCAGATTTTAAGTCCCATTGTGCTCAGAGCCATTTGAACCTTTTTTTTTTGTCATTAAAATTTAAAACCTGGTTCCTAAATCTCTGTCTTACCATTATATAATCTATCTGATACCTTCTAGTATATCTAAGCTTCTTCCATGTATACAACCTTCTTTCATGATTCTTGAACCAAGTTATATTCACTCATAGGGGGAAATATTTGAAATACTAGAATTATTAGAATTATTTAGAATTTCTGTAAATATTTCTCGCCGTCGTTTACGAGAGCCTGGAAAATTTTGATGGTGACAATGTAGTTCGGAATATTTAAACAATTGTGGCGCTTTTTTATCCCAATTGTGCATGGAATGCCATCAACATAACTCACCAAGCGTTATTACACTGTTGAAAATCCTTTTCACCAACCTCATAGAACTGTGCGACCACACCTCCAACCACTTCGCGAGGCTGGCCATTTCGCCTATTTCTTCATGCGGAGGCTGCACTACTCCCACTCAGGTCCATGACTGGCTACTGGCAGAGCGGAAGTTGCACTAATCCCTAAACAAAAGCTTCAGCTGGTGGCAAAGTTTCGATATTTGATACCTGAGAAATTCCCGTTGAAGCACATGCTCTCTCTCTCTCTCTCTCTCTCTCTCTCTCTCTCTCAAGCAGTCACGTCATGTAGTGTGCCACTGCCAGGACTGTACGCACCGTTGGTCATTGTTGGTTTAAACCACAAACAAAGCAGCATTTACCTACTAAACCCCAGGTGTGGATGTCTTGGAAATATTCCCGCACTCTATCTGACTGATTGAGTAATTAATTACATCGATACCCTTTTTGTGGACAGATTTTCCTTGCTTCCTATTGGTGAATAATAGAACTGGAATATTTGATTGGATGTTATCCTACAACCTCCCAGCCGGCCGGAGTGACAGAGCGTTTCTAGGCGCTTCAGTCTGGAACCGCGCGACTGCTACGGTCGCAGGTTCGAATCCTGCCTCGAGCATGGTTGTGTGTGATGTCCTTAGGTTAGTTAGGTTTAAGTATTTCTAAGTTCTAGGGGACTGATGTCCTGAGCTGTTAAGTCCCATAGTGCTCACAGCCATTTTTACAACCTCCCAGTATGCAAACCCTACTGTTATTTCTTTCACTTGCCTCCTATCGGTCGATACTAGTACAGTTACGTCATTTGGTAGAAAGTCCATTAAGTTGAAGGTAACTGAAAATTTCGAAGTTCAGTTCAGTTGCACGCTATGTCTATAAACAATCTGTGGAGGGTTTGTACTGGTGCTACAATGAGATGGAGATGGAGGAGAACGAGAAGGAAGGGTCTACTGCCTGATAAGATAGAGACAACAGCAAATACCACTGAAAGACAGAGACCACTGTGATGTATTGAGAAGCACTAAACCTGACACACTTAAACCACCTCCTGATCGTCCACACACAGCGCACCTGTCCCCTCGTACACCGCCATTGCCAACGCTCAGAGGCCAGAGAAAACTGTAGCAGCCATGGATGTGCGTGTATACCAGAATGCACCATCCAAGCCATGGGCGGCGTCCAGGGATAATTGGAGTGGTAGGACTTCGGATTTCATCAATGCGTTCAGGACCAACACTTGGCAGTGATCAATACTGAATTGTTCAATTGTCCATGGAGAATACATGCAACACACGCGATCGAAAAGACAGCTCAACTCGTACTGAGTATCAGTTCGCTATTCAGCTATCCAGAGGGCATAATGGCCGGGAGTTGTCCTGCAGCTGTGCCCAAAAAACGACTAGTCAGCTGGCCTGAACTTTTCTTTGTCTCTACCACTCGCAAGAGCTTTTAGCCAGCAAACCCATTTGTTCTGGCCACTGTCTACCTCTGCCACGTGCTCCTCATGACGAACTTTGTTGTCCTAGGAAACCAGCGACGTATTTATCACTGTAATTACAATCACATAGTTCGATTGCAGCCCCAACCTGGTAACATTAAACAGAGATCGAAGTAACAGAAACACCTCCTCCTGAAGACTGTGGCTCTGGAAATATCAATAACCCTCTTATGACTGGGCATCTCCTTATGGCTATCGATGCCTTGAAACTGCAGTCCCCCATGTCAAACCCATATCTCCCTTATGACTGGACACAGCCGTTTTCTTTGTACATGTTGAAACAATAACCACAGTCACTTCACACCCCCAAAACTAGCTTTATAAGCCTGCCATTCACACCGCCTACTAAGTACAATACTTCGCCAGTAACTGAATGCTGGTGGCTCCAAGCAATATTCAGTGGAAAACCGCGATGGATCGACATGCCTCATTTGTTTACCTTGCATGTGTGTCTTAGGAAGAGAGACATAGTCGTCTTATGAGCTACCAGATATTAAAAACACGATCGCAAAGACCGTGTTATTGTAACCCCGCATAAAAGTTGGTCTTCGTTCTACAGACACCCAAGTATCAACAACGATATCCATATTGAAAAGTATACGTTCCTTATAAATCGAGGTATGCTAGTGCTTCTGAATGAAGTAGTCTTCCGCACAAATACCAAGATATTGAACGTGGATAGTGATTGCGGTTTCTGTATTAACAGACCGAAAGTGTAGGTGCACATTGCTAGCGATGTAAGCCCGTAATAAAATCAACACTATCACCGAATTTAGGAAGTGATGCAGCTAAGAAACATGGTACTAGTCCAATATTTGCGACTGCTTCTTGCAGCTGCTAGGTATTTGTCACACTAACAAACAGTATTTGTAGCGTCTTCTATATCGATAGTATGTAGACAGTGTAACAGAGGTTCTGCGATGTATCCACGTGGTTATAGGGGAGGTTGATGGTTGATTGAGAATGATCACATACAGTGGATGGTATGTTAGATGAGCAATCACTTAAAAATGCATCACTATATGGACCTCATAAAATATATATAAAATCCCATGACTTCTCAGGTCTTTAGTGTCAAGCTTTCAGCCAGAAATGCTGTCTGGAATTTAGTACCATTCAGCCACATATTTTGGGTGCATCCTATCGCGTTGTCTTAATGATTACAGCGTCCGGTCCCGGTAGCTGAGTGGTCAGTTCGACAGAATGTCAATCCTAAGCGACCGGGTTCGTTTCCCGGCTGGACTGGAGATTTTTTCCGCTCAGGGACTGGATGTTGTTGTGTTCTAACCATCATCATTTCATCCCCCATCGACGCGCAACTCGTCGAAGTGGCGTCAAACCGAAAATGTCGTCCTAACCGCCGTCTGCTTCACGTCTGCTGTGCAGCGAGCTACGTTATGTAAGTATTAACTGTATTTTTCTTACTTGTCACTTCTTTTTCCGTGTGTTTTTGCTTTTAGGAAGCTTTAATTGTCGATTGCTATTAATAGTGTTCCATAAATTTCCTGTTAGTTTTGAATACAGTCATAGAGAGTCCCTTTAGTCAGCCATAGTGCCAGTAGTGCTAGTGATTGTTTTCAATACAGACCAGAGACGGGTAGTGCTATTTTCTTTGTTTTCTACAAGAAGTGGCTAGCAATCACAGTTTAGTCAATAATCAGCCGCCTTTAGTGAATTAGCAGTCTAGTTAAAAGTTGATTAAGTCTCTTCAGTAAATTAATTCCTTAGGATGGATAGGATGTGTGACTGCTGTGTACGGACGCACGAGGAGCTGGCCACTCTTCGCGAACAGCTGAGCGTGTTGATGGCCGCGGTCATCCGTCTTCAGGCTGCTACCTCGGAGTGTTGCGGCAGTGGGGAGTCTGGTGCGTCGCAAGGTACACCCCAGGTGTTACATGCTTCACCCACTGTCCCTGCTGTCAAGATATCTTCGCTGGTACCAGGCGCGGTTGGGCCACCCTCTCCGCAAGGGTAGTGGCGGGTTCAGTGGCGTTCGCGGCGCACGAGGCGGAGGGTCAATGTGGAGGCTGGCCGTGTGGCATCGCCCGCACTGTCTATGAGTGGACATGTGGCTGCTCCTTCAGCAAGGTCCGAGCAGGCACACGGGGGGAGGGGTTTATTAGTTATTGGGAGCTCCAACGTTAGGAGGGTGATGGAGCCCCTTAGGAAAACAGCGGAAAGGTCGGGGAAGAAGGCCAGTGTTCACTCTGTCTGCTTGCCGGGGGGTCTCATCCGAGATGTGAAGGAGGCCCTACCGGCGGCGATAGAGAGCACTGGGTGCACCTGACTGCAAATTGTTGCTCATGTCGGCACCAATGACTCCTGCCGTCTGGGTTCAGAGGTCATCCTCAGTTCGTACAGGCGGTTGGCGGAATTGGTGAAGGCGGAAAGCCTCGCTCGCGGGGTGGAATCTGAGCTAACTATTTGTAGTATCGTTCCCAGAATCGATCGCGGTCCTCTGGTTTGGAGCCGAGTGGAAGGCTTAAACCAGAGGCTCAGACGATTCTGCGGAGAGCTGGGGTGCAAATTTCTCGACCTTCGCTATCGGATGGAGAAATGTAGTGTCCCCCTGAATAGGTCAGGCGTGCATTACAGGCCGGAAGCGGCTACAAGGGTAGCGGAGTACGTGTGGAGTGCACATGGGGGTTTTTAGGTTAGAGAATTCCCTCCCTAGGCCCGACAAGACGCCTCCTGAGAGGTAGGAGTAGGCAAAATGCAACAGGGAATAACAATATTAATGTGCTAATAGTAAACTGCAGGAGCGTCTATAGAAAGGTACCAGAACTGCTCTCATTAATAAACGGTCACAGCGCCCATATAGTACTAGGGACAGAAAGTTGGCTAAAACCAGACGTAAACAGTAATGAAATCCTAAACTCAGATTGGAATGTATACCGCAGAGACAGGCTGGACAGTGAACGGTGAGTCGTGTTTATAGCGATAAGAAGTGCAATAGTATCGAAGGAAATTGACGGAGATCCGAATTGTCAAATGATTTGGGTGAGGGTCAAGGTTAAAGCAGGCTCAGACATCGTAATTGGATGTCTCTATAGGACCCCGGGCTCAGCAGCTGATGTGGCTCAGCACCTGAAGAATAATTTGGAAAACATTTCGAGTACATTTCCCCACCATGTTATAGTTCTGGGTGGAGATTTTAATTTGCCGGATACAGACTGGGTGACTCAAACGTTCATAACGGGTGGCAGGGACAAAGAATCAAGTGAAATTTTTTTAAGTGCTTTATCTGAAAACTACCTTGAGCAGTTAAACAGAGAACCGACTCGTGGCGATAACATATTAGACCTTCTGGTGACAAACAGACCCGAACTATTTGAATCAGTTAATGCAGAACAGGGAATCAGCGATCATAAAGCGGTTACTGCATCTATGATTTCAGCCGTAAATAGAAATATTAAAAAAGGTAGGAAGATTTTTCTGTTTAGCAAAAGTACCTGATGGCTCAACATAAAAGTTTTGTCTCAAATACAGATAGTGTTGAGAATCAGTGGACTAAGTTCAAAACCATCGTACACTATGCGTTAGATGAGTATGTGCCAAGCAAGATCGTAAGCGATGGAAAAGAGCCACCGTGGTACAACAACCGAGTTAGAAAACTGCAGCGGAAACAAACATAAACATAGCCAAAGCCTTGCAGACAAACAAAAATTACGCGAAGCGGAAGGTAGTGTGAGGAGGGCTATGCGAGAGGCGTTCAATGAATTCGAAAGTAAAGTTCTATGTACTGACTTGGCAGAAATCCTAAGAAATGTTGGTCCTATGTCAAAGCGGTAGGTGGATCAAAACAAAATGTCCGGACACTCTGTGACCAAAATGGTACTGAAACAGAGCACGACAGACTAAAGGCCGAAATACTAAATGACTTCTTCCAAAGCTGTTTCACAGAGGAAGACTGCACTGTACTTCCTTCTCTAGATTGTCGCACAGTTGACAAAATGGTAGATATCGAAATAGACGACAGAGGGATAGAGAAACAATTAAAATTGCTCAAAAGAGGAAAGGTCGGTGGACCTGATGGGATACCAGTTCGATTTTACACAGAGTACGCGAAGGAACTTGCCCCCCTTCTTGCAGCAGTGTACCGTAGGTCTCTAGAAGAGCGAAGCGTTCCAAAGGATTGGAAAAGGGCACAGGTCATCCCCGTTTTCAAGAAGGGACGTCGAAGAGATGTGCAGAACTATAGACCTATATCTCTAACGTCGATCAGTTGTAGAATATTGGAACACGTATTATGTTCGAGTACAATATATTATCTGGAGACTAGAAATCTACTCTGTGGGAATCAGCATGGGTTTCGAAAAAGACGGTCGTTTGAAACCCAGCTCGCGCTATTCGTCCACGAGACCCAGAGGGCCACAGACACTGGTTCACAGGTAGATGTCGTGTTTCTTGACTTCCGCAAGGCGTTTGACACAGTTCCCCACAGTCGTTTAACGAACCAAGTAAGAGCATACGGACTATCAGACCAATTGTGTGATTGGATTGAGGAGTTCCTAGATAACAGAACGCAACATGTCATTCTCAATGGAGAGAAGTCTTCCGAAGTAAGAGTGATTTCAGGTGTGCCGCAGGGGAGTGTCATAGGACCGTTACTTTTCACAATATACAAAAATGACCTGGTGGATGACATCGGAAGTTCACTGAGGCTTTTTGCAGGTGATACTGTGGTGTATCGAGAGGTTGCAACAATGGAAAATTGTACTGAAATGCAGGAGGATCTGCAGCGAATTGACGCAAGGTGCAATAAATGGCAATTGAATCTCAATGTAGACAAGTGTAATGTGCTGCGAATACATAGAAAGATAGATCCCTTATTTATCTACAAAATAGGTCAGCAAGTGGAAGCAGTTAATTGCATGAATTATCTGGGAGTACGCATTAGGAGTGATTTAAAATGGAATGATCATATAAAGTTGATCGTCGGTAAAGCAGATGCCAGACTGAGATACGTTGGAAGAATCCCAAGGAAATGCAATCCGAAAACAAAGAAAGTAGGCTGCAGTACGCTTGTTCGCCCACTGCTTGAATACTGCTCAGCAGTGTGGGATCCGCACCAGATAGGTTTGATAGAAGAGACAGAGAAGATCCAACGGAGAGCAGCGCGCTTCGTTACAGGATCATTTAGTAATCGCGAAAGCGTTACGGGATGATAGATAAACTCCAGTGGAAGACTCTGCAGGAGAGACGCTCAGTAGCTCGGTACGGGCTTTTGTTAAAGTTTCGAGAACATACCTTCACCGAAGAGTCAAGCAGTATATTGCTCCCTCCTACGTATATCTCGCGAAGAGACCATGAGGATAAAATCAGAGAGATTAGAACCCCAACAGAAGCATACCGACAATACTTCTTTCTACGAACAATACGAGACTGGAATAGAAGGGAGAACCGATAGAGGTACTCAGGGTACCCTCCTCCACACACCGTCAGGTGGCTTGCGGAGTATGAATGTAGATGTAGAAAGACTTGCATCCGGCGAACACTCTACCCGACGGGAGGCCTCAGTGACACGAGATTCACATTTTCATGATTACAGCCACTGGTAGATTATATTCACGGCACTCTCCTATCTCAAAACTAGTTACCTCTTTCGATCCTGTCTGCTAAGGACCCTGTACGGCAAAACTCCATCGTGATTTTAATCAGTCCCTCTGCACCTTGTAACTCTCCCTCGGTCTCTGCCACGATCTCACTGCAGCCTTGTCCATGTGGTCATCACAGTTTGAGTCGTAACTGAGCCGAAGTTGGAGAGACAAACACGGAGAGCTGAGTTAATGCAACGGGACCATCTTTTTACCGTCTGGTGGAAATGAGAACATTTTGTCGTAGCTCTGCTAACCGTGTGCAATGTGTAAAGCCAGTGCCAAACAAAGCTTTCTCCTGCGACACAAGCTAGTAGGAAAGACAGTACCAGCAGTTACAGTAGTGTTTATGAGGGAAGTTAGGTAGACTCCACATAATATGTGAACTAGAAGATGGACAATGATTTAGCTACAGCTTTGAGGGATGTTTTCAAACTACAAATGGTTCAAATGGCTCTGAGCACTATGCGACTTAACTTCTGAGCTCATCAGTCGCCTAGAACTTAGGTTAGTTAGGTTTAATTAGTTCTAAGGACATCACACACACATCCATGCCCGAGACAGGATTCTAACTTGCGACCGTAGCGGTCTCTCGGCTCCAGACTGTAGCGCCTAGAACCGCACGGCCAGCGGCGGACTTAGCGCACAGTATCCCTCAGGGTGCATTTCTATCTGTCACCAAAACATTAGCTCTATCTTCGTTATTTTGTACCATCCAACTGAAAGAAACTATGAGCTATAAAAACTTCACTCTCACCCAAGAGAGAATTTGATAAGGTGTTACTGTGTTCCTCTCTTCCGATATGTCAAAAACAAGTACCGTCTGTGTGCTATGTGGAGATCCTACTGAAAATATACAGGTACTGCTCGACTGGAGCAGGTAACCAGTGATCGAAGTCGCTTCAGGACCTGCACTGTGGGACCACCATATCCCACAGACTATCAATTAAAATAGAGTGTCATTGGGCCTTTGTTTGATATGTTGCTTTCCGCTGTAACACATCAAAGTAGTATATGTCTGCAGCTTTGTACACCGCCATACTTTTTTTTGTCCACCATGACTTCAAGGTCTGTGTCAGGTGTTAAACCGACATAAACACATTTCGATCCATTGGCTCTCACAGAAAGCTGGACATTGCATGGTGTACTCTCTGATGCTGTTCTCACAGCACACAGGATGGTTGAAATAAGAGAGAGGCGGTGTTTCTTACTGACAAAAATGTGGAAAAATCACAACATGTGGAAACTGGAAGAGTTTGCGGCATTGTGGAGCGTTTCCAAACAGCTATACAGAGGTGATGACCTGTACATTTAATCTCATCTTCAATAGTGATGGGGGTAGCAGACGTCTTGGTGTTCCATTATGATTGAAACAGATATCACGTACATAGCTGCAATATAAGGAATCAGTGCTGGTCATCCCTGGAACGTATTGCTCTCATAAAAACTCTCTCCCTCTCAAACAGGTGGAGTAGGTCAATCATTATGTAGTAATCAACCATGTACCAGTAGATGAAAAAGATGCCACCGATGCACTGTAATAAGCACCACAGTTGATGGTGCTATCAATTTCAGCAATATTATCAGTTTTTCCATAATGTCAACGATGACCAGTGACATGGTAGCATGTTTCCCAGGTTCTGCATCATCACTAAACTGCCCCCCTCTACTTTGCGAGTACCATTGCGAATGTAGATAGATGACTGGTGCATATGTACAAGAATTATCGATGAATGGATGTACTGCACAAAGTATACCAAACAGCATCTCTACTCATGAAGTTAGGTTATCTACATATTTCTAGCAGTTTGATCAAACTGCGTAATTTAGTATTACGATTGCCCATCTTTCCCTGCGTTGATGTGGGTCACAGACTATTCTTGCATTGATTAGATAAAGTTGGATATTGAAACGTCTCCTTGCACTGTCTTTGACCAACCCTCCCTAAAAACTGTCTCCTATTTAATTTTCAACTGACTAGAAGTAGGAGGTTATTATACACATTAAACCCCAGGTCTCGTGAAGGAACAGAGAGAGCTGAATCCGTAAGAGGTGTTCAGGTAGACTATTCTACACCAATCGTACTCACGGCGCATCTCCAGATGCAGACATGTGGAAGAGGTTCGCACCCCTTATCGGTGTATAGTACATATGAAAGTGTTGTGATGATATAACAGATGATCGTAAAGAAGAAATTTGTGCATGATTGAGCTCCAGACGAATGTAGTTTAGAACTGGTAGCAGAGTAGATTCATATAAAATATTCCTAATTATTGGTCCTGTGTTTGGCGCCCATGCAAGTAAGGTATCAGAAAGAGAGAAATGATCGTGGAACATAAACACATTCCAAGGCCTACAAGGTCCTGCATGAAACACGCTAGAGCTGTGCTGCTTGTGACTTCTTAGTCGTGTGGAATACAACGCTGTTAATATTCCAGTGTAATGAAGCGCATGATATACATTCTTCCTGTGAGTTTCTTTATGGTGAACTATGGTGACGCACTGTAAGGTGATAAAACTACTACCTATCACGCCAAAGAAGGCATTAATTCTTTGTAAAACAAACACTCCAACTTTGTAAACACCTGGTGTCATACACATCTGTAGAAGTATGAAGGCCAATTACAGTTCAGAAATCGTGATCTTCTCATAACAGTCCCATAAAATGGTCGTCAGCAGGCAAAAATGCATACGAAGGAACAGCGACATCTTACAAGGAAATAAGCACTACAGGCAGTGCCAGAGAATGTGTAACAGTCCTGCAGTTTACCATTGCCCATTGTAACCTTCCTCTTGCACACAGATGTCATGGTCCGATTTTAGGTTGTATTGCTCATGTGCACGATAATATTGCCATTTCCGCTATTAAGGTGTCTTTATGTAGCGCCATTCTACCACCCTCCTCCAGAATATGCAGTCCTATTGATTTCGCTAACTTCATATCTCATGGCATTCTTCTCTAATTTTGTATATTTAACTAGTTTTTCGCGATTTTACATATTTTATCGCATTTCCCTCAATTTCAACGTATTTCACATCAGTATTTCGTGATGAAATCGGTAAAATTCGAGAAAAACCTCGTATAATGCATTATTCAATTTTTCGTCAAAGTTTCCCATAGGTGTGGTCGTAGTGCTGACATCCCATGTACTGTCTGATATTCTACAAGAATATTTGCGTTTATTGTACACCAAACTATTAAAAATCACAAGACTTGCCCTCTCCCTTATGGTCCACATGCATGAATTTTGGATAGGCCGATCATTAAAAATATAGTAGCTGTCGATTAGTACCTGTATGAGACTCCACTACATCCATCATCTGCGCCAGCCGTTGAAAAACAATTCCGTGTGCTGATATGAGCCATGAAAGAGGCTGTCTGCAGACTCATGTAGTGCAGCTCCCGTGGCTTTAGATATTGACTTGTGTTGTGCAACAAATCGCCTCCTTTGCTTTTTCTAATGTTTAGAATTAGCATTCAGTGTAATAGATAGTCTGAACACAAATCAAATGTGCTAATCAGACCCATGCTGCAAGTATCGAGTCTCAACATCTGCATCTCTTGTAGATGCCCTGTGACACCGTTTGACGCTGATCCAAATCATCAACCTCCCTTCACTGGATATTTGTCTGCTGGCATTTACTTCTCACCATTCAGAACTTGTAGACTGACCTTAAACCCCTGTCTTCCCTCCATCCTCTGTTAGGACACCACAACATTTAAATTCGTGCTGCTAAAGGTCATACCACCTTCGATATAATTTATATTACCGATATTTGTGCAAGACATTTCCAGGGGCAGATTTGGACTCTGGACACAATCTATTGGTTATGAAATGAAGATTAAAGCTGAAGAAATTGCAAAAAGGTGGGATTTTAAGGACATGAGACCTGGATAAACTGAAAGAACCAGAGGTTGTACAGAGTTCCAGGGAGAGCATAACGGAACAATTGACCGGAATCGGGGAAAGAAATACAGTAGAAGAAGAATGGGTAGCTTTGAGGGATGAAATAGTCAAGGCAGCAGAGGATCAAGTAGGTAAAACCACGAGGGCTAGTAGAAATCCTTGGGTAACAGAAGAAATACTCAATTTAACTGATGAAAGGAGAAAATATAAAAATGGAATAAATGAAACAGGCAAAAAGGAATACAAACGTCTCAAAAATGAGATCGACAGCAAGTGGAAAATGACTAATCAGGGATGGCTAGACGATAAATGTAACGATATAGAGGCTTATCTCACTTGGGGTATTATAGATACTGCCTACAGGAAGATTAAAGAGACCGTTGGAGAAAGGAGAACCAATTACATGGATATCAAGAGCTCAGATGGAAACCCAGTTCTAAGCATAGAAGGGAAAGCAGAAAGGTGGAAGGAGTATATAGAGGGTCTATACAAGGGCAATGTACTTGAGGATAAAATTATCGAAATCGAAGAGGGTGTAGGTGAAGATGAAATAGGAGATATGATACTGCGTGTAGAGCTTGACAGAGCACTGAAAGACCTGAGTCGAAACAAGGCCCTGGGAGTAGACAAGATTCCATTAGAACTACTGACAGCCTTGGGAGAGTCAGTTCTGACAAAATTCTACAATTTGGTATGAGACAGGCGAAATACCCTCATACTTCAAGAAGAATATAATAATTCCAATCACAAAGAAAGTAGGCGTGGACAGATGTGAAAATTACCTATCAGTTTAATAAGTCACAGCTGTAAATACTAACGTGCATTCTTTACAGACGAATGGAAAAACCTATAGAAGCCGACCTCGGGGAAGATCACCTTGGATTCCATAGTAATGTTGGAACACGTGAGGCAATACCTACCCTAAGACGTATCTTAGAAGAAAGATTAAGGAAAGGCAAATCTACGATTCTAGCATTTGTAGACTTAGAGAAAGCTTTTGACAATGTTGGTTGTAATACTCTCTTTCAAATTCTGAAGGTGGCAGGGGTAAAATACAGGGAGCGAAAGGCTATTTACAATCTGTACAGGAAGCAGATGGCAGTTATAAGAGTCAGGGGGTATGAAAGGGATGCAGTGGTTGGGAAGGGAGTGAGACAGGGTTGTAGCCTGTCCCCGTTGTTATTCAATCTGTATGTTGAGCAAGCAATGAAGGACACAAAAGTTAAGTTCGGAGTAGGTATTAAAATCCATGGAGAAGAAATAAAAACTCTGACAGAATTACAATGTCATCGGCGAACGTCAGAGACAGCAAAGGACTTGGAATAGCAGTTCAACAAAATGGACAGTGTCTTGAAAGGAGGGTATAAGATGAACATCAACATAAGCAAAACGAGGGTGATGCTGAGGGATTTTGATTAGGAAATGAGACACTTAAAGTTGTAAAGGTGTTTTGCTATTTGGGGAGCAAAACAACTGATGATGGCCGAAGTAGAGAGGATATAAAATATAGAATGGCAATGGCAAGGAAAGCGATGTGAACAAGAAAATTTTGTTAACATCGAGTATAGATTTAAATGTCAGGAAGTGGTTTCTGAAAATATTTGTATGGAGTGTAGCCATGTATGGAAGTGAAACATGGACGATAAATAGCTTAGACAAGAAGAGAATAGAAGCTTTCGAAATGTGGTTCTACAGAAGAGTGCTGAAGATTAGATGGGTAGATCACATACTTAATGAGGAGGTATTGAATAGAATTGGGGAGAAGAGGAGCTTGTGGCACAACTTGACTAGAAGAAGGGATCGGTTGGTAGGACATGTTCTGAGACACCGAGGGATCACCAATTTAGTATCGGAGGGCAGCGTTGAGGGTAAAAAACGTCGAGGGAGACCAAGAGATGAATTCACTAAGCAGATTCAGAAGGATGTAGGTTGCAGTAGGTACTGGCAGATGATGATGCTTTCACAGGATAGAGTAGCATGGAGAGCTGCATCAGACCAGTCTCAGGACTGAAGACCAAAACAACAACCAATATTGTCTAGATTCTCCAGTAATAATAAACATGCAAGGTGTACGATTGCTCCTATCACACCTCCTTTTATACTCTAAAAATCCACAGTGATGGCACATGATCACCCCAATCAAACTATTTTGTGAGCTGGATGTCCATTGTACTAATGCACCAATATCCCCAAGGAGGGTGAAGCATTTTATGTGTTAAACTGTACCGAGTTATAAGGGGGATATTTCCAGAGTCAGTGTCGAATGTTATGAGATTAGGGCTGCAAGTGTAATATTTAATTCTATTTACAGCGATAAATAAATTTTGCTGGTTTACTAGCACGACGCGGTTTCGAATGTGAGGCGTGTGCCAGAGGAGGCATGTGGCCAGAACAAATGGGCTTTTCTGGCAATCGGTGGTTACAACGAAAAGTTCCAGTAGGCCAGCTAGTCGGTTATTGCACACAGCTACAGGAGTAAGTCCCAGCCACAGTGCCCTTTCGATAGCTAAACAGCAAACTAATATACAGTGTGCATTGGGCTGTCTCTGTGATCGCATGTGTTGCATGTATTCCCCTTGGAAAATTGAGTCATTCAATATCGATAACTGCCAAGTGTTGTCAATGAACGTGTTGATAACATCCTAATTCCTACCACTCCAATCACTTCCAGACGCCCTCCACGTCAGGGTGGTGCACTCTGGCGGACACACGCGTCCACCAAACTGGCTACGGCCGTCCGACCTCTGAGCGTAGGCGCTGGTTGTTCATGAGGAGATTGGCGAGTGACGTGTGGACACTGGGCATGTGCATTCAGGATGTATTTCAGCGATATCCAACATCTAGCCTTGACAACTACTGCTACGGTCTGGATTGTGGTATTTTCTGTGTCTTTGTCCTATCCCCTAACAGACCCTATCTCCTCCTCCTCCTCCTCCTCCTTCCGAATGTAGTGGAGAAAACCAATTTAGGAATTCTACAAAGGTTTAAAAATCCAATCGCAATATCCTATTCCCGTTTAATCAATTTATTGTTGTTGCTTTATTGCGAGCACACATACCACTCCGAAATCTCCACAGATTTTCTATGTACACAGCATGCAGCTGAGCTGAAATTTGAAATTTTCAGCTACCTCCAGCTTAATGGACTTTCTATAAACGACTTAACTGTATCAGTATACACCAATAGGAGGCAACGGGAAAAAATAACAGTAGGGTTCGGAAATTGGGAAGCTGTAGGATCCAAACCCATCAAATATTCTAATCCTAGTAATCCACCAATAGAAAGCAACGGAAAACTGCCCCACACGAAGGGCATCGATTTAATTAATTAGACAATCAATCTGATGGAGATATTACCTCACTCTAAGAAATCCACAGGTGGGGTTTACTAGGTAAATGCTGCTTTGTGTGTGATTCGTTCCGACCATGGCCAATGGTGCATGCAGTCCTAGCAGTGTTACACTACAGGACATGACCGATTGAGAGGCGGTGGGGGGGGGGGGGGCTGGAGGGAGAGAGAGGGGGATAGGGGAAAGAGAGAGAGCATGTGCTTGAACAGGAATTTCTCAGCAATCAAATAATAAAGGACAGCCACCATCAGAAGGTCTTTTGTTTGCAACATCTGCTCTCATAGTGGCCAGTCACGGACCTGAGCAGGGGTAGCGTGGCCTCCACATATAGTAATACGTGGAATGACAAGCCCAGTGAAGTGTTTGGGAGTGTGGGCTAAAAAAAAAAATGTCGACGTTGTTTAATATTCCAAGTACCTTCTCACCCTCAAAGAATTTGTAGGGAATGGAATTTTGTCTATTTAAATATTTAAAGTAAATAAATGAACTATATGATATACACTGCCTTGTATCCCTGAAATTGTTTAAATAAAGAATCTTTCACACATTGTCTTGTGTATGAGAAACTTTTTAACCCTTTATTTGGCAAATGGTGAAAATAAAAACAAAAAAATTAAGTGCTTACATCTATTTATTATACTTAAAGAAATACAACTCAGTCAGTTTTAGAAATTTTTGACAAAAATTATGAAAATTATGAAACGTTGCTTACAAGCAACGTTGCCAGCAGTAGATCACACTTATATATATTAAAGGAAAAAGGAGTTTGCCGATAACCTCAAGCAAAATGTTTGCCGTACGTGAATAATTTAATTTATAAACAAATTTATGCATTCCTGCTATGTAATAGAACTGTTTCATTTTCCCTTCTTGTTCTTCTTGCAATGGAATTTTTGGAAACAGTTCCTCTTTGGATCGAAGTACAATACTAGATTGCAATTGGAACACATGACTGTAGAATATTCAGATGGACAATAACGACAACGACCTATGGGACCGTATACAGGCCAATGCTCCATATTATCAAATCGGACATCTTGTGTAACAGTCGGAGCTGTTGCCTTCCTCCTCTTCTTTTATGGTGGTGGTTTGATATTGAAGGTCTTCCTACTTTCCTTTTCCCTGAAAATATCAAACCATTGGCAGTATCTGCCCTAAATGACTTTGATGAGGTCTTCTTGTCCAGAGATTCTCTTCGAAAAATGCAGGCAAGCATTTAAAACACTCAGATCTAGCAAAAATCTAAACCATCTCATGTACCATCGCCTAGTTTTCATTGGTACTCTGTAGAGCTCTATCAGCATACCAGCAAGATCAACTCCTCCCATGTGCTTGTACTGACGTACAATACTGGGACAGGGCACATCAATTCTTTTTTGATTGCTGTCCCATCGTTTTCCTGTTGAGAGTGGTTGGACACCAAAAAACGAGCTTGCAAGTGTCACGATTTTATAGCCTGCCCACCTTACTAAAATGAGGTCTGAGTGACTGTCCTTCCTGTAGTCATAGCTGACTCGTCATTCAGTAACCGCTTCTCGTCATGTAGAGGACAGTTCTTTATTCAGTTCTTCCTTATGGTGCCCATGGACTCAATGTTTTGATATTTTTTAAGTATGTTTTAAGTTCAAGGCTGCAAAATAAATTGTCAAAATAAAAGTACTCCAATTCCATTATTTTCTCGTCATCAGCAAGATAAATTATCATCCCCTTGCCAGTATAGGGAAGAAAATCATAGACAACTCTAGACACACCAGCACGAACAAAAATCTTAAAACCCTACTTGTGTGGCTTATTTGTATATATATTGGTGCAAATTACCTGCTCTTGTACCTTTATATGCAACCATCTTCTCATCTATAGAAAATGCGGACTCTTGTTTCTGCTCACGGCAGTTCTATTCAATTGACTCAAGAACAGGTCTTATTTTCAAAAGTCTGTCGGAACAGTTCACAGCATTCTCATTGCTCGTAAAATGCAGGTATCGGCGGAGTTTCTGAAAGCGCTTCAAACTGAAAATGCTGGTGAATTTTTCACAGTTCATTGCCTGAGACCAATAGTCAGTCTACTAAGACATAGAAACAAGACCCATGTATATCAGAACACCGAAAAATTGTTCTATTTAATTTATATTTCTGTTTACTGACGTGTAGTTCGTTGGTCACAGTTTAAGTTCGTTTCCTGCACAATTTTGTCAATTAGTTCTGAATCAAAGAATCTTCTGAAATAACCCAGTGGTGTATTGCCTTCACCAGAAAACACAGGAGAGAGACTTTCTGCCCCAGCAGTTGTATCTTCCTTTACCCACATGTAAGTGACTGCTTTTGTAATTTACTTTTTCACTTGACTGCCACTTGCACTAGAAGGATTCACTGCAGAGGGTCCTTGCACATGTTCAGCTTCTGAGATTTCACTTCCTAAATCAGAATCAGTGTCTGGTATAACTTGGTTATGGAACTGAGATTGACGCTCTGGAATCACTACAGCCTGCCAAAGCTTCGAGTTCAGTGTCTTCAGATTCACTTAGATCAGACAAAGCCGGGTTTTCTAGTGGAACTACTATTCCTCTCGCTTTTTTAATTCCATAAAATATTCTGGAATCCATTGCTAAAAAGCCCCTAAAAGTAAAAATATCTTCTCTGTCACGCCGTAAACATGTGTAATATACTAATGGCACATGTCCTAACTATAGGCAATGTTGCTCACAGGCAACATAAATGTTTTATACTACTTACGTATTTCAAAACAAAGATTCAAATATTTCTGCTGTAAACTCACCTCTGGGTATATCTTGCCAGTAATCTTAGCAGTTTTTCTTCAATCTATTTAAATCCACTCTTTTAGAACCAAAATAAGACACCTCTGTTGGTCACACGAGGAGATCTCTGTAAAACCCTGCACAAACTGCTATCTCGTGTGGAAAACCTTAAGCTATTACAAAAACTGGCGTTCGCAGTGTGTTAAGGAATGTTGCCTGGAGGCAGTAATGCCAATAAAATGCACTGGGAAGAATTTGTTGTCCCATAAGGCCAAGGTAAATTTGATGTTGCTTGAAAGCAACACTGCCAAATAAAGGGTTAAACAATATTCCATACACTGCAATCAATTTTCCACCTGCTAGCCAATCAATTGAGTCTTTTCCCAGACAAATTCCTGGAGGGGGAGGGGAGGGGAGGGGAACTGCTGGGGGTGTCCCAGATAGGGAGGGGTTAATTAATTGGTCGATTTAATTAATTAGTCAAATAGGTCCATATCATAAGTGTGCTTGTATTGCGAGACAATTTCCAGAGGGGTGGTGGAGAAGGAGGAGAAGTGGGGAGTAGGAGAGGGAAGGGAGGAGTGTGGAGGGTTTCTTGGAATGACGGATTATCTTCAGATGGTCATAATCCACTTAGCAAAATAGTAAGTTAAGGATTCGTCAATCAAAAGAGAACAATAGGTTTTCCACTGAATGTATGCTTGCTCCTGATGTAGGCAACCTGCGCTAACAAAATGTGCTGATCCTTTCCTTACCCAACTACTCCTGTTCACAGACAAATGTGAGTTCACTGGGGAGTGACTGTGTTCTGAATTCGCTAAACAGCCATGTCTGGCAGCCAAAAAGCCCCATGCTAAGCACATTCCGAGGCTTCGGTGCCTGTTGGATATTTGTTTGTTGGCAGGCATTCCAGACTGTCATGTAACTGGGCCGTACCTCCTTCCACTATAACTGGTCTTGCATAACTTATGTTTCTGCAAAAGATATTGGGGCCGTTCTTGAAAGCTGTGCCACTGATTGCCCATCAGGAAATGTGGTTTCAGCATGATGAAGCACCAACTCGCTTGTATCGTGCAGTTCGCAGACATCTGAACAAACGATATGGTGACAGATGGACAGGGCGAGGAGTCTTAACACAAACAAATGTGCTTAAGTGATAAACAGGTGTTCCGTTATGTTTCATTGCGAATTGTTTTGTATTGCCTTATGCGTAATTTAATCCCTCAAACAGAAGTGGATGAGTTAAAAATCGAAGTTGAAACCATTGTAGAACTGAAACGGTACATTCCCGGGCATGGGTTTGTACTCAAAATATTGTTTCCTGTCTCCCTTCTACAAGTCCTAGAAGTTTGTCCGAACACCCGGCATTCAGATTTTTAGTTCGACTATCGATCGTTTATATGCTTGGACAGCGTTTTGTGTTTGTTCTTAGTTTTGACAATTATTAGCGAAAAGTGTTTTACCGTGGAACACACTTCAGACTTTCACACTTTAATAGACCTTTACTCCATTTTGTTATTCCATTTTGAAATGACAGCATTCACTTTAGGAGTGGTGCACTTTCTTTCTGAAATTACAATTACTCCGGAAAAGTAAGATTTTTGACAAATGAGAGACTGTTCCAAGATACAACATGGTCATGTACCTAGGTACAAATATCAGTTCAAATCGTTGCAATCGAGAAAAATTTTTGTCAGTAGTGTATTTCTCTATGAGAAATGTCTTACGTTATTACTCTACTACACAAGAATAATCAGCAAGCGAAATCAATCGTTTTATCAAAAACCAGTTAGAAGTTAACAACGATCTGAAATAGAAGCTGTTGCACCTGTCACAAATTTCCCTTTTCGAGACAGGTAACTTCGTTAATACATTACATCAACTTACTTCTTTTGCAAATCTCATATACTCCATGGTGCAAGGTCTTCCGTTTGAAGGTACGAGATGGTTTGTGACTCACGAACTATAAATTATTCATCCACACGTTATGTAACTAGTCAAAATTAAACAATATTTTATTCACCACAAAATTCTTTAACCATAGAACAGACAGTATCCTCCAAATATCTTTAATATATTACACAACACTAAATATGTAGAACTCGTTATATTTGCAAACCCTGCAGAAAACAAAACCTCAGGCCCTACAACAGCAGCAGTCGAAAATGCCAGGAACTACTTACCGCGTCCTCTAGTACGCGTTGCTTCATATAGTTCTAAAATCGGTGACTAACTGAAACACCGACCAAGAAAGAAGATGTGTTTGTAGGTACACTATCCTATGCCCCCCCCCCTATTCTCATATTGTCATAAATGGAGCACCAGAAACCGATATTGCTTACATACAGTTGTAGTCAGTTTCGTATTCTAGGATCCCAGTCACATTTCTTTAGAATAGTAAATAGCGTTTTCAGGAGCTCTTTATTTTAGTCTCTGAAAGTACCGGTTCAAATGCGATTAACTTTAATCTTCAGCATATACTCGAGAAATGAAGATCAAGTACTTTCAACTAAATTCAGTCCTTCATACAATAAAGCAGCCGCCACAGTGGTATGGAATCAGCCCCCGTGGTCTCACTTCACCCCAATAGACCCCGTCAGGCCTTTTTCGTTTTCGATTATAGTGCTTTGCGAAACTCCGGGCCAAAGTAACTTTCACATGTTGTGTTACTGTCAAGCAAAATAGAAATAATTGCTGCTGCATGGTACAGATGGTAACAAAAAAACATGCAATGATACGAACATAACTGACGTTTTTGTTCAAAGACAGTAGTCACATTGCAAAAGGCGGAACGTGTTCTCCATAAAGCATGTGATCACCAAACACAGCTGTGCGTGCTCTGTAACCAGCTCCCAAGCTTGGCACGAGGTTGGTAAGGAAATGTGGTAGAGCGTTCCATTCCTCAACAAGTTTGACTGAGAACTCTGGATGGTCGCTGGAACATGTAGGCGAGCTGCGGTATGCATCCCCAATGCATAACGACGTGGCCCACGGGGTTTAAGTTTGCCGAACATCCACTCATTCAAAGACCTCCTACACCAGTGCTTTCGATGCGATCACGCATTGTCGTCCTTAAAAGTACAGTGAGGGTCGCAGACAGCCTGAAAAGATACGCATGGGAAACGAATGCAGTGTCACAATGCCGCTGACCTGCGAGTGTACCATGATCAATTTGCCCAACCAACGGTATGCCTCTCCAAAACATGTCACGTGAGCATCGGAACGATTATATGGAGAATTCTCGTCGTACCCTCATATGGCCAAAAGTGGGAGCACGTAATGCACCCAGGAACGTCGCCGCATTTCAAGATCACTTACTGTCCTCCAGTTTTTGAGGGGCAAGACGACCCGCAAATAATAAATATAACCTCTTGTATTCGTAAGCTGTTCATCGCAAGGACACGGTATTTGCGTTGTGCACAGCGGCCAAAATGAACGATCAGTTACTTAACACAATTCGCTCGTGTTGTATGATTATAGAGATCGTTTATTTATTGGTGAGAGATAGTGATTTCGATTTTCTCTTGGTTTGTATTGTTTCAAGATACAGAGATCACAGCTTCCGCAGCAAAAGGAGCAAAAAAGGTCATGCGGACATATGGCCGGAAATCCGTTCCCAGTGAGGTAGGCCATTTTGATGGCGAAGGTAAGAGATCATTGTCAGAGAAGGTATCAATGACACTTGAGAGCGCACCAGACGAATGGGAATGTTCTGCCTCTATCAGTGTTCCAGCTGCACACTCTAGGGGGCGCAATGTTATCCACGAGGGCGGTGTTATCAGGGTCAACGGCCGTGCACCGCAAAGTTATGTGCAGACTATGAACGTAACTATACAGCCGATTTTGGTAGGCTTTACGTTAGTCAAATATTCGAATCAGTTACATTTTCTGAAAATTTGAAGCAAGCCATGTTAATAAGCCAGTATCTTTCACTAATACCTCATTTATCGCTTTTGCCGGCCGTTGTGGCCGATCGTTTCTAGGCGCTTCAGTCCGGAACCGCGCTGCTGCTACGGTCGCTGGTTCGAATCCTGCCTCGGGCATGGATGTGTGTGCTGTGCTTAGAACTACTTAAACCTAACTACCCTAGGTCTAGGGGACTGATGACCTCAGATGTTAAGTCCCATAGTACTCAGAGCCATTTGAACCATTTATCACTATCTCTGTTGGTGTCTCGTTGTTTACATTGACAATAATTCATTCAGATCTTAAGAAAGAACTAATTCATTGACCGGAGACTGTTGAATGACGGAAGTCTGTCACCTGTCATAATGTTTTTATTGTACACTAGCTGACAGCCGGCACTGTCGGTCGGGGTGTTCACTTTGCCAGTTTTCCACAACGAGGAACCTTGCACGCACACCTGCCAGTAGGCTCGGCGTGGGATGATGCGCTTGCCACAGCTGCTTCGAGTATCTGCACGCCTCTGTGGCGAGGCCTACAACCGTTTGCGCCTCATAGTTGAAAGCTGCCAAAAGCGCTGCCTGGAGTCACTTCACTCGACTGCACGAGTGGCTCGGCAGTAAAGAGTCCTACAACGATGCATTCATGTAGGCGCATTCAGCGGCGTATGTCGATACCGTCAGCAAAATATGTTGCTAACAGAGTGAGCAGCAAGGATAAATATAAACATTAAGCACACTCCGGCAGTTCTTCACACATCTTGGTGTTCATGACGTCGGATCTCCCGAATTATGTGTGGCATCATGATATAATTTTGTATGTGCCTTTCGCTGCGAATGTCTGCGAAATTTTTTACGAATAGAGTTAGTAGTACAGAAGCAAATTTCAACATCAGACATGGTGCGGCTGATTTTCATGCATCTCATCGTTTATGATGCCGCACCTCCTGAATTATGATTGTTACCTGTCAGTAAGGGGTATGTGCACAAACTTTGGTCCATATCAGTCCAGTGGTCTAGGGAGAGATGTGCCACATACGTACATACATCAATGTTTTGTAATATGTGTGGGTTCTTTCCACGTAAACAGTGCAGTTACAATCATCTATTGTGTGTATCTGAATAACCCAATTCCTGCTGTCCTTCACTTGAGACAGTTCCACACCACCAGTCAGAGACGTTAATCACACCTACCGTTATCTAAAATTAACACAGCTATTTCATGGAGACAACGAAAATATTCAGATTTCGTAAGTCCTCCAAATAAAAAATAAGAGTAGTCATAACAGTTGTGAGAGAACTAGTTCTGTATTTGTTTTTCGCATTTACCACTACATATTTCCCGTGTGTCTTTCCTAAAATAAGCTCGTATAGCATATTGAAATAGTACTGTGTTTACGGCACAATAAATTCTTTTAAAGCTGAGCGCCTCCTGAGCTAAATGAAGAAGAGAGTTTCAACTACAGGGTGAGGCATAATAAAGATCGATTATTGAAAAGCTGTTAAATAAAGACACTTTTTCTATTTCATAATCTTAAAATATACGAAAAAGTGTTTTCTGTAATAGTAAAACGTCAGTTACTTTTTCACCGAGCGAGGTGGTGCAGTGGTTAGCACACTGGACTCGCATTCGGGAGGACGACGGTTCAATCCCGTCTCCGGCCATCCTGATTTAGGTTTTCCATGATTTCCTAAATCGCTTCAGGCAAATGTCGGGATGGATCCTTTGAAAGGGCACGGCCGATTTCCTTCCTCATCCTTCCCTCACCCGAGCTGGCGCTCCGTCTCTAACGACCTCGTTGTCGAAGGGACGTTAAGCACTAATGTCCTCCTCCTCCTCAGTTACTTTTTCAAGATAACTGTCTTATTATGGCGTCCGCTTAGAAGCACGCATTCCTCCAGCCAGACCTTGTACTGACTCATCACACTTCCTGTCGCATCCACTCTTTCAGGGCTTCAGGGCCATATCATTTGGAAACAAACGACTGACAATATTCATGCTTACTAGAGCAGTATGGGACGTTGCTCCGTCCTGCTGGAAACATTTACTCCACAACTTGCACACAATGAAGTGAACGATGAGACATAAGTTTTCTAAAACGTCTGCGTATCTCTGCGAAGTCACTGTTACAACTTAAAAATCGTTTGGCCTTATGATCCCTAATTGAAGACATTACGAACCACACAGTAACTTTTGCCCAGTGCAGTGGTTGCCGATGCAGTTCTCTAGTATTAACGTCACTGCAAAATCGAAAGTTCTGCTTGTTCACATAACCGGAGAGACGGAAGTGAGCTTCATCCCTCATCCACAAACGGTTTACAATGTCCTGGTCCCGACTAATCATGACCAAAACTTTTAATCAGAAGCGGCTGCGGATCACATAATCTATTCCCTTAAGGACCTGTTCCGTTTAGATTTTGTAGGGGTGAAAGTGCAAATCCTGGGGTAAAATCCTTCCTACCGTTCTCTTTGAAATCCCAAGTGTAGCGCTGTGCCGGCGAACTGAGCGACGAGTGTGTCTCTCAATGGCAACTCTAAAGGCTAGGCGCAGCGCAGCGCGCGTTTTTGCAACTTCACAGGTTCAAATGGGACCGCGCAAACTGCGACGCGACGCGACTGGGACGCGACACGCGCCTGCGCCAGGTCGCGCGGCTTTGTGGTAGCGGCGCAGTTTCTCGCGCCGCGCGTCACGCGGGTACTGACGGATGTGTGAGGCGGGGAGCGGGAGGGCAGTTCTGCCATATACCCACTTCGGCATGGCGCATACGGACAGTGGAAGTATTGTCCATCCGAAGAGTACGGCCTGTAATGTAAACTGAAGTTTTCTATCACTAAGCAGTGTTCTTTTTTTCGCTGTTTAAGCGCTCCGTCCATTTTCGTTAGCACGTAATAGTTTTCATTTACATATATATGTACAGTTCTTTTGCTTTGTTTATTCTTTGTCAAAAAACCCAATGCACAGTTCAATAACCGGTGAGCCATTAGCCACTGAAAGTATATCGTCTGCCTCCACAATGTTTTCAGAACGTAAGAAGGGACAGACGATTTACCGTGAGGGTAGTGAATAAGGAAGTAAGGAATATTATAAAATCGTGTCATCTAGAAGCAAGACAGGAAAGTAAAACAAGGTTACCTACTTGCTGCCTCTTATGCTGAAGTATCTCTGCGATCCGTTACAAAAAGTCGGAAAGGCATAATTTCCACAGGTATGACCCCTTTGCGCTCCTGGTAAAAAGCGTCCGAGATAGTAAAACTTACGTACTTCATATCATCATGTGGGTATGGGTCTAATAAGAGACGTTATACTTCGTACATGTGGACGTGACATTTCCATTGCAAGCCCGAAATAGTCGAGAAGCCCTCGTAAATAACAATGTTTTAATCGGCTCGTCGTGACGAGGAAAAGTATTTCAGTGGTTGCATACACGCTATCAGCGTTAATAAACTAATTACACAAAAGGCTACACAAAGGAATTAGTGGTCGGAACTATTATAGAAGTAGGAATATCCTGAAAGAGTGTGGTGATATGTAGAAATGTAATGGTGACAAAGGCAGATCTACTTTCATGACAATGTTTTCGGAACGATGTGAACTCTTCCTCTCACAAAGCACACTTGCTGGCTTCCGCATTCCTGTCGCGCGATTTATTCGCAGCTGCTGACGATACACTGGCCATTGTGTTGTGCCACGTATCAGTTGTTTACTTTTCTCAGTAACAACTATTTTATTCGCGAACCACGGACTGTCAGTTTGGCAAGGCGTTGGTGAGGAACCGGCATCAGTAGTGTGCGTGGTATCCCGCCTGAAGACCACGCTCTTCATTACTTTGCTATTGCTCAGATAAAGAAAAGGAATAAAACTCCTTTGGTAAGTTTCCATTTCAGTCGCTAGTGTTAAAAATAAAATGGGTTGTGGGATTCAACCAAAATTCCAACAGAATTACCGATTTATTTTCGTGTGAGTTGTTAACCTCTTCTCATTCGAAGAAGCAACACCATTTGCGAGTAACGGCCACACTTCTCTTGTTGAAGGGTTTGAGAGCACTTCTTTTGCAAAAACACAATATGATTTGCATAAACTCATTTTTGCAGCAGTTATTGTGACACACTGTTTCAGAAATCTGTCTCATTAAACAAGTAATTGACGACCAAAGAGCTGAATATCTTATCAAAAAACTCATTGTGACGGTTTGTGGCAACATAAGAGAAGAAATTTCATGTTTACTTTCATATTAGGACACTCTTGTCTCACTAGCTGTCGATAACTCTTAACAAATTAGTCAGTGGAATGAAAAAATAAATAAATAGGGAAGTGTAACTACTGATATACCGTGATAGATAAGAAAGCTCAGTGTGTTTACGACGTGGCAAAGTATGGTTCAAATGGCTCTGAGCACTATGGGACTTAAAATCTGAGGTCATCAGTCCCATAGAACTTAGAACTACTTAAACCTAACTAACCTAGGGGCATGACACACATCCATGCCCGAGGCAGGATTCGAACCTGCGATCGTAGCGGTCGCGCGGTTCCAGACCGAAGCGCCCAGGAAGGTGCACCGGCCGATTTCAATTAACGCTGAAGTGGTTGCGGATTGCACGACGTGCTAGCTGGTACGAACTACCGTTTTGATAAAATGCTTTGACAGTGTACGCTCCATTATAACTAAATGCTATTTCGCGTCAAACGTAACTGACGCTATCCCCTGCACCTCTATCCCACGCAGCTTGATTCACTCGCTTTTTAAAATCGGTCGATATTATATCTCACTGTGCATAAAACTATAAAAACGTAGCACGTGCAAGAATGTAATGAATCATGAAGAAATCCCAAGAAAGATCATCGAAATGCCAGCAAGATTATTACTGAAGTAGACGCCTTGTGATTAACCGAAGAACCTTAACTTGGAAGCCACGGTCACATTATTTGCTACTTGTGGATGTCTGCTCATGTCCGAGAAAAGTGAACTAATAATACAAATTAAGCCCATAATACTGAAGTAGCCAGATCAGTTATTCATGTTTTCCGAGTGAGCTACGTAGTGTGCTTACAATTTAAAGCCACAGCGGCCACAAGACGGCAGCCTTTTCTGATGAACGGAGTGCTCCAGTATTCATCTACAGACAAGAAAACGAAGTAAACGCGCTCTCATACGGCTTCTATTTGACTTTCTCTGCAGGAAAGCCACAACAAACGACGAGACTGAAAAAATACTTGCATTAAGGTCTATGTCCATTCGGTTTGATTGTTTCTTGTTTTGTCATATTTTGCCTGATAAAGAGGTGATAACTCGAAACGCGTTGCAATATCAAATAATTTAAGTAAGTGAACTGGTAGGAATTTCTGAAAAACCTGTTGGTAAAGTCCTGTGATAATATTCTTTTGTACTCGCTTTCGAAAGATGTATTCGAATCCAGACCGATTGCTTCGGTTTACGCTTTCGACGGCACCACCTCAGAATGGGTTTTTGATGTCGCCGTAGAGAACGTCACAACTACTTCTCACTTCAGTTGTGTACAAACCGGTGGGACCCCGAGTGAGTAAACAAAAGAGTTACTATAACGGATCCAGTTTTTAGACTACAATAACGCACCGATAACTGATTACCGCCCGAATGCACGGTTATTGGTTGCGGGACTGAATACACGCAAAAGATAACAGCAGGAACGAATCGCCTTACGTAACAGGTTAAAGAGTGACTGATACGGCGCACTCGGAGTGTCTATTAAAAACAGTGTAAATTACCAGTCTGTGTGAGAGGATCTCTTGAAAATTACTCAGCCAGTAAGCAACTATGTCGTACCACTATACGAAAGGTATCGACTGGCTTTATTACCTAATTCTGCCTGAAGTAAAACGTGTGAAAATGTAATTTTATTTACGTTTCGTACTCCTAACACAAAGTACCTCTTAGAAAGCCACCGAATGATTTTATAAAATAAGGGCAACAAAATATATTAGGAAAATACTTTAATCGGTCTTCATGATCAACTCCATTAGCCACGATACACTTCTGGCTACATTTATAAAGCTGGAACTGTTCTTCGGACAGATTGAAGCATTACCGCCACACTACTTCGGATGTCTGTTCGGATACTAACCACACAGCTATACCCAACTACCGTAAAGGCTACCTAAACCGTTCTGGATTGAACTATTAGTACTACGTTTTTTTTGAGGATCAACCTCAATAGCCACGAGGCTAACGATGTAGCTTGGATTCTTATGGGAAACGATTTCGATAAAGGAGAAACCACGAATAGATCTTACATCAAACCTCCTCCATCCTTTCTGGTGCGATAGAAACCCTTGCATATAATTTTATATGCAGGGAACAAAACCAGATCTAGACGTAGGCTTGAAAAAAGTTAGAATAAATCAAGAGAACCACCCACAACGTTAATAAATATTGAAGGCATCTTATATTCGTCACTCTTCTTTTAACCTGTAGTGCAAAGTGTCGAATATTTCGAGGTGGGGCTGTCCATCAAAACAAGAAAAAAAAATCCATTACACGTGGATCGGGAACGCATACTTTCTGTGATCTGCACACTTGTCCATAGGAGCCGTCCATCCTGATATCCGTTAATGACATTTCTCATATGAGGTGCTCAACGTGACGTTCCTCCAATGGCAATGTATCGCTCTGATCCTCAGCTTAAGAGATCACGCACTCTCCGAAATACGCTTGCTTGTTGTTGCGTCGAAGACGCGATCCTGTAGTGTCTGGGTATCGTTGACCGGCGTGGCGTCGGCTGAAATGTTACAAGCCATCTGGGTTGCCTCCATCCATTGATAAACTAACACCATCCGCTCCTTATGACGGAGAAATGCTGGAACACGATTCTCATCACTTTATTAAACTCTCATGACTATACTTGATTTTCACTATTGTGCCTGATAAAAATTCCAGAGGTTGTGTGTCTTAACTTACGTCACTTCAGCTGAGAGAATTCGTGGGAACCTCGGAGTTCGTTTCCCCAGGAGTTGTAGAACGTCCGAGGCACACAACAATGGGAATAAGAGAGGGACAGCCTGCTCACCGCTCAGAGCATTGAGTCCCCGGTTATAAGTGCGGCAGGCCAGCTACATTGGGGCCCGCAGGGGTCACGCGCCGTTTGGAGGAGGGTGGGATCTTCGGTGTTGCTTGCGCTACTGCCGGCTAGCAGGTCTGAGTCTCAAGACCCGGCGTTAATTCCTTAGCTTTCTGGGATTGTGACTCGCGACGTCGCGCCAAAGGTACCCAGTGCTGCCGCTAGGTGTCACCAGCGAGTCGGCACCAGAGAGGGAGAGAGAGAGAGAGAGAGAGAGAGAGAGAGAGAGAGAGAGAGAGAGAGGGAGGCCAACACCGCGACTGTGCGGCAACCGGGTTTCTCTCCAAAAATGTAGCGGCACATACGAATGGATGACAGCCAAGCGCAAACTCTGTTGTTGTACCTCTGACACTGAGTCAAGAATGTAAGATCAAATTGCGGAAAATGAGGTAGTAAACGAGTTTTGAAGTATTGTACGCTTACTGAATCTATAATGCACCTCCCTAGCGCTATTTACGCTGACAGTGTATACACTTCTGTACAGACAAAGTAAAATTGTACATACATCAGAAAAGTTTCGCATCACCTCGGCTCCAAGAGCTCCGGAACCTGTACACAAAATTGGAATTGAGATCAACATGAATATCCTTTGCACCCTTTTTATAGCTTCTCAACGGCGATTGGGCGTAGATCCCTGAGAGGGTTGGTGCGTCACGTCTTCCATAAACAGCCCTTTTCAATCTATCCCAGACATGTTCTGTCGCGTTCATGTCTGGAGAAGATGCTGGCCACCCTAGTCGAGCGATGTCGTTATCCTGAAGGAAGTCATTCACAGGATGTGCACGATGGGGGCGCGAACTGTCGTCCATGAAGACGAATGCCTCGCCAATATGCTGCCGACATGGTTGTACTATCGGTCGGAAGGTGGTATTCACGTATCGTACAGCCGTTACGGCGCCTTCCATGACCACCAGCGGCGTACGTCCACCCTCCATAATGCCATCCCAAAAGAGAAGGGAACCTCCACCTTGCTGCACTCGCTGGACAGTGTATCTTGAGGCATTCATCCTGACCGGGTTGCCTCCAAACACGACGGTTGTCTGGTTGAAGGCATATGCGACACTCATCGGTGGATAGAACGTGATGCCAATCCTCAGCGGTCCATTCTGCGTGTTGTTGGGCCCACCTGTACCGAGCTGCAAAATGTAGTGGTTGCAAAGATCGACCTCGCCATGGACGTCGGAAGTGAAGTTGCGCATTATGCAGCCTATTGCGCAAAGTTTGAGTCGTAACAAGACGTCCTGTGGGTGCACGAAAAGCATTATTCAACATGGTGGCGTTGCTGTCAGAGTTCCTCCGAGCCATAATCCGTAGGATGCGGTCATCCACTGCAGTAGTAGTCCTTGGGCGGTCTGAACGAGGCATGTCATCGACATTTCCTCTCTCTCTGTGTATCTCCTCCATACCCGAACAACATAGCTTTAGTTCACTCCGAGACGCCTGAACCCTTCCCTTGCTGAGAGTCCTTCTTGGCACAAAGTAACAATGCGGACGCGATAGAATACGGTATTGACCGTCTAGTCATGGTAGAATTACAGACAAGACGAGCCGTGTACCTCCTTACTCGTGGAATGACTGGAACTGATCTGCTGTGGGATTTCCAGCTATTTTGGTGGACCAAATTATGTTTGCAGAAACAAAATAATATACTCACATAAAACTCTCAGAGTTCATGTGAATAAAGTGAAAGAGCAAATAAATATCGTGATAAGCATCCTTCACAGAAATAGATCATAGTACTTAAAAATTCAAAAGGATAGACTGTATCTGCAGAACGATCTGCTGGTCAACTGCAAATGTGTATTGATTGCCTTTTTGTACATACTCTAGTCACTGTGAATGTCGAGTATTTCTTTTTTCTCCATTACATGGAGAAACGAACATATAAAACGCACCAGTATTACTGATGGAACCTTCAGGCAGATTATTCTAGTTCTGAGAGGACGTTTCATCGCAGCGCACTCTCTGCTGCAGAGTGAAATTCTTTCTGGGAGTTTTATTAGTATAGACAAGTCATTTCACATGTCTGAATCAAATTTTAATTTATTTGATTTGACTCAAATAAAATCGTATTTTCATTAGAATATTATAATTCAGTATTTCCAGTTGACAAAAAAATACAATATTAATACAATTAAAGAAACTGCTGAAAATGAGGTTCTAACCTCGACACTGTTTCAATATGAAAGTCAAATACTTACGAATAGATTTGTATTTAACGGAGCCGGAAAAATATCTCCCTTTTTTTTAGAATTAACATTTTTGAGTTTTTTAAAATTGTGATGTCTGGGCACAGATTTTCGAATTACATAAATGTACGTAAAGGAAATAGAACAGGGCCAGTCCACAAGCTCCGCTAGCCACATAACAACGTATATACACGCTCACAAGCGTAAAATCTATACCAGCTGCTGTCTGAGCAGGGTGAAAGCACATACAGAGCGCATAACAAATCCGGCAATAACTCACGCATTACAGTCATTTTCACGCCTTGAAGAAGAAAGTTTTTCCGAGTCTGACATCCAGTGGCACACATAGTGACGTCACGAGTCACGACACCAGGAAGCTCAGAATTTGACGCTGAGTGTCTTACCCGGTAACATCTGGAGAGAACTGACCAGTTCTTGACGAGGAGCGGCCTGCTGCTGTGTGAACCTGACCTGGTGGGGTTCCAGCGGCGTTTTCTTGGCTTGTTGGAAATTCTGAGTTGTTTATACAAGGCTCTGATTCGTCTGCTGTCATTGGACAGAAGTACATAACGTTTTACCTGATAAGCTTGTTGCCATGACGGCCCAAACTGAGGAGTTGGATGTGGATGATCGAACACTCTTGGGTCGATCGTCGTAGAGGAGACTTCTCGTGCTCGATCGCTGAGGGGGGGCGGGGGGGGGGGGGGCGATCATTCTAGTGTTCTGCACTGGGAAGTCGTCCCGACAACTTAGCTCGGTCCACAAGTTCCATGGGGGCGCAGATCTCGTGTTGACGCACACATCTTAGTGTTGCAGGCCCTTTGCTGTTCCTTATCCGTATAAACGATTTGCGAGACAATCTGAGGAGTCGCTTAGGTTGTTTGCAGATGACGCTGTCGGTTATCGACTAATAAAGTCATCAGAAGATCAAAACACATTGCAAAGAAATAGATAAATGGCTCTGAGCACTATGGGACTTAACATCTGTGGTCATCAGTCCCCTATAACTTAGAACTACTTAAACCTAACTATCTTACGGACATCACACATATCCATGCCCGAGGCAGGATTCGAACCTGCGATCGTAGCGGTCACGTGGTTCCAGACTGTAGCGCCTAGAACTGCACGGCCACACCGGCCGGCAAACAAATTGCAACGACCATAAATAACGAAAAGTGTGAGGCCATCCACATGAGTGCTAAAAGTAATCCGTTAAACTTCCGTCACACGATAAATCAGTCAAATCTAAGGGCCATACATTTAACTAAATACCTAGTAATTACAATTATGAACAACTTAAATTGTAAGGAACACACAGAAAATCATGTGGGGAAGGCTAACCCAACACTGCGTTTTATTAGCAGGTACATCGAAAAAGTGCAAAGATGGTAGCATGTTTTGCATCATCGCGAAATAGGGGGGAGAGTGTCACTGAAATGATGGAGGATTTGTGATGGAGATCATTAAAACAAAGGCATTTTTCGTTGTGGAGCAAGCTTCTCACGAAATTCCAGTCACCAGCTTTCTCCTCTGAATGCGAAAATATTTTGTTGACGCCGATCTAGATAGGAAGAAACGATCACTATGATAAAATAAGGGAAGTCAGAGCTCGTACAGCCGGTCGCTGTGGCCAACTGGTTCTAGGCGCTTCGGTCTGGAACGGCGCTTCTGCCACGGTCGCAGGTTCGAATCCTGCCGCGGGCATGGATGTGGTTAGGTTCGTTAATGTTTAAGTAATTCTATGTCTAGGGGACTGATGACCTCAGATGTTAAGTCCCATAGAGCTTAGAGCCATTTGAACCATTTGAAGAGCTCGTACGAAAAAGATGTAGGTGTTTGTTATTTCCGCGCGCTATACGACATTTGGAGAACAGAGAATTTTGAAGGTGGTTCGAAGAACCCTCTGCCAGGCACTTCAACGTAATTAGCAGAGTATCGATGTAGATGTGGATGTAGATCGAGATGGCTAGTGATTGGTGAGCACATTGTAGCGGCACCAATTTGTCTGGGAGCTTACCATTTTATAGTTGTACACCGCCGCAGTATCGTAAGATTCCGGATACGAAGAGAGGTTCTTTTCATTTTAGTCCCGACAAGGAACCACTACATAGTAAAATTCAGATTCGTAGGGTTTATTCACATTGTAATGACACATTCCGATGCAGAGACATACAACACCTTAAAGGCTGCGCCAAAGATCAAATTGAGAGGGATGTAGAATATAATCTCTGTAATGTTCATATTGGATTCTCTTTTGTTTCATACTCCAAAAAGGAGCTAAGAGACACTTTCGATTGTTGCCTTGTGGAGGACGGACGTAATTTCGGACTGTGCGGAAAGGCAGCCATGTTGTTAGTAATCATGATTTGTGCGACGAGCAGAGCAAGTCTTATTGTCTTGTGAATAAATAATTTTCGTAACACTTCGATACTTCTCACTCTTTTTTAAAGTGACGTAGCATTGTATTTCCTTGGTTTCCACCGTCTTCGTGAAGTTAACCGATGCCGACTTAGGAAGGTACACACGGTCAACAAAGAGAAGAACATCGAGGGCGACTAATGAATTAATATTCTGGCAGAAGGACTAATTCTACGTCTAAGGTGAGAACTCTGATTAAATCAACAGTGACGTAGAATTCAAAAATGTAATTAATCGGAATGGTAAATTATATTACAGGCATATTTTTCGCAACACTGAATTTGTCCGCATTCAAGCTGGTCAATACAGCCCGTAAAAAAACAAACGCCTTTCAAAAATTCTGAAGTTACAATTCCATGTCCACAATTTTTCCTCTTTACAAAAAACCAAGAAATTTAATTCTTTTATTCATTTCGCCTCAACATCGTGGAGGGAATGTGCAGCATGAACACATTATCCTTCCCTGGACATTATGCTTTTGCTGATTGTCAATATTAGTCTAACATGATAGACAGTTAGTCTATTGGTTTTCTTGTGTACGAAGAAGACTTTTTGCAATAAATCACCAGTTCATTTTTTACTTGAATTTCATTTAAAGAATTTAGTGTTCCTTTCATTTGATTTGCATTATTAATTGTTTTTAAAATACAGTTATTAAGTAATTTTATACAAATTGTTCACCCTAGGACCTCATGTAAGGGCCAAATTTCAAGTAGCATATTTCCATTGTATTATGTATATCAAAACTGTATCTAAAGGGATTTGTCAGAGTCTAAATAGTCTCCGACTCTGGTAACGATTTCTAATTTCACATACATGTGGTACTGCAAGACTAACGCCTTGAACTGTTCCCATAACCAAAACTACAGAGGACTGAAGTCGAGGGAACAGGGGACCAAGGTGTGCCCCCTCCGTCCCAACCATTCCAAAAGACATGAAGCGTCAGCATCCGATATTCACACACATTGCAGATGAAATGTGACATAATGCATAAACCACATCGGTAGTCTTTACTGATGTGGTACCTCCTCCGACAAGGTAAGCAAAATGTTAACGAGAAGTTGACGATAATGAGCTCCATTAAATGTTTGGAGTAGGATATATGGCCCTAGTAACTTATCACCAAGAATGTCTATCCATTAGTTGACGGAGAAATGAGGTTGATGTACTCTTTGTACAGCAGCATAGGGGTTTTCATAAGCCCACACGTGCTGAGTATGGAAGTTCACAGCACGACCCTTTGTGAACCGCACAGGATCAGAGAAATAAATTCTTCGTCGAAAACAGTGGACCTGCAGCACGCTTCTGTATGGGCCAATGACACAACTATGATAGGCTATCGTGGTCCTCTGGCATTAGTGCCTCGATGTGTTGAAGGTGTTACGGATACAGCAATAGCTCAAGCAGTACCAGCCGGACAACAGGATGACTTATGCCTTTTGTTGGTGTCAATCGCCAAATCCACACACTGCTGTTGCACGTCTTTCGTCCAGCAAATCTGGTATGTCCTCCTGCATCTGAGGTGTGTGAACTGACTCATTCGGTCCACTATTCGTCTTTTGGAAGCTAGAAAATCCGTGTCCTTAAGAAGCCGAAAACTTTGGGTCAACAACTTATCGCATGGTACTCTGCACCGTGGGTATTTTTCTGCGTAGTGGGAACGTGCTCACGGGCTATTTCCAACTGCTAACCCATAGCAGATAATTATATCCGTCATGTCACTTTAGGGGTAGTACGCTTCCATTGTTAACAAGCAGAAGAGAAATGGAAAATTTACCAACCCATTCGTGCACAGTGCAGTACAAATATCACAGTGACAGTAAACATTGCGATATGACTTACAGGGACTAGATGTTTGTCTGTGAACACATGCAATGTACAATAACGTGATGCAATTCTGAAATGTACTTAAATGCCATACTCTGAATAAATAAATGCGATACATACCCATAGTTAAAAGCAATTTACTACAAAATAACACATACATGCAACACAACTGCCTGTAGATTACCCAGTGCTTAGACTTGTGTACACTGGAGTACGTCAATACGGAAAGACACGTACAGTAGTGAACGCTATTGACGGATCATGGGTTGGTGTTCGGTTGTTTTGGGGAAGGAGAGCTGACAGTGAGGTCATCGGTCTCATCGGATTAGGGAAGGTCGGGGAAGAAAGTCGGCCGTGCCCTTTCAAAGGAACCGTCCCGGCATTTGCCTGGAGTGATTTGGGGAAACCACGGAAAACCTAAATCAGGATGGACGGACGCGGGATTGAACCGTCGTCCTCCCGAATGCGAGTCCAGTGTGCAAGCCACTGCGTCACCTCGCTCGGTTCACGGATCATGGGGGCAGCACCTGTGGCCATACATCATTTGTTTATTTAATATCTACCTTGCGTGTCAGACGGACATATTCACACCCGAACGTCTTCAGCCACTATGGACAAGTGTAGAGATCTCACAAAGTATGCATTTCCAGACCCACGTTCAAGGTATTTTTTTTCTTGTTCTTGTGGTTGGTATCACCTATCAAAATATTTGCCACTATTTCTCCAATATTCTGTTTAGGTATTCCACCCAAGAGTCTTCGGGCGCATTTGCTCTGGTGTTCCGACAGATATTTTCAATTTCGTGTTTGGAATGTGTAGGTGGAGTCAGTCGAAATTAATACTGTTCATTACGCCTGTCATTATGTGCCACTGTCGCCGCAAAGCGTCGGTTTGTTCCCCGTTAAAAAAAAATGTAATTTATTTTCAAAGCGGAATTTCACGTACCCATTTGGATTGACGGGCCACAAACTAGTCTACAACGTTATTCGCTTCATCCATTTGTATTAACAGGAGCGGGAAAACTCTAAGAATAACCGATACTCTAACAGCGACAACAAGGCCCTGGCCATATTGATTGCTACCGCCACTCTCCGTTTTCCAGCTTTCCTGCTAATACGTATCGCTAAAACGAATACCAAGCTGGACTAATCTCGGGCCGCTCTATCGAATGAGAATGTAAAATTCCGCTTCAAAAAGCATTTCCCGTGTAACGGAAACAAACCGAAGCTTTCCTTCGACGTGATGACCAGTACACGTTTGGACTGACTGCATCTACACATTTAAAATATCTACTGAAAAACCAGAAGAAATGTGCCTGAAGACTTTTAAGAGAGACATCCGGTACATTTATACACTGAAGTAGCAAAAGTCACGGAGCACGTCGTAGCATCGTGTCGGACCTCGTTTCACCCAGTACAGAGCATCATCTCCGTGTGGCGTGTACTCAAAAAGTCGATAGAAGTCCCTTGCAGAAATATTGCACGCTGCCTCTGTAGCCACACATAGTTACGAAACACTGCCTCACCTGTAATAGAACACAGGCAGATGCAGCTCAAGTGCGTTCTGGGTACTGATACTCTAATAGAGGTGGTGATATCTGGCATAAAAGCTGAAACCTTACTGCCTGCAGCCTCCTGTAACAAATCGTCCCGTGTGCTGGATTTTTCCACATGTAGAACATTCGCACTTACCTTGCTCAGAGATCCGTCCTGTTCCGCACCATTCTGTCGCGAGAGTTCCCGCCACTCATTGTCGTTAAGTGGATTATGTTGTGGATCAGCGGGTTCGATTTTCTCCAACTGTGGTGGTCCCGCCAAGGCATTCCTATTCTGCTCACGGTCCCCTCATGAGCAGTCTCTGCTTTCGTGGTGTAACGTTCTCTGGCAGCATGCATCCAAAGTGAAAGTTAAAAGAACATTTCGATGTATAATGTTCATTGCAACAAATAATTTATATGTATTTCTGTTAATTGTATTTCAAAAGGACATTTAAAAGATAATTATGAATTCTGCTATTATAAATGATTATTCAAAGACTGTTAAATATTATCTGTGGCGGAGGATGTAAAAACCGCTACAGAAGAAAGGATATGTTATCAAAAACGACAAAGACTGTACAAAAAATTAGGTAAGATATAAATTGGCAATATAATGTAGTAGAATCGCTTGCCTTCTGCACAGACTGAATGGGAGAGGAACCCGTAACGTTGCATTAGGCTCTTACTTAGTCTTCATTTGTCATAAGTCGATGATCGACGCCATTTGTAGCTGGGATTCTAAACGGTGTGTAAAGGTTTTAATTGTTTCTGTTAAAATATATTTATCTAGTAAAATCTGTTTGTCACAATTACTGCAAAGTTCGCACCGGACATTACCCATTTTATTTTAGAATTTCCAGCATTTTATTGGATATCGCTGGCAGTACGGAGCTGCACCGTGAGCGAGCATTCTGGAACAGCGGCAGATTAAAATATACCATCGCAATAACGACCACATCCTAAAAAGGGTACAGGTAGAGGTGAACGAAAAGAAAAACGTGTTTCTTTTCACAGCATTCCATAGACAGAATACAAAGATATAGTAGATTTTATCTTGTGCATTCACAGGTGGATACAAGCTGCAGCTCTTTTAAATTTTCATTCAAAAAGTGATAAATTCTGAACATATCGTGAAGTGTATTTAAAAGTGGATAATTCTTCAGGAGAGCTTACAAATATAAAAAAGAATTCATAAAGTAAAGATAGTCTTATACTTCAAAGCTAGTCGGGCTATATCCAGTAAACAAAAATCCAGTGCAACGTGAAAATCTTTACTAAGTTCGATGGAAAATAATATTTTCATTCTTGTACAAACAGCTGTAGTCCTTGAATAAAAATAAAACTTGAATCATTATTTTGGGAACATTCAAAGAAATTCGTTTTTATTAATCTGCAATAGAATATTTCATACCTAAAGTAATAATCACAGATAAAAAATTTATTGCAACCTTTGAAACCTCCCTTTAGAAAAATTTATGATTGATTGTGCTGATAATCTCCTTTACATTATTTGATTTTCAAACAGCTGAGCAAAACTCAACGTACTCAGACATTTCTCTTTACTTACTCTGATCATCACTAAACGGACTCACAATATTTTAGCGCAACGCAATCTGACTTATAAAATCCCTACAAAAGAATGGCCCCGACTAACAATAACCTATACCTTTCATGAATCACTAACCTCATAAAAATCTTCCTTACTCGAACTACTGCAATATAGTGAGCGCCAGTAATGCCAGCTACATAAAAGATTCTAACTATTGAAGGCACTAACTAGAAATCCAGTCCTGCAAATTTACTCTGATGGACACACGTCCAGATCATCCGCTCTCAAAACTCTGCCATCTCTCTCCCCACATCCAACACTGCTGGCGGCTCACCTCCAACTGCGCTACGCTAAGCGCTGTTCACATCCAACTGCCCAACACTACAATAGCGAATATTTCAAAAATTCCAACCAGCCACAGACTGCACACAGCATAATCAGTGATTTTCATACAGAGCGCTATGTGGCGTTACCAACATAAAAACCTAAACAGCCTACTTACACCTTTCATTTCTCATGTCCATCCATGTATATGTTAAGTTCAATCTCAACGGTTTCCCAATCAAATTAAACGCAGAAAACAAAGTTTAAAACCAAACGGTCAGCTCCCGAATAATTAAAACAGACAGAAAGGCATTAATGTGGTTTCTGATCCCACTGCTTCCAGGGTTTTGTGATTGCGTTCGCGTGTCTCTTCATTCCTGTACTGATTTGCCCTATCTTTTTCTATTCCCCAGTTGTTCCCAAATCACCGCCACCCGTTATTGCTATCACCACTCAGCTGATCCCAGCCCCGTAATCGGTCTCACTACGACCGCCCGTTGTTGTCGCTACTACATCTACATTTATACTGCGCAAGCCACCCAACGGTGTGTGGCGGAGGGCACTTTACGTGCCACTCTCATTACCTCCCTTTTCTGTTCCAGTCGCGTATGGTTCGCAGGAAGAACGACTGCCGGAAAGCCTCCGTGCGCGCTTGAATCTAATTTTACATTCGTGATCTCCTCGGGAGGTATAAGCGGGGGGAAGCAATATATTCGATACCTCATCCAGAAACGCACCCTCTCAAAACCTGGACAGCAAGCTACACCGTGATGCACAGCGCCTCTCTTGCAGAGTCTGCCACTTGAGTTTGCTAAACATCTCCGTAACGCTATCACGCTTAATAACTCTGTGACGAAACGCGCCGCTCTTCTTCGGATCTTCTCTATCTCCTCCGTCAACCCAATCTGGTACGGATCCCACACTGATGAGCAATACTCAAGTATACGTCGAACGAGTGTTTTGTAAGCCACCTCCTTTGTTGATGGACTACATTTTCTAAGGACTCTCCCAATGAATCTCAACCTGGTGACCGCCTTACCAAAAATTAATTTTATATGATCATTACACTTCAAATCGTTCCGCACGCACACAAACAGAAATGGATAAAAATGGTTTTTGATCCCACTGCTTCCAGGGTTCTCGTGACCGCGTACGTGTGCCCCTTCATTCGTGTACTGATTTACCCTACGTTTTTCTATTCCCCAGTTGTTCCCAAAGGAACTAGGGTGGACGCGTACAGTCAGTCACTCTGGTCTAGGTTTTCGACTGCGCCCGCAACTGTAATCGTGCGTTTGCGCACCGCGTGACTAGATCGTATACTTAGACAGATACTCCCCCAAATCGTACTCGAACTCTTATTGCACCGCTTTAAATGCTTCCACATCATCCTTTCATTTTGCAAAACGATGAGGTATCAGTCCCCTATAACTTAGAACTACTTAAACCTAACTAACCAAATGACATAACACTGAAGCGCTTAGAACCTCATGGCCACACCGGCCGGCTGCATTTGGCAGCTGGGATGATGTGACACATGTGGGTTGGCATTATAGTCAGGCAAATACTGATCAGCTCTGCTGCTCCGAACGTATAAAATAAAAATTGATTAGCCTGTACCATGTGTTCGAGCAAACGGGCGGCGCTCGTAAATCCAGAATATTTAAGGAAGAGTATTACGATAGTGTTGTGTGGGCTCGTGCAGCCTCCGACCAGTAGGCTGAAAGGAATGTGTGTGAGTGAATTCCTAAAGTACCAAACTGCTGAGATCATCACTTACACTAACCCCAACTAAGAACAACACACAACCCATGCAAGAGGCAGGACTCGAACCTCCGGCAGGAAGGGCTCTCAATCCGTGACATGGCGCCTCAAACCTCGTGGCTACTCCGCCCGGCGCTGAAAGGAAAGCCTGCCGAAATTCCCTTACTGTCTCACAACGCCTCGATCTGGTCCTCATTGGCATGGCAGGTTCCCCTGCTAAGATACAACGCACGAATTCAGTTGTGTGTGCTGGGCCACACTGGGGAAAGCACAAATTCGAACAGTTCCGACCAGGCATAGGGTGAATTCAGTTAACCGAGTTCAGGAACAACTCAAACTCACGTAGTGAAAGGAAATGCTTAAAACAGAAACTTTGCCTTTCTCTCGCGAAGGTCTGTCCTCAGCCGCGAAAGCATCTCGCAACATTGCTTTCCCTGTAATCGCACTTATCCTCGCGTTCCGAGTCCCTCTTTGCACTTTATTCCCTGAGGCTCCAACTCCATCAGCCCCTATACATCTACATTTACATGGATACTCTGCAAATTATATTTTAGTGGCTGGCAGAGGGTTCATCGAACACCGCGCGACCGTTACATCTGGAGGTATTCTGTAATCTGTTGACCTTCAGAGTGTTGATGAAAGATAGAAATTGAATCGGGATAGAATACAACAGGCACCAAGCGGACTTTACTCCATGGGAGTAATGTCTAAAACTGTCTACGCTTTGATCGATTCCTAGGAGATCAGTCGTGGATTCCGAAACACATGTCGAGGCATTCATTAATCTGTGCCGGCCGCGGTGGTCTCGCGGTTCTAGGCGCGCAGTCCGGAACCGTGAGACAGCTACGGTCGCAGGTTCGAATCCTGCCTCGTGCATGGATGTGTGCGATGTCCTTAGGTTAGTTAGGTTTAAGTAGTTCTAAGTTCTAGGGGACTGATGACCTCAGATGTTGAGTCCCATAGTGCTCAGAGCCATTTGAGCAATTTCATCGAACAACCTTCACAATTCCCTATTATTCCAATCTCGTATAGAGCGCAGAAGAAACGAACATATATATCTTTCAATGCGAGGTCTGGTTTCCCTTATTTTATTATACTGATCGTTTCTCCCTATGTTGGTCTCCGTCAACAGAATGTTTTAGCATTCGGAGGAGAACGTTGGTGATTGAAATTTCGTAGGAAGCTTCCTCTGCAACGAAAAACGCCTTTGTTTTAATGATCTCCATCCCAAAGCCTCCAACATTTCAGTGACACTCTCTCCCCTGTATCGTGATAATACACTTTTTCGATGCACCCCGTCTGTCCTATGTGGTAAGGATCCCACACCGCACAGCAGTATTCTAAAAGATAACGGACAGGCATAGTGTAGGCAGTCTCCTTAGCAGATGTATTACACTTCCTAAGTCTCCTGCCAGTAAAATGCAGTCTTTGGTTAGCCTTCCCCAGAACATACTCTGTGTGTTACTTACAATTTAAGTTGTTCGTAATAATAATTCCTAGGTATTTACGGCCTTTAGATTTGTCTGATTTATCGTGTAACCGACGTTTAACGGATTACGTTTAGCACTCATGTGGATTACCTCACACTTTCCGTTATTTAGGGTCGATTGCCAATTTTCGCACCATCCAGATACCTTTTCTAAATGACTTTGCAATTTGTTTTGATCTTCTGATGACTTTATTAGTCGATAAACGACAGGGTCATCTGCAAACAATCAAAGACGGCTGCTCAGATTGTCTCCCAAATCGTTTATAGAGATGAGGAACAGCAAAGGACCCTGGAGAACGCCAGGAATCACTTCTGTTTTACTCGATGACTTGCACCACCAGACTCTGATAGGAACCTAATTGGTATACACTCTGGGCCAGAAGACATGCGTTTATTAAGTAATTCAAGTTGCTTCACTACTCCAAGGATATCTACTTCGACGTTACTCATGTTGGCACATGATCTTGTTTCGAATTCTTGAATATTTACTTCGTGTTCCTTTGTGAAGGCATTTCGGATAACTGTTTAGTAGCTCTGTTTTGGCAGCACTGTCTTCGATAGTATCTCCATTGCTTTCGCGCAGAGAAGGCATTGATTGTGTCTTGCCGCTAGCATACTTCACATACGAACAGAATCTGTCTGAATTTTCTGCCAGGTTTGGAGATAAAGTTTCGTTGTGAAAATTATTGTAAGCATGTCGCATTGAAGTCAGCGCTAAATTTCGAGTCTCTTTAAAAGATCGCCAATGTTGGAGATTTTGTTTCCGTTTAAATTTGGCATGTTTGTTTCGTTGTTTCTGCAACAGTGTTCTGACGCGTTTTGCGTACCAATGAGGATGAACTGCGTCGTTTGTTAATTTATTTGGTGTAAATCTCTGAATTGCCGCCGATACTATTTCTTTGCATTCAAGTCACATCTGGTCTGCAGTGACATAATTAATGTGGAAGGAGTGGAGGAAGATGTTATGTGAATTTTTATGTGCTTTTTTGAACAGGTATATATTTCGTTTATTTGTGGAGGACTTGGGGGTCTGGGTACGTTCAATAATACCAGTATCCGTTTTAATCCTCGTTACTAGTTCAGGATTATTCCTTGTTAACAGGTAAAGCGCGGTTTTCACAACCTTTTACTATTCATAAAGTAACTGCTCGAAATAGTTGTCGGAGAAAGCGTTTAGCAAAATTTCGGATGATGTTTTATGCGTACCTCCGGAATTAAACATGTATTTTCACTAACATATCGAGGATAGATTAAAGGCACCACGAACTATATTTGTATGAGTCGGGTACGCGTTTGAAATTAAACTCAACTCGTCTTTGAACCTTTCAGCTACTGTATCATCTGATTTGGGAGGTCGGTAAAAGGATACAGTTATTATTTGATTCCGGTTGCCAAGAATGTCCTCTGTGCATACTAATTCGCAGGAAGTGTCTACTTCAATTTCGGGACAACCTGCTTTGAGGTGAGCCACACGTTTCTTCAAGTCACGGGCTACGTATCGTCGCCTCTGGACCAGACCTGGGTGTTGCTCACAGTAGCCGGCAGTCTGTTGCTTTATCGCCATCGCCTGCGGCCGAACTGGTGCTCGCTGTCTCTGTGACGTTAACTCCCGGCTCTCGGCAGCTCTTTGGAGCAGGAACTCGGGCGCAGCAAAAGACAGAGTACGTATCGCGCTGATTCTCTGCTCTGCCTGACCCTTCGTGGCTTCCAAACGCCCGGCAGCCGCTCTCTCAGCTCGGGACAGTAGCTCTACGCGTTCACTTTGGGACAGCCACGAACGTCGCCATAACCCTGCTCTCCTGTTCTTCGAGCACTCTGTTTTGCGGCAACTGCTCGCATTCAGCCTCACAGACGCTTCTCGACGACCCTCGACGTTTTCGCTAACTCGATCGCTATTTCATCCCGTAGCATCTTCTAAAGTCATTCGCTTTACTTTCCACGTTCCGTTCGAGCTTAAGATTCGCAGCTTCTAAGTCATCAAATAGCTTTTCATTCACTTTCCTCGGCTCATTAAATTTCTCTTCAGTCCCTTCGTGAGTTCACCAAGCGGCACAGAGGTTGTTTGAGCATAGTGGAAAAAAAAATTTGCATGCAGTTAATGCAATACTAAATCTAACCGTAGTACATAACATCGTTAAATGAACCTGTATAATTAATCAATGGATTGTGAATTTGGCACATTAGTTCTACTCATTCCTCTCTCTGGGTACTTCGTTATCACTGTCTTTTTGTGCAGCATATGAAAATCAGGCTAATATTTCAAAGAAAGAAGCAGTTAAGAGCATCGAGTTGCAAGTCTGGCAGCTATTTGGTGCGTTCTGAAGTAGTTAGAGGTCACACGATTTGAGTTTTCATGAAACACATTCCTTCAAAAATAGCCACAAAAAATTATGGGTGGACATTCTGTAGATATACTTAAGTTGTGCCTGAACACGAAATAAACTAATCTGATCTGGCAAGAAGAAATTACATAGCGCAATTTAACTATGTATACGTGAGGGAAAAGAGAGGAAAGGGAACAGAAACATATGACTTCAGTTATCCAATCAAGCTTCACACGAAAACGACGAAATTCATAGGAACATTACCTGCATTGCCTGCATGCACTAACATCAAAGGGGTTTACACCGATTGAAACATCTTGTTACAGCAAATACACCACCTGAGAATTCACGCAAGCATCATGAAAAGAAGTCACCTGAGTTGCACATCCAACTGTTTCAAACAGATGTGAGTGAAAATCGCTAAATGTATACAATCAATGAGAGTACACCACTGTAAGAACGAATAGATCATGAATCACCCCGAATTCATAATAAAACCATCAAGGCGGAAGGCCCCAATGATTCGAGAAACATATGGCCCCCATTAAACAAAGGCAGCTGCTACACGTTCCCACAAAACACGGAAATGCAGTAACGCAAATATTCACCCATCACTTATCAGTTAAAATAACACGGACCAACTATTGAGATTCAGTAATAGAGCGCAACGCTCACAGAATAAAGACAACTCGAGATCACAGCAGAAAATAGAACATGCGATAAACTACAATACATAAAAAGAAATATCGCACATACACGAAAACACAAGTTCTGTCATATTCACAAAGCTTTAAAGCACATTAACTCAGGCTAACCATATCCCGTAGAGCGCATTGTCACAACAATAGTAGAAAGGAACAAAGCAAACTCCGGACACTGAGAAAATCATAGACTCAAGCATTGCCTATTAAGAGCAATATAAAGCAAGAAGTAATCGAAACACTTCATTCAGGCCAAGAGGTTTTCCGAACGGCTCCACGCATGAAGACCGCGTTTGAAGCTACGACCTATCTCATCACTGGCAGGAGAGGGCTCACTTAAGAGCACAGCTACATCCACCGAGTTCAGTCCGGAACCGCGCGACTACTACGGTTGCAGGTTCGAATCGTGCCTTGGGCATGGATGTGTGTGATGTCCTTAGGTTAGTTAGGTTTAAGTAATTCTAAGTTCTTGGGGACTGATGACCTCAGATGTTACGTCCCATAGCGCTCAGAACCATACATCCACCGACAGCCACCGCTCGGCTCGGAGCGCATGGAAAGCCCACACGGGAAACGGACAATACCAACTTGACAACCACGAAGCTGTCGAACAGCACCGATAGACCTCTTTGCCCACGTAAGAGGTACAAAATTGGTTATCCTGTGCTTCTAGCAGACGAAAAGCAGCTCAAGTACCAAACCCAAGACAAACCTGAAAAGACACATAAAAAGACCTGGTCACACAAGATAGGCTAATGGACGAACTTTATAAATATGGGTCTCGATTACACATGGAATATAAATGGATCACTTAAAGTACTGACATACTGATGCGCAGAACGAGTTGCTGGCACTTAACGTCAGATTATCACTGAAACTTCTCAGTCCTTCTGCTTGAGTTAGTAGAACCAACTGCAGACAAACAGAATCAAACAGGGCAACAGTCTTATCAAGCGACTCTACACAAACATTTCAACATATCATAAACACACTAATTATAATCCTTCATGCAGTGATTTTTGCGTTTTCTCCTGTTGAGTTACGGGGTACTTTTAATGATATGAGCGTCCACTATCTACATCTATATCTACATGGGTAGACTGCAAATCACACTTAAGTGCTTGACAGAGGGTTTATCGAACCACCTTCACAATAATTCTCTATTATTCCAATCTCGAACGGCGTGGTGGAATAACTAACATGTATATCTGTCAGTGCGAGCTCTTATTTCCCTTATTTTACTATGATGATCGTTTCTCCCTATGTAGGTCAGAATTAACAAAATATTTTCACGTTCGGAGAAGAAAGTTAATGACTGAAATTCCGTGAGAAGATTCCGCCGCAACGAAAAACGCCTTCGTTTTGATGACGTCCTCCCCTAACTGTGTATCATGCAGTGACACTCTCTCCCCTATTCCATATTAATACAAAACGAGCAGCGCTTCTTTGAAGTTTCTCTATGTACTCCGTTAATTCCATCTGGTAACAATCCCACACCGCGCAGCAGTACTTCGAAAGGAGACGGACAAGCACAGTGTAGCTAGACTCTTCAGTAGATCTGTTACATATTTTAACTGTTCCGCCAAATAAACGCAGTCTTTGGTTTCTCTTCCCCGCATCATTTTCTCTCTCTTCTTTCCACTTAAGTAGTTCGTAACTGTAATTCTTAGGTATTAATTTAAAATTACGGCTTTTAGATTTGATTTATCGTGTAGCCGATGTTTAACGGCTTCCTAGTAGCACTCTTGCGGATAACCCCACACATTTCATAACTTTGCGCTAATTGCCAACTGCCAACTTTCGAACTATACAGACATCTTTACTAAATTGTTTTGCAACGGATTTCGATCTTCTGATGACTTTACTGGACATTACCTACAAACAGTGATCGTAGATGGCAGCTACTCATGATCGCAACAGAGTTTCACTGGACACGGGGAGAAGAACATTTTTCCATAACACATCCGTCAGTAGTTCTCTTTGATGAACAGGATGTGCTTCACTTCAGCAACTGCTTCATTTCTGCACTACAATAGGGTGGCTCACGGAGACCTAGGAGCTATAAAGGGCTTGGAAAATCCCTGTCGGCTAGCCTCATAGTCTTTAAAATGGAGATGCTTATTTTGCTGTAATTGGTTTTGTGGAACCGAGAATTCATTGGGATCTTTGGCTCGCCTTCCCGACAATATTATCTATGTGGTCCTTCCAACTGAAGTTGTTCGTAATTTTAACACCCAGGTACTTAGTTGAATTGACAGCCTTGAGAATTGTACTATTTATCGAGTAATCGAATTCCAACGGATTTCTTTTGGAACTCATGTGGATCATCTCACACTTTTCGTTATTTAGCGTCAACTGCCACCTGACACACCATACAGCAATCTTTTCTAAATCGCTTTGCAACTGATACTGGTCTTCGGATGACCTTACTAGACGGTAAATTACAGCATCATCTGCGAACAGTCTAAGAGAATTGCTCAGATTGTCACCCAGGTCATTTATATAGATCAGGAACAGTAGAGGTCCCAGGACGCTTCCCTGGGGAACACCTGATATCACTTCAGTTTTACTCGATGATTTGCCGTCTATTACTACGAAATGCGATCTTCCTGACAGGAAATCGCGAATCCAGTCACACAACTGAGACGATACCCCATAGCTACGCAGCTTGATTAGAAGTCGCTTGTGAGGAACGGTGTCAAAAGCTTTCCGGAAATCTAGAAATACGGAAACAACTTGAGATCCCCTGTCAATAGCGGCCATTACTTCGTGCGAATAAAGAGCTAGCTGCGTTGCACAAGAGCGATGTTTTCTGAAGCCATGCTGATTACGTGTCAATAGATCGTTCCCTTCGAGGTGATTCATAATGTTTGAATACAGTATATGCTCCAAAACCCTACTGCAAACCGACGTCAATGATATAGGTCTGTAGTTAAATGGATTACTCCTACTACCCTTCTTGAACACTGGTGCGACCTGCGCAATTTTCCAATCTGTAGGTACAGATCTATCGGTGAGCGAGCAGTTTTATATGATTGCTAAGTAGGGAGCTATAGTATCAGCGTAATCTGAAAGGAACCTAATCGGTATACAATCTGGACCTGAAGACTTGCCTGTATCAAGCGATTTGAGTTGCTTCGCAACCCCTAAGGTATCTACTTCTAAGAGACTAATGCTAGCAGATGTTCGTGTTTCAAATTCTGGAATATCCAATTCGTCTTCCTTGGTGAAGGAATTTCGGAAAACTGCGTTCAATAACTCCGCTTTAGTGGCACAGTCGTCGATAACAGTACCATCGGCACTGCGCAGCGAAGGTATTGACTGCGTCTTGCCGCTTGTGTACTTTACATACGACCAGAATTTCTTCGGATTTTCTACCAAATTTCGAGACAAAGTTTCGTTGTGGAACCTATTAAAGGCATCTCGCATCGAAGTACGTGCCAAATTTTGCGCGTCTGTAAATTTTAGCCCATCTTCGGGATTTCGCGTTCTTCTGAACTGCGCATTCTTTTTCCGTTGCCTCTGCAACAGCGTTCGTACCTTTTTTGTGTACCACGGGGGATCCGTTCCATCTCTTACCAATTTATGAGGTATGATAATCTCAATTGCTGTGGCTACTATATCTTTTAATTTGAGCCACATCTCGTCTACATTCGCATAGTCAGTTCGGAAGGAATGGAAATTGTCTGTTAGGAAGGCTTCTAGTGGCACTTTATCCGCTTTCTTAAATAAAATTATTTTGCGTTTGTTTCTGATAGATTTGGAAGAAATGGTATTGAGCCTAGCTACAATGACCTTGTGATCACTAATCCCTGTATCAGTCATGATGCTCTCTATCAGCCCTGGATTGTTTGTGGTTAAGAGGTCAAGTGTGTTTTCGCAACCATTTACAATTCGCGTGGGTTCGTGGACTGACTGCTCGAAATAATTTTCGGAGAAAGCATTTAGGACAATCTCGGAAGACGTTTTCTGCCTACCACCGGTTTTGAACAAGTATTTTTGCCAACATACCGAGGGTAGGTTGAAGTCCCCACCAACTATAACCGTATGAGTGGGGTATTTCTTTGTTAGGAGACTCAAACTTTCTCTGAACTGTTCCGCAACTGTATCATCGGAGTCTGGGGGTCGGTAGAAGGAGCCAATTATTAACTTAATTCGGCTGTTAAGTATAACCTCCACCCACACCAATTCGCACGGAGTATCTACTTCGACTTCACTACAAGATAAACCACTACTGACAGACACAAACACTCCACCACTAATTCTGCCTAATCTATCTTTCCTGAACACCGTCTGAGACTTCGTAAAAATTTGTGCAGAACTTATTTCAGGCTTTAGCCAGCTTTCTGTACCTATAACGATATCAGCTTCTGTGCTTTTTATTAGCGCTTGAAGCTCAGGGACTTTTCCAGCGCAACTACAACAATTTACAACTATAATTCCGACTGTTCCTTGATCCAAGCACGTCCTGTAATTGCCAAGCACCCTTTGACATTGCAGCCCATCCCGCACTTTCCCGAGGCCTTCTAACCTAAAAAACCGCCCAGTCCACGCCACACAGCCTCCGCTACCCGTGTAGCCGCCAGCTGAGTGTAGTGAACTCCTGACCTATTCAGCGGAACCCGAAACCCCACCACCCTATGGCGCAAGTCAAGGAATCTGCAGCCAATACGGTCGCAAAACCGTCTGAGCCTCTGATTCAGACCCTCCACCCGGCTCTGCACCAAAGGTCCGCAGTCGGTTCTGTTAACGATGCTACAGATGGTGAGCTCTGCCTTCATCTCGTAAGCAAGACCGGCAGCCTTCACCAAATCAGATAGCCGCTGGAATCCAGAGAGAATTTCCTCAGATCCAAAGCGACACACGTCATTAGTGCCGACATGTGCCACCACCTGCAGCTGGCTGCACCCTGTGCTCTTCATGGCATCCGGAAGGAACCTTACCACATCAGGAATGACTCCTCCCGGAATGCACACGGAGTGCACACTGGATTTCTTCCCCTCCTTAGCCGCCGTATCCCTAAGGGGCCCCATTACATCGCCTAACATTGGAGCTCCCAACTACCAGTAAGCCCACCCTCTGCGATTGCCGGACCTTGAAGGCTGAGAATGATCCTCTGAAAAAGGGCAGGCAGCTACATCTGGCTCAGCCAGAGACAGTGCCTAAAACCGGTTTGTCAGACGCACCGGGGAGGCTTTCTGATCAGCCTCCGGGGACGCCTTTCGCTGCCTGCCACGCCTTGGAACGACCTCCCAATCAACCACAGGCGAGGGCTCAGCCCCACTGCGGGCAGCAACCGGGGCAACCACAGCGGCAGATCGATAACTTAGGTTATCTGAACATGAGAGAAACTACAGATTAAGAAAGAAAGGTTAAACCTTTGCTGATTATCTGATAACACAAAACCAATCGCTTAAATTATGTTGATTGTAAGATTTTACATTCTGTAAAGAATATCAAAAGGATGATCCACCTGGAAATACTTGAAATGAAGAAACATGTGACTCAGAATGGCATGTTAGTATTAAATGACAAAACTCTGTTTCCTTGGGTCTCTGAGTGGAGGACAATCCTGCAGGTGATGTGCTGTTCATTAGGTAGGTTTGTTGCAGATACTGCTCACCTCTCCAGAGGCATATTTTGTAGCGCTGTTCTACAAACACAGTAGCTTTGATTGGAAGCATCAAAATATCGCTATGACATCACACAATCTGACGATGTATTTGGTATATATGTATCACAGTGTGGTATTCACTATACATAGACTATCTTTGGTTAGAAATTCTTTATTATGTATTAGACGAGACGTCACTATATCTACCAATTTGTTCATTTCTAACACTATGACGTAACACACACACACTAGGAATGGAGTGGTGGCTTAGCAGTGATCCGTAAATCGGAACCACGCTGGACTGTGATTGGCAGATAGAGTCACAATGGCGACGTGACGCCGGGAAAAGTGTGGTGGAAAATACGTAAAATTGTGGAAAATCTGGTAGCAATAAGAAAACGAATGAAAAATACGTACAACTGGGGAATATACAAAAAAATATGAAAATGGGTGAAAACTACAAAAAAATTTGGAATAATGAGAGTACTTCCTGGATGCGACATCCGTTGGTGCCTCTAATTATATAATACTGGTATTAACAAATATAACTCAAGTGATATGACTTAACGTAATTCGTTACAAACAAATAGCCATTGGCTGATGCCGCCCCCCCCCCCCCCCCCCCCCCCTTGCTTTACAGCTCTGGAGTAGCCCCTCGCACTCAAGTGTCCCAGTTATAAAAGAGGGGAGGAGGTAATGCTTGATCCTCATTGCTTAGAGGGGAGAGTAAGTGAGCCGGTTGTCGTCACCTTTGTCACATGACAAAGTTGCCTCGATGACTACTCTGGGGACTTTAATAAATTCTCACTGGTTCTCGGGGAATAGGGAGGGGGGGGGGGGGAGTTTACCAAGCATTCCCAAGTTGGTTACCTGACACCTAATGTAAGATATTTGCAGATTCAACACACCTATCCTGCAGTCCTCCATTACCTCAATAGACATCTCTGCTGGCCAACGTCCCGTACTGAACAGAAAGACTTGCTATGTGGGTCCCATTAAATAATGTAGACGGCATTAGCACATCTGCATCTTAGCAGGATGACCAACTGAAAATAGAATGTTTGCAGTGGTGCACATGTACATTTAGATTGGAGATCTGCATCTCAAGATTGCACATAGACCGAATATTGGGGACTGAAGACGCCAAATAAACTGTTTCAGCGCAGTGGCTCCTGGGTAGCGTATGGCATGATACACTGACCTTATGGCATCTTCCTCAACCGAATCAGTGCATGGCAGCTGGGCGAGAAAGAGCGCAACGTCAAACTGATAAATGGGCTCATACTGTCAAGTTCTTTGTAATTTGACAAGATTGTGTAATCACTGAAATAGCGTCACACATGCAGTAACCACTCACAGACAGCAAGTGCAGCTCTAGCAGTGGAGGGTGTACGCATAGCGTGTCAGGGGACGCGGAAAACGGTGCAGTCGTTGATAGGAAATGGAGAAACTGAATTGGCCACCAAAAGGGACCGACAATTGCTTTTCGAGCCAGTTATGGAAACGGCTAAGTTTAAAAATTGTTCGCTGTCACCGTGGCTGAACCATAAAGTCAACGGTAAGACGGCGCTAACCAAACCTGGCGCCAGTCGAAGTGTAGTGCAGCGCGCCCCACAGATGACAGGAGTGAATGATGGCTGTGGAGACGTGTACGGCCGAAGAGACGAGCAGCTGTTGAGCAGCTGGCCGCCCATCTTAGCCGAGGGGCTGCCGACTGCGTCTCCTCAGCGGCCGTTCACCACACGTTGCTGTGTCTGAACCTCTACAGCAGGCGCCCGCTTCAGGTCTGCATGCTGACCGCTGTTCGTCGTCGACAGAGGCTGGAATTCGCAGCCCAGTACCGTAATTGGACGACCACCCAGTGGCAACAGATGGCCTCATCACGTGGTTCCCGTTATTATGATCCACTAGACTGAGGGCTGCTGGCGTGTATGGCTAGAAACGTCTAAAAGAAAACACCCTGCAACAGTCGTCAGAAGAGTCCAGGCCAGAGGCGGGAGCGTTGTGGTATTGGGAACGTTTTCATGGCAAACCCTGAACAGTTTTGTGAACGAAACGGCATTCGTCATCTAACAAGTGCTCCGTTTCACCCGCAGACCATCGGACAAGCAGATCGCTTCATACGGACTTGCAAACAACAGTGGCCAAGCTTCTCACCACCTATACATTTACTATAGTACAGAATAAAATGTGATTAATAGTTTAAATTAAAAACTTCGGAATGGTTTTTTATTGTAAAATTATTAAGATTGTAATTGGGAACAGGCGCTGCAACTCTTTTCCGCCTCCTATCGCTCACACCCACGAGACGGACCATCACAGCCGGAACTTCTGCACGGCCGCAGCCATCCGTCGGTGCTTCACTTGCTACACCCACCACAGCACCCGGTGCCGCGAATGGGCCGCAGGTACCGCTTCGTGCCGCGTAATCTTGTTTTTTTTGTTTTTTTTGTACTGTTTATTTCAACAGTGGGCGCTGGTGCAAGAGGCGTGGTTCAGGAACGCATTGGCTCTTTACATATTTGATTGCAGCTCCCAATGGTTTGCACCGCCGCCATCAGAACCAAATTCGTGTTTGTCATTTCTCCACGATTCTGCTGCTTTTCTTCCCCCATGTTCACTGCCTCACAGGGGCGCACGGCCTTCGCAGATGCCCGCTGGTGCCACCAAGGAACGGATGGACGATACGCCCTCGCCCTGACCGTACCCGCTCGCCGACCCAATGGAGGTGGACACGGCATCAGCATCGCCGTCGCCCTCGTCGCCCCAGGACACGCCCTTAGGCCTGGATGTTTGGCCTGGCAGCAGTTTTCTGGAGTACGTTGCTGTTGCCTCACAAGCCAGAAGGCAGGGTACAGCCAGAAGCACGCTATTCTCCACAGCTACGGCTCCTCGCTCATCTCTACGTCCAGCTTCCTGCCTCCCTCCCCATTGTCATTCACTGCCTCACTACACGGCAACGGTGCGCCATTTTCGGGGGGAGGGGGGGGAGGTAATGTGCTGGCATAAGCTCTCGCCAGCACAGCAGGTGACACGGAGGTTGTGAGAAGACTGATTGTAGGCACTGGAGCAAGCGAGCCTATCGGGAGAGAGGCCAAAGACGCACTCGCAAACAATGCGCCGCAAGCGCCCTCTCGACCTCCAGTATTTAGATCGCCGACGCAGATTTGGGGTGGAGAGGGGGGTAATCAGCAGCCGTCCAGTGAGTCAACGAACTGAGTCATCAGTCACAGCCTAATGGGAGTCGAAATCGCAGTTAGCTCAGCCTCTAGCTCACAGTCAGTACCTAGCCATCAGAATAGTGTGCAGAGTCCAGGTCTTGTGTGAAGTAAAAGTCGGCCATCTTAAGTAACTTCTTGTTCTTATAAGTAAAGAACCCTGTTAATACATGCATGCACTTTTTGTTATAGAAGAGGATACTGGCATCCAAACAACATGCTCTCCTTGCTTCCCACGGTACAAGTCTACAGTGACAAGACGACACAAAATTCCTTGAATGATCTTGTCATTCTGGAAGCCACAGTGGATCAACACAAATATGCGTCGATGTCAACCTCTACATGCAGTTTGTTTTTCCTAGGCGCGATGGCGTCTACCAGCAGGACAATGCAATGAGACACACAGCTCACAGTGTACGAGTGGTTTCAAAGAGTGGCTGGATGGGGCTGCTCGTTCCATGCTTGCTCAGCTGAGACAAGTAACCAGTCTGGCCACGGCTGTAGACTTGGCACGGCTCCACATCCCTGCCGGTACCTTCCAGAAACTCAGCGACTCTCTTCCCACGCGTCTCCCAGCACTCTTAGCCGTAAAGTCATCCGACAGATGGTCACATTAATGTGAGTGCACATTGGAAGTCACAGGCAGCACTGCAGCCCTGCACGCCTTAGAGCTGAAGAGTGGGAAGCAATCAGGGCGCCATGGTTCTCAGACTCTTCGTACCTCCTGTAAACCTCCAGAGGCAAAGAAGTAAGGAAGGCTGCATAGCATTGGCGTAACGGGATATTAAGGTTTGTGTTGGGATAGCAACTTTCTAACGAAATACGACACAATTAAATAAGAAACACCTCGAATATATCGCTCTTGAATATCATAAGATTTCTCATCATTATTAAGTACCGGACAAAAAATTTATTACCATTAACGTATTCACTGGCATTGAAATGCATAGTGTAAAGGCCTTGGCCATGTATGTGTGTAATGTCCTTAGAACTACTTAAACCTAACTAACCTAAGTTCTAAGGGACTGATGACCTCAGATGTTAAGTCCCACAGTGCTCAGAGCCATTTCGTAGAGGCCTGTAAGCGTAAAATCGTTAGTTCGAATTTCGCTATTAGCAACCACTTTTACTTTTATACCGAATTTATGATGATATGGAAACGTTTCTTATCTAGTATCGAATCACATTTTTTAATAAAAATAACGTACTTTTTAAAATTTATTGGGTACAAAAATGCGAAACATCAGATACAAAATAAACCCTATTTTCATTTCTAGAGATTGAACTACGTTGTTGATGTACAACTTTCTTATTTAATAAACGCATTTCGCCTCTCTATATCAAATTTTTACGCGGTCAGTAATTCGAAATGGAGAGATTTTATTGTCATTAAAGACTATGAGATAATGTCAGTTAATAACATTTCCATTTGTTAATAAATGTGAAACATAAATACTAAAAATAGACATTGCTACTAGCAAGATTCGAATCACAGCTACGCTCCTTTTTACTTTTCCCATTTAGCTCCGTCTTACTCTCACCATAAAAGAATTCCTAAGTTGATGGAGACTTGTAGCTCATAACGGTATTTTCCTCACAGGATTCGACCTGATTCCTCTTCCAGAATGCTTAAGTAACCCTCTCAAAACTATAACCCGGTCTTTGTACACGGTGAGCTGCTTCGTGAAAAGCAGAGAAACAGCTTCTTCATGCAAAAGAATGGAATAACCTGTGAAGTAACACTCCTCTTCGCAAAATTGTTAAACATCGTCACGCGAAGAAAGGAAGTTATAACAAATTACTCTGGAAGACAACAAGAAAAAGGCTCCTCTTCACAGGAAAAACAAGCAATAACAACTCTTCTTAAAAAAAAAAACAATCAAAATACATGTTCAGCGGGCATTAATCTATTTTACTGGGAGAAATTTCTAGAAAATGACAGAAAAATTATTTCTATTTCTGTTGTAAGTTGCTTATTAAAACTACTGTTGCAGATTTAAGTAGTCAATAACGCCCGTTGTGTCTCTCGTTGAAGTGAGTATGTAAGGGACAATGTGAGTCACGCACCACACGCAAGTGTTATGTTAGAACTGCCAATCCGATGGTAATATACACTGAAGAGCCAAAGAAACTGGTACACCTGCCTAATATCGTGTAGGTCCCCCACGAACACACAAGTGCCGCAACACGACGTGGCATGGACTCACTAACGTCTGAAGTAATGCCGGAGAGAACTGACGCTGTGAATCCTGCAGGGCTGTCCATAAATCTATAAGAATACGAGGGGGTGGAGATCTCTTCTGAACAGCACGTTGCAAGGCATCCCAGATATGCTCAATAATTTTCGTGTCTGCGCACCTTGGTGGCCAACGTGTGTTTAAATTCAGAAAAGTGTTCCTGGAGCCACTCTGAGGCAATTCTGGACGTGTAGGGTGTCGCACTGTCCTGCTGAAATTGCCCACGTCCGTCGGAAAGCACAATGAAAGTGAACGGATGCAGGTGATCGGACAGGATGCTTAGGAACGTGTCAGAGTAGTATCTAGACGTATCAGGGGTCCCATATCACTCCAACTGCATTGAAATTTGCAGCAATTTTCGGAAGGACTGCACTTCTGTCACATCGAACGATTCTCTTCGGTCGTCGTTGGTCCCGTTCTTGCCGAATATTTTTCCGGCCACAGCGATGTCGGGAATTATATCTTTTGCCGGATTTCTAATATTCACGGCACCCTCGTGAAATCCTCGTACGGGAAAATCCCCAATTCTTCGCTACCTCGGAGATGCTGTGTCCCATCGCTTGTGCGCCGACAGTAACATCCCGTTCAAACTCACAATCTTGACCTATTGTAGCAGCCTTGACAGGTCTAACGACTGCGCGAAACACTTGTCTTACGTAGTTGTTGCCGACCGCAGCGCCGTATTCTCCCTGATTATATACCTCTCTGTTTGAATACGCATGCCTATACCAGTTTCTTTGGTGCTTCAGTCTATTTTCTGGCGGTATGGTTGAAGGCGCCGTGTGCGTGACACGGGCCAATCTTTTCGCTGCACACTCACTTGCGGAGGAATATATTAAGAAGATATCAATAAGAGTTCTGTGAAGGTTACAAAACTTCCGAGTATATTAAGCAAAGGCGATTTTTCAACCTTTTCTGAGAACTGTGTCGTACTATACGTACGCAAGGAAGTACACGTGCGACACTGACCTTTAACTGCGGTAGGTATGAAGGAAGTGGCAGAGGGCAATTCAGGAGGTCCTCGTGTCTGCCTCAGAGCAGGTTACAGCAACGGAGCGTATCCGGTATCGGGACATCATTGTCGTTTCTTTCGTGTCAGAAGCGCTACTTGAAATTTCTCTATAGAGCGTAAGAACACGTTTGCAAGAAATTGTTGGTCCACTTTATCAGTTTTGATGCAATTTTTGTGATGGCGTAGTTGCGCTATCGCAGGTCAAAAACGACACACTCAGAAAATGTTCGTTAAAAAAAATCGTTAGTAATGCGAGAAATATCGTTTCTTTTTTGCGAGTTAGTAGTATATCGGTCAAATATAGTAATGGAAATCCTAATCATTTACAGTCTTGACCAGTAACCCTCGCAATACTCGCATTACCAGGGGGGGGGGGTACTTTGTACCCACCTTTTGAAAATATTGAAATCTACTCGGGTACTTTATTTTCTTAAGTTTTGTAAAAAATGTTTGTTGTCTTTGATGAAATTTTTCGTTTAAGCTTAATCCGAAATTTTAAGTTGAAGGGAGGTGTTCATAATGTCTTACCCTCTTGGTAGTAGATGAGACTTCCCACAATGTTTGTCTTACTCCACAAATAACAGCATTATATGACCTTAGAACACATGGAAATTATATTTCTCTGGACTGATAGCAACAATGGTCCCAACAATGATTTATTTCCCTTTGTTTCTTTATTGTTTCCTGTTCAGTGGCACTTAGTTCAGTCTTAATACAACTGTGCTTCAAAATGTGTCGACAGTCACTTACTGATGGAGAAATATCACAGATTTTGGAAGAATCTACGGCTTCTCAAATGGAATCTGATCAAACTGAAGCTGTAGTGAGTGAACCTGAAGAGGATTGTGTTGTGCGCGAGGATGTGGACAGTGATAGAGCACTTACAGAAGCTGATGATGAACTCTGGGTACCTGAAACTGATGACGTCGCAGTTTGCGAGGTTAGTGACAAGGATATTACAAGCACTGGAAAAATTTATACCTCCAAACCTCCTCAAATTAGAAGACGAGTAACAGAAAACAAAGTGAAAGAAAGAGGAGGCGTAAGAGACGAAGGCAAACTAGGAGCAATAACAGAAATATTTGAAGAGTTTTTGTCTCCAGAAATTGTCAACATCATAATAAAGCATACCAATCACGAAGCATTGAGGCAGAAAATACCCAAGACAGACAGACAGACAGACCTGCGTTCACGGCGTATATAGGACTATTTATTATAATGGGGAAGGAAAACGACACTAAGTCATCATTTACAGATTTATGGTTCTATACTTAAGGAACGTTTGTTTATACTGCTACAAGTCGTACCAGATTCGAGCAGCTTACTAAAGTAATAAGATTTGATCACAGAGAGTCACGAAGCGATCGCAATAAACGTGATAAGTTTGCTGCAATACAAGATGTTTTTGATAAAAAGAATGAATTTTATCCAAAATATTATTCTGTTGGGATGCACACTGTTATTGATAAAAAGTTTCCATTGTTCCGTGGCAGGTGTCCCGTTAAGGTCTTCGTGAGGGAAAAGCATGGTAAATACGGTGTACTTAACACGCATGCTCACAGACGCTAAAACCAGATATGATATCTGCACGGAGCCTTATGCTGGGAAAGGAAATAATGGCACACAGCACTCAAATTCCGCTGCAGCTGTGGTCAAACGCCTGAAAGTTCCTATATGTAATTCAGTGAGAAAGGTCACCACATATAGATATTACACTTCAATTGATTTGGCCGAAGATCTATAGAGGAATCATAAGCTGACTCTCGTGGGAACATTACAAGCTAATTGGAAACACATACCTCAAGAACTGAGAGACATCTCAAGACGAGAATTACATATTAGTGTTGGAAATATTCCAATCACAATTGTATCCCCCGTGAAAAACCCAAAAGGAATCTGCTATTTCTATCATCTGATCATAAATTTATACTATAATGAGACTAAAGGTGGCGTTGACACGATAGATCAAATGGTGAGGAAATATTCAACTAAGAGGGCTACAAGAAGGTGGGCGCTATCTCTTTTCTGTACTCTTGTGTACATAGCAGTGGTGAATAGGTCTACACTATTTTTGTTGAACTTGCCGGACTGGGATAAGAAGAACCTAGTAAGTGACGACTTGTTCTTCAAGAACTTGGACTACAGCTCGCGAAACCATACACTGAAGAAAGGGCTAAAAATATTTCTGGACTGCCAAAGCCTGTAGTTTCAAGAATGGAGGGTATTCTCAGAGGAAAATCCAGCAGGACTACGGTGCAAAGGAAGCTCATGGAGGTAAAGGTAGATGTCTTTTGTGTGTTAGTGAAAGCCTTTCAAAAGCAGAAAAGTACAACAAAGTGAACAAAACAATAATAGTCTGCCACAATTGTAAGAGGTACATATGTGCAAAACAGCAAAAAACTGTTGTATGTTCCAAGCCCAAGAAAGTCGTGAATAATTACTCTCACGACACTATGTTATGTACATAACATATATTTCTATATTACGGCAGGTATTTGTAACTATTTTAATTATAGTAAAGTGTACTTCAATAGTATTATAACGACTTTTACTACTAATTTTTCTCAAGATAATTAGACTTAATTAACTTAAAAGTGAAGTAAGTGAAAGGTTAAAACTGTTTTCAAAAATGCATTTTATAAGACATATTGAGGTACTGGATCCCGATTATGTTCAATAGATCTTTCAAAAGTATGCTATTAACGCAATTTAAAAACAATTAATGAAACGTTTTTATTTTATAAATTCTTTACGGTGGGTACAAAGTAGCCCCCCGCCCCCCTCTCTTTGGTAATACACGTTACTGAAAATGGCTTGGTATTGCGAGTGTTAAAACTGCACTGGAAGGACAGTAAATAACTAAATCTTCTCACTGTGTACTTCACACAAATTATATACATGTTTGTATGTATATGTGTATGTATGTATGTTCGTTTCACACCTCTGCCTAAACCACAGGACGAATTTCAACCAAACTTGGTGCACGTATCATTTACTGAGTTGAAAGGAGCACTGTGGTGGTAAGGACCACAAGGGGTGGGGGTGGGGGGTGGGAGTGCAAAACCAGCGCAGCCCACGAGCGAGAACACCCACTCTTCAGTCATCCAGCATTTGTAGCTCAGATCACTTACAGACTTGCAATAAACTTGACACATAATTTCAAATCTTTACGAAACTTTTTCTCTCTCATAACACCAAAAAATGATGAAAACAAAAAAAAAAATGTCGCTTACTACAGTGTTGCTGTTCACTTGGCAAGTGACGTTTTAATTAATTGGGTATTTGTTGCTAACGTTTTCGTGGCAAATTTTTTATGCAGACAGTATTCGCCTATAGCTCTGAATGTAGTAGAAAATTACATGGTGGAACGACATTTACACTCCTGGAAATTGAAATAAGAACACCGTGAATTCATTGTTCCAGGAAGGGGAAACTTTATTGACACATTCCTGGGGTCAGATACATCACATGATCACACTGACAGAACCACAGGCACATCGACACAAGCAACAGAGCATGCACAATGTCGGCACTAGTACAGTGTATATCCACCTTTCGCAGCAATGCAGGCTGCTATTCACCCATGGAGACGATCGTAGAGATGCTGGATGTAGTCCTGTGGAACGGCTTGCCATGCCATTTCCACCTGGCGCCTCAGTGGGACTAGCGTTCGTGCTGGACGTGCAGACCGCGTGAGACGACGCTTCATCCAGTCCCAAACATGCTCAATGGGCTGGCCAGGGTAGTTCACTTACACCTTCTAGAGTACGTTTGGTGGATCGGGATACATGCGGACGTGCATTGTCCTGTTGGAACAGCAAGTTCCCTTGCCGGTCTAGGAATGGCAGAACGATGGGTTCGATGACGCTTTGGATGTACCGTGCACTATTCAGTGTCCCCTCGACGATCACCAGAGGTGTACGGCCAGTGTAGGAGATCGCTCCCCACACCATGATGCCAGGTGTTGGCCCTGTGTGCCTCGGTCGTATGCAGTCCTGATTGTGGCACTCACCTGCACGGCGCCAAACACGCATACGACCATCATTGGCACCAAGGCAGAAGCGACTCTCATCGCTGAAGACGACACGTCTCCATTCGTCCCTCCATTCACGCCTGTCGCGACAGCACTGGAGGCGGGCTGCACGATGTTGGGGCGTGAGCGGAAGTCGGCCTAACGGTGTGCGGGACCGTATCCCAGCTTCATGGAGACGGTTGCGAATGGTCCTCGCCGATACCCCAGGAGCAACAGTGTCCCTAATTTGCTGGGAAGTAGCAGTGCGGTCTCCTACGGCACTGCGTAAGATCCTACGGTCTTGGCGTGCATCCGTGCGTCGCTGCGGTCCGGTCCCAGGTCGACGGTCACGTGCACCTTCCGCCGACCACTGGCGACAACATCGATGTACAGTGGAGACCTCACGCCCCACGTGTTGAGCAATTCGGCGGTACGACCACCCGGCCTCCCGCATGCCCACTATACGCCTTCGCTCAAAGTCCGTCAACTGCACATACGGTTCACGTCCACGCTGTCGCGGCATGCTACCAGTGTTAAAGACTGCGATGGAGCTCCGTATGCCACGGCAAACTGGCTGACACTGACGGCGGCGGTGCACAAATGCTGCGCAGCTAGCGCCATTCGACGGCCAACACCGCGGTTCCTGGTGTGTCCGCTGTGCCGTGCGTGTGATTATTGCTTGTACAGCCCTCTCGCAGTGTCCGGAGCAAGTATGGTGGGTCTGACCCACCGGTGTCAATGTGTTCTTTTTTTCATTTCCAGGAGTGTAGTTTAGGCGACAAGACTTCATAAACCCTGACTGCATGGAAAACTACCATATCATGCAAGACGTTTAAATCTATTACTTAGTTGCTACTTATTCTGTTCGTAACATTTTTTGCAGACAATATCTACATTTGTACCTACAATATATCATTCTACAACTCATCTCAGTATTTGACATGTCTCCTGAACCATGAGTGAAAAACGTTCAGATTATGCATGACGTTTCAATTTATCACTTATTTGAAACCAACTCTAGTCGCAAACATCATTCATATATGCCGCTCAACGTACCTACAAAAATATATAATTTTATAACAAATAGTTCAAAAGATATGACGTCATAAACAGTGAGATGCGCGAGAAACTCTCAGATGATCTGTGACGTTTTAGTTTATTACTTCTTTACTGCCAACTGTGTTCACAACGCATTTCGCAGATAGTGGCCACTTATACTGCTGGATCTACCTGGAAAATTATCTCATTGTACAACACATATTTCAGGATATACGACGTCATAAACATTTAGCTATATGAAAACACAACAGCAGGGTGAAAATTCGCTAGGCATACAGGTGAAATATGTATACAAGTATGATCGAAATTTGTCTGAAATTATGTGACGTGTACGTATACGAGCAAACTAGCGGTAAAATGCTCATCCTAATCCTTGGAACGATTTCAGTCATATTTGGCACACATATTTGTCCCTGTCTAGAATGAAGAGCTAAAAACCACCAGCTTCCTGCTGGGGTGAGCGTGATAGCGTGGAGAGAGACGAGGGGAGGAGGAGGAGGAGGAGGACATGGACAGCAGAAGAGAGGAAATGGACAGAGAGAGGGGAGAGGACGAGATGGCAAGAGAGAGGGGAGGTGTGGAGGCCGTGGATAAAGGAGGGACGGGAGAGAAGAGTGGATAAAGAGAGAGAGAGGATGGCTAGAGAAAGGGGGGGGGGAGGTGGACAGAGTGAAGCGGGAGGAAGAGATGGAATAACGGAAGACTAGAAGAAATAAATACCTGCTCAATGCCTGGTTTCTCTTCTAGTTAGAGTACTTAATTTTTTGTTCATTCAGGTTTCGAAAATTAATAGACAGTGAAGCTACATCAGGCAGTGACAAGCGGCAGCACATCGAGTCGAACTAAGCTCGTGTGACAGACAGGGGTGCCGCGAGGCATTCCACGCTGATACGACTCTGTATCGTACTGAATGGAGGGTGGTGATTCGCCACACAGAATACCAAAATATCACAAGAGTAGCGACTATGTTAAGGTACGGTCGCAGAGACCGACACTAGCGCTCCAAATGGCCTGGCGGTGAACTTTGAATTCGGGGAAATATGACGTGATAATCTGTATTCTTGCTCTGCAAAATGCGAGTACTATATGATAATATAGGCTGAGGTGCCCGTTGGTTTCCCGTCGAACGAGTACGTCAAGCAAGGGCAGTGCATCATCTGTCTCGACTTCCATCGTAAACTTGATGTGGCCGAGGAGAGCTCGGTCGAAAGTTCGTTGGATTATAACCACCTGACGCGGCTGGAAGCCCGAGAAAATCTTATTAATTCATATCGTTACGAATCCACGCATTCATACATGGCGTACCTCTACGGGGGGGGGGGGGGGGGGAACGTGGCGCCTAGGGAACCTGCTTGGGAAGAAGGCTAACCTGTTAAGCTCTCTAACCTTCCTGCTACGCTGTCGAGATGAGAACGCGATTCCACGATTTACCTCGGCAGCCAGGTGAATCTACCGTTCAGCCAGCTCTGCCCTGTTGCGGGAAACGATACACTTCACTAGGAGGCAGCTGGATTTAAAAGGTCGCGAACTGCTGGCTATACATCTGCAGTTGACAGAGGTACTCTCACAATTAGATTTTGAGCGGGTCGACGCGGTTACCACAGCAAAAGAAGGCCACAGAGAAACAGAAAGGGTAGTTCGCGCGGATATCTTAACAACAACACGGTGCAGAACGGAAATCAACAGAAGGAACTGTCATCAATATGACGGAGAAAGAGGTCGATGCGGGTGCCATTTCGGCGCTTAAGAAAGGTATTAACTTCGCACCAGCGCTTCAGAGCATCCCTGTCTGTGATGATATAAGTGGGGTTGAACAAGCAATCCGTAAGATGCCTAGTGAGAATGCTGACGAAATTCATCGCGAAACGTGTCGCATCATTTCAAAATCTAAACCACCGAGGTCTAACTTGACTAGGGCTAAACGCAATGGTCTTCACGCACTCCGCAACGACGCACTCATCGTGGTTCTGCCAGTCGACAAGGGCAATGCATCCGTCATTGTAAATAAAGCTGACTACGATGCCAAAATTCAGTTAATGCTTGAAGAGGATATATAGCGTTAACTGCCACGGGACCCGACGTCAAGAATAATGAGGAAGACATCAGAGCTTCTAAAACAGTAAATGCTGGAAGAGGGCGTTATTAAGACTCTCCTCCCTCAGGCGCCGAGACCACCTACGCTTTCTGGACTACCAGAAATCCACAACCGGATTCTCCTCTTCGTCCCATTGTGAACACCATTGGGTCACCCTCTTATAGACTGGCAGAACACCTGACCAGCCTCCTTGCACCGCATGTGGGTCGTTGTGTGCATCACATCAAGAACACCGTCGACTTTCTCAACAGAATTAAACAACTGCGTCTTAGTCAAGGAGATATGATGGTTATTTTTGGTGTGGTCTCCCTGTTTACACGTGTTCCGGTCAAAGACTGTATAGATTTCCTCTCCCAATAATCTGATAGCACAATTGTGGGACTGTTTAAGCACACAGTGACATAGTCGTACTTCCTACATGGCGGCCAGTATTTCGACTAGTTGGACGGCGTGGCTATGGGAAGCCCTCTGGCTCCCTCCATAGCCAAACTTTTTATGGCAAAATTTGAAGACTTCGCCTTGGACACGGCTCCAGCTAAACCAAGTTGACGGAAAACCAAGGGGCCCCTCAGCCACAGTGTCTACAGAAAACTGAGACACACACACACACACACACACACACACACACACACACACACACACACACAGATCTGTATCTGCACGCTCTCAGCCACCACCATCCGGCACAAAAGCGTGGCGTTCTGAATACCCTCGTCCATCGTGCTAAAGTCGTCCCAGGCGCAGCAAGTCTGCCACTAGAACTGAGCCACCTCCGAAACGTCTTCCGGGAAAACGGGTACAGCCACGGACAGGTGTCCAGGCTATATCTGGCGTGACACGCAAGAAACACACCAACAGAGAAGAGAACACCACCGAAGAAGAAAGCAAGAAACTTATGTTTTAGCCTTTCTGTGGTACAGTGTTGGGAAAGATTAGCCGACTCCTGACGAGATATAACATTTCATCGGTGTTCAGGCCCCCAGCAAAAATTCGTCAGCTCATAAGGCCTGTGATGGACTACCTAGGGCTAAGAACGCCTGGAGTGTACAAGATACCATGTCAGTGTGGCTGTTACTACGTCGGCCAAACAGTACGCATGGTAGAGCAACGTCGGAAAGGAACACGAGAGGTGCTTACACCTACGCTATCCAGAAAAATCAGCCGTGGAAGAACACGCCTTAGAAAATGGACACCGAATTCTATTCGACGAAACATCTGTCGTTATGAAAGCGGAGGGATTTTGCGATAGCGTCGTAAAAGAAGCTATTGAAATAAAAAACGCTGAAAACACCATCAACAAGGGCGGATGTTTGCAACTCAGCACAGCCTGGGACCCGGCTATCGTGATGTTAAAACGGGCGCGATGGACGCGGTATGAAAACATGATCATATATGGCGTGGAAGAGAGCACCAGTGACGTCACAGCCAGCAGTGCGGCTGTATAACGACGCGGCCACGGCGACACAGCAGTCAGCCTTACCACTTGAGAATGACCGGGGAGAGCTCGGTCGAAAGCCCGTGGGATTTTAACCACCCGACGCGGCTGGAAACCCGCAAATTTTTATTAACTATCCAATCTTCTCATAAAATTCACCATTAAACTGGAAATAAGATGATAAAAGCACATGTTCAAATAAGGCCGTAATGTTCTTATCAAGATGTTGGCTGATAAGAGAAAGAGTCCGTTAAAGGTACCGGTGCATAATGACAGCAACGTCAGGCTAAATAATAATGATGTGGTAGTTAGTTTTGACGTGTTAAGTCTCTGAATAAAATCCATAGAATTACGAATATGGTGACTCCATTTTCCTACCAATTGTTTTAATTAGGAAGTCAAGTGTTTGGCAGAAAAATACGTCGGTGAACCAATAGCGCTCGTTATAGGTCTCATAGACCTCTACACTCTCATACTTAGACATTTTGTGAACTTTAGGAAGACCATAATATCTCGGTGGTACTTCTTTTGACTTCCTTTGGTAGTGATGAAGCGTTCACAAGGCAGCAGTCCATACTGTCACCTTGATAGTAGGATCTTTGTTAATCTTCCGGTATGCACCAGAACTAAGTAGACCACATAGCTCTTCCTTGTAGACTTTCTGAGGCAAAAGGACCGGAGCATTACCCGCACGCGCTGCAGTCGGAAAACTATAAGCGCGACGCCATAGATAGTACAAGGGTACTAATATCGATACGCGCTGCTGCTGCGACTCACGGAGAGAGAGGATAACAGCTTAACCGCGAGAGACTAATCACAGAATATCAACCAAAACCAAGATTTAATGGGAAGCATAACACGAGCCAGCCACGGCTCAACCTCCCGCCCTCAAACAAACACGATGCTGGAAGGGGGGGGGGGGGGTGGCTACTTAACCATCAGACTAACTAACTGGATTTAACCTAGCTAAGGTGAATCCAGTACTGGTTACCGGAATGGTTATCCTTAACCAGCAGATTCACCGGGCCTAAAATGCGCAAATTGGTGCTAGGCCCCAGAAAATGAGGAGTAAATTTACTCATATTTCCGACACTCAGCTGCCTACTGGGGAAACTACGGACATAGACCTGATCTCCTAGCCTCCCTCTAAAGGTTCGCCGATTACGATTGTAACGCTCACCTTGATTATTATGGACCCTGAGTATATTACGTCTGGCACGGTTCCAGTTTTCATTGATGACTTGAGGAACTAGATCTTGAATTCCCCACAAGTTCGAAAAAGGGGAATTAACAGGATAGGAAAGGATCAAAGAGGCGGGAGTAGCTCCCAAGGCTTCATGATTGGCGGTATTAAAAGCAAAACTAAGCCAAGGAAGACTAGAGTCCCACTTACTAGGGGTTTTCTGAAATCAAAGCGGATTTACGATTTCGGTTAACCCTCTCCGTAAAGCATGCCTGCGGATAATACGACGCAGTCGTGATATGCTTGACACCGTTCTGAAAATAGGACGCCTTGAAAGGAGCCGAAAGGAAGGCCGGCGCATTATCGCTAACAATTTTCTTAGGGGGGCCAAAAACAATGAAAACTTTAGTTAAATGAGAAATAGTGGTGGTAGCAGTGACGTTACGGCTCGGAAGGAGCCAAGTGAATCCGGAGAACGCATCAATAATAACTAACACGTACCGATGACCTTTCTTAGTACGAAGAAAGGGTCCTAGATAATCGATATAGAGCTTGTGCGTAGGACAGGACTCGCGCTCAGAGCTCAGCAAACCCTGTTGAAGAGCATTCTTGGGTTTGACTACACTATACAGCCGATATTGCTATACCATCTCTCTGACATTTCGCTCCATGGAGGGCCTAGAGGCTTTGACTTTTTTCAGAGTCTTAGGAACTTATAAGTGGCTACCCACCAACGAATCATGAAAGTACCGAAAAACCGGGCGCACCAGAGCTACTGGCAAACTTCTTTAACTGCTTCGCATGCCCGACCCTTTTACGCAGAATGCAACTGTTAATAATATACTCATGCGACAGTTCCCCAGCCAAATAGGGTCCTGATCCCGACGCTGAGCGACATCAAACTAAAGAGGAATTTCTCCCAATCCTGCCTCCATCTGTCTCCCGGGTTCCCTCACTAGGTGTAGATTCGGCGAACTACCGGCTGAGGACATCCGCAAGGATATTTTCAGTGTCTCTCACGTGTTTAACTTCAAATTAAATGCGTACCTCTCATCTGGCACTACGGCCAGTTTTACGCGGCCTTGCCAGCACCCAGCTCAAAGCCTGATTGTCGGCTTCTAACTGAAATTCCCGATGCTCAAGGCAGAAGTGGTACTTCTCCAATGCAAACTAAACGGCCAACGCCTCGCACTCGTAGATGGAGTACTTAAGTTCGGCGCCAGTGAACCGACGAGACGCGTAAGCTGATGGTTGCGTCTGACCTTCGAACAGCTCAAATACCAGCATTAGATGTGTCATTTTGGACAATAAACCTTTTATTAAAGTATGGTACTCCTAGAAATGGACGATTGGCTACAGCTGCCTCAATATACTCAAACGCGGGCTCCTGGACAGGTCCTTATTCAAAACGCACTCTCTTCCGGCACTGTTCGTTTGAGGTCGCGGCCAACTAAGCGAAATTAGGGACAAAACGCCTAAAATAGTTCAACATGCCTATGAACCTAGCAATTCCGCCTTTATCAGTAGGCGGAGGCAACGCCCGTATGGTCTTAGTTCGCTCTTGTTCGATGCGAATACTCTGACCTGACACTAGGTGACCTAAGAGGAACACCTGCTGCCTTTCTAATGTCATCTTACTGGGTTTAACAGTCAGCCCGGCTCCCTGAAACCTCGAAAGAACTTTCTGGATATGATCCAAATGGACTGAAACGAACGGCTATAGATGACTAAATCGTACAAATAATTATAGGCAAACACTAATTTCAAGTCCCTAAGGATATTATCCAGCAAACGAGGTGCCAAACCAAAAGGAACTCTGCCAAACAGATTCCAATCAGTACAAAATGCGGTTACATGTTTACATTCTTCAGCTAATGGAATCTGATAACAGGCTTGGTTCAAACCAAGAACAGTAAACCAATTAGTACCGGCAAACCAGGTAAAAGTTATGTAGATCAGAGGCAGAGGCACATTCGAAGACAACCTTAGTGTTCAAGCACCTGGTAGTTAACCACAGGTCTGAAATAGTGCTCCTGATCCTTGGGAACATGGCATATGGGGGAAGCATAAGTAGATGTAGAAGGCGTAATAACTCCTTGTTGGAGCATTTGTGATATTCTCGCCTTCAGTATCTTCACCTTAGGAGGTGAGAGGCGACGTGGGGGCTGCCTGACAGGACTATCGTCGGATAGAAGGATATGGTAATTAAGAACATTAGTGACACTCAAGTTATCTCTAAGAAGCTCAGGAAAACTCTGTAACAAATCCCGTAATTGAGAAGCGTGATGCGGCGAGAGATGGCTAAGATCAAACTCATTAGCCACATCCTGAACGGCCAATGCATCTGCATTTCGATGCACAATACGTTTAGCGCACTTATAAAACGCAACATAAGGTGGCTTGCGGAGTATGGATGTAGATGTAGAAACTTCTCCACAGGAGCTAACTTAAAGAAAAAGGTGTGCCCAGAATAATCCAAGAATAACCCAGTATTTACAGAAATCACATCCCAAAATTAGATCGACCGGCAGCTCCTTGACCGAGGCTATTGACAAAGGCCAGGAAAAATCCCCCATCGATATACTCCCTCGGACCCAATCATGCAGAGGCAACACCTGGTCATTGGCCACCCGACATCTCTGCACCGGAGAAAGCACCGACCGAAGTTTCGTAAAATGACCAACTTCCAAAAACCACTCGAAGCACAATAATGAAAATGAGCTACCAGAATCGGAAAGAGCACAGATCGGTTCGCCACCTACTCGAGAACAAACTTTATGCGAGGGCGGTGAAGAGGGAGCGACAACACGGGTACGCCAGCGTCTAAAGGCTCGATCACGAGATAGCTGCCCAGTCCGGCGTCATTTATTGGCTCTGAGAGCGCGAGGCTGAATCCAAGAGAGCTCCAAGTGAGCCGTGCTGCCGCACCTGAAACAACACCGGGGTTCCAGTTTTACGGCTTCAGCGGTTGCAGACACTTCGGAATTTCCCTTGCCAGCGCCGGTGGCCTGCCCCTTAACTTCGTGACATACATCGTATCCAAGCGGTAACGCCCATTTCGCTACAACCGCGGCATTGAGTTCTTCCCAAGCTGAAGGCTGATTACGGAAGACATAGTGCTACTTATCCGCAACGCGCATTCCCCTAAGAACAATAGACACCGGCTGTTGTTCAGGCAAATCGATTAACAAAGCCAAGGACGCCGTCTGAACTATGTCCACATACTGATGTAACTGCTCTTTATCCCGCTGCATCTCCCAAATGTAACGACATTCAAGCTGTTTTCGAACTCCTGTGGTCAATCTCTGCCTAATGACGAGCTCCCTCAACTGCTGTAAGGAGAACACTTCAGCCATGGCTCGGAAGAGGAGGTTCTGCAACTCACTTCTAGCTAACAGGTACGGCAGTGACAAAATTACTTGGTGTGGAACCACGAAAGGGAGAAGCATAAAGTTCAAGACGAACCGACAACCGTAATAATTTTTCGACCTGTTCAAGCCACTCCACGACTAATTCAGTAATATCACGAGAGGATTAGGCAACTTGGCAAACATTGCGTCTAACTTCACCGAGGACGTAACAGTACCATCCCGGGTAGGCTCTCGCCCTCTCCCGAACACAGCAAGTCCCGCTCCTCAATCCTCTTCTCACCAACTCTAAACACGTAACATTAAACTGCAATGCACTAACCAAGAGCCCAATTCGGCGGCTAATTTTTAATGGTGATCTTCCAAAGCTAACATGCCCAAATCCGCTTTCCGATTTGTTAAATACATTAACTGGGCCTACACCGTATCCAATAGACTGGCACTAGGTTGAGTGCCTTCCAAAACTCAAATAGTGTCCTCAAGGCCCCTAACAGCCTTCAACAAAAATTCAGTGGCCGCTCCTGTCTCACCCAACACCGCCGGCGTGACGTAAACCGGCTGAAAAACGGCAGCACCTAAACGGGCCACTAAATCCGGATCACTGCTTTCAGTAGCTGGGAGCCTTATTTCCAACTCGTAAACAAGATGTTCCTGAGCAGGCCGATCCCCGGACTCTGACTGACCGCCATTACAGTACACCTGAAACAATCAACACCCAAAACAATGTGGTGTCACAGAACAGAAATAAAATTGAAACTAACAGTAACTGGAATGGCAAGAACACAAACGTAACCACGCTCTGCTACCAGTGAAATCCCTGGGCTAGCAGGACGGAGCGGATGCGGTTATATTTGTGGAAAGAGGTCAAAATATGTTACTGTCAGTTGCACACCATCATACAAAATTTATTTCTTAAAACACACAATGAGACAAGCAAGAATCAAAACTCTCAAGGTTTTAACGAAAGACCTCCTTTGATTTAATTTAGATCGGCTGAAGGCCACATCGAAAATCCAAGGCCCAAGGCCTAAGCAAGGTACAGGAGTTCTTCTGGCGGTTTCACTTCTTCAGAATTTTTTATCTTCAATATAAATAGGCTGAAAGCCTTAGCTTTAATTTTATCCCATGTAACGCGGCTGAAGGCCTCACGTTAATCAAGAATAGTCTCGCGGCTTAAGGTCGAGACAAAGATTTTCAAAGTTTAATTTAAATTGGCTGAAAACTCGGTTGAAGGCCGCATATCAACAAAACAATTTTACGGATTTTGCCTGGGAAGAAGAGCTTTCAATTTGAAAAGGCTGAAGGCCTGATCTCAAAATACTTCGTGTAAAACTCTGCTGCAGGCCTCATATTAAAAAATAACAATCTTATGACTTAAGGGCAAGACAAGGATTTTGAATTTTTAATTTAATAGAGATTAAAACACACATCATGCAGAAAACAATTTTACGACATAAGGCCTAAAGGAAGAGATTCTGAATTTCAACTAAAATAGGATAAAGTCTTTATCCTAAAATGCTTCACATAACTCTCGGCTGAAGGCCACATACGAAACCCAAATAGTCTCACGTCTTAAAATTAAAAATTGGAAATTTCTTTGTCGGGGCTTTAACTGAAAAACTCGGCTGAAGGCCACATAAAAACTACAAAATATTTCTTCCGGCTTAAATCCTAGACAAAATTTTCAACTCTTGATTTGAAAAGGCTGAAAACTCGGCTGAAGGCCACATACCTACTTAAAACCAATTTACGGCTTAATGCCTAGGCACAAGGAATTTGCAATTTTAATTTTGAAAGGCTGAAACTCGGCTGAAGGCCACATACCAGTCAAGAAACTTTTTTACGCCTTAAGGCCTAAGAAGAAAAGCCTTGAAATTTCAATAAGCAAAAACTCCGCTGAAGGCCACACGCAGTACTTAAGACTAAAAAGGAAATCACTCTGTAAAACACAAGGAGCGGAGCTCAGAAGGTTCCAACCTGGGGAAGTAACTAACGCACTTTTAGGTGAAACAGGCAGCTAGACCGACAACTTCTTAATCAAAAGGCAACCCAACAAAAAGCCAGCCGAGGAACCAACCAACAACATCAGTTCTACTGCACCTGAACAGCAAAACGACAACAAGATGTCAATCGCACAACGTTCCGGATACTGGTGGCCAATCAAGCCAAATGAGAATAAACGCCCAAAACTACCAACACCTCAGCTGTCACTCTACACGCTGTGCTGTACAATACCAACACGATGTGGAAAATACACTGCCAGAAACTACGTCAACAACCACTTTAGGTCACTGGAACGTCAACGGCCACAACACAGGAGATACCTCTGGTACACTTAATTTAAGTCATTCCTTCATTAATGAAGTTTAACACCACACAGGAAGACGGCTGCAATTCTAGTCGACTTCAATGCACACACGTTGTTGCTCGCGTGGATCTCTCAGAAAGTGACAACCAGGATCAAACCAAGAGATGTGATAGCAGTTGAGGCTTGATAGTAGGTTAAGTGAGCACTCAACTTTAGTGTCCAGTTTCGGTGGCTGACGAACTTCGTAACCCTCGCAACAAGCGCCTCACAACTCCAACCGCACGTACACGCCGCCAGCGGCTCCGGTCTGACCACGCGCCACAGAGACTTCCTCGTTGCTCTGACCCAACGGACCGACTGTCACATACAGCACACCCGGAAAACATATCCGCCACACCAGACATAGTACAGCAGTACTAGTATCGATACACACTGCTGCTGCAGCTCACGGAGAGAAGACAGCAACATTATTGCTGTAGCCACTGGGCTACAACAAATGATTAAAAAAAAAAGAAAAGCAAGGCACCCATCCAGCCAGCCACGGCTCACATACGTTGCAAAGAGCAATGGTGCTGACAATTCTTTTCAGTATTCAATACTGCCTTCTCACGTTGCCATCCTGATAAGTCAATGTTGACTTTTATAGAAGAGCTATTCATTTTCCAAAAACATCGCAGTTCTTCCACATAAAACATGTTCCTTAATTCTACAACAGTTATTCAAAAAATGGCTCTGAGCACTATGGGACTTAACATCTATGGTCATCAGTCCTCTAGAACTTATAACTACTTCAACCTAACTAACCTAAAGACAGCATACAACAACCAGCCATCACGAGGCAGAGAAAGTCCCTGACCCCGCCGGGAATCGAACCCGGGAACCCGGGCGTGGGAAGCGAGAACGTACAACAGCTATTGTTTCTATACAGGCTACACTTTAGTTTCTCTTTTTGGAGTGCTTCTGCCTAGAGCGGAATGCTGTCTGTGTATTTCATTGGTCAAATTTTTCAGTGTAACGAAAATATGATTCTCTATAAATTGTTCGAAACAAAGAGTAGGATATGACCAAATGAGGAAGCAAATAGACCAGCGTGAGGCCTAGTTTTGCGAAAAACGATTTAACTTCTTTAAATAAATCAGGGTAACTGAGAAAAAGTTAAATCTTTCGTTGCTGATGGGATACATCTGTCATACTAAAGTCATACGCAGTGTTTAGAATTGTCACGTCGATGTCTCATATCTGCCTAGTGTTAGCGAGATGCTTTAGGAGCTTTAAGTAGAATGCTATGGACCACAGGGTGTACTCAAAAAATGTCTGAAGTAAGTAATTGTGTTTTCTTATACATCATAGGTATTGTTTTGCAACACTACTATAAATCTCAGAAATTCTGCTGGTTTGTACATAATGCGGATGTAGTGGAACATAGATGCTCCAGAAAATGGCGCAAAATGTGCAAAATATCGATTTGTGTTATGTCAAAGTCATCTGTAAATATTATGTCGAAATTTTGTGACCATACTTTGTCCATAATTAGCGTCCTGATACAATCGCTCTAAAACAAAAAATTTAAGTCTGAAATCCTAGGTTCACTTGAAAATATGTATCTATTAGGGTGGTGCAGAAGTTCACAGCTTTTTTTTTTTTTTTTTTTTTTTTTTTTTTTTTTTTTTTTTTTTTTGTCAGCTGGTATTCAGGTTGCTATGGGTTTATTTAACGATTGCCAGTTTTTATTTTTAGTTCACTGTTGCTATTTGAGTTTACATGTTGAAATATTGTGTCTGAAGATAGTGAGTGGAGCTGTCGACGCTACAAAATGGAGTACAAACAGGAGAAATCGAAACATTTCCGACATTTTACACGGTCTGAGATCATTGGAGGAGCTACAGCAGCGGAGGCACCCAGAAACTTTTGCACCGTGTGTGGGGATAATGCTATTGGACAGAGAACTCTAAGGAAGTGGTTTTCTCTTGTTAAGGAGGATCGTTTTGACGTTAATGATTTCGCTGTTTGATGGAAGTCGTTCACACTCATGAACCCACAATGATCCACGCGAGTGTACTCAAGAGCTGGTAAATGTGGTAAACTGCAATTATTTCACCACCGTACGAATTTAAGTGCAATGGGAAAGGCTCAAACATCAAGAGTACGGGTGCCGCATGCCCTAAGCCAAAATCACAAAATCAGCAGGTGACCACATGTGCATCATTGCTTGGCTCGTGAACAACACCGACGATGACTACTCCGTACCGCTACTGGGGTGCAAAATAACTGATGATGGTCGAAGTACAGAGGATATAGAATATAGACTGGAAATGGCAAGGAAAGCGTTTCTGAAGAAGAAAAATTTGTTAACATCGAGTACAGATTTCAGTGTCAGGAAGTCGTTTCTGAAAGTATTTGTATGGAGTGTAGTCATGTATGGTTCAAATGGTTCAAGTGGCTCTTAGCACTATGGGACTTAACATCTATGGTCATCAGTCCCCTAGAACTTAGAACTACTTAAACCTAACTAGCCTAAGGACAGCACACAACACGCAGTCATCACGAGGCAGAGAAGGTCCCTGACCCCGCCGGGAATAGTACCCGGGAACCCGGGCGTGGGAAGCGAGAACGCTACCGCACGACAGCCGTGTATGGAAGTGAAACATGACGATAAATAGTTTGGACAAGAAGAGAATAGAAGCTTTCGAAATGTGGTGCTACAGAAGTATGCTAAAGATTAGATGGGCGGATCACATAACTAACGATGAAGTATTGAATAGAATTCGGGAGAAGAGGAGTTTGTGGCACAACTTGACAAGAAGAAGGGACCGGTTGGTAGGACATGTTCTGAGGCATCAAGGGATCACAAATTTAGCACTGGAGGGCAGCGTGGAGGGTAAAAATCGTAGACGGAGACCAAGAGATGAATACACTAAGCAGATTCTAAAGGATGAAGGTTGCAGTAGGTACTGGGAGATGAAGCAGCTTGCACAGGATAGAGTAGCATGGAGAGTTGCATCAAGAAAGTCTCAGAACTGAAGACAGCAAACAACAACAATGCTAACACAGGGAAACGAAAGGAATGGTTGAGCCCAACAAAGCAGCAACTCCCCGAACAACGACCTGTAATCATCTACAAAAGATGATGTTATGCATCTGGTGCGCTACGAATTGCTTCCCCGAAGTGTAACCATCACTGCTGACGTTTATTCTCAGCAACCGCGACGTTTTGCAGACGCAATCCAAGAACGACAAGGAGGAAGACCGCGTGAAGTGATGCTACTCCACGATAACGATCACCCGCATTTTGCTATGCTGAGGGAAGACACTATACGGGAGTTGTGTTGGGGAGTCCTTCCGCAACCACGTTATTCAGCTGATCTGGTGTCCTCATACACAGATACAACCTTGAAGGAACTTCCCTTTCCAATGAAGATGCTCTATGAACATGGCTCGACGAGTTCTTCGCCTCAAAACCACGTGATTTCCACAGTCGCGGAATATAAAACGTACTCCAGCGTTGACAGATTGTTTTAAATAGAGAAGGAGAACGTATTATTGATTAACGTCTGTGTTACGTTAGAACTTATGCACCAGCCAAATACCTTTTCTGCATGAGACACGGCAGTCCGTAGAGCTTACCGGTGTGACGGGATGCCGCAGCATGAGGGGAACGTGCATCCAGCCATGAGGTTGCCCCGCTGAACCGCAGGCGTTCATGAACAGTACAAGGCGTAGGGTAGTATCTGACAACTTCTCGCGCTTCAAACTACCCATTTCAGCGGTAGTATTGCTCGTAACGGGAATATTTTTCAGTCTCTGAGTTTTGACGTTATAACAACAGCAGTTGCCGAAGAGCACTGAAACACATAAATCAAAAGAAGGCAGCTGTAGTAGACGAAATTCCTTCAGAGTTCTTGAAACTCTGGGTGAACATACCTTCGTAGCACCATTCCACTTGGTAAGCGAGATATATGCATCGAGTAACACATACTCTGACATCAATAAAAAATATAAAACAGCAATTCAGAAGATGCTGACATCTGTGAAGAATATTACGGCTACGAAGAAGTCTCGGACGAAATATCAGCACAGGTCAGTTACTGGATGCAGCAGTATTCCGAGCACTTTATTCACGGTGGTCGTTTCTTTACGTTTGATTAGCCAGATAGGATTCTACAAGCAGTCAGCTGAATTACTTCATAGCAGCTTCCCTTACGGTTGGGCAATGCCTTTGCCACACACATAAAAAAGACGTATTTCACAAAAAAATTGTCAATGTAAAAGGATTCCTTTCCTGGTTAATGGTTGGTTTACGATATCTCTCAGCATTCGCAACCACTGTGTCCTGATGATTAGTAAATCTTCTTGGCCTCAGTATCATCCACGGGCAATTCTCGTCCTAACTTACAGGCAAAGCAAGTGGAGGTCCTTCTGTACATACAAAAGCTTGGTGAATGTTGGGCGGTCACATCATTGTCCGGCGAGTTGCCATACCTACCTGTCACTCTGGGAATGATGGGATTCCCTCAAACATATATACATGAGATAGTCCTTCGGATGTACGCGTGAGACTCCTAGCAGTTGACGTCTAAATGTGGTTTTTTATGTATTTATTTGCAATGGATTTCGGTGTCTCTCCATTTTCTGGCATGTCTACGGTACCACGTGATCAGGCGTGTACCGGGTAATCATCAATATACACATGTCTCATAGAGGGTATAACACCAAAAATGCAGACAAAGTACCGTCTGCAACATCCAAAATTTTCGCCGTTTAATTTTCGTTGATATCTTGCACTATACTCTTGATTCTGATGCTATATGCTGCACTACAGAAACTAAATACATCAATACTTCGATTACGTATTAAATAAAAATTTGACTGTATATAATTGATTGTAATTATAATAGAAATATTATAAATTGCCGGGTAATAGCCAAGGGAACTTTATTGAGATGTATCAATAGCAACGACGAAATGATAATAGCTGTACCGATGTTTATCTTTGCGCATGGAGAGCCTCTGTCGCGTGGCTTGCAGATGGGAGGCAGAGCAGTTTGTGTCATGAAAGAGTGCGGAAGTGTTTGTTGAACGCTCCGGCCGACCCGGTGTGTACCTATACTCGCGCCAGTGTAGACATCCCTCACTCGTTAACCTGCGATTACTGAGAGCACGGTAGGAGTGGACCGGTGGGGGAAGCTGCAGTTTCAGCTGTTGCCTGTCCCGTAAGTATCCGTGGCTCTGGAGACGACTCGGGGTTCCTCTCATCAAGCAGCAGCAGCAACAGCAGCTCCGCATTGTCGTCGGCTACATACTTGTCATCCGCACAGCTACAATATCGAAGGACTGTTAATTGACAAACATTGTAGTGTAGAGAGGCTTCAACCAGCAACATTTCATTCACAGAGTATGAATAACTTGAACAATAACTTGCAAAAGTTAAAATTTCTGGGACACCTGTGTTGCATTGTCCTCACACATTATTACCATGCAGGATCCCTTTCCTTTCCATGCAATCATCGAGTGTCATAAGAATATCAAAACTGATTCAGCAGATTGTAGCGCAGTCGTTAGACATTTGTACAGGTTAGTTGATATATTCTTTGCGTGTTCCGCTTGCGTTATCTAGGCACGTTCTCGTGTTTCGGTAACTGTTGTGAAACATCGATTAGAATGGACAGGTACTGCGATTGCTGTGTTCGGATGAGGGTTGACTTGGCATCCCTTCGCTCACAGCTGCAATCGGCGCTGACTTCGGTCGCGCAGCTTGAGGCTGTTGCCAATGGGCACCACTGTGGGGAGCCGGGCTCGGGTATCACGGGGATGTCAACCTCGTCCCGTCTGTCCCCAGATCGGTCTGCCGCTGTGGTTGCCCCGGTTGCTGCCCGCAGTGGGGCTTAGCCCTCGCCTGTGGTTGATTGGGAGGTCGTTCCATGGCAGGCAGCGAAAGTCGTCCCCGGAGGCTGATCAGAAAGCCTCCCCGGTGCGTCTGACAAACCGGTTTTAGGCACTGTCTCTGGCTGAGCCAGATGTAGCTGCCTGCCCTGTTTAAGAGGATCATTCTCAGCCTTCAAGATCCGGGCAATCGCAGAGGGTGGGCTTACTGGTAGTTGGGAGCTCCAATGTTAGGCGATGTAATGGGGCTCCTTAGGGATACGGCGGCTAAGGAGGGGAAGAAATCCAGTGTGCACTCCGTGTGCATTCCGGGAGGAGTCATTCCTGATGTGGAAAGGTTCCTTCCGGATGCCATGAAGAGCACAGGGTGCAGCCAGCTGCAGGTGGTGGCACATGTCGGCACTAATGACGTGTGTCGCTTTGGATCTGAGGAAATTCTCTCTGGATTCCAGCGGCTATCTGATTTGGTGAAGGCTGCCGGTCTTGCTTACGAGATGAAGGCAGAGCTCACCATCTGTAGCATCGTTAACAGAACCGACTGCGGACCTTTGGTGCAGAGCCGGGTGGAGGGTCTGAATCAGAGGCTCAGACGGTTTTGCGACCGTATTGGCTGCAGATTCCTTGACTTGCGCCATAGGGTGGTGGGGTTTCGGGTTCCGCTGAATAGGTCAGGAGTTCACTACACTCAGCTGGCGGCTACACGGGTAGCGGAGGCTGTGTGGCGTGGACTGGGCGGTTTTTTAGGTTAGAAGGCCTCGGGAAAGTGCGGGATGGGCTGCAATGTCAAAGGGTGCTTGGCAATTACAGGACGTGCTTGGATCAAGGAACAGTCGGAATTATAGTTGTAAATTGTTGTAGTTGCGCTGGAAAAGTCCCTGAGCTTCAAGCGCTAATAAAAAGCACAGAAGCTGATATCGTTATAGGTACAGAAAGCTGGCTAAAGCCTGAAATAAGTTCTGCACAAATTTTTACGAAGTCTCAGACGGTGTTCAGGAAAGATAGATTAGGCAGAATTAGTGGTGGAGTGTTTGTGTCTGTCAGTAGTGGTTTATCTTGTAGTGAAGTCGAAGTAGATACTCCGTGCGAATTGGTATCTGTGGAGGTTATACATAACAGCCGAATTAAGTTAATAATTGGCTCCTTCTACCGACCCCCAGACTCCGATGATACAGTTGCGGAACAGTTCAGAGAAAGTTTGAGTCTCCTAACAAAGAAATACCCCACTCATACGGTTATAGTTGGTGGGGACTTCAACCTACCCTCGGTGTGTTGGCAAAAATACTTGTTCAAAACCGGTGGTAGGCAGAAAACGTCTTCCGAGATTGTCCTAAATGCTTTCTCCGAAATTACTTCGAGCAGTACCTCTTAGTCATGATGCTATTAGCTCTGGACTGTTTGTGGCTGATACAGGGATTAGTGATCACAAGGTCGTTGTAGCTAGGCTCAATGCCATTTCTTCCAAATGCACCAGAAACAAACGCAAAATAAAAGCGGATGAAGTGTCACTAGAAGCCTTCCTAAGAGACAGTCTCCATTCCTTCCGAACTGACTACGCAAATGTAGACGAGATGTGGCTCAAATTCAAAGATATAGTAGCAACAGCAATTGAGAGATTCATACTTCATGAATTGGTAAGAGATGGAACTGATCCCACATGGTACACAAAACAGGGCCGAACGCTATTGCAGAGGCAACGGAAAAAGCATGCGAAGTTCAGAAGAATGCGAAATCCCGAAGATTGGCTAAAATTTACAGACATGTGAAATTTGGCACGGACTTCAATGCCAGATGCTTTTAATAGGTTCCACAACAAAACATTGTAACGAAATTTGGTAGAAAATCCGAAGAAACTCTGGTCATATGTAAAGTACACAAGCGGCAAGACGCAGTCAATACCTTCGTCGCGCAGGGCCGATGGTACTGTTACCGACGATTGTGAAGCTAAAGCGGACTTACTGAACGCAGTTTTCCGAAATTCCTTTACCAGGGAAGACGAATAGAACATTCCAGAATTTGAAACACGAACAGCTGCTAGCATGAATTTCTTAGAAGTAGATATCTTCGGGGTTGCGAAGCAACTCTAATCGCTTGATATGGGCAAGTCTTCAGGTCTAGATTGTAAACCGATTAGGTTCCTTTCAGATTACGTTGGTACAATAGCTCCCTACGTAGCAACCATATACAACCGCTCGCTCACCGATAGATCTGTATCTACAGATTGGAAAATTACGCAGGTCGCACCAGTGTTTAAGAAGGGTAGTAGGAGTAATCCATCGAACAACAGACCTGTATCATTGAATACAGTATATGCTCCAAAACCCTACTGAAAACCGACGTCAACCATTATGAATTACCTCGAAGGGAACGATCTATTGATACGTAATCAGTATGTTTTCAGAAAACATCGTTCTTGTGCAACGCAGCTAGCTCTTTATTCGCACGAAGCAATGGCCACTATCGACAGGGGATCTCAAGTTGATTAAGTATTTCTAGATTTCCGGAAAGCTTTTGATACCGTTCCTCAAAAGCGCCTTCTAATCAAGCTGCGCGCCTATGGGGTATCGTCTCAGTTGTGTGACTGGATTCGTGATTTCCTGTCAGGAAGGTCGCAGTTCGTAGTAATAGACGACAAATCATTGAGTAAAACTGAAGTGATATCAGGTGTTCCCCAGGGAAGCGCCCTGGGACCTCTGCTGTTCCTGATCTATATAAATGACCTGGGTGACAATCTGAGCAGTTCTCTTACTTTGTTCGCAGATGATGCTGTAATTTACCGTCTAGTAAGGTCATCCGAAGACCAGTATCAGTTGCAAACCAATTTAGAAAAGATTGCTATATGGTGCGGCAGGTGGCAGTTGCTAAATAACGAAAAGTCTGAGGTGATCCACATGAGTTCCAAAAGAAATCTGCTGGAATTCGATTACTCGATAAATAGTACAATTCTCAAGGCTGTCAATTCAACTAAGTACCTGGGTGTTAAAATTATCAACAACTTCAGTTGGAAGGACCACATAGATAATATTGTCGGGAAGGCGAGCCAAAGGTTGCGTTTCATTGGCAGAACACTTAGAAGATGCAACAAATCCACTGAAGAGACAGCTTACACTACACTCGTTCGTCCTCTGTTAGAATATTGCTGCGTGGTGTGGGATCCTTACCAGGTGGGATTGGCGGAGGACATTGAAAGGGTGCAAAAAATGGCAGCTCCTTTTGTATCATCGCGTAATAGGGGAGAGAGTGTGGCAGATATGATACGCGAGTTGGGATGGAAGTCATTAAAGCAAAGACGTGTTCCGTCGCGGCGAGATCTATTTACGAAATTTCGGTCACCAACTTTCTCTTCCTAATGCGAAAATATTTTGTTGAGCCCAACCTACATAGGAAGGAATGATCACCAAAATAAATTAAGAGAAATTAGAGCTCGAACAGAAAGATTTAGGTGACGTTTTTCCCGCGCGCTGATCGGGAGTGGAATGGTAGAGAGATAAAATGAATGTTGTTTGATGAACCCTCTACCAAGCACGTAAATGTGAATTTCAGAGTAGTCATGTAGATGTAGATGGGGGGTAAGAAATGAAAGAGGAAGCAGCCTGGTAGAATTTCGCATAGAGCACAACTTAATCAAAGCCAACACTTGGTTCAAGAATCGTAAGAGAAGGTTGTATACATGGAAGAATCCTGGTGATACTAGCAGGTATCCGATAGAGATTTAGGAACCAGGTTTTAAGTTGTATCTTACCGTTGTATAGTCTAAGAGGTTTCCAGGGGCAGATGTGGACTCTTACCACAATCTATTGGTTATAAACAGTAGATTAAAACTGAAGAAACTGCAAAAAGGTGGAAATTTAAGTACATGGGACCTGGATAAACTGACTAAACCAGAGGTTGTACAGAATTTCAGGGGCAGCATAAGGGAACAATTGAAGGGAATGGGGGAAAGAAATACAGTAGATGAAGAGTGGGTAGCTTTGAGGGATGAAATAGTGAATGCAGTAGAGGACAAGTAGGTAAAAAGACAAGGGCTAGCAGAAATCCTTGGGTAACAGAAGAAATATTGAATTTAATTGATGAACGGAGAAAATATAAAAATGCAGAAAATGAAGCAGGCAAAAAGGAATACGGACGTCTCAAAATGAGAACCATAGGAAGTGCAAAATGGCTAAGCAGGGATGGCTACAGGACAAATGTAAGGATGTGGAGGCTTATCTCAGTTGGGGGAAGATAGATACTGCCTACAGGAAAATTAAAGAGACCGTTTGAGAAAAGAGAACCAACTGCATGAATATCAAGAGCTCCGATGGAAACCCAGTTCTAAGCAAAGAAGAAAAAGCAGAAAGGTGGAAGGAGTATATGGAGGGTCTATGCAAGGGCGATGTACTTGAGGACAATATTATGGAAATGGAAGAGTATGTAGATGAAGATGAAATGGGAGATACGATACTGCGTGAAGAGTTTGAGAGAGCACTGAAAGACCTGAGTCGAAACAAGGCCCCGGGAGTATATAACATTCCATTAGAACTACTGACAGCCTTGGGAAAGCCAGTCGTGACAAAACTCTACCATCTGCAGGCGAAATACCCACAGACTTCAAGAAGAATGTTATAATTTCAATCCCAAAGAAAGCAGGAATTGACAGATGTGAAAATTACAGATCTGTCGGTTTAATAAGTCACAGCTGCCAAATACTAACTCGAAATCCTTACAGACGATTGGCAAAACTAGTAGAAGCCGACCTCGGGGAAGATCAGTTTCGATTCCGTAGAAATATTGGAATACGTGAGGCAATACTAACCCCACGACTTATTTTAGAAAATAGATTAAGTCTACAAATGCTAGAAACGTATGTTTGCCTTTCCTTAGAGTATTCCAGTCAACACTGTCAAAAGATTTCTCTCTTTCAATTTCTGAAGGTACTATACAGGGACCGAAAGGCTATTTACAATTTGTACAGAAACCAGATGGCAGTTATAAGAATCGAGGGGCATGAAAGGGAATCAGTGGTTGGGAAGGGAGTGAGAGAGGTTTGTAGCCTCGCCCCGATGCTATTCAATCTGTATATTGAGCAAGCAGTGAAGGAAACAAAAGAAAAATTCGGAGTAGGTATTAAAATCCATTGTAATTCTATCAAAGTTTTTATTTCATCTCAATGTCATCGGCAAACCTCAGAGACAGCAAAGGACTACGAACAGCAGTTGTGGGGAATGGATAGTGTCTTGAAAGGAGGATAAAAGATGATATCAACAAAAGCCAAACGAGGATAATAGAATGTTGTGGAATTAAGTCGGGTGATGCTGAAGGTATTAGATTAGGAAATGAGACACTTAAAGTTGTAAAGGAGTTTTTCTATTTGGGGAGAAAAATAACTGATGTTGGTTGAAGTAGAGAGGATATAAAATGTAGACTGGCAACGGCAAGCAAAGCTTATCTGAAGAAGAGAAATCTGTTAACATTGAGTATAGATGTAGGTGTCAGGAAGTCGTTTGTGAAAGTATTTGTATGGAGTGTAGCCATGTATGGAAGTGTAACATGGGCGATAAATAGTTTGGACAAGAAGAGAATAGAAGCTTTCGAAATGTGGTGCTACAGAAGAATGCTGAAGATTAGATGGGTAGATGACATAACTAATGAGGAGGTATTGAATAGGATTGGGGAGAAGAGAAGTTTGTGGCACAACTTGACTGGAAGAAGGGATCGATTTCTAGGACATGTTCTGAGACATCAAGAGATCACCAGTGTAGTGTTGGAGGGGAGAGTGGAGGGTAAAAATCGTAGAGGGAGACCAATAGATGAATACACCAAGCAGATTCAGAAGAATGTAGGTTGCAGTAGGTACTGGGAGATGAAGAAGCTTGCACAGGATAGAGTAGCATGGAGAGCTGCATCAAACCAGCCTCAGGACTGTAGGCTACAACAATATAAATTAAGAGAGCGCAATTTCATTTACTCTGTATTAACCTTAGAGAGTGACTTCAGCTACCTTGGTATTTATTTGATTGTTGTTATTTTAAAAGTGAAACCGATTTCTCATATGCTTAAAGGTAATTCAGTTCAATCTTTCAATAGTCAAAAATAAATGTTTGCCGTTTTCTAAATTTTGCATTAAGTTACACTGAGGTTACCGAACGTCTTTTTTTGCATTACATTTAACGTTACTTTCAAAATTTAGTGTTTCAGAATGAGTAACTTCAAGTAGTGGGGCAACTGATGACGCGATTGATGTTAGCTGATGACACGATTACCGTTATCCAAGATGGTGGCTTTTGGAGGGAAGATAGCTCAATTGTGCTACCTCTACTAACCTAAAAAAAAATGGCGGGAAAGAATTGGCTATCTCCACTAACCTAAGTCAACTCTTCCTAGGAAGTAGGCATAAGTCTTTATTTAAACCATTAGATGTAACAGCATTATCAAGTGTTTTCGCCATGCTCTTGTCAAATGTTCACGAATTTTCCTCTAAGAGCTTACTCCTGCAGCTGATGCAAGTTATTATGATATTGTCATTCAATTAGAATATAATTTTTATAAATTTGTTTAAATATGTTTAAATTTGATTAGATTTCTTTAAATTTATTATCTACCTACGGCATTAGTGTGTTAATACCACGAGGCTGAGATATAGGTTGTCGGTATGTTACATGAAATCATTCAACTCTACACATAAGACCTTATTAAGCAGTTAGAGCGAAATTAACGTGCATTTTCCAAGAGGATTGTGGTACTGCCTCTAAGAGCTTACTCCCAGAAATCATGGGAGTTAGTGTTGTGTTGCCTCCACTAGAGCCTGCTCATTCAATTCGGATATAATTTGTTTAAATTTATTATCTACCTACAGCATTAGTGTCGTGTTACCGCCATAGGGGGCTAAGATATCGATAGCTCTATTACTTGCACTGGACATAAGTCCTTATTTAAACAATTAGAACCTCTACAACCATCAAGTGTGTTCGCCACCGTCTTTGAGAATGTTCACGAAATTTGCTCTAACAGTTTATTCTTGCAGCTGATGAGAGTTAGTATGGTGTTTCCTTTAAATTCGAATATAATTTGTTCAAATTTTTATACATTTATTGCCTATCTACAGCATTAGTTTCATGCTACCGCCATAACAGGCTGAGATATGAATAACTGTATTACATGAACTAGACATAAATCTTTATTTAAACGATTATAGCACTACAACCATCCACTCTGTTCACGAAATTTGCTCTAGCACCCGATGGGAGTTAGTATCGTGTTTCCAATTCACTTCGAATATAATCTCTATAAATTTGTATTAATTTCTTTAAATTTGTTTAAATTTATTATCTACCTACAGCATTAGTGTTGTATTACCGCCACAAGAGGCTTAGATATCGATGTTTTAATAGCTGTAGTACATGCACTGTATCTACGTGACAGCGTTGTGTTTCGTCCTCGGATAATAAACATCGTCCGGGTAGAGTAGAGTGCGGGAATCGGCATCGCTCAAAACACCATATCTCTTCCACTGGCCCACAACGGAGCCGGTGTTGGTCTGTATTCTAGACGTTGCAGTTCACACATAAGGCGAATCTGCAAGATGGGTCCTATGGAGAGTCCCTCGAATACCAGGTCGAACGTACACCAGGATCGAGCGTCACCGCGTTGACAGTGCACCATACTACGTTCCAGTGCACGGTAGGACACGTCAATTCGACGACATTAAGCGACCGGCGGCGAAGTAGTGTGCGGCAGGTGACTGGCTGTTGGTAAGCGAGAGACGGGGAGGTAGCCGTACTCCAGGTAAAGCCTGCCAAAGCAGGAAAAGGGCACCCGTGTCTGACCTGAGGGTCAAGGGAACACGGTGCCAGGCCATCCGTCAGTAGGCCGGTGAGGCTGGTCGGTCATCGTCGAAAAAGCCTGCGGTGCAAACTAACGAAGAGAAATACTTCTCGATAGTGAACACTGACAAGGCCAAGTCCGCCCCGTTCTTTTGGAAGAGTGACGGAGTAATATCGAACCTTTAATATCATTCCAGCGCTGACAAAGGAACCGAATGCGGCCACGATGCTCCGAGCTATGTGTTTAGGCATCGGTAGTGTTTGCGCTACGTGCGGAATTCGTGATGCCCGATAGACGTTAACATATTCGGTCCGTTGATGAAGGTCCAACACACGAAGACGAACATCCACAAGCCCAGCACTTGCAAGAGACTCCGATAATTGATGGTGGTCGTGCGTGAGATGTAGTCCGTGAAGTCGATACCGAGACAACGGATTTTATCGCGCAGTGCCACCCTCGCAGGTGTCATCCCACGCCAGTGTTCAAAACCATGGATTTATGTACATTTACACGGCATCTCGAAGCTTCGAAGTGGCTAACCAATCCAATGCTTTGCGAACATCACGTTCGTCACGAAGAGGTAACATCAGATCATCAGCATACGCAGTGCACCTAAAAAAGAAGCCACCAAGAGACAAACCCGTGAGGCGGTGTCGCAGCTCGCACAACAAAGGTTCTAATGCAAGGCGTACAGTATTGTCCATAATAGGCGTACCTGTGTAACACAGCGGCGAATTTACAAGGTGTTCGACAGTCTAACGTTGACAATCGCTTTCCCTGTTGCGCCACGTAGGAGACGAGTAACACCTCGGAGGAAGCGTCGGGGTAATGCTTATTCTGAAGAACAGCAGTTTAGTACGTATGACTGACGCAATCAAATGCTTGACGAGCATCGCAGCCAGAGCTCCCGATACGCGACGCACCTTAGCGAGGGCAATCAGCGGCACAGGGCGGAGCGGATATTATGCATCCCACCTATCGATGACTCATCCATTGATAGGACACGGGATGTCGTACGCAGAATTCGAGCTGCCACTCGACGCATGAAGTTTTTCGTATCACGGTTCAACCAAGTCAATGGTCGGTAGACTGTAGTACGTGAACCTCCGTGAGGTTTACGGATTGGGATGGTGGTACCTTCCACAAATGCAGCGGGATGTTGCGCCTCTATTGTCATGAGCTCTTGACATATAGTAGTCCAATAGGGCACCAGTAGTCTCTGGAACGTCCTATAAATCTCCAGAGGTAACCCATCCGGTCCTAGTAGCTCATTGGGTGGCCCTTTTCCTATGGCATCCAACATTTCTTCTTCAGTCACCGGTTCTAGCAGTTCCTGTTGGAGTTCCGGAGTAACCGCTGCGTGTGTCAAACCAGCGACAACACTAATGATCTCTTGATCAGATCTCGTCCTCGTGTACAGGTGAGAATAAGGGGTAAAGTATGCATTGCTTATGTCTCTTTCCGTGGCGTGACGGACACCGTTTTCTGTAGTCACTTCATAGATCAATGTCCCGTGTATCTGCTCTCATTCCATGGCTATATGGTACATGCCCCCCCCCCCCCCCCCATGAACCTTGGAACTTGCCATTCGTGGGGAGCCTTGCGTGCCTCAGCGATAAAGATAGCCGTACAGTAGGTGCAACAAGAACGGAGGGGTATCTGTTGAGAGGCCAGACAAACGTGTGTTCCTGAAGAGGGGCAGCAGCCTTTTCAGTAGTTGCAGGGGTAACTGTCTGGATGATTGACTGATCTGGCCTTGTAACACTAACCAAAACGGCCTTGCTGTGCTGGTACTGCGAACGGCTGAAAGTAAGGGGAAACTACAGTCGTAATTTTTCCCGAGGGCATGCAGCTTTACTGTATGGTTAAATGATGATGGCGTCCTCTTGGGTAAAATATTCCTGTGGTAAAATAGTCCCCCATTCGGGTCTCCGGGCGGGGACTACTCAAGGAGACGTCGTTATCAGGAGAAAGAAAACTGGCATTCTACGAATCGGAGCGTGGAATGTCAGACCCATTAATCGCGCAGGTAGGTTAGAAAATTTAAAAAGGGAAATGGATAGGTTAAAGTTGGAGATAGTGGGAATTAGTGAAGTTCGGTGGCAGGAGGAACAAGATTTCCGGTCAGGTGAATACAGGGTTATAAACACAAAATCAAATAGGGATAAAGCAAGAGTACGCTTAATAATGAATAAAAAAATAGGAGTTCGGGTAAGCTACTACAAACAGCATAGTGAACGCATTATTGTGGCCAAGATAGATTCGAAGCCCACACCTATTACAGTAGTCCAAGTTTATATGCCAACCAGCTGTGCAGATGACGAAGAAATTGATGAAATAAAAGAAATTATTCAGATAGTGAAGAGAGACTAAAATTTAATATTCATGGGTGACAGGAATTCGACAGTAGGAAAAGGGAGAGAATGTAACGTAGTAGGTGAAGATGGATTGGGGGTAAGAAATGAAAGAGAAAGCCGCCTGGTAGAATTTTGTACAGAGCACAACTTAATCATAGCTAACACATGGTTGAAGAACCATAAAAGAAGGTTGTATACATGGAAGAGGCCTGGAGATACTGACAGGTTTCAGATAGATTATATAATTATAAGACAGAGATTTAGGAACCAGCTTTTAAATTGTATGACATTTCCAGGGGCAGATGTGGACTGTGACCACAATCTATTGGTTATGAACTGTAGATTAAAACTCAATAAACTGCAAAAAGGTGGGAATTTAAGGAGATGGGATCTGGATGAACTGAAAGAACCAGAGGTTGTAAGGAGTTTCAAGGAGAGCATAAGAGAACAATTGAGAGGAATAGGGCAAACAAATACAGTAGAAGAAGAATGAGTAGGTTTGAGGGATGAAGTAGTGAAGGCAGCAGTGGATCAAGTAAGTAAAAAGACGAGGGCTAGTAAAAGTCCTTGGGTAACAGAAGATATATTGAATTTAATCGATGAAAGGAGAAAATATAAAAATGCAGTAAATGAAGCGGGCAAAAAGGAATATAACCGTCTCAAAAATGAGATCGACAGGAAGTGCAAAATGGCTAAGCAGGGATGGCTATAGGACAAATGTAAGGATGTAGAGGCTTATTACAAAAAACTCGATGGTTTGTCACCTCATGGTTCCATGTCACAGACATCAGCGAAAGTTCTTCACCAAGTGTTATGCACAGATCACATCTGGATCACCAGTGACGACGGAACAGGCTAATATTGTTGCTCACATGCCAGTTGCGCAGTGAACTAGCTTTATTGCTGTACACTTGTACTGTGTTGAGGGACAAGGATAAAGTGATGGCATGGCGATGGAACTTGATGAGGTTTGTTTGCCATAGATACATTGACTCTGCACAAAAGAGTAAACAAGTAATCGGCAAATGAAATCTATTTATAATGTCCAGTAGCTGGTGAATGCGGTAAATGATGTTCTCACAGGAGTGCACCTTGAAGGCATACAGGCCTCAGTGATATGAGCATGTCGTCCGATCACGTGACCACGGAATAACAATGGACGTAAGTCTGGAGTGAAGCAAACTTTCTTTATGAACCACCAGGCACACTGTACTTATGAACGAAAGCGAAACATGTGGACAGCCCTAAATAAAGCCAAACACATCAGTAGCTCACGTTAAGCTCAACCCAAGTAGTCCATGGCTCGTGCACCAGACCCAGAATACGTGTATACACGGTACTATAGCCCATCTCAAACTGGTTTGTTTTTTACTCCTGTGTGCATCACACCATTGCCATAATTTGGCCTAACAGAATATTTGCTTGTGAGTGGACACCACGTGCCACACGCTTTGCGCTGATTGCCGTCCACGTATTTCTGCGGGACAGCTGTCGTGATAGTCACTAGGGAAAAGATAGACACTGCCTACAGGAAAATTAAGGAGACCTTTGGAGAAAAGAGAACCACTTGCATGGATTTCAAGATTTGAGATGGAAACGCAGTTCTAAGCAAAGAAGGGAAACCAGAAAGGTGGAAGGAGTATATAGAGGGTCTATACAAGGGCGGTGTTCTTGAGGACAATATCATACAACCGGAGGAAAATGTAGATGAAGTTGATATAGGAGATATGATACTGCATCAAGAGTTTGACAAAGCACTGAAAGACCTAAGTCGAAATAAGGCCCCGGGAGTAGACAACATTCAATTAGAACTACTGACAGCCTTGGGAGAGCCACGCCTAACAAAACTACCATCTGGTGACCAAAATGCATGAGAAAGAAAAATTACCCTCAGACCTCAAGAAGAATATAATAATTCCAATCCCAAAGAAAGCAGGTGTTGGCAGATGTGAAAATTACCGAACTATCAGTTTAGTAAGTCATGGCTGCAAAATACTAACGCGAATTCTTTACAGACGAATGGAAAAACTGGTAGAAGTCGACCTCAGGGAAGATCAGTTAGGAAATATTGGAATACGTGAGGCAATACTGACCCCACGACTTATCTTAGAAAATAGATTATGTCTACAAAAGCTAGAAACGTAGGTTTGCCTTTCCTTAGAGTATTCCAGTCAACACTGTCAAAAGTTTTCTCTCTTTGAATTTCTGAAGGTGGCATGGGTAATATACAGGGAGCGAAAGGCTATTTACAATTTGTACAGAAACAAGATGGCATTTATAAGAGTCGAGGGGCATGAAAGGGAATCAGTGGTTAGGAAGGGAGTGAGACAGGTTTGTAGCCTCTCCCCGATGTTATTCAATCTGTATATTCAGTAAGCAATGAAGTAAACAAAGTTTTTATTTCTTCTCCATGGATTTTAATACCTACTCCGAATTTTTCTTTTGAGGTTCGGCGATGACATTGTAATTCTGTCAGAGAGGGCAAAGGACTTGGAAGAGCAATTGAAAGTAATGGATAGTGTCTTGAATGGAAGATATAAGATGAACACCAACAAAAGAAAACGATGATAATGGAATGTAGTCGAATTACGTCGGGTAACGCTGAGGGAATTAAAATAGGAAATGAGACACTTAAAGTAGTAAAGGAGTTTTGCTATTTGGGGAGCAAAATAACTGATGATGGTCCAAGTAGAGAGGATATAAGATGTAGACTGGCAATGGCAAGGAAAGCGTTTTTGAAGAAGAGAAATTTGTTAACATCAAATATAAATTTAAGTGTCAGGAAGTTTTTTCTGAAAGTATTTGTACGGAGTGTAGCCATGTATGGAAGTGAGACATGGACGATAAATAGTTTGGGCAAGAAGAGAATAGAAGCTTTCGAAATATGGTGCTATAGAAGATTGCTGAAGATTAGATGGGTAGATCACATAACTAATTAGGAGGTATTGAATAAAATTGGGGAGAAGTTTGTGGCACAACTTGGCTAGAAGAAGGGATCGGTTGGTAGGATCAAGGGATCACCAATTTAGTATTGGAGGGCAGCGTGGAAAGTAAGAATCGTAGAGGGAGACCAAGAGATGAATACACTAAGCAGATTCAGAGGGATAGAGAAGCATAAGGAGCTGCTTCAAACCAGTCTCAAGACTGAAGACTCCAACAACAACAACGTGGGATATGGAGGGCTGTCGTTGATGATTCCCACCATTTGACGAGTACAAATGATGGTCCCTTCACAGTGTTGATGTGCTCGGTTGACAGTCATCTGTCGAGTCCGTGTTTGTGGCATAACGGAACACTACCTGAGGATGGCGTAGTAAAAGTCTGCGATTCCCGGGCGGGGGGGGGGGGGGGGGGGGGGGTCAGGCATTTTCTCTGCCACGTTATGACCGAGTGTTGTGTAAAGTCCTTAGGTTAGTTAGGTTTAAGTAGGCACAGTCTACACGTGTTTCCAACGGACGGTTGACATTCCGGTGAGATCAGGTAAGTTGGCAGCGGCTACGCCATAGTAGTTGTCGTCGAAGCTTGATGGTACAGGCGTAAGCAGTGTGATCAGTAAATGCAGCTGGCCACAACTCGGCTGCCTTGACTGCATCCTCGAGAGAGCGGGATGTATACATCCTATTAATGTAGACAGGCAATGGAAAGGTAACCATTTCTGAAGAAGAGAAATTTGTTAACATCGAGTATAGATTTATGTATCAGTAAATCGTTTCTAAAAGTATGGAGTGTAGTCATGTATGGAAATGAAACATGTACGATAAATAGTTTGGACAAGAATAGAATAGAAGCTTTCGAAATGTGGTGCTACAGAAGAATGCTGAAAATATGGTGGATAGATCACGTAACTAATGAGGAGGTATTGAATAGAATTGGGGAGAAGAGCAATTTGTAGCACAACTTGACTAGAAGAAGGGATCCGTTGGTAGGACATGTTTTGAGGCATCAAGGGATCACAAATTTAGCATTGGAGGGCAGCGTGGAAGGTAAAAATCGTAGAGGGAGACCAAGAGGTGAATACACTAAGCAGATTCAGAAGGATGTAGGTTGCAGTAGGATCTGGGAGATGAAGAAGCTTGCACAGGACAGAGTAGCATGGAGAGCTGCAGCAAACCAATCTCAGGACTGAAGACCACAACAACAACAACAACAAAACATTTTTCGCAAGCTCGGAACCTTCTGGTCCGTCAGAAACTATCACATTCATTTTTCCATAAATACAGTGTACAAATCTCACAAAATTTAACAAGACAACCGTCTGGACCTTACAAAAGTAAGAGAAAGAATGAATAAGTAATTGTTCCTTCTCTTTCAACAACATTCAAATATTCACAAATAATGTTTGACGTCGCACTGAGACGGCGCGTTTGTTCCTTGAGCTTGACATGTAACTCCTTACAAATGGAAGGCCTCAGACACGGCCAACCGATTCGGCTAAAATTTGGCAGGTCGCTTGTGTACAACCTAAAACGGAGGAATCTAAGATATTTTAGATCAACACCGCCGCGTTATTGAAAAAATCACCCCTAAAAGTTATGAAGAGCAATCGACTCAAAATTGGTGGGATCGATAGATAATTGTAAATAGAGCATTTTTCAATATCAGCTATGGTATCCGAAAACGCATACTATTCCAGAAACCGAGGAAAGAAAGTTTTACAACTGTCGCTTCTGTTCCTACTTTTTAAACGGTTTTTGCCGACAGCACTGATAGCGCAACAGCCAAGGTAACTGGCTGGGAATCTAAGAACCCGGGTTCGAATCGCGAGGAAACCCAGTGGATGTTATTATTTTCGTTTGTATTTTTCCATATCTCAATTCATAGGAATAGGAGGGTTAATAAGGTAAGTAAATCTATAAGGAACGATAAAAATAAGGTAGGCAAATAAATTTCTGAAACTTCTTGGGGTAGTAAACAACTAAAATGTTACTTCAGGTCACTTTAGAATGGCTCTTCCAGTCACTGTTACGTGTCCTCATTTTTCGTCGAACAACTAGATGGGTGGTACTTGTCACATAAAAATTTGAAGCAAATATACTCACGGCACCAAGAACATCTGATGAATGCAATCTTTCGATAGCTACACTGTTCCTTCCCAAGAGTAGGCGGAAAACAAACTTGGTTTACATTTAAAAATGTCTTTTTCGGGAATTAATTTTGATGCGTACCACGCATACGATATCATTGCGTGAAAAATCGGTGCTGAAAGTTGGTTATGAATTATGTTGTAAATAGTTATTGTATCCGTGCGGTTGTCCAATTCCCGCTGGGCTTCCAGAAGCACACTGCAATCCTGAAGCCTGGAAATAAAGTTTTTAACCTGGCGATAGAAATCAACATCACACGGCTGGTACACAGGTGTACAGTTGGGCGGTATTACTTTTACCGTGCACGTCGGCTGACCCTCGCCATCTATAATCATTGTGTCATATAATATAGCATTACTTTGTCCACTCCAGGAATCCACTACTAGAAAAAACTTGCTATCGGGAACGTATGGTTTTAAAACATTCTCAAGAAATGTTCTGTAAATCGCATTCGTCAGTTTGGAGAAGGTAATGTAAACATTTTTCAACGAGTCGGTTAAACGGTTGACCTCTTCTATAACCTGCATCTACATCTACATGACTACTCTGCAATTCACATTTAAGTGCTTGGCAGAGGGTTCATCGAACCACAATCATACTATCTCTCTACTATTCCACTCCCGAACAGCGAGCGGGAAAAACGAACACCTAAACCTTTCTGTTCGAGCTCTGATTTCTCTTATTTTATTTTGATGATCATTCCTACCTATGTAGGTTGGGCTCAACAAAATATTTTCGCATTCGGAAGAGAAAGTTGGTGACTGAAATTTCGTAAAAAGGTCTCGCCGCGACGAAAAACGTCTATGCTGTAATGACTTCCATCCCAACTCGTGTATCATATCTGCCACACTCTCTCCCCTATAACGCGATAATACAAAACGAGCTGCCCTTCTTTGCAACCTCTCGATGTCCTCCGTCAATCCCACCTGGTAAGGATCCCACACCGCGCAGCAATATTCTAACAGAGGACGAACGAGTGTAGTGTAAGCTGTCTCTTTAGTGGACTTGTTGCATCTTCTAAGTGTCCTGCCAATGAAACGCAACCTTTGGCTCGCCTTCCCGACAATATTATCTATGTGGTCCTTCCAACTGAAGTTGTTTGTAATTTTAACACCCAGGTACTTAGTTGAATTGACAGCCTTGAGAATTGTACTATTTATCGAGTAATCGAATTCCAACGGATTTCTTTTGGAACTCATGTGGATCATCTCACACTTTTCGTTATTTAGCGTCAACTGCCACCTGACACACCATACAGCAATCTTTTCTAAATCGCTTTGCAGCTGATACTGGTCTTCGGATGACCTTACTAGACGGTAAATTACAGCATCATCTGCGAACAACCTAAGAGAACTGCTCAGATTGTCACCCAGGTCATTTATATAGATCAGGAACAGTAGAGGTCCCAGGACGCTTCCCTGGGGAACACCTGATATCACTTCAGTTTTACTCGATGATTTGCCGTCTATTACTACGAACTGCGACCTTCCTGACAGGAAATCACGAATCCAGTCGCACAACTGAGACGATACCCCATAGCTCCGCAGCTTGATTAGAAGTCGCTTGTGAGGAACGGTGTCAAAAGCTTTCCGGAAATCTAGAAATACGGAATCAACTTGAGATCCCCTGTCGATAGCGGCCATTACTTCGTGCGAATAAAGAGCTAGCTGCGTTGCACAAGAGCGATGTTTTCTGAAGCCATGCTGATTACGTGTCAATAGATCGTTCCCTTCGAGGTGATTCATAATGTTTGAATACAGTATATGCTCCAAAACCCTACTGCAAACCGACGTCAATGATATAGGTCTGTAGTTAAATGGATTACTCCTACTACCCTTCTTGAACACTGGTGCGACCTGCGCAATTTTCCAATCTGTAGGTACAGATCTATCGGTGAGCGAGCGGTTGTATATGAGTGCTAAGTAGGGAGCTATAGTATCAGCGTAATCTGAAAGGAACCTAATCGGTATACAATCTGGACCTGAAGACTTGCCCGTATCAAGCGATTTGAGTTGCTTCGCAACCCCTAAGGTATCTACTTCTAAGAAACTCATGCTAGCAGATGTTCGTGTTTCAAATTCTGGAATATTCCATTCGTCTTCCCTGGTGAAGGAATTTCGGAAAACTGCGTTCAATAACTCCGCTTTAGCGGCGCAGTCCTCGATAACAGTACCATCGGCACTGCGCAGCGAAGGTATTGACTGCGTCTTGCCGCTTGTGTACTTTACATACGACCAGAATTTCTTCGGATTTTCTACCAAATTTCGAGACAATGTTTCGTTGTGGAACCTATTAAAGGCATCTCGCATCGAAGTACGTGCCAAATTTCGCGCGTCTGTAAATTTTAGCCCATCTTCAGGATTTCGCGTTCTTCTGAACTTCGCATGCTTTTTCCGTTGCCTCTGCAACAGCGTTCGGACCTTTTTTGTGTACCACGGGGGATCCGTTCCATCTCTTACCAATTTATGAGGTATGAATATCTCAATTGCTGTTGCTACTATATCTTTGAATTTGAGCCACATCTCGTCTACATTCGCATAGTCAGTTCGGAAGGAATAGAAATTGTCTTTTAGGAAGGCTTCTAGTGGTACTTTATCCGCTTTTTTAAATAAAATTATTTTGCGTTTGTTTCTGATGGATTTGGAAGAAATGGTATTGAGCCTAGCTACAATGACCTTGTGATCACTAATTCCTGTATCAGTCATGATGCTCTCTATCAGCTCTGGATTGTTTGTGACCAAGAGGTCAAGTGTGTTTTCGCAACCATTTACAATTCGCGTGGGTTCGTGGACTAACTGCTCTAAATAATTTTCGGAGAATGCATTTAGGACAATCTCGGAAGACGTTTTGTGCCTACCACCGGTTTTGAACAAGTATTTTTGCCAACATACCGAGGGTAGGTTGAAGTCCCCACCAACTATAACCGTATGAGTGGGGTATTTATTTGTTACGAGACTCAAACTTTCTCTGAACTGTTCCGCAACTGTATCATCGGAGTCTGGGGGTCGGTAGAAGGAGCCAATTATTAACTTAATTCGGCTGTTAAGTATAACCTCCACCCACACCAATTCGCACAGAGTATCTACTTCGACTTCACTACAAGATAAACCACTACTGACAGACACCAACACTCCACCACCAATTCTGCCTAATCTATCTTTCCTGAACACCGTCTGAGACTTCGTAAAAATTTCTGCAGAACTTATTTCAGGCTTTAGCCAGCTTTCTGTACCTATAACGATATCAGCTTCTGTGCTTTCTATTAGCGCTTGAAGCTCAGGGACTTTTCCAGCGCAACTACAACAATTTACAACTATAATTCCGACTGTTCCTTGATCCAAGCACGTCCTGTAATTGCCAAGCACCCTTTGACATTGCAGCCCATCCCGCACTTTCCCGAGGCCTTCTAACCTAAAAAACCGCCCAGTCCACGCCACACAGCCTCCGCTACCCGTGTAGCCGCCAGCCACCAAATGTAACATTCGTTTCTTGTGAACATAGGAAAACCTTACGTAACAGTTTTCCAGAGGCTGTAGTGGCATGTTGCGCCGTGTACGAATGTGTTAGTAGGTTTTTACTACCAACTGCGACAAGGATTCGTTTTTCTCCCTTATGCGATAACGTGCGTCGAATGTTCACCCAATACTCGCATCCTGTATGCCGGTGTTGATCACGTAATCACTATTAAAACCGGTCATAAGTGACGCCGTTTGCCTGTTGAAAAGAGCTCCCACTTTCTGTATATCTTCTATATTTTGTACCTCCTTATGAGAGACGCATTTAGTGACGCGCCGTTGACGAATTTTATACCCCGATCTGAAATTTTTTGCCCAAGATAATGATGCAGCAGACGTAGAATCCTTGTTGGCCGTATATTGAAGCGCTGCACCTGCAGCCCACTCCTGAAGTATTCTCGCTGTTACATTCTAGTTACGTCAACAAGATTCGACAAATCGGTCGTATGTCCACATATTTATCGCCTGGTATTTGTCGTATCTTGTCCCTCCTTTAACGATATCACTTTCACACAATTTCAAGTCCTTCTTCTGTTCCAGGGCTGTTGTTGCTCCATTCTTTTGCAGTGTTTGTAAGTTCAAATTTGGATGATTCCTGGCTAGCGCTACCGCCTTAACTTTTACTTCAAGGGGTATAGAGCTGTAGTTAAGTCGTTTAGTAACCGGTTCGTGATACTTATCGGGAACGGATGAAGCACATATTCCCAGTGATGTGGAGATTTCTGAAGTGTTATGACAATTTAGCGATTCACTAGTCGGGATATCTTCCACTGAATCACCTTCTGCTTCGTCTTCATGGTATAGTACCTCAGTATCAAGAAAAGTTATTTCGTTCGTCACCACCAAAAATCTCTCGACCGTAGCCGTTCCTATCAACCTGGAACGCCGAGAAACAGACCTGGCTGCTTCCGGTAGTGCGTTGATAATGCATCTGTATTTTGCAAACCAAAACACAGTGACAGTAACTTCCCGCTTGCCATCGTCTGTGACAGGCTCCCAACTATAAATTACAACGCTAGTCGAAGGGTGTACATCCTCCGTTACTCAGATTATGCACCTGAAAGATATGACAACAAATAATAACTAGTTACTACGGCATAAACAGACGAGCTAATTTCTACAAACTACATACAGCACTCGTCATATGTTACTTACAGAATAACACTGTATTCATTCACGAAACTTATTTCATTCGGCACATTAATGATGGAAAAATCACTACTGTATCCGCCAGGATCGCGGCAGCCTAATGACGGAAAACAACTCTTTCCGATTTACGTCTATAAGGCTCGTGCTGGACACCTTCTCTCTTCCAGATTCACAACTATGATATGACGAACAGGCAAACGGGACAACATAACTCTCCCCGCGTGCATTCTGTCCCGTGCCTCGCTGTAAACAAGCGTCGCGCGGTTGGCTGTCTGTGATCCCTCGTGAGGAATTCGAAGCACTCTTACAAGGGGAGGCCGCCAATTGTGAAATTCAGATTCAATTCATACTGCGCATAATAAAAGCTCATGGCCAGAGGTGCTATGTGGGAAAGCACCAAGATGTACTTCTCAGCCGTTGTCGAGAAAATTGACAGTTAAAAGAAACCATTGCGGTGAAATACTCACTACGATTGATAGTATTCTACAGCGTCGTGGCGCAGCGGTAAACTCTCGGGTTCGGGTTGGTAATTCCGAAGTTCGCCGGATCGAACCTCGCGCCATGCAACCATTTTTTTTTTTAGTATTTGTTTTTTGTAATTCAAATTTGTGTACATACACACAATATATATATATATATATATATATATATATATATATATATATATATATATATATATATATATATATATAATTCCCAGCAATCAGTTGCAACAATTATGCATATAATAAGTTGTTGAAAGTCGTTTGTCGTGGAAAAACTGGCAACTTCGAACATCATTACGTTTTCCGCAAACAAAGTTGTATTTCATTAATGTTATTAATTGTCTTCATAATGTTAACCAAGTATAGTTAACGGAAGACGTAGAAACGATATTCCGAAACGAATACGTATAGCGTAAATCAAACGTTCGAATTAGAATACAAACCCCAAGTACACAAATTTTCTGTGGCAGGTATGAAATACACTCCTGGAAATTGAAATAAGAACACCGTGAATTCATTGTCCCAGGAAGGGGAAACATTATTGACACATTCCTGGGGTCAGATACATCACATGATCACACTGACAGAACCACAGGCACATAGACACAGGCAACAGAGCATGCACAATGTCGGCACTAGTACAGTGTATATCCACCTTTCGCAGCAATGCAGGCTGCTATTCTCCCATGGAGACGATCGTAGAGATGCTGGATTTAGTCCTGAGGAACGGCTTGCCATGCCATTTCCACCTGGCGCCTCAGTTGGACCAGCGTTCGTGCTGGACGTGCAGACCGCGTGAGACAACGCTTAATCCAGTCCCAAACATGCTCAATGGGGGACAGATCCGGAGATCTTGCTGGCCAGGATAATTGACTTACACCTTCTAGAGCACGTTGGGTGGCACGGGATACATGCGGACGTGCATTGTCCTGTTGGAACAGCAAGTTCCCTTGCCGTTCTAGGAATGGTACAACGATGGGTTCGATGACGGTTTGGATGTACCATGCACTGTTCAGTGTCCCCTCGACGATCACCAGAGGTGTACAGCCAGTGTAAGAGATTGCTCCCCACACCATGATGCTGGGTGTTGGCCCTGTGTGCCTCGGTCGTATGCAGTCCTGATTGTGGCGCTCACCTGCACGGCGCCAAACATGCATACGACCATCATTGGCACCAAGGCAGAAGCGACTCTCATCGCTGAAGACGACACGTCTCCATTCGTCCCTCCATTCACGCCTGTCGCGACACCACTGGAGGCGGGCTGCACGATGTTGGGGCGTGAGCGGAAGACGGCCTAACGGTGTGCGGGACCGTAGCCCAGCTTCATGGAGACGGTTGCGAATGGTCCTCGCCGATACCCCAGGAGCAACAGTGTCCCTAATTTGCTGGAAATTGGCGGTGCGGTCCCCTACGGCACTGCGTAGGATCCTACGGTCTTGGCGTGCATCCGTGCGTCGCTGCGGTCCAGTCCCAGTTCGACGGGCATGTGTACCTTCCGCCGACCACTGGCGACAACATCGATGTACTGTGGAGACCTCACGCCCCACGTGTTGAGCAATTCGGCGGTACGTCCACCCGACCTCCCGCATGCCCACTATACGCCCTCGCTCAAAGTCCGTCAACTGCACATACGGTTCACGTCCACGCTGTCGCGGCATGCTACCAGTGTTAAAGACTGCGATGGAGCTCCGTATGCCACGGCAAACTGGCTGACACTGACGGCGGCGGTGCACAAATGCTGCGCAGCCAGCGCCATTCAACGGCCAACACCGCGGTTCCTGGTGTGTCCGCTGTGCCGTGCGTGTGATCATTGCTTGCACAGCCCTCTCGCAGTGTCCGGAGCAAGTATGGTGGGTCTGACACACCCTTGTCAATGTGTTCTTTTTTCCATTTCCAGGAGTGTATTTGCAGTATCCTTAAAATGGGAAAACCAATAATAATTAGTCTACAACAGATTGCTGTTCAAAAAGGACTGTCATCTCTTTTTTGCAAAGCATTTGCAGAAGAGAACGCTTCTGCTCATATAGTGTGTTTACCTTTAATCAGTTTCAATAGATGGTTAAAATTGCTCTGAGCCCTATGGGACTTAACATCTGAAGTCATCAGTCCCCTAGACCTGGAACTACTTAAGCCTAACTAACCTAAGGACATCACACACATCCATGCCCGAGGCAGGATTCGAACATGCTACCGTAGCAGCAGCGCATTCCCGGACTGAAGGGCCTAGAACCGCTCGGCCACAGCGTCCGGCAAATTCCAATAGATCATCGAACATTGAGAACAGCTGAAATCTCTCAAATTGAATGAAGCTCCATGGCTCGGCCGATCCCTTAACACGGTGCATGGTATTTGCGGCTGCGTTAGCAGTTCTGTTAACTATAATCCATCGTCCATCGCACGAACAAAAAGCCCTGCCCAGTAGTTGGAAGAAGTCACAGATCGCACCCGTTTACAAGAAGGGCAGTACACGTGATCCTCAAAACTTCCGTCCGGTATCCTTGATATCGATTTGTTATAGAATCTTAGAATATATTCTAAATTAAAAAAATAACGATGTATGTCTGACAGAATGACCTCCCTATGGCACCCTGTATGATTTCCGAAAACAATGGTCACGTGAAACCCAACTCGCTATTTTATCAGGTGACTGCTAAAAGTAATGGACGAAGGCAGATAAATGCAGTATTTTTCGATTTTCGAAAAGTATTTGATTCAGTACCACTGCTATACTATTATCAAAAGTAAGGCACTATGAGGAATCAATGAAAATTTGCGTCAGTTGAGGATATTTGATAAGGAGAATGTAGCTTGTAATCTTGGATGAAGAGTCATCATTAAGTATCAAAGTAACTTAGATTGTGCCCGAGGGAAGTGTCTTGGAAGCCTTGCTGTTGATATTGTGCAGGGATATGCTAAAGTCCATATTATTTCAAAAGTCAATATTTCACGGAATAATGCAGGTAGAGAGAGCCGCACGCGGTAGCCGATTTGTCTTGGGCGCCTTGCCACGGTTCGCACGGCTCCCCTCGGAGGTTCGAGCCCTTCCTCGGGCACGGGTGTGTGTTTTGTCCGTAATGTAAGTCAGTTTAAGTTAGGGACCGATGGTCTCAGCTGTTTGGTCCCATAGGAACTTACCACAAATTTCCCAAATTTAGGTTTTTACTGAAACTAAAGAAAGTGCAAATGACAAATAATCCTGAGTTAATAACGAGCATCAAAACCGTTATAGGGATTAGTGAACACAGGGTTGTCGTAGCGAGACTGTATATTGTAATCCCGAAATCCTCGAAAAACAAATAAAATTTATACCTACTCAAAAATGCTGATAAAAATTCACTTGACGCCTTCCTGAGAGACAATCTCGACTCATTCCAAATTAATAATATAAGTGTAGACCAGAAGTGGTTTGCATTCAAAAAATAGTATCGGCAGCAATTGAGAGATTTATACGAAATAAACTAACAAACGGCGGAGCTGATCCTCCGTGGTACACAAAACGGGTTAGAACACTGTTGCAGAAACAACGAATCAAACATGCCAAATTTAAACAGACGCAAAATCCCTAAGATTGCGCTAAATTCCGGGCTTCTCTAAAGGATAGCCAGAGTTCAATGCGAGATGCCTATAACAGTTTCCACGACGAAACTTTGTCTCGAAACCTGGCAGACAAATCCAAGATATTCTGGTCGTATATGAAGTATGCTAGTGGCAATTTGCAATCAATGCCTCCTCTGCGCTATAACACTGGAGATACTATCGAAGACAGAGCTACCGAAGTAGAGTTACTAAACGCAGCCTTCCGAAATGCCTTCACAAAGGAAGAAGTAGTAAATGTTCCAGAATTCGAATCGAGAACAGCTGCCAACAAGAGCAACGTAGAAGTAAATATCCTTGCAGTAGTGAAGCAACTCAAATTACTTAATAAAAGCAAGTCTTCTGTCCCAGACTGTATAAAAATTAGGTTCCTTTCCGAGTATGCTGATGCATTAGCTCCATGCTTAACAATCATATACAACCGTCCGCTCAACGTGAGATTTGTACCCCAAGACTGGAAGGTTGCACAGGTCACACCAATATACAAGAAAGGTAGTAGGAGTAATCCACTAATTTGCAGGACCATATCGTTAACGTCGATATGCAGCAGGACTTTAGAACATATATTGTGTTCGAACATTACGAATTACCTCGAAGGAAACGGTCTATTGACACGCAGTCAACATGGGTTTAGTAAAGATCGTTCCTGTGAAACACAACTAGCTCTTGTTGAGTGCTATTGACAAGGGATTTGAGATCGATTCCGTATTTCCGGGAGGCCTTTGACACTGTACCGCACAAGCGGCTCGTAGTGAAAATGCGTGATTATGGAATATCGTCTCAGTTTTGTGACTGGATTGGCCATTTCCTGTCACGGAGGTCACAATTCTTAGTAATTGACGGAACGTCATCGAGTAAAGCAGAAGTGATTTCCGGCGTTCCCCAAGGTAGTGCTATAGGCCCTTTTCTGTTCCTTATCCATATAAACGATTTGGGAGACAATCTGAGCAGCTGTCTTCGGTTGTTTGCAGATGACGCTTCCGTTTATCGACTAATAAAGTCATCAAAAGATCAAATTCAAATTGCTCTGAGCACTATGGGACTCAACTGCTGCGGTCACTAGTCCCCTAGAACTTAGAACTACTTAAACCTAACTAACCTAAGGACATCGCACACATCCATGCCCGAGGCAGGATTCGAACCTGCGACAGTAGCAGTCGCACGGTTCCGGACTGGGCGCCTAGATCAAAAGATCAAAATAAACTGCAAAATGATTTAGAAAAGATATCTGATTGTGCGAAAAGTGGCTGCTGACCCTAAATAACGAAAAGTGTGAGATCATCCACAAGAGTACTAAAAGGAACTCTTTAAACTTCGGTTACACGATAAATAGGTCTAATGGAAAAGCCGTAAATTCAACTATATATCTAGGTATTACAATTACGAACAAGTTAAATTATACAGAACACATAGAAAATGTTGTGGGAAAGGCTCACCAAAGGCTGCGTTTTATTTTCAGGACACTTAGTAGGTCGGTTACATTTTCTAAGGAGACGGAATACACTACACTTGTCCGTCCTCTTTTAGAATACTACCAGATAGGACTGACGGAGTACATCGAAAAAGTTTAAAGAAAGTCAGCACATTTTGTTTTATCGCGAAATATGGGAGAGAGTGTCACCGAAATCATACCGGATGTGGGTTAGGCATCATTTAAAGCGTTTTTCGTAGTGACGGAATCTTCTCACGAAATTCCAATCACCAACTTTCTCCTCCGGGTGCGAAAATGTTTTGTTGACACCGAACTATATAGGGAGGCACGATCACCACCATAAAATAAGGGAAATCAGAGCTCGTACGGAAAGATACAGGTTTTCATTCTTTCCCCGCGCTATACGAAATTGGAATAATAGAGAATTGTGTAGGTGTTTCTATGAACCCTCTGCCAGGCACTTAAATGTAATTTGCAGAGTATCCATGTAGATGTAGATGTAGATGTACACCAACAGATGGCTCTTTATATGATACAAATGCAATATTTAGCATAGCAATGGAGTTTTGAAGATGTTACTTATAACAAATGCTCAGTATGTCGGCCGTCATTCACCCACAGTGCCTGTAGTCCGGCGACAACGTTGTGAAATGCTCTGTACAACTCACCAGTAGGTATGGTGAAAAACTGCCGTCGAGTGTTGTCTTTTAGCATCGTTAATGCGGTCGGACGATCGCGGGTGACTTGAGACTTCAGCTAAGCCCACAGCCAATAATCACACGTACTGAGGTCTGGGGAGCCGGGAGTGGCTGCTCAGCTCGTGATCCTCACTAAATAATGTGCGCGAGACATCTTGCACACGTGTAGCAGTGCGGAGTGGGGCGCCGTCCTGGATAAAAGTCGTACCTTTCGGAGAGTGTTTATTAGCCAGACATGGGACGATGCGATTTAGTAACATCGACCTACCTCGCACCCGCCACGCTGACAGTTTGCAAAGTTGCCCGTCTGTTGCCCAGTTTTACTGTCTTTTTACATTTCAATAAAAGCCGATGCCATTTCAGGCATTTGTTTCACTTTTTACCACTCGACCGAAATTGTTCTGTGAATTAGGCTACAGGAAAGTTAAGGAGGTATTCGGGAAACAAAGAGAAGCATCTCAGATGGAGAACCAGTCTTCAGCAAAGATGGGAAAGGTGGGAGGTCGAAGGAGTATGTAGAGGGTCTATACAAAGTGTGGGGCAGCGGGTTAACAGTAGTCATTGTAATCACTCACGTTTTGTTGTTGTTGTTTTGGTCTTCAGTCCTGAGACTGGTTTGATGCAGCTCTCCATGCTACTCTATCCTGTGCAAGCTGCTTCATCCCCAGCACCTAGCCCAACCTACATCCTTCTGAATCTGCTTAGTATAGTCATCTCTTGGTCTCCCTCTACGATTTTTACCCTCCACACTGCCCTCCAGTACTAAATTGGTGATTCCTTGATGCCTCAGAACATGTCCTACAAACCGATTCCTACTTCTAGTCAAGTTGTGCCACAAACTCCTCTTCTCCCGAATTCTATTCAATACCTTCTCATTAGTTATGTGATCCACCCGACTAATCTTCAGCATCTTTGTATAGCACCACATTGCGAAAGCTTCTATTCTCTTCTTGTCCAAACTATTTATCGTCCACGTACTCCATACAAATACTTCTAAATCTATACTCGGTTTTAACAAATTTCTCTTCTTCAGAAACGCTTTCCTTGCCATTCTCGGTCTACATTTTATATCCTCTCTAATTAGAACATCATCAGTTATTTTTTTCCCCAAGTAGCAAAACTCCTTTACTACATTAAACGTCTCATTTCCTAATCCAATTCCCTCAGCATCACAGGCCTTAATTCGACTACATTCCATTATCCTCGTTTTGCTTTTGTTGATGTTCATCTTATATCCTCCTTTCAAGACACTGTCCATTCTGTTCAACTGCTCTTCCAAGTCCTTTGCTGTCTCTGAGGTTCGCGAATGACATTGTAACTCTGTCAAAGCATCGGGGAGAGGCTACAATCCAACCACTGCTTCCCTTTCGTGCCCCTTGACTCTTATAACTGCCATCTGGTTTCTGTTAAAATTGAAAATAGACTTTCGCTCCCTGTATTTTACCCCTGCCACCTTCAGAATTTCAAAGAGAGTATTCCAGTCAACACTGTCAAAAGCTTTCTCTAAGTCTACAAATGCTAGGAATGTAGGTTTGCCTTTCCTTAATCTTTCTTCTAAGATAAGCCTTACGGTCAGTATTACCTCACGTGTTCCAGCATTTCTACGGAATCCAAACTGATCTTTCTTGAGTTCGGCTTCTACCAGTTTTTCCATTCTTCTGTTAAGAATTCGTGCTAGTATTTTACAGCCGTGACTTATTAAACTGATAGTTCGGTAATTTTCACATCTGTCAACACTTGCTTCCTTTGGAATTGGAATTATTATATTCTTCTTGAAGTATGAGGGTATTTCGCCTGTCTCATATATCGTACTGACCAGATGGTAGAGTTTTGTCAGGACTGCCTCTCCCAAGGCTGTCAGTAGTTCTAATGGAATGTTGTCCACTCTCGGGTCTTTGTTTCGACTCAGGTCTTTCAGTGCTCTTTCAAACTCTTCATGCAGTATCATATCTCCCATTTCACCTTCATCTACATCCTCTTTCATTTCCATAACATTGTCCTCAATTACATTGCCCTTGTATAGACCCTCTATATACTCCTTCCACCTTTCTGCTTTCCCTTCTTTGCTTAGAACTGGGTTTCCATCTGAGCTCTTGATATCCATGCAAGTGGTTCTCCTTTCTCCTTTCTTCCTGTAGGCAGTATCTATCTTACCCCTAGTGAGATGAGCCCTCTACATTCTTACATTTGTCGTCTAGCCATCCCTGCTTAGCCATTTTGCACTTCCTGCCGATCTCATTTTTGAGACGTTTCTATTCCTTTTTGCCCGCTTCATTTACTGCATTTTTATATTTTCTCCTTTCATCAATTAAATTCAATATTTCTTCTGTTACCCAAAGATTTCTAGCATCTCTCGTCTTTTTATCTACCTGATCTTCTGCTGCCTTGACTTCTTCATCCCTCAGAGCTACCCATTCTTCTTCTGCTGTATTTCTTTTCCCCCATTCTTGTCAATTGTGCCCCTATGCTCTCCCTAAAACTCTGTACAATCTCTGGTTTAGTCAGTTTATCCACGGTCCCATCTCCTTCAATTCTCCCCTTTTGGCAGTTTCTTCAGTTTTAATCTGCAATTCATAACCAATAGATTGTGGTCAGAGTCCACATCTACCCCTGAAAATGCCTTACAATTTGTCGGCCTGAGTGGCCGAGCGGTTCTAGGTGTTACAGTCTGGAACCGCGCGACCGCTACTGTCGCAGTTTCGAATCCTGGCTCGGGCATGGATGTGTGTGATGTCCTTAGGTTAGTTAGGTTTATTTATTTCCGATTTCTAGGGGACTGATGACCTCAGATTTTAAGTCCCATTGTGCTCAGAGCCATTTGAACCTTATTTTTTGTCATAAAAATTTAAAACCTGGTTCCTAAATCTCTGTCTTACCATTATATAATCTATCTGATACCTTCTAGTATATCTAAGCTTCTTCCACGTATACAACCTTCTTTCATGATTCTTGAACCAAGTTATATTCACTCATAGGGGGAAATATTTGAAATATTAGAATTATTAGAATTATTTAGAATTTCTGTAAATATTTCTCGCCGTCGTTTACGAGAGCTTGGAAAATTTTGATGGTGACAATGTAGTTCGGAATATTTAAACAATTGTGGCGCTTTATTATCCCAAATGTGCAAGGAATTCCATCAACATAACTCTCCAAGCGTTATTACACTGTTGAAAATCCTTTTCATCAACCTCATAGCACTGTGCGACCACACCTCCAACCACTTCGCGAGGCTGGCCATTTCACCTATTTCTTCATGCGGAGGCTGCACTACTCCCACTCAGGTCCATGACTGGCTACTGGCAGAGCGGAAGTTGCACTAATCCCTAAACAAAAGCTTCAGCAGGTGGCAAAGTTTCGATATTTGATACCTGAGAAATTCCTCTTGAAGCACATGCTCTCTCTCTCTCTCTCTCTCTCTCTCTCTCTCTCTCTCTCTCTCTCAAGCAGTCACGTCATGTAGTGTGCCACTGCCAGGACTGTACGCACCGTTGGTCATTGTTGGTTTAAACCACAAACAAAGCAGCATTTACCTACTAAACCCCAGGTGTGGATGTCTTGGAAATATTCCCGCACTCTATCTGACTGATTGAGTAATTAATTACATCGATACCCTTTTTGTGGACAGATTTTCCTTGCTTCCTATTGGTGAATAATAGAACTGGAATATTTGATTGGATGTTATCCTACAACCTCCCAGCCGGCCGGAGTGACAGAGCGTTTCTAGGCGCTTCAGTCTGGAACCGCGCGACTGCTACGGTCGCAGGTTCGAATCCTGCCTCGAGCATGGTTGTGTGTGATGTCCTTAGGTTAGTTAGGTTTAAGTATTTCTAAGTTCTAGGGGACTGATGTCCTGAGCTGTTAAGTCCCATAGTGCTCACAGCCATTTTTACAACCTCCCAGTATGCAAACCCTACTGTTATTTTTTTCACTTGCCTCCTATCGGTCGATACTAGTACAGTTACGTCATATGGTAGAAAGTCCATTAAGTTGAAGATAACTGAAAATTTCGAAGTTCAGTTCAGTTGCACGCTATGTCTATAAACAATCTGTGGAGGGTTTGTACTGGTGCTACAATGAGATGGAGATGGAGGAGAACGAGAAGGAAGGGTCTACTGCCTGATATGATAGAGACAACAGCAAATACCACTGAAAGACAGAGATCACTGTGATGTATTGAGAAGCACTAAACCTGACACACTTAAACCACCTCCTGATCGTCCACACACAGCGCACCTGTCCCCTCGTACACCGCCATTGCCAACGCTCAGAGGCCAGAGAAAACTGTAGCAGCCATGGATGTGCGTGTATACCAGAATGCACCATCCAAGCCATGGGCGGCGTCCAGGGATAATTGGAGTGGTAGGACTTCGGATTTCATCAATGCGTTCAGGACCAACACTTGGCAGTGATCAATACTGAATTGTTCAATGGTCCATGGAGAATACATGCAACACACGCGATCGAAAAGACAGCTCAACTCGTACTGAGTATCAGTTCGCTATTCAGCTATCCAGAGGGCATAATCGCCGGGAGTTGTCCTGCAGCTGTGCGCAAAAAACGACTAGTCCGCTGGCCTGAACTTTCCTTTGTCTCTACCACTCGCAAGAGCTTTTAGCCAGCAAACCCATTTGTTCTGGCCACAGTCTACCTCTGCCACGTGCTCCTCATGACGAACTTTGTCGTCCTAGGAAATCAGCGACGTATTTATCACTGTAATTACAATCACATAGTTCGATTGCAGCCCCAACCTGATAACATTAAAAAGAGATCGAAGTAACAGAAACACCTCCTCCTGAAGACTGTGGCTCTGGAAATATCAATAACCCTCTTATGACTGGGCACCTCCTTATGGCTATCGATGCCTTGAAACTGCAATCCCCCATGTCAAACCCATATCTCCCTTATGACTGGACACAGCCGTTTTCTTTGTACATGTTGAAACAATAACCACAGTCACTTCACACCCCCAAAACTAGCTTTATAAACCTGCCATTCACACCGCCTACTAAGTACAATACTTCGCCAGTAACTGAATGCTGGTGGCTCCAAGCAATATTCAGTGGAAAACCGCGATGGATCGACATGCCTCATTTGTTTACCTTGCATGTGTGTCTTAGGAAGAGAGGCATAATCGTCCTATGAGCTACCAGATATTAAAAACACGATCGCAAAGACCGTGTTATTGTAACCCCGCATAAAAATCGGTCTTCGTTCTACAGACACCCAAGTATCAACAACGATATCCATGCTGAAAAGTATACCTTCCTTATAAATCGAGGTATGCTAGTGCTTCTGAATAAAGTAGTCTTCCGCACAAATACCAAGATATTGAACGTGGATAGTGATTGCGGTTTCTGTATTAACAGACCGAAAGTGTAGGTGCACATTGCTAGCGATGTAAGCCCGTAATAAAATCAACACTATCACCGAATTTAGAAAGTGATGCAGCTAAGAAACATGGTACTAGTCCAATATTTGCAACTGCTTCTTGCAGCTGCTACGTATTTGTCACACTAACAAACAGTATTTGTAGCGTCTTCTATATCGATAGTATGTAGACAGTGTAACAGAGGTTCTGCGATATATCCACGTGGTTATAGGGGAGGTTGATGGTTGATTGAGAATGATCACATACAGTGGATGGTATGTTGTATGAGCAATCACTTAAAAATGCATCACTAGATGGACCTCATAAAATATGTATAAAATCCCATGACTTCTCAGGTCTTTAGTGTCAAGCTTTCAGCCAGAAATGCTTTCTGGAATTTAGTACCATTCAGCCACATATTTTGGGTGCATCCTATCGCGTTGTCTTAATGATTACAGCGTCCAGCCCCGGTAGCTGAGTGGTCAGCTCGACAGAATGTCGATCCTAAGCGACCGGGTTCGATTCCCGGCTGGACTGGAGATTTTTTTCCGCTCAGGGACTGGATGTTGTGTTGTTCTAACCATCATCATTTCATCCCCCATCGACGCGCAACTCGTCGAAGTGGCGTCAAACCAAAAATGTCGTCCTAACCGCCGTCTGCTTCACGTCTGCTGTGCAGCGAGCTACGTTATTTAAGTATTAACTGTATTTTTCTTACTTGTCACTTCTTTTACCGTGTGTTTTTTCTTTTTGGAAGCTTTAATTGTCGACTGCTATTAATAGTGTTCCATAGATTTCGTGTTAGTTTTGAATACAGTCAGAGAGAGTCCCTTTAGTGTGCCAGTAGTGCTAGTGTTTGTTTTCAATACAGTCCAGAGACGGGTAGTGCTATTTTCATTGTTTTCTATAAGAAGTGGCTAGCAATCACAGTTTAGTCAATAATCAGCCGCCTTTAGTGAATTAGCAGTCTAGTTAAAAGTTTATTAAGTCTCTTCAGTAAATTAATTCCTTAGGATGGATAGGATGTGTGACTGCTGTGTACGGACGCACGAGGAGCTGGCCACTCTTCGCGAACAGCTGAGCGTGTTGATGGCCGCGGTCATCCGTCTTCAGGCTGCTACCTCGGAGTGTAGCGGCAGTGGGGAGTCTGGAGCGTCGCAAGGTACACCCCAGGTGTTACATGCTTCACCCACTGTCCCTGCTGTCAAGATATCTTCTCGGGTACCGGGCGCGGTTGGGCCACCCTCTCCGCAAGGGGAGTGGCGGGTTCAATGGCGTTCGCGGCGCACGAGGCGGAGGGTCAATGTGGAGGCTGGCCGTGTGGCATCACCCGCTCTGTCTGTGAGTGGACATGTGGCTGCTCCTTCAGCAAGGTCCGAGCAGGCACACGGGGGGAGGGGTTTATTAGTTATTGGGAGCTCCAACGTTAGGGGGGTGATGGAGCCCCTTAGGAAAATAGCGGAAAGGTCGGGGAAGAAGGCCAGTGTTCACTCTGTCTGCTTGCCGGGGGGTCTCATCCGAGATGTGAAGGAGGCCCTACCGGCGGCGATAGAGAGCACTGGGTGCACCTGACTGCAAATTGTTGCTCATGTCGGCACGAATGACTCCTGCCGTCTGGGTTGAGAGGTCATCCTCAGTTCGTACAGGCGGTTGGCGGAATTGGTGAAGGCGGAAAGCCTCGCTCGCGGGGTGGAATCTGAGCTAACTATTTGTAGTATCGTTCCCAGAACCGATCGCGGTCCTCTGGTTTGGAACCGAGTGGAAGGCTTAAACCAGAGGCTCAGACGATTCTGCGGAGAGCTGGGGTGCAAATTTCTTGACCTCCGCTATCGGATGCAGAAATGTAGGGTCCCCCTGAATAGGTCAGGCGTGCACTACAGCCCGGAAGCGGCTACAATGGTAGCGGAGTACGTGTGGAGTGCACATGGGGGTTTTTAGGTTAGAGAATTCCCTCCCTAGGCCCGACAAGACGCCTCCTGAGACGCGGCAAGGTAGGAGTAGGCAAAATGCAACAGGGTATAACAATATTAATGTGCTAATAGTAAACTGCAAGAGCGTCTATAGAAAGGTCCCAGAACTGCTCTCATTAATAAACGGTCACAGAACCCATATAGTACTAGGGACAGAAAGTTGGCTGAAACCAGACGTAAACAGTAATGAAATCCTAAACTCAGATTGGAATGTATACCGCAGAGACAGGCTGGACAGTGAACGGGGAGGCGTGTTTATAGCGATAAGAAGTGCAATAGTATCGAAGGAAATTGACGGAGATTCGAATTGTCAAATGATTTGGGTGAGGGTCAAGGATAAAGCAGGCTCAGACATCGTAATTGGATGTCTCTATAGGACCCCGGGCTCAGCACATGAAGAATAATTTGGAAAACATTTCGAGTACATTTCCCCACCATGTTAGAGTTCTGGGTGGAGATTTTAATTTGCCGGATACAGACTGGGTGACTCAAACGTTCATAACGGGTGGCAGGGACAAAGAATCCAGTGAAATTTTTTTAAGTGCTTTATCTGAAAACTACCTTGAGCAGTTAAACAGAGAACCGACTCGTGGCGATAACATATTAGACCTTCTGGTGACAAACAGACCCGAACTATTTGAATCAGTTAATGCAGAACAGGGAATCAGCGATCATAAAGCGGTTACTGCATCGATGATTTCAGCCGTAAATAGAAATATTAAAAAAGGTAGGAAGATTTTTCTGTTTAGCAAAAGTGACGAAACGCAGATTACAAAGTACCTGATGGCTCAACATAAAAGTTTTGTCTCAAATACAGATAGTGTTGAGAATCAGTGGACAAAGTTCAAAACCATCGTACACTATGCGTAAGATGAGTATGTGCCAAGCAAGATCGTAAGCGATGGAAAAGAGCCACCGTGGTACAACAACCGAGTTAGAAAACTGCTGCGGAAGCAAAGGGAACTTCACAGCAAACATAAACATAGCCAAAGCCTTCCAGACAAACAAAAATTACGCGAAGCGAAAGGTAGTGTGAGGAGGGCTATGCGAGAGGCGTTCAATGAATTCGAAAGTAAAGTTCTATGTACTGACTTGGCAGAAATCCTAAGAAATGTTGGTCCTATGTCAAAGCGGTAGGTGGATCAAAACAAAATGTCCACTCTGTGATCAAAATGGTACTGAAACAGAGGATGACAGACTAAAGGCCGAAATACTAAATGTCTTCTTCCAAAGCTGTTTCACAGAGGAAGACTGCACTGTACTTCCTTCTCTAGATTGTCGCACAGTTGACAAAATGGTAGATATCGAAATAGACGACAGAGGGATAGAGAAACAATTAAAATTGCTCAAAAGGGGAAAGGCCGCTGGACCTGATGGGATACCAGTTTGATTTTACACAGAGTACGCGAAGGAACTTGCCCCCCTTCTTGCAGCAGTGTACCGTAGGTCTCTAGAAGAGCGAAGCGTTCCAAAGGATTGGAAAAGGGCACAGGTCCTCCCCGTTTTCAAGAAGGGACATCGAACAGATGTGCAGAACTATAGACCTATATCTCTAACGTCGATCAGTTGTAGAATATTGGAACACGTATTATGTTCGAGTACAATGTATTTTCTGGAGACTAGAAATCTACTCTGTGGGAATCAGCAATGGTTTCGAAAAAGACGGTCGTTTGAAACCCAGCTCGCGCTATTCGTCCACGAGACTCAGAGGGCCACAGACACTGGTTCACAGGTAGATGTCGTGTTTCTTGACTTCCGCAAGGCGTTTGACACAGTTCCTCACAGTCGTTTAACGAACAAAGTAAGAGCATACGGAATATCAGACCAATTGTGTGATTCGATTGAGGAGTTCCTAGATAACAGAACGCAACATGTCATTCTCAATGGAGAGAAGTCTTCCGAAGTAAGAGTGATTTCAGGTGTGCCGCTGGGGAGTGTCATAGGACCGTTGCTTTTCAGAATAAATGACCTGGTGGATGACATCGGAAGTTCACTGAGGCTTTTTGCAGGTGACACTGTGGTGTATCGAGAGGTTGCAACAATGGAAAATTGTACTGAAATGCAGGAGGATCTGCAGCGAATTGACGCATGGTGCAAGGAATGGCAATTGAATCTCAATGTAGACAAGTGTAATGTGCTGCGAATACATAGAAAGATAGATCCCTTATTTATCTACAAAATAGGTCAGCGACTGGAAGCAGTTAATTGCATAAATTATCTGGGAGTACGCATTAGAAGTGATTTAAAATGGAATGATCATATAAAGTTGATCGTCGGTAAAGCAGATGCCAGACTGAGATACGTTGGAAGAATCCCAAGGAAATGCAATCCGAAAAAAAAGGAAGTAGGCTGCAGTACGCTTGTTCGCCCACTGCTTGAATACTGCTCAGCAGTGTGGGATCCGCACCAGATAGGTTTGATAGAAGAGACAGAGAAGATCCAACGGAGAGCAGCGCGCTTCGTTACAGGATCATTTAGTAATCGCGAAAGCGTTGCGGGATGAAAGATAAACTCCAGTGGAAGACTCTGCAGGAGAGACGCTCAGTAGCTCGGTACGGGCTTTTGTTAAAGTTTCGAGAACATACCTTCACCGAAGTGTCAAGCAGTATATTGCTCCCTCCTACGTATATCTCGCGAAGAGACCATGAGGATAAAATCAGAGAGATTAGAACCCCCACAGAAGCATACCGACAATACATCTTTCTACGAACAATACAAGACTGGAGTAGAAGGGAGAACCGATAGAGGTACTCAGGGTACCCTCCTCCACACACCGTCAGGTGGCTTGCGGAGTATGAATGTAGATGTAGAAAGACTTGCATCCGGCGAACACTCTACCCGACGGGAGGCCTCAGTGACACGAGATTCACATTTTCATGATTACAGCCACTGGTAGATTATATTCACGGCACTCTCCTATCTCAAAACTAGTTACCTCTTTCGATCCTGTCTGCTAAGGACCCTGTACGGCAAAACTCCATCGTGATTTTAATCAGTCCCTCTGCACCTTGTAACTCTCCCTCGGTCTCTGCCACGATCTCACTGCAGCCTTGTCCATGTGGTCATCACAGTTTGAGTCGTAACTGAGCCGAAGTTGGAGAGACAAACACGGAGAGCTGAGTTAATGCAACGGGACCATCTTTTTACCGTCTGGTGGAAATGGGAACATTTTGTCGTAGCTCTGCTAACCGGGTGCAATGTGTAAAGCCAGTGCCAAACAAAGCTTTCTCCTGCGACACAAGCTAGTAGGAAAGACAGTACCAGCAGTTACAGTAGTGTTTATGAGGAAAGTTAGGTAGACTCCACATAATATGTCAACTAGAAGATGGACAATGATTTTGCTACAGCTTTGAGGGATGTTTTCAAACTACAAATGGTTCAAATGGCTCTGAGCACTATGTGACTTAACTTCTGAGCTCATCAGTTGCCTAGAACTTAGGTTAGTTAGGTTTAATTAGTTCTAAGGACATCACACACACATCCATGCCCGAGACAGGATTCTAACTTGCGACGGTAGCGGTCTCTCGGCTCCAGACTGTAGCGCCTAGAACGCACGGCCACTCCGGCCGCCAGCGGCGGACTTAGCGCACAGCATCCCTCAGGGTGCATTTCTATCTGTCACGAAAACGTTATCTCTATCTTCGTTATTTTGTACCATCCAATAGAAAGAAACTATGAGCTATAAAAACTTCACTCTCACCCAATAGAGAATTTGATAAGGTGTTACTGTGTTCCTCTCTTCCGATATGTCAAAAACAAGTACCGTCTGTGTGCTATGTGGAGATCCTACTGAAAATATACAGGTACTGCTCGACTGGAGCAGGTAACCAGTGATCGAAGTCGCTTCAGGACCTGCACTGTAGGACCACCATATCCCACAGACTATCAATTAAAAAAGAGTGTCATTGGGCCTTTGTTTGATATGTTGCTTTCCGCTGTAACACATCGAAGTAGTATATGTCTGCAGCTTTGTACACCGCCATACGTTTTTTTTTTTTTATCCACCATGACTTCAAGGTCTGTGTCAGGTGTTAAACCGACATAAACACATTTCGATCCATTGGCTCTCACAGAAAGCTGGACATTGCATGGTGTAAACTATGATGCTGTTCTCACAGCACACAGGATGGTTGAAATAAGAGAGAGGCGGTGTTTCTTACTGACAAAAATGTGGAAAACATCACAACATGTGGAAACTGGAAGAGTTTGCGGCATTGTGGAGCGTTTCCAAACAGCTATACAGAGGTGATGACCTGTACATTTAATCTCATCTTCAATAGTGAAGGGGGTAGCAGACGTCTTGGTGTTCCATTATGATTGAAACAGATATCACGTACATAGCTGCAATATAAGGAATCAGTGCTGGTCATCCCTGGAACGTGTTGCTCTCATAAAGACTCTCTCCCCCTCAAACAGGTGGAGTCGGTCAATCATTATGTGGTAATCAACCATGTACCAGTAGATGGAAAAGATGCCACCGATGCACTGTAATAAGCACCACAGTTGATGGTGCTATCAATTTCAGCAATATTATCAGTTTTCCATAATATCAACACGGACCAGTGACATGGTAGCATGTTTCCCAGGTTCTGCATCATCACTAAACTGCCCCCCTCTACTTTGCGAGTACCATTGCGAATGTAGATAGATGACTGGTGCATATGTACAAGAATTATCGATGAACGGATGTACTGCACAAAGTAGACCAGACAGCATCTCTACTCATGAAGTTAGGTTATCTACATATTTCTAGCAGTTTGATCATACTGCGTAATTTAGTATTACGATTGCCCATCTTTCCCTGCGTGGATGTGGGTCAAAGATTATTCTTGCATTGATTAGATAAAGTTGGATATTGAAAGGTCTACTTGCACTGTCTTTGACCAACCCTCCCTAAAAACTGTCTCCTATTTAATTTTCAACTGACTAGAAGTAGGAGGTTATTATACCCATTAAACCCAGGTCTCGTGAAGGAACAGAGAGAGCTGAATCCGTAACAGGTGTTCAGGGAGACTATTCTACACCAATCGTACTCACAGCGCATCTCCAGATGCAGACATGTCGAAGAGGTTAGCACCCCTTATCGGTGTATGGTAGAAATGAAAGTGTTGTGATGATATAACAGATGATCGTAAAGAAGAAATTTGTGCATGATTGAGCTCCAGACGAATGTAGTTTAGAACTGGTAGCACAGTAGATTCATATAAAATATTCCAAATTATTGGTCCTGTGTTTGGCGCCCATACAAGTAAGGTATCAGAAAGAGAGAAATTATCGTGGAACATAAACACATTCCAAGGGCTACATGGTCCAGCATTAAACACGCTATATTGCTAGAGCTGTGCTGCTTGTGACTTCTGAGTCGTGTGGAATACAACGCTGTTAATATTCCAGTGCAATAAAGCGCATGATATACATTCTTCCTGTGAGTTTCTTTATGGTGAACTATGGTGACGCACTGTAAGGTGATAAAACTACTACTTATCACGCCAAAGAAGGCATTAATTCTTTGTAAAACAAACACTCCAACTTTGTAAACACCTGGTGTCATACACATCTGTAAAAGTATGAAGGCCAATTACAGTTCAGAAATTGTGATCTTTTCACAACAGTCCCATAAAATGGTCGTCAGCAGGCAAAAATGCATACGAAGGAACAGCGACATCTTACAAGGAAATAAGCACTACAGGCAGTGCCAGAGAATGTGTAACAGTCCTACAGTTTACCATTGCCCCTTGTAACCTTCCTCTTGCACACAGATGTCATGGTTCGATTTTAGGTTGTATTGCTCTTGTGCACGATAATATTGCCATCTCCGCTATTAAGGTGTCTTTATGTGGCGCCATTCTACCACCCTCATCCAGAATATGCAGTCCTATTGATTTCGCTAGCTTCATATCTCATGGCATTCTTCTCTAATTTTGTATATTTAACTAGTTTTTCGTGATTTTACATATTTTATCGCATTTCCCTCAATTTCAACGTATTTCACAACAGTATCTCGTGATGAAATCGGTAAAATTCGAGAAAAACCTCGTATAATGCGTTATTCAATTTATCTTCAAAGTTTCCCATAGGTGTGGTCGTAGTGCTGACATCCCATGTACTGTCTGATATTCTACAAGAATATTTGCGTTTATTGTACACCAAACTATTAAAAATCCCAAGACTTGCCCTTTCCCTTATGGTCCACATGCATGAATTTTGGATAGGCCGATCATTAAAAATATAGTAGCAGTCGATTAGTACCTGTATGAGACTCCACTACATCCATCATCCGCGCCAGCCGTTGAAAAACAATTCCATGTGCTGATATGATCCATGAGAGAGGCTGTCTGCAGACTCATGTAGTGCAGCTCCCATGGCTTTAGATATTGACTTGTGTTGTGCAACAAATCGCCTCCTTTGCCTTTTCTAATGTTTAGAATTAGCATTCAGTGTAATAGATAGTCTGAACACAAATCAAATGTGCTAATCAGACCCCTGCTGCAAGTATCGAGTCTCAACATCTGCATCTCTTGTAGATGCCCTGTGACACCGTTTGACGCTGATCCAAATCATCAACCTCCCTTCACTGGATATTTGTCTGCCGGCATTTACTTCTCACCATTCAGAACTTGTAGACTGACCTTAAACCCCTGTCTTCCCTCCATCCTCTGTTAGGACACCACAACATTTAAATTCGTGCTGCTAAAGATCATACCTATTTCGATAAAACTTATATTACCAATATTTGTGCAAGACATTTCCAGGGGCAGATTTGGACTCTGGCCACAATCTATTGGTTATGAAATGAAGATTAAAGCTGAAGAAATTGCAAAAAGGAGGGAATTTAAGGACATGAGACCTGGATAAACTGAAAGAACCAGAGGTTGTACAGAGTTTCAGGGAGAGCATAACAGAACAATTGACAGGAATGGGGGAATGAAATACAGTTGAAGAAGAATGGGTAGCTTTGAGGGATGAAATAGTCAAGGCAGCAGAGGATCAAGTAGGTTAAAACACGAGGGCTAGTAGAAATCCTTGGGTAACAGAAGAAATACTCAATTTAACTGATGAAAGGAGAAAATATAAAAATGCAATAAATGAAACAGGCAAAAAGGAATACAAACGTCTCAAAAATGAGATCGACAGCAAGTGGAAAATGACTAAGCAGGGATGGCTAGACTATAAATGTAAGGATATAGAGGCTTATCACACAAGGGGTATGATAGATACTGCCTACAGGAAGATTAAAGAGACCTTTGGAGAAAGGAGAACCAATTGCATGGATATCAAGAGCTCAGATGGAAACCCAGTTCTAAGCATAGAAGGGAAAGCAGAAAGGTGGAAGGAGTATATAGAGGGTCTATACAAGGGCAATGTACTTGAGGATAATATGATCGAAATCGAAGAGGATGTAGGTGAAGATGAAATAGGAGATATGATACTGCGTGTAGAGCTTGACAGAGCACTGAAAGACCTGAGTCGAAACAAGGCCCCGGGAGTAGACAAGATTCCATTAGAACTACTGACAGCCTTGGGAGAGTCAGTTCTGACAAAATTCTACCATTTGGTATGAGACAGGTGAAATACCCTCATACTTCAAGAAGAATATAATAATTCCAATCACGAAGAAAGCAGGCGTGGACAGATGTGAAAATTACCTATCAGTTTAATAAGTCACAGCTGTAAAATACTAACGTGCATTCTTTACAGACGAATGGAAAAACTTGTAGAAGCCGACCTCGGGGAAGATCACCTTGGATTCCATAGTAATGTTGGTACACGTGAGGCAATACCTACCCTAAGACGTATCTTAGAAGAAAGATTAAGGAAAGGCAAATCTACGATTCTAGCATTTGTAGACTTAGAGAAAGCTTTTGACAATGTTGGTTGTAATACTATCTCTCAAATTCTGAAGGTGGCAGGGGTAAAATACAGGGAGCGAAAGGCTATTTACAATCTGTACAGAAAGCAGATGGCAGTTATAAGAGTCGGGGGGTATGAAAGGCATGCAGTGGTTGGGAAGGGAGTGAGACAAGGTTGTAGCCTGTCCCCATTGTTATTCAATCTGTATATTGAGCAAGCAATGAAGGAAACAAAAGAAAAGTTAAGAGTAGGTATTAAAATCCATGGAGAAGAAATAAAAACTCTGACAGAATTACAATGTCATCGGCGAACGTCAGAGACAGCAAAGGACTTGGAATAGCAGTTGAACAAAATGGACAGTGTCTTGAAAGGAGGGTATAAGATGAACATCAACAAAAGCAAAACGAGGCAGATGCTGAGGGATTTTGATTAGGAAATGAGACACTTAAAGTTGTAAAGGAGTTTTGCCATTTGGGGAGCAAAATAACTGATGATGGCCGAAGTAGAGAGGATATAAAATATAGAATGGCAATGGCAAGGAAAGCGTTTGTGAAGAAGAAAATTTTGTTAACATCGAGTATAGATTTAAATGTCAGGAAGTGGTTTCTGAAAATATTTGTATTGGAGTGTAGCCATGTATGGAAGTGAATCATGGACGATAAATAGCTTAGACAAGAAGAGAATAGAAGCTTTCGAAATGTGGTTCTACAGAAGAGTGCTGAAGATTAGATGGGTAGATCACATACTTAATGAGGAGGTATTGAATAGAATTGGGGAGAAGAGGAGCTTGTGGCACAACTTGACTAGAAGAAGGGATCGGTTGGTAGGACATGTTCTGAGACACCGAGGGATCACCAATTTAGTATCGGAGGGCAGCTTTGAGGGTAAAAAACGGCGAGGGAGACCAAGAGATGAATACACTAAGCAGATTCAGAAGGATGTAGGTTGCAGTAGGTACTGGCAGATGATGAAGCTTGCACAGGATAGAGTAGCATGGAGAGCTGCATCAGACCAGTCTCAGGACTGAAGACCAAAACAACAACCAATATTGTCTAGATTCTCCAGTAATAATAAACATGCAAGGTGTACGATTGCTCCTATCACACCTCCTTTTATACTCTAAAAATCCACAGTGATGGCACATGATCACCCCAATCAAACTATTTTGTGAGCTGGATGTCCATTGTACTAATGCACCAATACCCCCAAGGAGGATGAAGCATTTTATGTGTTAACCTGTACCCAATTATAAGGGGGATATTTTCAGAGTCGGTGTCCAATGTTATGAGATTAGGGCTGCAAGTGTAATATTTAATTCTAATTACAGCGATAAATAAATTTTGCTGGTTTCCTAGGACGACGCGGTTTCGAATGTGAGGCGTGTGCCAGAGGAGGCATGTGGCCAGAACAAATGGGCTTTTCTGGCAATCGGTGGTTACAACGAAAAGTTCCAGTAGGCCAGCTAGTCGGTTATTGCACACAGCTACAGGAGTAAGTCCCAGCCACAGTGCCCTTTCGATAGCTAAACAGCAAACTAATACACAGTGTGCATTGGGCTGTCTCTGTGATCGCATGTGTTGCATGTATTCCCCTTGGAAAATTGAGTCATTCAATATCGATAACTGCCAAGTGTTGGCAATGAACGTGTTGATGACATCCTAATTCCTACCACTCCAATCACTTCCAGACGCCCTCCACGTCAGGGTGGTGCACTCTGGCGGACACACGCGTCCACCAAACTGGCTACGGCCGTCCGACCTCTGAGCGTTGGCGCTGGTTGCTCATGAGGAGATTGGCGAGTGACGTGTGGACACTGGGCATGTGCATTCAGGATGCATTTCAGCGATATCCAACATCTGGCCATGACAACTACTGCTACGGCCTGGATTGTGGTATTTTCTGTGTCTTTGTCCTACCCCCTAACACACCCTTTCTCCTCCTCCTCCTCCTCCTCCTTCCGAATGTAGTGGAGAGAACCAATTTAGGAATTCTACAAAGATTTAAAAATCCAATCGCAATATCCAATCCCCGTTTAATCAATTTATTGTTGTTGCTTTATTGCGAGCACACATACCAGTCCGAAATCTCCACAGATTTTCTCTGGACACAGCATGCAGCTGAGCTGAAATTTGAAATTTTCAGCTACCTCCAGCTTAATGGACTTTCTATAAATGACTTAACTGTATCAGTATACACCAATAGGAGGCAACGGGAAAAAATAACAGTAGGGTTCGGAAATTGGGAAGCTGTAGGATCGAATCCCATCAAATATTCTAATCCTAGTAATCCACCAATAGAAAGCAACGGAAAACTGTCCCACACGAAGGGCATCGATTTAATTAATTAGACAATCAATCTGATGGAGATATTACCTCACTCTAAGAAATGCACAGGTGGGGTTTACTAGGTAAATGCTGCTTAGTGTGTGATTCGATCCGACCATGGCCAATGGTGAATGCAGTCCTAGCAGGGTTACACTACAGGACATGACCGGTTGTGAGGAGGGGGGGTGGAGGGAGAGAGAGGGGGATAGGTTAAAGAGAGAGAGCGCATGTGCTTGAACAGGAATTTCTCAGCAATCAAATAATAAAGGACAGCCACCATCAGAAGCTCTTTTGTTTGGGGATTAGTGCAACGTCTGCTCTCATAGTGGCCAGTCACGGACCTGAGCAGGGGTAGCGTGGCCTCCAAATATAGTAATATGTGGAATGACAAGCCCAGTGAAGTGTTTGGGCGTGTGGGCTAAAAAAAAATTTCGAAGTTGTTTAATATTCCAAGTATCTTCTCACCCTCAAAGAATTTGTAGGGAATGGAATTTTGTCTATTTAAATATTTAAAGTAAATAAATGAACTGTATGATATACACTGCCTTGTATCCCTTAAATTGTTTAAATAAAGAATCTTTCACACATTGTCTTGTGTATGAGAAACTTTTTAACCCTTTATTTGGCAAATGGTGAAAATAAAAAAAAAAGTGCTTATATCTATTTATTATACTTAAAGAAATACAATTCAGTCAGTTTTAGAAATTTTTGACAAAAATTATGAAAATTATGAAACGTTGCTTACAAGCAACATTGCCAGCAGTAGATCACACTTATACATATTATAGGAAAAAGGAGTTTGCCGATAACCTCAAGCAAAATGTTTGCCGTACGTGAATAATTTAATTTATAAACACATTTATGCATTCCTGCTGTGTAATAGAACTGTTTCATTTTCCCTTCTTGTTCTTCTTGCAATGGAATTTTTGGAAACAGTTCCTCTTTGGAACACATGACTGTAGAATATTCAGACGGACAATAACGACAACGACCTTTGGGACCGTATACAGGCCAATGCTCCATATTATCAAATCGGACATCTTGTGTAACAGTCGGAGCTGTTGCCTTCCTCCTCTTCTTTTATGGTGGTGGTTTGTCTGTTGAAGGTCTTCCTACTTTACTTTTACCTGAAAATATCAAACCATTGGCAGTATCTGCCCTAAATGACTTTGATGATGTCTTCTTGTCCAGAGATTCTCTTCGAAAAATGCAGGCAAGCATTTAAAACACTCAGATCTAGAATAAATCCAAACCATCTCATGTACCATCGCCTAGTTTTCATTGGTACTCTGTAGAGCTCTATCAGCATACCAGCAAGATCAACTCCTCCCATGTGCTTGTTGTACTGACGTACATTACTGGGACAGGGCACATCAATTCTTTTTTGATTGCTGTCCCATCGTTTTCCTGTTGAGAGTGGTTGGACACCAAAAAACGAGCTTGCAAGTGTCACGATTTTATAGCCTGCCCACCTTACTAAAATGAGGTCTGACTGACTGTCCTTCCTGTAGTCATAGCTGACTCGTCATTCAGTAACCGCTTCTCGTCATGTAGAGGACAGTTCTTTATTCAGTTCTTCCTTATGGTGCCCATGGACTCAATGTTTTGATGTTTTTTAAGTATGTTTTAAGTTCAAGGCTGCAAAATAAATTGTCAAAATAAAAGTATTCCAATTCCATTATTTTCACGTCATCAGCAAGATCAGTTATCATCCCCTTGCCAGTATAGGGAAGAAAATCATAGACAACTCTAGACACACCAGCACGAACAAAAATCTTAAAACGCCACTTGTGTGGCTTATTTGAATATATTGGCGCAAATTACCTGCTCTTGTACCTTTATATGCAACCATCTTCTCATCTGTAGAAAATGCCGACTCTTGTTTCTGCTCACGGCAGTTCTATACAATTGACTCAAGAACAGGTCTTAGTTTCAAAAGTCTTTCAGAACAGTTCACAGCATTCTCATTGCTCGTAAAATGCAGGTATCGGCGGAGTTTCTGAAAGCGCTTCAAACTGAAAATGCTGGTGAATTTTTCACAGTTCATTGACTGAGAGCAATAGTCAGTCTACTAAGACATAGAAACAAGACCCATGTATATCAGAACACCGAAAAATTGTTCTATTTAATTTATATTGCTGTTTACTGACGTGTAATTCGTTGGTCAGAGTTTAAGTTCGTTTCCTGCACAATTTTGTCAATTAGTTCTGAATCAAAGAATCTTCTGAAATAACCCAGTGGTGTATTGCCTTCATCAGAAAACACAGGAGAGAGACTTTCTGCCCTAGCAGTTGTATCTTCCTTTACCCACATGTAAGTGACTGCTTTTGTAATTTACTTTTTCACTTGACTGCCACTTGCACTAGAAGGATTCACTGTAGAAGGTCCTTGCACATGTTCAGCTTCTGAGATTTCACTTCCTAAATCAGAATCAGTGTCTGGTATAACTTGGTTATGGAACTGAGATTGACGCTCTGGAATCACTACAGCCTGCCAAAGCTTCGAGTTCAGTGTCTTCAGATTCACTTAGATCAGACAAAGCCGGGTTTTCTAGTGGAACTACTATTTCTCTCGCTTTTTCAATTCCATATAATATTCTGGAATCCATTGCTAAAAAGCCCCTAAAAATAAAAATATCTTCTCTGTCACACCGTAAACATGTGTAATATACTAATGGCACATGTCCCAACTATAGGCAATGTTGCTCACAGGCAACATAAATGTTTTATACTACTTACGTATTTCCAAACAAAGATTGAAATATTTCTGCTGTAAACTTACCTCTGGGTATATCTTGCCAGTAATCTTAGCAGTTTTTCTTCAATCTATTTAAATCCACTCTTTTAGAACCAAAATGAGACACCTCTGTTGCTCACACGAGGAGATCTCTGTAACACCACTGCACAAACTGCTATCTCGTGTGGAAAACCTTAAGCTATTACAAAATCTGGCGTTGGCAGTGTGTAAAGGAATGTTGCCTGGAGGCAGTAATGCCAGTAAAATGCACTGGGAAGAGTTTGTTGTCCCATAAGGCCAAGGTAAATGTGATGTTGCTTGAAAGCAACACTGCCAAATAAAGGGTTAAACAATATTCCATACACTGCAATCAATTTTCCACCTGCTAGCCAATCAATTGGGTCTTTTTCCAGACAAATTCCTGGAGGGTGGAGGGGAGGGGAGGGGAGCTGCTGGGGGTGTCCCAGATAGGGAGGGGTTTATTAATTGGTCGATTTAATTAATTAGTCAAATGTGTCCATATCATAAGTGTGCTTGTATTGCGAGACAATTTCCAGAGGGGTGGTGGAGAAGGAGGAGAAGTGGGGAGAAGGAGAGGGAAGGGAGGAGTGTGGAGGGTTTCTTGGAATGACGGATTATCCTCAGATGGTCATAATCCACTTAGCAAAATAGTAAGTTAAGGACTTGTCAATCAAAAGAGACCAATAGGTTTTCCACTGAATGTATGCTTGCTCCTGATGTAGGCAACCTGCGCTAACAAAATGTGCTGATCCTTTCCTTACCCAACTACTCCTGTTCACAGACAAATGTGAGTTCACTGGGGAGGGACTGTGTTCTGAATGCGCTAAACAGCCATGTCTGGCAGCCAAAAACCCTCATGCTAAGCACATTCCGAGGCTTCGGTGCCTGTTGGATATTTGTTTGTTGGCAGGCATTCCAGACTGTCGTGTAACTGGGCCGTACCTCCTTCCACTCTAACTGGTCTTGCATATCTTATGTTTCTACAAAAGATATTGGGGCCGTTCTTGAAAGCTGTGCCACTGATTGCCCATCAGGAAATGTGGTTTCAGCATGATGATGCACCAACTCGCTTGTATCGTGCAGTTCGCAGACATCTGAACAAACGATATGGTGACAGATGGACAGGGCGAGGAGTCTTAACACAAACAAATGTGCTTAAGTGATAAACAGGTGTTCCGTTATGTTTCATTTCGAATTGTTTTGTATTGCCTTATGCGTAATTTAATCCCTCAAACAGAAGTGGATGAGTTAAAAATCGAAGTTGAAATCATTGTAGAACTGAAACGGTACATTCCCGGGCATGGGTTTGTACTCAAAATATTGTTTCCTGTCTCCCTTCTACAAGTCCTAGAAGTTTGTCCGAACACCCGGCATTCAGATTTTTAGTTCGACTATCGATCGTTTATATGCTTGGACAGCGTTTTGTGTTTGTTCTTAGTTTTGACAATTATTAGCGAAAAGTGTTTTACCGTGGAACACACTTCAGACTTTCACACTTTAATAGACCTTTACTCCATTTTGTTATTCTATTTTGAAATGACAGCATTCACTTTAGGAGTGGTGCACTTTCTTTCTGAAATTACAATTACTCTGGAAAAGTAAGATTTTTGACAAATGAGAGACTGTTCCAAGATACAACATGGTCATGTACCTAGGTACAAATATCAGTTCAAATCGTTGCAATCGAGAAAAAATTTTGTCAGTAGTGTATTTCTCTATGAGAAATGTCTTACGTTATTACTCTACTACACAAGAATAATCAGCAAGCGAAATCAATCGTTTTATCAAAAACCAGTTAGAAGTTAACAACGATCTGAAATAGAAGCTGTTGCACCTGTCACAAATTTCCCTTTTCGAGACAGGTAACTTCGTTAATACATTACATCAACTTACTTCTTTTGCAAATCTCATATACTCCATGGTGCAAGGTCTTCCGTTTGAAGGTACGAGATGGTTTGTGACTCACGAACTATAACTTATTCATCCACACGTTATGTAACTAGTCAAAATTAAACAATATTTTATTCACCACAAAATTCTTTAACCATAGAACAGACAGTATCCTCCAAATATCTTTAATATATTACACAACACTAAATATGTAGAACTCGTTATATTTGCAAACCCTGCAGAAAACAAAACCTCAGGCCCTACAACAGCAGCAGTCGAAAATGCCAGGAACTACTTACCGCGTCCTCTAGTACGCGTTGCTTCATATAGTTCTAAAATCGGTGACTAACTGAAACACCGACCAAGAAAGAAGATGTGTTTGTAGGTACACTATCCTATGCCCCCCCCCCTATTCTCATATTGTCATAAATGGAGCACCAGAAACCGATATTGCTTACATACAGTTGTAGTCAGTTTCGTATTCTAGGATCCCAGTCACATTTCTTTGGAATAGTAAATAGCGTTTTCAGGAGCTCTTTATTTTAGTCTCTGAAAGTACCGGTTCACATGCGATTAACTTTAATCTTCAGCATATACTCGAGAAATGAAGATCAAGTACTTTCAACTAAATTCTGTCCTTCATACAATAAAGCAGCCGCCACAGTGGTATGGAATCAGCCCCCGTGGTCTCACTTCACCCCAATAGACCCCGTCAGACCTTTTTCGTTTTCGATTATAGTGCTTTGCGAAACTCCGGGCCAAAGTAACTTTCACATGTTGTGTCACTGTCAAGCAAAATAGAAATAATTGCTGCTGCATGGTACAGATGGTAACAAAGAAACATGCAATGATACGAACATAACTGACGTTTTTGTTCAAAGACAGTAGTCACATTGCAAAAGGCGGAACGTGTTCTCCATAAAGCATGTGGTCACCAAACACAGCTGTGCGTGCTCTGTAACCAGCTCCCAAGCTGGGCACGAGGTTGGTAAGGAAATGTGGTAGAGCGTTCCATTCCTCAACATGTTTGACTGAGAACTCTGGATGGTCGCTGGACTATGTAGGCGAGCTGCGGTATGTACCCCAATGCATAACGACGTGGCCCACGGGGTTTACGTTTGCCGAACATGCACTCATTCAAAGACCTCCTACACCAGTGCTTTCGATGCGATCACGCATTGTCGTCCTTAAAAGTACAGTGAGGGTCGCAGACAGCCTGAAAAGATACGCATGGGAAACGAATGCAGTGTCACAATGCCGCTGACCTGCGAGTGTACCATGATCAATTTGCCCAACCAACGGTATGCCTCTCCAAAACATAACACGTGAGCGCATCGGAACGATTATATGGACAATTCTCGTCGTACCCTCATATGGCCAGAAGTGGGAGCACGTAATGCACCCACGAACGTCGCCGCATTTCAAGATCACTTACTGTCCTCCAGTTTTTGAGGGGCAAGACGACCCGCAAATAATAAATATAACCTCTTGTATTCGTAAGCTGTTCATCGCAAGGAGACGGTATTTGCGTTGTGCACAGCGGCCAAAATGAACGATCAGTTACTTAACACAATTCGCTCGTGTTGTATGATTATAGAGATCGTTTATTTATTGGCGAGAGATAGTGATTTCGATTTTCCCTTGGTTTGTATTGTTTCAAGATACAGAGATCACAGCTTCCGCAGCAAAAGGAGGAAAAAAGGTCATGCGGACATATGGCCAGAAATGCGTTCCCAGTGAGGTAGGCCATTTTGATGGCGAAGGTAAGAGATCATTATCAGAGAAGGTATCAATGACACTTGAGAGCGCACCAGACGAATGGGAATGTTCTGCCTCTATCAGTGTTCCAGCTGCACACTCTAGGGGGCGCAATGTTATCCACGAGGGCGGTGCACTCGCACTTTGTTATCAGGGGCAACGGCCGTGCACCGCAAAGTTATGTGTAGACTATGAACGTAACTATACAGCCGATTTTGGTAGGCTTTACGTTAGTCAAATATTCGAATCAGTTACATTTTCTGAAAATTTGAAGCAAGCCATGTTAATAAGCCAGTATCTTTCACTAATACCTCATTTATCGCTTTTGCCGGCCGTTGTGGCCGATCGTTTCTAGGCGCTTCAGTCCGGAACCGCGCTGCTGCTACGGTCGCAGGTTCGAATCCTGCCTCGGGCATGGATGTGTGTGCTGTCCTTAGAACTACTTAAACCTAACTACTCTAGGTCTAGGGGACTGATGACCTCAGATGTTAAGTCCCATAGTACTCAGAGCCATTTGAACCATTTATCACTATCTCTGTTGGTGTCTCGTTGTTTACATTGACAATAATTCATTAAGATCATAAGAAAGAACTAATTCATTGACCAGAGACTGTTGAATGACGGAAGTCTGTCACCTGTCATAATGTTTTTATTGTACACTAGCTGACAGCCGGCACTGCCGGTCGGGGTGTTCACTTTGCTAGTTTTCCACAACGAGGAACCTTGCACGCACACCTGCCAGTAGGCTCGGCGTGGGATGATGCGCTTGGCTGCTTCGAGTATCTGCACGCCTCTGTGGCGAGGCCTACAACCGTTTGCGCCTCATAGTTGAAAGCTGCATAAAGCGCTGCCTGGTGTCACTTCACTCGACTGCACGAGTGGCTCGGCAGTAAAGAGTCCTACAACGACGCATTCATGTAGGCGCATTAAGCGGCGTATGTCGATACAGTCAGCAAAATATGTTGCTAACAGAGTGAGCAGCAAGGATAAATATAAACATTAAGCACACTCCGGCAGTTCTTCACACATCTTGGTGTTCATGACGTCGGATCTCCCGAATTATGTGTGGCATCATGATATAATTTTGTATGTGCCTTTCGCTGCGAATGTCTGCGAAATTTGTTACGAATAGAGTTAGTAGTACAGAAGCAAATTTCAACATCAGGCATGGTGCGGCTGATTTTCATGCATCTCATCGTTTATGATGCCGCACCTCCTGAATTATGATTGTTACCTGTCAGTAAGGGGTATGTGCACAAACTTTGGTCCATATCAGTCCAGTGGTCTAGGGGGAGATGTGCCACATACGTACATACATCAATTTTTTGTAATATGTGTGGGTTCTTTCCACGTAAACAGTGCAGTTACAATCGTCTACTGTGTGTATCTGAATAACCCAATTCCTTCTGTCCTTCACTTGAGACAGTTCCACACCACCAGTCAGAGACGTTAATCACACCTACCGTTATCTAAGATTAACACAGCTATTTCATGGAGACTACGAAAATATTCAGATTTCGTAAGTCCCCCAAATAAAAAATAAGAGTAGTCATAACAGTTGTGAGAGAACTAGTTCTGTATTTGTTTTTCGCATTTACCACTATATATTTCCCGTGTGTCTTTCCTAAAATAAGCTCGTATAGCATATTGAAATAGTACTGTGTTTACGACACAATAAATTCTTTTAAAGCTGAGGGCCTCATGAGCTAAATGAAGAAGAGAGTTTCAACTACAGGGTGAGGCATAATAAAGAGCGATTTTTGAAAAGCTGTTAAATAAAGACACTTTTTCTATTTCATAATCTTAAAATATACGAAAAAGTGTTTTCTGTAATAGTAAAACGTCAGTTACTTTTTCACCGAGCGAGGTGGCGCAGTGCTTAGCACACTGGTCTCGCATTCGGGAGGACGACGGTTCAATCCCGTCTCCGGCCGTCCTGATTTAGGTTTTCCCTGATTTCCCTAAATCGCTTCAGGCAAATGTCGGGATGGTTCCTTTGAAAGGGCACGGCCGATTTCCTTCCCCATCCTTCCCTCACCCGAGCTGGCGCTCCGTCTCTAATGACCTCGTTGTCGAAGAGACGTTAAACACTAATGTCCTCCTCCTCCTCAGTTACTTTTTCAAGATAACTGTCTTATTATGGCGTCCGCTTAGAAGCACGCATTCCTCCAGCCAGACCTCATCACACTTCCTGTCGCATCCACTCTTTCAGGGCTTCAGTTGTTCAAGGTGGGTTATCTTGCTAAACTTTCCGCTTCAGATAACCCCAAAGAAAAAGTCACAAACATGTGACGTCCAGTGAACGAGAGGGCCATGCAATGTACCCATTTCGGGAGGCCATATCATTTGGAAACAAACGACTGACAATATTCATGCTTACTAGCGCAGTATGGGACGTTGCTCCGTCCTGCTGGAAACATTTACTCCACAACTTGCACACAATGAAGTGAACGATGAGACATAAGTTTTCTAAAACGTCTGCGTATCTCTGCGAAGTCACTGTTACAACTTAAAAATCGTTTGGCCTTATGATCCCTAATTGAAGACATTACGAACCACGCAGTAACTATTGCCCAGTGCAGTGGTTGCTGATGCAGTTCTCTAGTATTAACGTCACTGCAAAATCGAAAGTTCTGCTTGTTCACATAACTTGAGAGACGGAAGTGAGCTCCATCCCTCATCCACAAACGGTTTACAATGTCCTGGTCCCGACTAATCATGACCAAAACTTTTAATCAGAAGCGGCTGCGGATCACATAATCTATTCCCTTAAGGACCTGTTCCGTTTAGATTTTGTAGGGGTGAAAGTGCAAATCCTGGGGTAAAATCCTTCCTACCGTTCTCTTTGAAATCCCAAGTGTAGCGCTGTGCCGGCGAACTGAGCGACGAGTGTGTGTCTCAATGGCAACTCTAAAGGCTAGGCGCAGCGCAGCGCGCGTTTTTGCAACTTACAGGTTCAAATGGGACCGCCCAAACTGCGACGCGACGCGACTGGGACGCGACACGCGCCTGCGCCAGGTCGCGCGGCTTTGTGGTAGCGGCGCAGTTTCTCGCGCCGCGCGTCACGCGGGTACTGACGGATGTGTGAGGCGGGGAGCGGGAGGGCAGTTCTGCCATATACTCACTTCGGCATGGCGCATACGGGCAGTGGAAGTATTGTCCATCCGAAGAGTACGGCCTGTAATGTAAACTGAAGTTTTCTATCACTGAGCAGTGTTCTTTTTTTCGCTGTTTAAGCGCTCCGTCCATTTTCGTTAGCACGTAATAGTTTTCATTTACATACATATGTACAGTTCTTTTGTTTTGTTTATTCTTTGTCAAAAAACCCAATGCACAGTTCAATAACCGGTGAGCCATTAGCCACTGAAAGTATATCGTCTGCCTCCACAATGTTTTCAGAACGTAAGAAGGGACAGACGATTTACCGTGAGGGTAGTGAACAAGGAAGTAAGGAATATTATAAAATCGTGTCATCTAGAAGCAAGACAGGAAAGTAAAACAAGGTTACCTACTTGCTTCCTCTTATGCTGAAGTATCTCTGCGATCCGTTACAAAAAGTCGGAAAGGCATAATTTCCACAGGTATGACCCCTTTGCGCTCCTGGTAAAAAGCGTCCGAGATAGTAAAACTTACGTACTTCATTTCATCATGTGGATATGGGTCTAATAAGAGACGTTATACTTCGTACATTGCAAGCCCGAAATAGTCGAGAAGCCCTCGTAAATAACGATGTTTTAATCGGCTCGTCGTGACGAGGAAAAGTATTTCAGTGGTTGCATACACGCTATCAGCGTTAATAAACTAATTACACAACAGGCTACACAAAGGAATTAGTGTCGGTACTAATATAAAAGTAGGAATATCCTGAAAGAGTGTGATGATATGTAGAAATGTAATGGTGACAAAGGCAGATCTACTTTCATGACAATGTTTTCGGAACGATGTGAACTCTTCCTCTCACAAAGCACACTTGCTGGCTTCCGCATTCCTGTCGATCGATTTATTCGCAGCTGCTGACGATACACTGGCCATTGTGTTGTGCCACGTATCAGTTGTTTACTTTTCTCAGTAACAACTATTTTATTCGCGAACCACGGACTGTCTGTTTGGCATGGCGTTGGTGAGGAACCGGCATCAGTAGTGTGCGTGGTATCCCGCCTGAAGACCACGCTCTTCATTACTTTGCTATTGCTCAGATAAAGAAAAGGAATTAAACTCCTTTGGTAAGTTTCCATTTCAGTCGCTGGTGTTAAAAATAAAATGGGTTGTGGGATTCAACCAAAATTCCAACAGAATTAGCGATTTATTTTCGTGTGAGTTGTTAACCTCTTCTCATTCGAAGAAGCAACACCATTTGCGAGTAACGGCCACACTTCTCTTGTTGAAGGGTTTGAGAGCACTTCTTTTGCCAAAACACAATATGATTTGCATAAACTCATTTTTGCAGCAGTTATTGTGACACACTGTTTCAGAAATCTGTCTTATTAAACAAGTAATTGGCGACCAGAGAGCCGAATATCTTATCAAAAAACTCATTGTGACGGTTTGTGGCAACATAAGAGAAGAAATTTCATGTTTACTTTCATATTAGGACACTCTTGTCTCACTAGCTGTCGATAACTCTTAAAAAATTAGTCAGTGGAATGAAAAAAAATAAATATGGAAGTGTAACTACTGATATACCGTGATAGATAAGAAAGCTCAGTGTGTTTACGACGTGGCAAAGTATGGTTCAAATGGCTCTGAGCACTATGGGACTTAAAATCTGAGGTTATCAGTCCCATAGAACTTAGAACTACTTAAACCTAACTAACCTAGGGGCATGACACACATCCATGCCCGAGGCAGGATTCGAATCTGCGATCGTAGCGGTCGCGCGGTTCCAGACTGAAGCGCCTAGAACCACTTGGCCACACCGGCCGGCGTGGCAAAGTACTCTCCTCCTTGTGTCGTCATTCGCCAAAATCTCGTTTCGATGTCTCGAGCGGTTTAGGAAATACCAGTGATGTAGGAATATTTCATTCCCGTGGCGTAAGATTGGGAGTGAATGCGCTACATGGGATCCATTTTCTCGAAATCGAAGACAGATGGAGACCTCCTCCTAAGTCTAAACAAAAATTTAATATGTTAGCTGAATTTCATACTCAGAAACATATGGTGTAATACGCACCAAACGCTAAATCATAGCGTCCCCTATTTTTCATTGCAAACTTTTTGAGTTTTGCGTAGTGACTTACTAAAATGTGTAGATCCCAGTAAGCATGACCATTAGCGAGATAATGGGCACTTGGCCAAGACGTTCACACATAAAGCTACAAGTACGGAAAAAAATCAAATATATTCAGTGAATAGTTTCTGTAAATTATTAGAGAAAGATAAAAAGGTGCGCGCGCTTCGGTTCTGTCATTGCAGAGCGTCGCCAGTCGGCGCGTGCTAAGTACGGTGTACGTGTCGCAATATGCACTGCAGCCGCGCGACTCGTGCGGCACGTGCGTGTCGCGCTGTAGTGTCGTGTCAAGGCACACGTGCTATACGCGTTTCATTTGGCGTACACGTTCGATGTTTTTCAGGCGAGCGCACAGTTTTTGGTCTCCCAGTTGGCGCCGTCTCCTCAATGTTCCCCAGCCACTTTTTAATCGCCCAGGCAGGTGCACCGGCCGATTTCGATTAACGCTGAAGTCGTTGCGGATTGCACGACGTGCTAGCTGGTACGAACTACCGTTTTGATAAAATGCTTTGACAGTGTACGCTCCATTATGACTAAATGCTATTTCGCGTCAAACGTAACTGACGCTATCCCCTGCACCTCTATCCGACGCAGCTTGATTCACTCGCTTTTTAAAATCGCTCGATATTATATCTCACTGTGCATAAAACTATAAAAAGGTAGCACGTGCAAGAATGTAATGAATCATGAAGAAATCCCAAGAAAGATCATCGAAATGCCAGCAAGATTATTAACGAAGTAGACGCCTTGTGATTAACCGAAGAACCTTAACTTGGAAGCCACGGTCACATTATTTGCTACTTGTGGATGTCTGCTCATGTCCGAGAAAAGTGAACTAATAATACAAATTAAGCCAATAATACTGAAGTAGCCAGATCAGTTATTCATGTTTTCCGAGTGAGCTACGTGGTGTGCTTACAATTTAAAGCCACAGTGGCCACAAGACGGCAGCCTTTTCTGATGAACGGAGTGCTCCAGTATTCATCTACAGACAAGAAAACGAAGTAAACGCGCTCTCATACGGCTTCTATTTGACTTTCTCTGCAGGAAAGCCACAACAAACGACAAGACTGAAAGAATACTTGCATTAATATATATGTCCATTTGGTTTGAATGTTTCTTGTTTTGTCATATTTTGCCTGATAAAGAGGTGATAGCTCGAAACGCGTTGCAATATTAAATAAGTTAAGTAAGTGAACTGGTAGGAATTTCTGAAAAACCTGTTTGTAAAGTCCTGTGATAATATTCTTTTGTACTCTCTTTCGAGAGATGTATTCGAATCCAGACCGATTGCTTCGGTTTACGCTTTCGACGGCACCACCTCAGAATGGGTTTTTGATGTCGCCGTAGAGAACGTCACAACTACTTCTCACCTCAGTTGTGTACAAAACGGTGGGACCCCGAGTGAGTAAACAAAAGAGTTACTATAACGGATTCAGTTTTTAGACTACAATAACGCACCGATAACTGATTACCGCCCGAATGCACGGTTATTGGTTGCGCGACTGAATACACGCAAAAGATAACAGCAGGAACGAATCGCCTAACGTAACAGGTTAAAGAGTGACTGATACGCCGCACTCGGAGTGTCTCTTAAAAACAGTGTAAATTACCAGTCTGTGTGAGAGGATCTCTTGAAAAATACTCAGCCAGTAAGCAACTATGTCGTTGCACTATACGAAAGGTATCGACTGGCTTTATTACCTAATTCTCCCTGAAGTAAAACGTGTGAAAATGTAATTTTATTTACGTTTTGTACTCCTAACACAAAGTACCTCTTAGAAAGCCACCAAATGATTTTATAAAATAAGGGCAACAAAATATATTAGGAAAATACTTTAATCGGTCTTCATGAACAACTCCATTAGCCACGATACACTTCTGGCTACATTTATAAAGCTGGAACTGTTCTTCGGACAGATTGAAGCATTACCGCCACACTACTTCGGATGTCTGTTCGAATACTAACCACACAGCTATACCCAACTACCGAAAGGCTACCTAAACCGTTCTGGATTGAACTATTAGTACTACGTTTTTTTGAGGATCAACCTCAATAGCCACGAGGCTAACGATGTAGCTTGGATTCTTATGGGAAACGATTTCGATAAAGGAGAAACCACGAATAGATCTTACATCAAACCTCCTCCATCCTTTCTGGTGCAATAGAAACGCTTGCATATAATTTTATATGCAGGGAACAAAACCAGATCTAGACGTAGGCTGGAAAAAAGTTAGCATAAATCAAGAGAACCACCCACAACGTTAATAAATATTGAAGGCATCTTATATTCGTCACTCTTCTTTTAACCTGTAGCGCGAAGTGTCGAATATTTCGAGGTGGGGCTGTCCATCAAAACAAGGAAAAAAAAACCATTACACGTGGATCGGGAAACGCATACTTTCTGTGATCTGCACACTTGTCCATAGGAGCCGTCCATCCTGATATCCGTTAATGACATTTCTCATATGAGGTGCTCAACGTGACGTTCCTCCAATGGCAATGTATCGCTCTGATCCTCAGCTTAAGAGATCACGCACTCTCCGAAATACGCTTGCTTGTTGTTGCGTCGAAGACGCGATCCTGTAGTGTCTGGGTATCGTTGACCGGCGTGGCGTCGGCTGAAATGTTACAAGCCATCTGGGTTGCCTCCATCCATTGATAAACTAACACCATCCGCTCCTTATGACGGAGAAATGCTGGAACACGATTCTCATCACTTTATTAAACTCTCATTACTATACTTGATTTTCACTATTGAGCCTGATAAAAATTCCAGAGGTTGTGTGTCTTAACTTACGTCACTTCAGCTGAGAGAATTCGTGGGAAACTCGGAGTTTGTTTCCCCAGGAGTTGTAGAACGTCCGAGGCACACAACAATGGGAATAAGGGAGGGACAGCCAGCTCACCGCTCAAAGCATCGAGTCCCCGGTTATAAGTGCGGCAGGGCAGCTACATTGGGGCGAGCAGGGGTCACGCGCCGTTTGGAGGAGGGTGGGATCTTCGGTGTTGCGTGCGCTACTGGCGGCTAGCAGGTCTGAGTCTCAAGACCCGGCGTTAATTCCTTAGCTTTCTGGGATTGTGACTCGCGACGTCGCGCCAAAGGTACCCAGTGCTGCCGCTAGGTGTCACACTCAGCGAGTCGGCACCAGAGAGGGAGAGAGAGAGAGAGGGAGGCCAACGCTGCGACTGTGCGGCAACCGGGTTTCTCTCCAAAAATGTAGCGGCACATACGAATGGATGACAGCCAAGCGCAAAATCTGTTGTTGTACCTCTGACACTGAGGCAAGAACGTAAGATCAAATTGCGGAAAATGAGGTAGTAAACGAGTTTTGAAGTATTGTACGCTTACTGATTCTATAATGCACCTCCCTAGATCTATTTACGATAACACTGTATACAGTTCTGTACAGACATAGTAAAAATGTACATACATCAAAAAAGTTTCGCATCACCTCGGCTCCAAGAGCTCCGGAACCTGTACACAAAATTGGAATTGAGATCAACATGAATATCCTTTGCACCCTTTTTATTGCTAATGAAAGTCAGGCATTGCATCTTGTACCACCATACAGGGACACCTTCGGAGGTGGTGGTCAACATTGCTGTACACACCTCTCCCTCTAATAGCCAGTAGCACGTCCTATTGCATTGATTCGTGCCTGTATTCGTCGTGGCATTTTAGCCATAAGTTCATCAAGGCACTGTTGGTCAAGATTGTCCCACTTCTCTACGGCGATTGGGCGTAGATCCCTGAGAGGGTTGGTGCGTCACGTCTTCCATAAACAGCCCTTTTCAATCTATCCCAGACATGTTCTATAGCGTTCATGTCTGGAGAAGGTGCTGGCCACCCTAGTCGAGCGATGTCGTTATCCTGAAGGAAGTCATTCACAGGATGTGCACGATGGGGGCGCGCACTGTCGTCCATGAAGACGAATGCCTCGCCAATATGCTGCCGACATGGTTGTACTATCGGTCGGAAGGTGGTATTCACGTATCGTACAGCCGTTACGGCGCCTTCCATGACCACCAGCGGCGTACGTCCGCCCTCCATAATGCCACCCCAAAAGAGAAGGGAACCTCCACCTTGCTGCACTCGCTGGACAGTGTATCTTGAGGCATTCATCCTGACCGGGTTGCCTCCAAACACGTCTCCGACGATTGTCTGGTTGAAGGCATATTCGACACTCATCGGTGGATAGAACGTGATGCCAATCCTTAGCGGTCCATTCTGCGTGTTGTTGGGCCCACCTGTACGGTGCTGCAAAATGTCGTGGTTGCTAAGATCGACCTCGCCATGGACGTCGGAAGTGAAGTTGCGCATTATGCAGCCTATTGCGCAAAGTTTGAGTCGTAACAAGACGTCCTGTGGCAAAATGTTAACAAGAAGTTGACGATAATGAGCTCCATTAAATGTTTGGAGTAGGATGTATGGCCCTAGTAACTTATCACCAAGAATGTCTATCCATTAGTTGACGGAGAAATGAGGTTGATGTACTCCTTGTACAGCAGCATATTGGTTTTCATAAGCTCACACGTGCTGAGTATGGAAGTTCACAGCACGACCCTTTGTGAACCGCACAGGATCAGAGAAATAAATTCTTCGTCGAAAACAGTGGACCTGCAGCACGCTTCTGTATGGGCCAATGACACAACTATGATTGGCTATCGTGGTCCTCTGGCATTAGTGCCTGGATGTGTTGAAGGTGTTACGGATACAGCAATAGCTCAAGCAGTACCAGCCGGACAACAGGATGACTTATGCCTTCTGTTGGTGTCAATCGCCAAATACCCACACTGCTGTTGCACGTCTTTCGTCCAGAAAATCTGGTATGTCCTCCTGCATCTGAGGTGTGTGAACTGACTCATTCCGTCCACTATTCGTCTTTTGGAAGCTAGAAAATCCGTGTCCTTAAGAAGCCGAAAACTTTGGGTCAACAACTTATCGCATGGTACTCTGCAACGTGGGTATTTTTCTGCGTAGTGGGAACGTGCTTACGGGCTATTTCCAACTGCTAACCCATAGCAGATAATTATATCCGCCATGTCACTTTAGGGGTAGTACGCTTCCATTGTTAACAAGCAGAAGAGAAATGGAAAATTTACCAACCCATTCGTGCACAGTGCATTACAAATATCACAGTGACAGTAAACATTGCGATATGACTTACAGGGACTAGATGTTTGTCTGTGAACACATGTAATGTAGAATAACGTGATGCAATTCTGAAATGTACTTAAATGCCATACTCTGAATAAATAAATGCGATACATACTTATTGTTAAAAGCAATTTACTACAAAATAACACACACTAACAACGCTAAAACTATAGTACATGCAACACAACTGCCTGTAGATTACCCAGTGCTCAGACTTGTGTACACTGGAGTACGTCAATACGGAAAGGCACGTACAGTAGTGAACGCTATTGACGAATCGTGGGTTGGGGTTCGGTTGTTTGGGGAAGGAGAGCTGACAGTGAGGTCATCGGTCTCATCGGATTAGGGAAGGACGGGGAAGAAAATCGGCCGTGCCCTTTCAAAGGAACCATCCCGGCATTTGCCTGGAGTGATTTAGGGAAACCACGGAAAACCTAAATCAGGATGGACGGACGCGGGATTGAACCGTCGTCCTCCCGAATGCGAGTCCAGTGTGCAAGCCACTGCGTCACCTCGCTCGGTTCACGGATCATGGGGGCAGCACCTGTGGCCATACATCACTTGTTTATTTAATATCTACCTTGCGTGTCAGGCGGAGATATTCACACCCGAACGTCTTCAGCCACTATGGACAAGTGTAGAGATCTCACAAAGTATGCATTTCCAGACCCACGTTCAAGGTATTTTTTTTTTCTTGTTCTTGTGGTTGGTATCACCTATCAAAATATTTGCCACTATTTCTCCAATATTCTGTGTAGGTATTCCACCCAAGAGTCTTCAGGCGCATTTGCTCTGGTGTTCCGACAGATATTTTCAATTTCGTGTTTGGAATGTGTAGGTGGAGTCAGTCGAAATTAATACTGTTCATTACGCTTGTCATGATGTGCCACTGTCGCCGTAAAGCGTCGGTTTGTTCCCGGTACAAAAAAAAAAAAAATTAATTTATTTTCAAAGCGGAATTTCACGTACCCATTCGGATGGACGGGCCACAAACTAGTCTACAACGTTTTTCGCTTCATCCATTTGTATTAACAGGAGCGGGAAAACTCTAAGAATAACCGATACTCTAACAGCGACAACAAGGCCCTGGCCCAAATTGATTGCTACCGCCGCTCTCCGTTTTCTAGTTTTCCTGCTAATACGTATCGCTAAAACGAATACCAAGCTGGACTCATCTCGGGCCGCTCTATCGAATGAGAATGTAAAATTCCGCTTCAAAAAGCATTTCGCGTGTAACGGAAACAAACCGAAGCTTTCCTTCGACGTGATGACCAGTACACGTTTGGACTGACTGCATCTACACATTTCAAATATCTACTGAAAAGCCAGAAGAAATGTGCCTGAAGACTTTTAAGAGAGACATCCGGTACATTTATACACTGAAGTGGCAAAAGTCACGGAGCACGTCGTAGCATCGTGTTGGACCTCGTTTCACCCAGTACAGAGCATCATCTCCGTGTGGCGTGTACTCAAAAAGTCGACAGAAGTCCCTTGCAGAAATATTGCACGCTGCCTCTGTAGCCACACATAATTACGAAACGCTGCCTCACCTGTAATCGAACACAGGCAGATGCAGCTCAAGTGCGTTCTGGGTGCTGATATTCTAATAGAGGTGGTGATATCTGGCATAAAAGCTGAAACCTTACTGCCTGCAGTCTACTGTCACAAATCGTCCCGTGTGCTGGATTTTTCCACGTGTAGAACATTCGCACTTACCTTGCTCAGAGATCCGTCCTGTTCCGCACCATTCTGTCGCGAGAGTTCCCGCCACTCATTGTCGTTAAGTGGATTATGTTGTGGATCAGCGGGTTCGATTTTCTCCAACTGTGGTGGTCCCGCCAAGGCATTCCTATTCTGCTCACGGTCCCCTCATGAGCAGTCTCTGCTTTCGTGGTGTAACGTTTTCTGGCAGCACGCATCCAAATTGAAAGTTAAAAGAACATTTCGATGTATAATGTTCATTGCAACAAATAATTTATATGTGTTTCTGTTAATTGTATTTCAAAAGGACATTTAAAAGAAAATTATGAATTTTGCTATTATAAATGATTATTCAAAGACTGTTAAATACTATCTGTGGCGGAGGATGTGAAAACCGCTACAGAAGAAAGGATATGTTATCAAAAACGACAAAGACTGTACAAAAATTAGCTAAGATATAAATTGGCAATTTATTGTAGTAGAATCGCTTGCCTTCTGCACAGACTAAATGGGAGAGGAACCCGCAACGTTGCATTAGGCTATTACGTAGTCTTCATTTGTCATAAGTCGATGATCGACGCCATTTGTAGCTGGGATTGTAAACGGTGTGTAAAGATTTTAATTGTTTCTTTTAAAATATATTTATCTAGTAAAATCTGTTTGTCACAGTTACTGCAAAGTTCGCACCGGACATTACCCATTTTATTTTAGAATTTCCAGCATTTTATTGGATATCGCTGGCAGTACGGAGCTGCGCCGTGAGCGAGCATTCTGGAACAGCGACAGATTAAAATATACCATCGCAATAACGACCACATCCTAAAAAGGGTACAGGTAGAGGTGAACGAAAATAAAAAAGTGTTTCTTTTCACAGCATTCCATACGCAGAATACAAAGAGATAGTAGATTTTATCTTGTGCATTCACAGGTGGATACAAGCTGCAGCTCTTTTAAATTTTCATTCAAAATTAGGAACATATCGTGAAGTGTATTTAAAAGTGGATAATTCTTCAGGAGAGCTTAGAAATATAAAAAAGAATTCATGAAGTAAAAATAGTCTTATGCTTCAAAGCTAGTCGGGCTATATCCAGTAAACAAAAATCCAGTGCAACGTGAAAATCTTTGCTAAGTTCGATGGAAAATAATAATTTCATTCTTGTACAAACAGCAGTAGTCCTTGAATAAAAATTAAACTTGAATCATTATTTTGGGAACATTCAAAGAAATTCGTTTTTATTAATCTGCAATAGAATATTTCATACCTAAAGTAATAATCACAGATAAAAAATTTATTGCAACCTTTGAAAACTCCCTTTAGAAAAATTTATGAATGATTGTGCTGATAATCTCCTTTACGTTATTTGATTTTCAAACAGCTGAGCAAAACTCAACGTACTCAGACATTTCTCTTTACTTACTCTGATCATCACTAAACGGACTCACAATATTTTAGCGCAACGCAATCTGACTTATAAAATCCCTACAAAAGAATGGCCCCGACTAACAATAACCTATACCTTTCATGAATCACTAACCTCATAAAAATCTTCCTTACTCGAACTACTGCTATATAGCGAGCGCCAGTACTGCCAGCTACTTAAAAGATTCTAACTATTGAAGTCACTAACTAGAAATCAAGTCCTACAAATTTACTCTGATGGACACACGTCCAGATCATCCGCTCTCAAAACTCTGTCATCTCTCTCCCCACATCCAACACTGCTGGCGGCTCACCTCCAACTGCGCTACGCTAAGCGCTGTTCACATCCAACTGCCCAACACTACATTAGCGAATATTTCAACAATGCCAACCAGCCACAGACTGCACACAGCATAATCAGTGATTTTCATACAGAGCGCTATGTGGCGTTACCAACATAAAAACCTAAACAGCCTACTTACACCTTTCATTTCTCATGTCCATCCATGTATATGTTAAGTTCAATCTCAACGGTTTCCCAATCAAATTAAACGCAGAAAACAAAGTTTAAAACCAAACGGTCAGCTCCCGAATAATTAAAACAGACAGAAAGGCATTAAAGTGGTTTCTCATCCCACTGCTTCCAGGGTTTTGTGATTGCGTTCGCGTGTCTCTTCATTCCTGTACTGATTTGCCCTATTTTTTTCTATTCCCCAGTTGTTCCCAAATCACCGCCACCCGTTATTGCTATCACCACTCAGCTGATCCCAGCCCCGTAATCGGTCTCACTACGACCGCCCGTTGTTGTCGCTACTACATCTACATTTATACTGCACAAGCCACCCAACGGTGTGTGGCGGAGGGCACTTTACGTGCCACTCTCATTACCTCCCTTTTCTGTTCCAGTCGCGTACGGTTCGCGGGAAGAAAGACTGCCGGAAAGCCTCCGTGCGCGCTCGAATCTAATTTTACATTCGTGATCTCCTCGGGAGGTATAAGCGGGGGGAAGCAATATATTCGATACCTCATCCAGAAACGCACCCTCTCAAAACCTGGACAGCAAGCTACACCGTGATGCACAGCGCCTCTCTTGCAGAGTCTGCCACTTGAGTTTGCTAAACATCTCCGTAACGCTATCACGCTTAATAACCCTGTGACGAAACGCGCCGCTCTTCTTCGGATCTTCTCTATCTCCTCCGTCAACCCAATCTGGTACGGATCCCACACTGATGAGCAATACTCAAGTATAGGTCGAACGAGTGTTTCGTAAGCCACCTCCTTTGTTGATGGACTACATTTTCTAAGGACTCTCCCAATGAATCTCAACCTGGTGCCCGCCTTACCAACAATTAATTTTATATGATCATTCCACTTCAAATCGTTCCGCACGCACACTCCCAGATATTTTACAGACAGAAACGCATAAAAATGGTTTTTGATCCCACTGCTTCCAGGGTTCTCGTGACCGCGTACGTGTGCCCCTTCATTCCTGTACTGATTTACCCTACGTTTTTCTATTCCCCAGTTGTTCCCAAAGGAACTAGGGTTGCCGCGTACGGTCAGTCACTCTGGTCTAGGTTTTCGACTGCGCCCGCAACTGGAATCGTGCGTTTGCGCACCGCGTGACTAGATCGTATACTTAGACACATACTCCCCCAAATCGTACTCGAACTCTTGTTGCACCGCTTTAAATGCTTCCAAATCATCCTTTCATTTTGCAAAACGATGAGATATCAGTCCCCTATAACTTAGAACTACTTCAACCTAACTAACCAAATGACATCACACTGAAGCGCCTAGAACCTCATGGCCACACCGGCCGGCTGCATTTGGCAGCTGGGATGATGTGACACATGTGGATTGGCATTATAGTCGGGCAAATACTGATCAGCTCTGCTTCTCCGAACGTATAAAACAAAAATGATTAGCCTGTACCATGTGTTCGAGCAAACGGGCGGCGCTCGTAAATCCAGAATATTTAAAGAAGAGTATTACGATAATGTTGTGTGGGCTCGTGCAGCCTCCGACCAGTAGGCTGAAAGGAATGTGTGTGAGTGAATTCCTAAAGTACCAAACTGCAGAGATCATCACTTACACTAACCCCAACTAAGAACAACACACAACCCATGCAAAAGACAGGACTCGAACCTCCGGCAGGAAGGACTCTCAATCCGTGAATGGCGCCTCAAACCTCGTGGCTACTCCGCCCGGCGCTGAAAGGAAAGCCTGCCGAAATTCCCTTACTGTCGCACGACGCCGCGATCTGGTCCTCATTGGCATGGCAGGTTCCCCTGCTAAGAAACAACGCACGAATCCAGTAGTGTGTGCTGGGCCACACTGGGGAAAGCACAAATTCGAACAGTTCCGACCAGGCATAGGGTGAATTCAGTTAACCGAGTTCAGGAACAACTGAAACTCACGTAGTGAAAGGAAATGCTTAAAACAGAAACTTTGCCTTTCTCTCGCGAAGGTCTGTCCTCCGCCGCGAAAGCCTCCCGCAACATTGCTTTCCCTGTAATCGCACTTATCCTCGCGTTCCGAGACCCTCTTTGCACTTTATTCCCTGAGGCTCCAACTCCATCAGCCCCTATACATCTACATTTACATGGATACTCTGCAAATTATATTTAAGTGGCTGGCAGAGGGTTCATCGAACCCCGCTCGACCGTTACGGTTGCAGGTTCGAATCCTGCCTCGGGCATGGATGTGTGCGATGTCCTTAGGTTACTTAGGTTTAAGTAGTTCTAAGTTCTAGGGGACTGATGACCTCAGATGTTGAGTCCCATAGTGCTCAGAGCCATTTGAGCCATTTCATCGAACAACCTTCACAATTCCCTATTATTCCAATCTCGTATAGAGCGCAGAAGAAACGAACATATATATCTTTCAATGCGAGGTCTGGTTTCCGTTATTTTATTATGTTGATCGTTTCTCCCTATGTTGGTCTCCGTCAGCAGAATATTTTAGCATTCGGAGGAGAACGTTGGTGATTGAAATTTCGTAGGAAGCTTCCTCTGCAACGAAAAACGCCTTTGTTTTAATGATCTCCATCCCAAAGCCTCCAACATTTCAGTCACACTCTCTCCCCTATATCGTGATAATACACTTTTTCGATGCACCCCGTCAGTCCTATGTGGTAAGGATCCCACACCGCACAGCAGTATTCTAAAAGATAACGGACAAGCATAGTGTAGGCAGTCTCCTTAGCAGATGTATTACACTTCCTAAGTCTCCTGCCAGTAAGAAGCAGTCTTGGGTTAGCCTTCCCCAGAACATACTCTGTGTGTGACTTACAATTTAAGTTGTTCGTAATAATAATTCCTAGGTATTTACGACCTTTAGATTTTTCTGATTTATTGTGTAACCGAAGTTTAACGGATTACGTTTAGCACTCATGTGGATGACCTCACACTTTCCGTTATTTAGGGTCAATTGCCAATTTTCGCACCATCCAGATACCTTTTCTAAATGGCTTTGCAATTTGTTTTGATCTTCTGATGACTTTATTAGCCGATAAACGACAGGGTCATCTGCAAACAATCAAAGACGGATGCTCAGATTGTCTCCCAAATCGTTTATAGAGATGAGGAACAGCAAAGGACCCTGGAGAACGCCAGGAATCACTTCTGTTTTACTCGATGACTTGCACCTCCAAACTGTGATAGGAACCTAGTTGGTATACACTCTGGGCCAGAAGACATGCGTTTATTAAGTAATTCAAGTTGCTTCACTACTCCAAGGATATCTACTTCGACGTTACTCATGTTGGCACCTGATCTTGTTTCGAATTCTTGAATACTTACTTCGTGTTCCTTTGTGAAGGCATTTCGGATAACTGTGTTTAGTAGCTCTGTTTTGGCACTGTCTTCGATAGTATCTCCATTGCTATCGCGCAGAGAAGGCATTGATTGTGTCTTGCCACTAGCATACTTCACATACGAACAGAATCTGTCTGAATTTTCTGCCAGGTTTGGAGATAAAGTTTCGTTGTGAAAACTATTATAAGCATGTCGCATTGAGGTCAGCGCTAAATTTCGAGTCTCTTTAAAAGTTCGCCAATGTTGGAGATTTTGTTTCCGTTTAAATTTGGTATGTTTGTTTCGTTGTTTCTGCAACAGTGTTTTGACGCGTTTTGCGTACCAATGAGGATGAACTGCGTCGTTTGTTAATTTATTTGGTGTAAATCTCTGAATTGCCGCCGATACTATTTCTTTGCATTCAAGTCACATCTGGTCTGCAGTGAAATTATTAATGTGGAAGGAGTGGAGGAAGATGTTATGTGAATTTTTATGTGCTTTTTTGAACAGGTATATATTTCGTTTATTTGTGGAGGACTTGGGGGTCCGGGTACGTTCAATAATACCAGTATCCGTTTTAATCCTCGTTACTAGTTCAGGATTATTCCTTGTTAACAGGTAAAGCGCGGTTTTCACAACCTTTTACTATTCATGAAGTAACTGCTCGAAATAGTTGTCGGAGAAAGCGTTTAGCAAAATTTCGGATGATGTTTTATGCGTACCTCCGGAATTAAACATGTATTTTCACTAACATGTCGAGGATAGATTAAAGGCACCACGAACTATATTTGTATGAGTCGGGTACGCGTTTGAAATTAAACTCAACTCGTCTTTGAACCTTTCAGCTACTGTATGTTGGAACACGTGAGGCAATACTGACCTTACGACTTATCTTAGAAGAAAGATTAAGAAAAGGCAAACCTACGTTTCTAGCATTTGTAGACTTAGAGAAAGCTTTTGACAATGTTGACTGGAATACTCTTTTTCAAATTCTAAAGGTGGCAGGGGTAAAATACAGGGAGCGAAAGGCTATTTATAATTTGTACAGAAACCAGATGGCAGTAATAAGAGTCGAGGGGCATGAAAGGGAAGCAGTGGTTGGGAAAGGAGTGAGACAGGGTTGTAGCCTCTCCCCGATGTTATTTAATTTGTATATTGAGCAAGCAGTAAGGGAAACAAAAGAAAAATTCGGAGTAGGTATTAAAATTCATGGAGACGAAGTAAAAACTTTGAGGTTTGCCGATGACATTGTAATTCTGTCAGAGACGGCAAAGGACTTGGAAGAGCAGTTGAACGGAATGGACAGTGTCTTGAAAGGAGGATATAAGACGAACATTAACAAAAGCAAAACGAGGATAATGGAATGTAGTCAAATTAAATCGGGTGATGCTGAGGGAATTAGATTAGGAAATGAGACACTTAAAGTAGTAAAGGAGTTTTGCTATTTAGGAAGTAAAATAACTGATGATGGTCGAAGTAGAGAGGATATAAAATGTAGACTGGCAATGGCAAGGAAAGCGTTTCTGAAGAAGAGAAATTTGTTAACATCGAATATAGATTTATGTATCAAAAAGTCGTTTCTGAAAGTATTTGTTTGGAGTGTAGATATGTATGGAAGTGAAACGTGGACGATTACTAGTTTGGACAAGAAGAGAATAGAAGCTTTCGAAATGTGGTGCTACAGAAGAATACTGAAGATAAGGTGGATAGATCACGTAACTAATGAGGAGGTATTGAATAGGATTGGGGAGAAGAGAAGTTTGTGGCACAACTTGACTAGAAGAAGGGATCGGTTGGTAGGACATGTTTTGAGGCATCAAGGGATCACAAATTTAGCATTTGAGGGCAGCGTGGAGGGTAAAAATCGTAGAGGGAGACCGAGAGATGAGTACACTAAGCAGATTCAGAAGGATGTAGGTTGCAGTAGGTACTGGGAGATGAAGCAGCTTGCACAGGATAGAGTAGCATGGAGAGCTGCATCAAACCAGTCTCAGGACTGAAGACAACAACAACATCATCTGAATTGTGAGGTCGGTAAAAGGATACAGTTATTATTTGATTCCGGTTGCCAAGAATGTCCTCTGTGCATACTAATTCGCAGGAACTGTCTACTTCAATTTCGGGACAACCTGCTTTGTGGTGAGCCACACGTTTCTTCAAGTCACGAGCTACGTATCGTCCCCTCTGGACCAGACCTGGGTGTTGCTCACAGTAGCCGGCAGTCTGTTGCTTTATCGCCACCGCCTGCGGCCGAACTGGTGCTCTCTGTCTCTGCGACGTTAACTCCCTGCTCTCGGTAGGTCTTTGGAGCAGGAACTCGGGCGCAGCAAAAGACAGAGTACGTATCGCGCTGATTCTCTGCTCTGCCTGACCCTTCGTGGCTTCCAAACGCCCGGCAGCCGCTCTCTCAGCTCGGGACAGTAGCTCTACGCGTTCACTTTGGGACAGCCACGAACGTCGCCATAACCCTGTTCTCCTGTTCTTCGAGCACTCTGTTTAGCGGCAACTGCTCGCTTTCAGCTTCACAGACGCTTCTCGACGACCCTCGACGTTTTCGCTAACTCGATCGCTATTTCATCCCGTAGCATCTTCTAAAGTCATTCGCTTTACTATCCACGTTCCGTTCGAGCTTAAGATTCGCTGCTTCTAAGTCATCAAATAGCTTTTCATTCACTTTCCTCGGCTCATTAAATTTCTCTTCAGTCCCTTCGTGAGTTCACCAACCGGCACAGAGGTTGTTTGAGAATAGCGGAAAAAAAAAAATTGCATGCAGTTAATGCAATACTAAATCTAACCATAGTACATAACATCGTTAAATGAACCTGTATAATTAATCAATGGATTGTGAATTTGGCACATTAGTTCTACTCATTCCTCTCTCTGGGTACTTCGTTATCACTGTCTTTTTGTGCAGCATATAAAAATCAGGCTAATATTTCAAAGAAAGAAGCAGTTAAGAGCATCGAGTTGCAAGTCTGGCAGCTATTTGGTGCGTTCTGAAGTAGTTAGAGGACACACGATTTGAGTTTTCATGAAACACATTTATTCAAAAATAGCCACAAAGAATTATGGGTGGACATTCTGAAGATATACTTAAGTTGTGCCTGAACACGAAATAAACTAATCTGATCTGGCAAGAAGAAATTACATAGCGCAATTTAACTATGCATACGTGAGGGAAAAGAGAGGAAAGGGAACAGAAACATATGACTTCAGTTATCCAATCAAGCTTCACACGAAAACGACGAAATTCAGAGGAACATTACCTGCATTGCCTGCATGCACTAACATCAAAGGGGTTTACACCGATTGAAACATCTTGTTACAGCAAATACACCACCTGAGAATTCACGCAAGCATCATGAAAAGAAGTCACCTGAGTTGCACATCCAACTGTTTCAAACAGATGTGAGTGAAAATCGCTAAATGTATAAATCAATGAGAGTACACCACTGTAAGAACGAATAGATCATGAATCACACCGAATTCATAATAAAACCATCAAGGCGGAAGGCCCCAATGATTCGAGAAACATATGGCCCCCATTAAACAAAGGCAGCTGCTACACGTTCCCACAAAACACGGAAATGCAGTAACGCAAATATTCACCCATAACTTATCAGTTAAAATAACACGGACCAACTATTGAGATTCAGTAATAGAGCGCAACGCTCACAGAATAAAGACAACTCGAGATCACAGCAGAAAATAGAACATGCGATAAATACATAAAAAGAAATATCGCACATACACGAAAACACAAGTTCTGTCATATTCACAAAGCTTTAAAGCACATTAACTCAGGCTTACCATATCCCGTAGAGCGCATTGACACAACAATAGTAGAAAGGAACAAAGCAAACTCCGGACACTGACAAAATCATAGACTCAAGCATCCTATTAAGAGCAATATAAAGCAAGAAGTAATCGAAACACTTCATTCAGGGCAAGAGCTTTTCCGAACGGCTCCACGCATGAAGACCGCGTTTGAAGCTACGACCTATCTCATCACTGGCAGGAGAGGGCTCACTTAAGAGCACAGCTACATCCACCGAGTTCAGTACGGAACCGCGCGACTGCTACGGTTGCAGGTTCGAATCCTGCCTCGGGCATGGATGTGTGTGATGTCCTTAGGTTAGTTAGGTTTAAGTAATTCTAAGTTCTTGGGGACTGATGACCTCAGAAGTTACGTCCCATAGCGCTCAGAGCCATACATCCACCGACAGCCACCGCTCGGCTCGGAGCGCATGGAAAGCCCACACGGGAAACGGACAATACCAACTTGACAACCACGAAGCTGTCGAACAGCACCGATAGATCTCTTTGCCCACGTAAGCGGTACAAAATTGGTTATCCTGTGCTTCTAGCAGACGAAAAGCAGCTTAAGTACCAAATGCAAGACAAACCTGAAAAGACACATAAAAAGACCTGGTCACACAAGATAGGCTAATGGACGAACTTTATAAATATGGGTCTCGATTACACATGGAATATAAATGGATCACTTAAGGTACTGACATACTGATGCGCAGAACGAGTTGCTTGCACTTAACGTCAGATTATCACTGAAACTTCTCAGTCCTTCTGGGACAGTTAGTAGAACCAACTGCAGACAAACAGAATCAAACAGGGCAACAGTCTTATCAAGCGACTGTACACAGACATTTCAACATATCATAAACACACTAATTATAATCCTTCATGCAGTGATTTATGCGTTTCCTCCTGTTGAGTTACGGGGTACTTTTAATGATATGAGCGTCCACTATCTACATCTATATGTACATGGGTAGACTGCAAATCACACTTAAGTGCTTGGCAGAGGGTTTATCGAACCACCTTCACAATAATTCTCTATTATTCCAATCTCGAACAGCGTGGTGGAATAACTAACACGTATATCTGTCAGTGCGAGCTCTTATTTTCCTTATTTTACTATGATGATCTTTTCTCCCTATGTAGGTCAGCGTTAACAAAATATTTTCACGTTCGGAGAAGAAAGTTAATGACTGAAAATCCGTGAGAAGATTCCGCCGCAACGAAAAACGCCTTCGTTTTGATGACGTCCTCCCCTAACTGTGTATCATGCAGTGACACTCTCTCCCCTATTCCATATTAATACAAAACGAGCAGCGCTTCTTTGAAGTTTCTCGATGTACTCCGTTAATTCCATCTGGTATCAATTCCACACCGCGCAGCAGTACTTCGAAAGGAGACGGACAACCACAGTGTAGCTAGACTCTTCAGTAGATCTGTTACATATTTTAACTGTTCCGCCAAATAAACGCAGTCTTTGGTTTCTCTTCCCCCGCATCATTTTCTCTCTCTTCTTTCCACTTAAGTAGTTCGTAACTGTAATTCTTAGGTATTAATTTAAAATTACGGCTTTTAGATTTGATTTATCGTGTAGCCGATGTTTAACGGATTCCTAGTAGCACTCTTGCGGATAACCCCACACTTTTCATAGCTTTGCGCTAATTGCCAACTGCCAACTTTCGAACCACACAGATATCTTTACTAAATTGTTTTGCAACTGATTTCGATCTTCTGATGACTTTACTAGACATTACCTACAAACAGTGATCGTAGATGGCAGCTACTCATGATCGCAACAGAGTTTCACTGGACACGGGGAGAAGAACACTTTTCCATAACACATCCGTCAGTTGTTCTCTTTGATGAACAGGATGTGCTTCACTTCAGCAACTGCTTCATTTCTGCACTACAATAGGGTGTCTCACGGAGACCTAGGAGCTATAAAGGGCTTGGAAAATCCCTGTCGGGTACTCTCATAGTCTTTAAACCGGAGATGCTTATTTTGCTGTAATTGGTTTTGTGGAACCGAGAATTCATGCAGACTTTTCCCCATGGGAGTAATGTCTCAAACTTTCTACGCTTTGATCGATCCCTGGAAGACCAGTAGTAGGTTCCGAAGCACATCTGGAGGCAATCTGTAATCTGTGGACTTTCAGAGTATTGATAAACCACAGAAATTGCATAGGGGTTGAATACAACATGCACAATGCGGACTTTTCATCATGGGAGTAACGTCTCAAACTATCTACGCTTTGATATGTTCCAGGAAGACCAGTAGTAGTTTCCGAAGCACATCTGGAGGCATTCTGTAATCTGTGGACCTTCAGAGTGTTGATGAAACACAGAAATAGCATCGGGATTGAATATAACAGTCACCATGCGGGCTTTTCTCCATAGTAGTCATGTCTCAAACTGCCCACGCAATGATCGTTCCCTGGAAAACAAGTAGTAGTTTCCGAAGCAAATCTGGAGGCATTCCATAATCTGTGGACCTTCTGAGTGTTGGTGAAACACAGAAATTGCATCGAGATGGTATACAACATTCACTATGCGGACTTTTCTCCATGGGAGAAAAATCTCAAACTGTCTATGCTTTCATCGTTCCCTGCAAGACCAGTAGTAGTTTCCGAAGCACATCTGGACTCATTCTGTAATCTGTTGACCTTCAGTGTGTTGATGAAACACAGAAATTGGATAGGGATTGAATAAAAAAGCCTCCATACGCATGTTTCTTCATGGGAGTAATGTCTCAAACTGTCTACGCTTAGATATTTCCCTGTAGGACCAGTAGTAGTTTCCGAAGCACATCTGGAGACATTGTGTAATTTGTGGACCTTCAGAGCGTTGATGGAAGATAGAAATTTCATCGCAATTGAAAACAACAGGCACCATGCGGACTTTTCTCGATGGGAGTCATGTCTCAAATTGCCTACGCAATGATCGTTCCCTGGAAGACCAGTAGTAGTTTCGGAAAGCAAATCTGGAGGCATTCTATAATCTGTGGACCTTCAGTGTGTTGATGAAACACAGAAATTGCATCGGGATTGAATACAAAAGCCCCCATACCCACGTTTCTTCATGGGATTAATGTCTCAAACTGTCTACGCTTAGATATTTCCCTATAGGACCAGTAGTAGTTTCCAAAGCACATCTGGAGGCATTATGTAATCTGTGGACCTTCAGAGTGTTGGTGAAACATAGAAATTGCATTGTGATTAAATACAACAGGCACCATACTTACTTTTCTCCATGGGAGTAATGTCTCAAACTGTCAACGATTTGATCGTTCCGTGGAAGAACCACTAGTAGTTTCTAAAGCACATCTGGAGGCATTCAGTAGCCTTTGGACCTTCAGAGTGTTGATGAATCACTGAAATTACATCGAGATTAAATACAACAGGCACCATGCGGAATCTTCTCCATGGGAATAATGTCTCAAACTGTCTACGCTTTGATCGATTCCTGGGAGACTAGTCGTGGTTTCCGAAGCCCATCTGGAGGAATTCTGTAACCTTTCAACCTTCACAGTGTTGATGAAACACAAACATTGCATCGTGATGGAATCAACATTCACCATGCGGACTTTTCTCCCTGGGAGTAATGTCTCAAACTGTCTACGCTTTGATTGTTCCCTGGAAGACTAGTAGCAATTTCCGAAGCAGATCTGGAGGCATTCTGTAATCTGTGCACCTTCAGAGTGTTGATGGAACACAGAAATTGCATCGTAAGGGAATACAACATTCACCATGCGGACTTTTCTTCATGGGAGTAATGTCTTGAACCGTCTACGATTTCATCGATTCCTGGGAGACCAGTAGTAGTATGCGAAGCACATCTGGAGGCATGCTGTAATCTTCCGACCTTCAGAGTGTTGATGAAACACAGAAATTGCATCGAGATTGAATAAAGCAGTCACCATGCGGACTTTTCTCCATGGAAGTAATGTCTCAAACTGTCTTCGCTTTGATCGTTCCCTGGAAGACCAGTAGTAGTTTCCCAAGCAAATCTGGGGGCATTCAATTATCTGTGGACTTTCAGAGTGTTGATGAAACACAGAAATTGCATCGAGATGGAATACAACATTCACCATGCAGACTTTTCTCCATGCAGTAATACTGAAATTGTCTACTCTTTGATCGTTCCCTGGAAGTCCAGTAGTAGTTTCCAAAGCACAACTTGAGGCATTCTGTAATCAGTGGACCTTCAGAGGGTTGATAAAACACAGGAATTGCATCGGGATTGAATATAACATTCACCATGCGGACGTTTCTCCATGGGAGTAATGTCTTAAACTGTCTATGCTTTGATCGTTCCCTGGAAGACCAGTAGTAGTTTCCGAAGCACATCTGGACCCATTCTGTAATCTGTTGACCTTCAGTGTGTTGATGAAACAAAGAAATGGCATCGGGATTGAATACAAAAGTCTCCATACGCACGTTTCTTCATGGGAGTAATGTATCAAACTGTCTACGCTTAGATATTTCCCTGTAGGACCAGTAGTAGTTTCCGAAGCACATCTGGAGGCACTCTGTAATCTGTGGATCTTCAGAGTGACGATGAAACACAGAAATTGCATCGGGTTTGAATACAACAGGCACCATGCGGACATTTCTCCATGGGAGTAATGTTTTAACCTGTCTACGCTTTGATCATTTCCTGGAGGACCATTAGTAGTTTCCGAAGCACATCTGGAGGCATTATGTAATCTGTGGATCTTCAGAGTGTTGATGAAACACAGAAGTTGCATCGGGATTGAATACAACAGGCACCATGCTTAATTTTCTCCATGGGAGTAATGTCTCAAAATGTCTACGCTTTGATTGATTCCTTGGAGGCCAGTAGTAGTTTCCGAAGCACATCCGGAGGCGTGCTGTAATCTTCCGACCCTTAGAGTGATGATGAAACACAGAAATTGCATCAAGATGGAATACAACATTCACCATGCGGACTTTTCTCCATGGGAGTAATGTCCCAAACTGTCTATGTTTTGATCGTTCAATGGAAGACCAGTAGTAGTTTCCGAAGCACATCTGGACTCATTCTGTAAACTGTTGACCTTCAGTGTGTTGATGAAGCACAGAAAAAACATAGAGATTGAATAAAAAAGCCACCATACGCACGTTTCTTCATGGGAGTAATGTCTCAAACTGGATACGCTTAGATATTTCCAGTTTTGACTAGTAGTAGTTTCCGGAGCACATCTGGAGGCATTCAGTTATCTTTGGACCTTCAGAGCGTTGATGAAACACAGAAATTGCATCGAGACTGAATTCAACAGGCACCATGCGGACTTTTCTCCATGGGAGTAATGTCTCAAACTGTCTACGCTTTGATCATTCCCTGGAGGACCAGTAATAGTTTCCAAAGTACATCTGGAGGCATTATGTAATCTGTGGACTATCATAAGGTTTATGAAACAAATAAATTGCATCGGGATTGAATACAACAGGCACCATGCGGACTTTTCTCCATGGGAGTAATGTCTCAAACTGTCTACGACTTGATCGTTCCCTGGAAGACTGGTAGTAGTTTCCAAAGCACAACTGGAGGCATTCTGTACCTGGTGGACCTTCAGAGTGTTGATGAAACACAGAAGTTGCATCGGGTTAGAAAACAACAGGCACCATGCTTACTTTTCTCCATGGGAGTAATGTCTCAAACTGTCTACGCTTTGATCGTTCCCTGGAAGACTCGTAGTAGTTTCCGAAGCACATTTGGAGGCATTCAGTAATCTTTGGACATTCAGAGTGTTGAAGAAACACAGAAATTGCATCGTCATTGAATACAAGATGCACCATGCGGACTTTTGTCCATGGGAGTAATGTCTCAAACTGTCTACGCTTTGATCGTTCCCTGGAAGACCAGTAGTAGTTTCCGAAGCACATCTGGAGGCATCCTGTAATCTGTGGACCTTCAGAGTGTTGATGAGAGATAGAAATTGCATCGTGATAGAATACAACAGGCACCATTCGGACTTAACGCCAGGGGAGTAATGTCTCAAACTGTCTCCGCTTGGATCGTTCCCTGGAAAACCAGTAGTAGTTTCCGAAGCACATCTGGAGGCATTATGTAATCTGTGGACCTTCAGAGTGTTTATGAAACAAATAAATCGCATCGGGATTGAATACAACAGGCACCATGCGGACTTTTCTCCATTGGAATAATCTCTCAAATTGTCTACTCGTTGATCATTCCCTGGAGGACCAGTAGTAGATTCCGAATAACATCTGGAGGCATTATGTAATCTGTGGACCTTCAGAGTGTTGATGAAACGCAGAAATTGCATCGACCTTGAATACAACATTCACCATGCAGACTTTTCTCCATGCAGCAATACTGAAATTGTCTACTCTTTGATCGTTCCCTGGAAGTCCAGTAGCAGTTTCCAAAGCACAACTTGAGGCATTCTGTAATCAGTGGACCTTCAGAGTGTTGATAAGACACAGGAATTGCATCGGGATTGAATATAACATTTACCATGCGGACGTTTCTCCATGGGGGTATTGTCTTAAACTGTCTATGCTTTGATCGTTCCCTGGAAGACCAGTAGTAGTTTCCGAAGCACATCTGGACCCATTCTGTAATCTGTTGACCTTCAGTGTGTTGATGAAACAAAGAAATTGCATCGGGATTGAATACAAAAGTCTCCATACGCACGTTTCTTCATGGGAGTAATGTCTCAAACTGGTTACGCTTAGATATTTCCAGGTAGGACCAGTAGTAGTTTCCGAAGCACATCTGGAGGCACTCTGTAATCTGTGGATCTTCAGAGTGATGATGAAACACAGAAATTGAATCGAGATTGAATGCAACAGTCACCATGCGGACATTTCTCCATGGGAGTAATGTTTTAAACTGTCTACGCTTTGATTATTTCCTGGAGGACCATTAGTAGTTTCCAAAGCACGTCTGGAGGCATTATGTAATCTGTGGACCTTCAGAGTGTTGATGAAACAAATAAATAGCATCATGATTGAAAACAACAGGCACAATGCGAACGTTTCTACATGGGAGTAATGTCTCAAATTGTCTACGCTTTGATCGATTCCTGGGAGACCAGTAGAGGTTTCCGGAGCACATCTGGAGGCATTCAGTTATCTTTGGACCTTCAGGGCGTTGATGAAACACAGAAATTGCATCGAGATCGAATTCAACAGGCACCATGCGGACTTTTCTCCATGGGAGTAATGTCTCAAACTGTCTACGCTTTGATCATTCATTGGAAGACCAGTAGTAGTTTCCGGAGCACATCTGGAGGCATTATGTAATCTGTGGACTATCAGAAGGTTTATGAAACAAATAAATTGCATTGGGATTAAATACAACAGGCACCATGCGGACTTTTCTCCATGGGAGTAATGTCTCAAACTGTCTACGACTTGATCGTTCCCTGGAAGACTAGTAGTAGTTTCCGAACCACATCTGGAGACATTCAGTAATCTTTGGACCTTCAGAGTGTTGATGAAACGCAGAAATTGCATCGAGACTGAATACTACAGGCACCATGCGGACTTTTCTCCATGGGAGTAATGTCTCAAACTGTCTACGCTTTGATCGTTCCCTTGAAGGCTCGTAGTAGTTTCCGAAGCACATCTGGAGGCATGCTGTAATCTTCCGACCTTCAGAGTGTTGATGAAACACAGAAATTGCATCGAGATTGAATACAACAGGCACCAATGCGGACTTTTCTCCATGGGAGTAATGTCTCAAACTGTCTTCGCTTTGATCATTCCCTGGAGGACCAGTAGTAGTTTCCGAAGAACATCTGTAGGCATTATGTAATCTGTGGACCTTCAGAGTGTTGATGAAAAAAATTAATTGCTTCGGGAATGAATACAACATTCCCCATGAGGACTTTTCTCCATGGGAGTAATGTCTCAAACTGTCTCCGCTTGGATCGTTTCCTGGAAGACCAGTAGTAGTTTCCCAAGCAAATCTGGAGGCATTCTATTATCTGTGGACCTTTAGAGTGTTGATGAAACACAGAAATTGCATCAAAATGGAATACAACATTCACCATGCGGACTTTTATCCATGAGAGTAATGTCCCAAACTGTCTATGTTTTGATCGTTCCCTGGAAGACCAGTAGTAGTTTCCGAAGCACATCTGGACTCATTCTGTAAACTGTTGACCTTCGGTGTGTTGATGAAACACAGAAATTGCATAGGGATTGAATAAAAAAGCCACCATACGCACGTTTCTTCATGGGAGTAATGTCTCAAACTGGATACGCTTAGATATTCCAGTTAGGACTAGTAGTAGTTTCCGGAGCACATCTGGAGGCATTCAGTTATCTTTGGACCTTCAGAGCGTTGATGAAACACAGAAATTGCATCGAGATTGAATTCAACAGGCACCATGCGGACTTTTCTCCATGGTAGTAATGTCTCAAACTGTCTACGCTTTAATCGTTCCCTGGAAGGCCAGTGGTAGTTTCCGAAGCACATTTGGACGCATTCAGTAATCTTTGGACTTTCAGAGTGTTGATGTAACACAGAAATTGCATCGAGATGGAATACAACATTCATCATGCGGAATCTTCTCCATGGGAGTAATGTCACAAATTGTCTACGCTTTCATTGATTCCTGGGAGACCAGTAGTAGTTTACGAAGCACATCTGGACCCATTCTGTAATCTGTTGATCTTCAGTGTGTTGATGAAACAAAGAAATTGCATCGGGATTGAATACAAAAGTTTCCATACGCACGTTTCTTCATGGGAGTAATGTATCAAACTGTCTACGCTTAGATATTTCCCTGTAGGACCAGTAGTATTTTCCGAAGCACATCTGGAGGCACTCTGTAATCTGTGGATCTTCGGAGTGATGATGAAACACAGAAATTGCATCGAGATTGAATACAACATTCATTATGCGGACATTTCTCCATGGGAGTAATGTTTTAAACTGTCTACGCTTTGATAATTTCCTGGAGGACCATTAGTAGTTTCCGAAGCACATCTGGAGACATCATGTAATCTGTGGACCTTCAGAGTGTTGATGAAACAAATAAATTGCTTCATGATTGAATACAACAGGCACCATGCGAACGTTTCTGCATGGGAGTAATGTCTCAAATTGTCTACGCTTTGATCGTTCCCTGGAAAACCAATAGTAGTTTCCGAAGCACATCTGGAGGTATTCTGTAATCTGTTGACCTTCAGAGTGTTGATGAAAGATAGAAATTGAATCGGGATAGAATACAACAGGCACCATGTGGACTTTACTCCATGGGAGTAATGTCTCAAACTGTCTACGCTTTGATCGATTCCTGGAAGAACCATTAGTAGTTTTCAAAGCACAACTGGAGAAATTCAGTAATCGTTGGACCTTCAGAGTTTTGATGAAACACAGAAATTGCATCGGGATTAAATAACAAAGCCTACATACGCATGTTTCTTCATGGGAGTAATGTCTCGAACTGTCTACACTTAGATATTTCCAGGTAGGACCAGTAGTAGTTTCCGAAGCACATCTGGAGGCTTTCAGTTATCTTAGGACATTCAGAGTGTTGATGAAACACAGAAATTGCATCGGCATTGAATACAACAGGCACTATGCGGACTTTTCTCCATGGGAGTAATGTCTCAAACTGTCTACGCTTTGATCGTTCTCTGGAAGACCAGTAGTAGTTTCCAAAGCACAACTGGAGGCATTCTGTAAACGGTGGACCTTCAGAGTGTTGATGAAACACAGAAATTGAATCGGGATTTAATACATCAGGCACCATGCTGACTTTTCCCCATTGGAGTCATGTCTCAAATTGCCTACGCAATGATCGTTCCCTGGAAGACCAGTAGTAGTTTCCCAAGCAAATATGGAGGCATTCTATAATCTGTGGACCTTCAGAGTGTTGGTGAAACACAGAAATTGCATCGAATTTTAATACAACATTCACCATGCGGACTTATCTCCTAGGGAGTAATGTCTCATACTGTGTACGTTTTGATCGTTCCCTGGAAGACCAGTAGTAGTTTCCGAAGCACATCTGGACTCATTCTGTAACCTGTTGATCTTCAGTGTTCTGATGAAACACAGAAGTTGCATCGGGATTGAATACAAAAGCCTCCATACCCACGTTTCTTCATGGGAGTAATGTCTCAACTCTGTCTACGCTTAGATATTTCCCTGTAGGATCAGTAGTAGTTTCCGAAATACATCTGAAGGAATTCTATAATCTGTGGACCTTCAGAGTGTTGGTGAAACGTAGAAATTGCATTGTGATTAAATACACCAGGCACCATGCTTTTTTTTCTCCATGGGAGTAATGTCTCAAACTGTCTACGCTTTGACCGTTCCCTGGAAGACTAGTAGTAGTTACCGAAGCACATCTGGAGGCATTCAGTAATCTTTGGACCTTCAGAGTTTTGATGAAACACAGAAATTGCATCGGCATTGAATACAACAGGGCCCATGCTGACATTTCTCCATGGGAGTAATGTCTCAAACTGTCTACGCTTTGATCGTTCCCTGGAAGACCAGTAGTAGTTTCCGAAGCACATCTGGAGGCATTCAATAATCGTTGGACCTTCAGAGTTTTGATGAAACACAGAAATTGCATCGGGATTGAATACAACAGGCACCATGCAGACGTTTCTCCATGGGAGGAATGTCTAAAGCTGTCTACGATTAGATATTTCCCTGGAGGACCAGTACTAGTTTCCGAAGCACATCTGGAGGCATTATATAATCTGTGGACCTTCAGAGTGTTGGTGAAACAAAAAATTGCATCGAGTTGGAATACAACATTCACCATGCGGACTTATCTCCATGGGAGTAATGTCTCAAACTGTCTACGCTTTGATCGTTCTCTGGAAGACCAGTAGTAGTTTCCGAAGCACATCTGGACTAATTCTGTAATCTGTTGATCGTCAGTGTGTTGATGAAACACAGAAATTGCATCGGGATTGAATACAAAAGACTCCATACCCACGTTTCTTCATGGGAGTAATGTCTCAACTCTGTCTACGCTTAGATATTTCCCTGTAGGATCAGTAGTAGTTTCCGAAATACATCTGGAGGCATTCTATAATCTGTGGACCTTCAGGATGTTGGTGAAACATAGAAATTGCATTGTGATTAAATACAACAGGCACCATGCTAACTTTTCTCCATGGGAGTAATGTCTCAAACTGTCTACGCTTTGATCGTTCCCTGGAAGACTAGTAGTAGTTACCGAAGCACATCTGGAGGCATTCAGTAATCTTTGGACCTTCAGAGTGTTGATGAAACACAGAAATTGCATCGGCATTGAATACAACAGGGCCCATGCTGACATTTCTCCATGGGAGTAATGTCTCAAAATGTCTACGCTTTGATCGTTCCCTGGAGGACCAGTAGTAGTTTCCGAAGCACATCTGGAGGCATTCAGTAATCTTAGGACATTCAGAGTGTTGATGAAACACAGAAATTGCATCGGCATTGAATACAACAGGCACCATGCGGACGTTTCTCCATGGGAGGAATGTCTAAAGCTGTCTACGATTAGATATTTCCCTGGGGGACCAGTACTAGTTTCCGAAGCACATCTGGAGGCATTATATAATCTGTGGACCTTCAGAGTGTTGGTGAGACACAGAAATAGCATCGTGATGGAATACAACATTCACCATGCGGACTTTTCTCCATGGGAGTAATGTCTCAAACTGTCTATGCTTTGATCGATCCCTGGAAGACTAGTAGTAGTTTCCGAAGCACATCTATACTCATTCTGTAATCTGTGGACCTTCAGTGTGTTGATGAAACACAGAAATTGCATCGGGATTGAATACAACATTAATCATGCGGACTTTTCCCCATGGGAATAGTGTCTCAAACTGTCTCAGCTTTGATTGATTCCTGGGAGACCAGTAGTAGTTTCCGAAGCACATCTGTAGTCATTATGTAATCTGTGGAACTTCAGAGTGTTGATGAAACAAATAAATTGCTTCGGGATTGAATACAACATTCCCCATGAGGACTTTTATCATTGGGAGTAACGTCTGAAACTGTCTCCGCTTGGATCGTTCCCTGGAAGACCAGTAGTAGTTTCCCAAGCAAATCTGGATGCATTCTATTATCTGTGGACCTTCAGAGTTTGATGAAACACAGAAATTGCATCGGACTTTTCTCCATGGGAGTAATGTCTCAAACTGTCTACGCTTTGATCGTTCCCTGGAAGAACCAGTAGTAGTTTCCAAAGCACATCTGGAGGCATTCAGTAATCGTTGGACCTTCAGAGTTTTGATGAAACACATAAATTGCATCGGGATTGAATACAACAGGCACCATGCGGACGTTTCTCCATGGGAGGAATGTCTAAAGCTGTCTACGATTAGATATTTCCCTGGAGGACCAGTACTAGTTTCCGAAGCACATCTGGAGGCATTATATAATCTGTGGACCTTCAGAGTGTTGGTGAGACACAGAAATAGCATCGTGATGGAATACAACATTCACCATGCGGACTTTTCTACATGGGAGTAATTTGTCAAACTGTCTACGCTTTGATCGTTCCCTGGAAGACTAATAGTAGTTACCGAAGCACATCTGGAGGCACTCAGTATTCTTAGGACATTCAGAGTGTTGATGAAACACAGAAATTGCATCGGCATTGAATACAACAGGCACCATGCGGACTTTTCACCATGGGAGTATTGTCTCAAACTGTCTACGCTTTGATCGTTCCCTGGAAAACCAATAGTAGTTTTTTCGAAGCACATCTGGAGGTATTCTGTAATCTGTTGACCTTCAGAGTGTTGATGAAAGATAGAAATTGAATCGGGATAGAATACAACAGGCACCAAGCGGACTTTACTCCATGGGAGTAATGTCTAAAACTGTCTACGCTTTGATCGATTCCTAGGAGATCAGTCGTGGATTCCGAAACACATGTCGAGGCATTCATTAATCTGTGCCGGCCGCGGTGGTCTCGCGGTTCTAGGCGCGCAGTCCGGAACCGTGAGACAGCTACGGTCGCAGGTTCGAATCCTGCCTCGGGCATGGATGTGTGTGATGTCCTTAGGTTAGTTAGGTTTAAGTAGTTCTAAGTTCTAGGGGACTAATGACCACAGCAGTTAAGTCCCATAGTGCTCAGAGCCATTTGAACCATTAATCTGTGGGCCTTCAGAGTGTTGGTGAAACACAGAAATTGCATCGAATTTTAATACAACATTCTCCATGCGGCTTATCTCCATGGGAGTAATGTCTCAAACTGTCTACGGTTTGATCGTTCCCTGGAGGACCAGTAGTAGTTTCCGAAGCACATCTGGAGGCATTCAGTAATCTTAGGACATTCAGAGTGTTGATGAAACACAGAAATTGCATCGGCATTGAATACAACAGGCACCATGCGGACTTTTCTCCATGGGAGTATTGTCTCAAACTTTCTACGCTTTGATCGTTCCCTGGAAAACCAATAGTAGTTTCCGAAGCACATCTGGAGGTATTCTGTAATCTGTTGACCTTCAGAGTGTTGATGAAACACAGAAATTGAATCGGGATAGAATACAACAGGCACCATGTGGACTTTACTCCATGGGAGTAATGTCTCAAACTGTCTACGCTTTGATCGATTCCTGGAAGAACCAGTAGTAGTTTTCAAAACACAACTGGAGAAATTCAGTAATCGTTGGACCTTCAGAATTTTGATGAAACACAGAAATTGCATCGGGATTAAATAACAAAGCCTACATACGCATGTTTCTTCATGGGAGTAATGTCTCGAACTGTCTACACTTAGATATTTCCAGGTAGGACCAGTAGTAGTTTCCGAAGCACATCTGGAGGCTTTCAGTTATCTTAGGACATTCAGAGTGTTGATGAAACACAGAAATTGCATCGGCATTGAATACAACAGGCACTATGCGGACTTTTCTCCATGGGAGTAATGTCTCAAACTGTCTACGCTTTGATCGTTCTCTGGAAGACCAGTAGTAGTTTTCAAAGCACAACTGGAGGCATTCTGTAAACGGTGGACCTTCAGAGTGTTGATGAAACACAGAAATTGAATCGGGATTTAATACATCAGGCACCATGCTGACTTTTCCCCATTGGAGTCATGTCTCAAATTGCCTACGCAATGATCGTTCCCTGGAAGACCAGTAGTAGTTTCCCAAGCAAATATGGAGGCATTCTATAATCTGTGGACCTTCAGAGTGTTGGTGAAACACAGAAATTGCATCGAATTTTAATACAACATTCACCATGCGGACTTATCTCCTAGGGAGTAATGTCTCAAACTGTGTACGTTTTGATCGTTCCCTGGAAGACCAGTAGTAGTTTCCGAAGCACATCTGGACTCATTCTGTAACCTGTTGATCTTCAGTGTTCTGATGAAACACAGAAGTTGCATCGCGATTGAATACAAAAGACTCCATACCCACGTTTCTTCATGGGAGTAATGTCTCAACTCTGTCTACGCTTAGATATTTCCCTGTAGGATCAGTAGTAGTTTCCGAAATACATCTGAAGGCATTCTATAATCTGTGGACCTTCAGAGTGTTGGTGAAACGTAGAAATTGCATTGTGATTAAATACACCAGGCACCATGCTTTTTTTTCTCCATGGGAGTAATGTCTCAAACTGTCTACGCTTTGACCGTTCCCTGGAAGACTAGTAGTAGTTACCGAAGCACATCAGGAGGCATTCAGTAATCTTTGGACCTTCAGAGTGTTGATGAAACACAGAAATTGCATCGGCATTGAATACAACAGGGCCCATGCTGACATTTCTCCATGGCAGTAATGTCTCAAACTGTCTACGCTTTGATCGTTCCCTGGAAGACCAGTAGTAGTTTCCGAAGCACATCTGGAGGCATTCAATAATCGTTGGACCTTCAGAGTTTTGATGAAACACAGAAATTGCATCGGGATTGAATACAACAGGCACCATGCAGACGTTTCTCCATGGGAGGAATGTCTAAAGCTGTCTACGACTAGATATTTCCCTGGAGGACCAGTACTAGTTTCCGAAGCACATCTGGAGGCATTCTATAATCTGTGGACCTTCAGAGTGTTGGTGAAACAAAAAATTGCATCGAGTTGGAATACAACATTCACCATGCGGACTTATCTCCATGGGAGTAATGTCTCAAACTGTCTACGCTTTGATCGTTCTCTGGAAGACCAGTAGTAGTTTCCGAAGCACATCTGGACTCATTCTGTAATCTGTTGATCGTCAGTGTGTTGATGAAACACAGAAATTGCATCGGGATTGAATACAAAAGTCTCCATACCCACGTTTCTTCATGGGAGTAATGTCTCAACTCTGTCTACGCTTAGATATTTCCCTGTAGGATCAGTAGTAGTTTCCGAAATACATCTGGAGGCATTCTATAATCTGTGGACCTTCAGGATGTTGGTGAAACATAGAAATTGCATTGTGATTAAATACAACAGGCACCATGCTAACTTTTCTCCATGGGAGTAATGTCTCAAACTGTCTACGCTTTGATCGTTCCCTGGAAGACTAGTAGTAGTTACCGAAGCACATCTGGAGGCATTCAGTAATCTTTGGACCCTCAGAGTGTTGATGAAACACAGAAATTGCATCGGCATTGAATACAACAGGGCCCATGCTGACATTTCTCCATGGGAGTAATGTCTTAAAATGTCTACGCTTTGATCGTTCCCTGGAGGACCAGTAGTAGTTTCCGAAGCACATCTGGAGGCATTCAGTAATCTTAGGACATTCAGAGTGTTGATGAAACACAGAAATTGCATCGGCATTGAAACAACAGGCACCATGCGGACGTTTCTCCATGGGAGGAATGTCTAAAACTGTCTACGATTGGATATTTCCCTGGGGGACCAGTACTAGTTTCCGAAGCACATCTGGAGGCATTATATAATCTGTGGACCTTCAGAGTGTTGGTGAGACACAGAAATAGCATCGTGATGGAATACAACATTCACCATGCGGACTTTTCTCCATGGGAGTAATGTCTCAAACTGTCTATGCTTTGATCGATCCCTGGAAGACTAGTAGTAGTTTCCGAAGCACATCTATACTCATTCTGTAATCTGTGGACCTTCAGTGTGTTGATGAAACACAGAAATTGCATCGGGATTGAATACAACATTAATCATGCGGACTTTTCCCCATGGGAATAGTGTCTCAAACTGTCTCAGCTTTGATTGATTCCTGGGAGACCAGTAGTAGTTTCCGAAGCACATCTGTAGTCATTATGTAATCTGTGGAACTTCAGAGTGTTGATGAAACAAATAAATTGCTTCGGGATTGAATACAACATTCCCCATGAGGACTTTTATCATTGGGAGTAACGTCTGAAACTGTCTCCGCTTGGATCGTTCCCTGGAAGACCAGTAGTAGTTTCCCAAGCAAATCTGGATGCATTCTATTATCTGTGGACCTTCAGAGTTTGATGAAACACAGAAATTGCATCGGACTTTTCTCCATGGGAGTAATGTCTCAAACTGTCTACGCTTTGATCGTTCCCTGGAAGAACCAGTAGTAGTTTCCAAAGCACATCTGGAGGCATTCAGTAATCGTTGGACCTTCAGAGTTTTGATGAAACACATAAATTGCATCGGGATTGAATACAACAGGCACCATGCGGACGTTTCTCCATGGGAGGAATGTCTAAAGCTGTCTACGATTAGATATTTCCCTGGAGGACCAGTACTAGTTTCCGAAGCACATCTGGAGGCATTATATAATCTGTGGACCTTCAGAGCGTTGGTGAGACACAGAAATAGCATCGTGATGGAATACAACATTCACCATGCGGACTTTTCTACATGGGAGTAATTTGTCAAACTGTCTACGCTTTGATCGTTCCCTGGAAGACTAATAGTAGTTACCGAAGCACATCTGGAGGCATTCAGTATTCTTAGGACATTCAGAGTGTTGATGAAACACAGAAATTGCATCGGCATTGAATACAACAGGCACCATGCGGACTTTTCACCATGGGAGTATTGTCTCAAACTGTCTACGCTTTGATCGTTCCCTGGAAAACCAATAGTAGTTTCCGAAGCACATCTGGAGGTATTCTGTAATCTGTTGACCTTCAGAGTGTTGATGAAAGATAGAAATTGAATCGGGATAGAATACAACAGGCACCAAGCGGACTTTACTCCATGGGAGTAATGTCTCAAACTGTCTACGCTTTGATCGATTCCTGGGAGATCAGTCGTGGATTCCGAAACACATGTCGAGGCATTCATTAATCTGTGCCGGCCGCGGTGGTCTCGCGGTTCTAGGCGCGCAGTCCGGAACCGTGAGACAGCTACGGTCGCAGGTTCGAATCCTGCCTCGGGCATGGATGTGTGTGATGTCCTTAGGTTAGTTAGGTTTAAGTAGTTCTAAGTTCTAGGGGACTAATGACCACAGCAGTTAAGTCCCATAGTGCTCAGAGCCATTTGAACCATTAATCTGTGGGCCTTCAGAGTGTTGGTGAAACACAGAAATTGCATCGAATTTTAATACAACATTCTCCATGCGGACTTATCTCCATGGGAGTAATGTCTCAAACTGTCTACGGTTTGATCGTTCCCTGGAGGACCAGTAGTAGTTTCCGAAGCACATCTGGAGGCATTCAGTAATCTTAGGACATTCAGAGTGTTGATGAAACACAGAAATTGCATCGGCATTGAATACAACAGGCACCATGCGGACTTTTCTCCATGGGAGTATTGTCTCAAACTTTCTACGCTTTGATCGTTCCCTGGAAAACCAATAGTAGTTTCCGAAGCACATCTGGAGGTATTCTGTAATCTGTTGACCTTCAGAGTGTTGATGAAACACAGAAATTGAATCGGGATAGAATACAACAGGCACCATGTGGACTTTACTCCATGGGAGTAATGTCTCAAACTGTCTACGCTTTGATCGATTCCTGGAAGAACCAGTAGTAGTTTTCAAAGCACAACTGGAGAAATTCAGTAATCGTTGGACCTTCAGAGTTTTGATGAAACACAGAAATTGCATCGGGATTAAATAACAAAGCCTACATACGCATGTTTCTTCATGGGAGTAATGTCTCGAACTGTCTACACTTAGATATTTCCAGGTAGGACCAGTAGTAGTTTCAGAAGCACATCTGGAGGCTTTCAGTTATCTTAGGACATTCAGAGTGTTGATGAAACACAGAAATTGAATCGGGATTTAATACATCAGGCACCATGCTGACTTTTCCCCATTGGAGTCATGTCTCAAATTGCCTACGCAATGATCGTTCCCTGGAAGACCAGTAGTAGTTTCCCAAGCAAATATGGAGGCATTCTATAATCTGTGGACCTTCAGAGTGTTGGTGAAACACAGAAATTGCATCGAATTTTAATACAACATTCACCATGCGGACTTATCTCCTAGGGAGTAATGTCTCAAACTGTGTACGTTTTGATCGTTCCCTGGAAGACCAGTAGTAGTTTCCGAAGCACATCTGGACTCATTCTGTAACCTGTTGATCTTCAGTGTTCTGATGAAACACAGAAGTTGCATCGCGATTGAATACAAAAGCCTCCATACCCACGTTTCTTCATGGGAGTAATGTCTCAACTCTGTCTACGCTTAGATATTTCCCTGTAGGATCAGTAGTAGTTTCCGAAATACATCTGAAGGCATTCTATAATCTGTGGACCTTCAGAGTGTTGGTGAAACGTAGAAAGTGCATTGTGATTAAATACACCAGGCACCATGCTTTTTTTTCTCCATGGGAGTAATGTCTCAAACTGTCTACGCTTTGACCGTTCCCTGGAAGACTAGTAGTAGTTACCGAAGCACATCAGGAGGCATTCAGTAATCTTTGGACCTTCAGAGTGTTGATGAAACACAGAAATTGCATTGGCATTGAATACAACAGGGCCATGCTGACATTTCTCCATGGGAGTAATGTCTCAAACTGTCTACGCTTTGATCGTTCCCTGGAAGACCAGTAGTAGTTTCCGAAGCACATCTGGAGGCATTATATAATCTGTGGACCTTCAGAGTGTTGGTGAAACAAAAAATTGCATCGAGTTGGAATACAACATTCACCATGCGGACTTATCTCCATGGGAGTAATGTCTCAAACTGTCTACGCTTTGATCGTTCTCTGGAAGACCAGTAGTAGTTTCCGAAGCACATCTGGACTCATTCTGTAATCTGTTGATCGTCAGTGTGTTGATGAAACACAGAAATTGCATCGGGATTGAATACAAAAGACTCCATACCCACGTTTCTTCATGGGAGTAATGTCTCAACTCTGTCTACGCTTAGATATTTCCCTGTAGGATCAGTAGTAGTTTCCGAAATACATCTGGAGGCATTCTATAATCTGTGGACCTTCAGGATGTTGGTGAAACATAGAAATTGCATTGTGATTAAATACAACAGGCACCATGCTAACTTTTCTCCATGGGAGTAATGTCTCAAACTGTCTACGCTTTGATCGTTCCCTGGAAGACTAGTAGTAGTTACCGAAGCACATCTGGAGGCATTCAGTAATCTTTGGACCTTCAGAGTGTTGATGAAACACAGTAATTGCATCGGCATTGAATACAACAGGGCCCATGCTGACATTTCTCCATGGGAGTAATGTCTCAAAATGTCTACGCTTTGATCGTTCCCTGGAGGACCAGTAGTAGTTTCCGAAGCACATCTGGAGGCATTCAGTAATCTTAGGACATTCAGAGTGTTGATGAAACACAGAAATTGCATCGGCATTGAATACAACAGGCACCATGCGGACTTTTCTCCATGGGAGTATTGTCTCAAACTGTCTACGCTTTGATCGATTCCTGGAATAAACAGTAGTAGTTTCCAAAGCACATCTGAAGGCATTCAGTAATCGTTGGACCTTCAGAGTTTTGATGAAACACAGAAATTGCATCGGGATTGAATACAACATTAATCATGCGGACTTTTCCCCATGGGAATAGTGTCTCAAACTGTCTCAGCTTTGATTGATTCCTGGGAGACCAGTAGTAGTTTCCGAAGCACATCTGTAGTCATTATGTAATCTGTGGAACTTCAGAGTGTTGATGAAACAAATAAATTGCTTCGGGATTGAATACAACATTCCCCATGAGGACTTTTATCATTGGGAGTAACGTCTGAAACTGTCTCCGCTTGGATCGTTCCCTGGAAGACCAGTAGTAGTTTCCCAAGCTAATCTGGATGCATTCTATTATCTGTGGACCTTCAGAGTTTGATGAAACACAGAAATTGCATCGGACTTTTCTCCATGGGAGTAATGTCCCAAACTGTCTACGTTTTGATCGTTCCCTGGAAGACCAGTAGTAGTCTCCGAAGCACAGCTGGACTCATTCTGTAAACTGTTGACCTTCAGTGTGTTGATGAAACACAGAAATTGCTTAGGGATTAAATAACAAAGCCTACATACGCAAGTTTCTTCATGGGAGTAATGTCTCGAACTGTCTACACTTAGATATTTCCATGTAGGACCAGTAGTAGTTTCCGAAGCACATCTGGAGGCATTCAGTTATCTTTGGACCTTCAGAGTGTTGATGAAACACATAAATTGCATCGAGATTGAATTCAACAGGCACCATGCGCACTTTTATCCATGGGAGTAATGTCTGAAACTGTCTACGCTTTGATCGTTCTCTGGAAGACCAGTAGTAGTTTCCAAAGCACAACTGGAGGCATTCTGTAAACGGTGGACCTTCAGAGTGTTGATGAAACACAGAAATTGAATCGGGATTTAATACAACATTCACCATGCCGACTTTTCCCCATTGGAGTCATGTCTCAAATTGCCTACGCAATGATCGTTCCCTGGAAGACCAGTAGTAGTTTCCCAAGCAAATATGGAGGCATTCTATAATCTGTGGACCTTCAGAGTATTGGTGAAACACAGAAATTGCATCGAGATGGAATACAATATTCACCATGCGGACTTATCTCCATGGGAGTAATGTCTCAAAGTGTCTACGTTTTGATCGTTCCCTGGAAGACCAGTAGTAGTTTCCGAAGCACATCTGGACTCATTCTGTAATCTGTTGATCATCAGTGTGTTGATGAAACACAGAAATCGCATCGGGATTGAATACAAAAGCCTCCATACCCACGTTTCTTCATGGGAGTAATGTCTCAACTCTGTCTACGCTTAGATATTTCCCTGTAGGATCAGTAGTAGTTTCCGAAATACATCTGGAGGCATTCTATAATCTGTGGACCTACAGAGTGTTGGTGAAACATAGTAATTGCATTGTGATTAAATACAACAGGCACCATGGATACTTTTCTCCATGGGAGTAATGTCTGAAACTGTCTCCGCTGGGATCGTTCCCTGGAAGACCAGTAGTAGTTTCCAAAGCAAATCTGGACCCATTCTATTATCTGTGTACCTTCAGAGTTTGACGAATCACAGAAATTGCATCGGGATAGAATACAGCAAGCACCATGAGGACTTTATTCCATGGGAGTAATGTCTCAAAGTGTCTACGCTTTGATCGATTCCTGGGAGACGAGTCGTAGATTCCGAAGCACATGTCGAGGCATTCATTAATCTGTGGACCTTCAGAGTGTTGATGAAACACAGAAATTACATCGGGATTGAGTACAACAGGCGCCATGCGGACTTTTCTCCATGGGAGTAATATCTCAAACTGTCTACGTTTTGATCGTTCCCTGGAAGAACCAGTAGTAGTTTCCAAAGTACATCTGGAGGTATTCAGTAATCGTTGGACCTTCAGAGTTTTGATGAAACACAGAAATAGAATCGGGATTGAATACAACAGGCACCATGCGGACGTTTCTCCATGGGAGGAATGTCTGAAGCTGGCTACGATTAAATATTTCCCTGGAGGCCCAGTACTAGTTTCCGAAGCACATCTGGAGGCATTCTATAATCTGTGGACCTTCAAAGTGTTCGTTAGACACAGAAATAGCATCGTGATGGATTACAACATTCACCATGCGGACTTTTCTCCATGGGAGTAATTTCTCAAACTGTCTACGCTTTGATCGTTCTCTGGAGGACCAGTAGTAGTTTCCAAAGCACAACTGGACGCATTCTGTAAACAGTGGACCTTCAGAGAGTTGATGAAACACAGAAATGGAATCGGGATTTAATAAAACTGGCACCATGCCGACTTTTCTCCATTGGAGTCATGTCTCAAATTGCCTACGCAATGATCGTTCCCTGGAAGACCTGTAGTAGTTTTCCAAGCAAATCTGGAGGCATTCTATAATCTATGGACCTTCAGAGTGTTGGTGAAACAAAAAATTGCATCGAGTTGGAATACAACATTCACCATGCGGACTTATCTCCTAGGGAGTAATGTCTCAAACTGTCTACGTTTTGATCGTTCCCTGGAAGACCAGTAGTAGTTTCCGAAGCACATCTGGACTCATTCTGTAATCTGTTGATCTTCAGTGTTCTGATGAAACACAGAAATTGCATCGGGATTGAATACAAAAGCCTCCATACCCACGATTCTTCATGGGAGTAATGTCTCAACTCTGTCTACGCTTAGATATTTCCCTGTAGGATCAGTAGTAGTTTCCGATATACATCTGGAGGCATTCTATAATCTGTGGACCTTCAGGATGTTGGTGAAACATAGAAATTGCATTGCGAGTAAATACAACAGGCACCATGCGTACTTTTCTCCATGGGAGTAATGTCTCAAACTGTCTACGCTTAGATCGTTCCCTGGAGGACCAGTAATAGTTTCCGAACCACATCTGGAGGCATTCAGTAATCTTAGGACATTCAGAGTGTTGATGAAACACAGAAATTGCATCGGCATTGAATACAACAGGCACCATGCGGACTTTTCTCCATGGGAGTATTGTCTCAAACTGTCTACGCTTTGATCGTTCCCTTTAAAACCAATAGTAGTTTCCGAAGCACATCTGGATTTATTCTGTAATCTGTTGACCTTCAGAGTGTCGATGAAAGATAGAAATTGAATCGGGATAGAATACAACAGGAACCATGCGGACTTTACTCCATGGGAGTAATGTCTCAAACTGTCTACGCTTTGATCGATTCCTGGAAGAACCAGTAGCAGTTTCCAAAGCACATCTGAAGGCATTCAGTAATCGTTGGACCTTCAGAGTTTTGATGAAACACAGAAATTGCATCGGTATTGAATACAACAGGCACCATGCGGACGTTTCTCCATGGGAGTGGTGTCTCAAACTGTCTACGCTTTGATCGTTCCCTGGAAGAACCAGTAGTAGTTTCCAAAGCACATCTGAAGGCATTCAGTAATCGTTGGACCTTCAGAGTTTTGATGAAACACAGAAATTGCATCGGCATTGAATACAACAGGCACCATGCGGACTTTTCTCCATGGGAGTATTGTCTCAAACTGTCTACGCTTTGATCGTTCCCTTTAAAACCAATAGTAGTGTCCGAAGCACATCTGGATTTATTCTGTAATCTGTTGACCTTCAGAGTGTCGATGAAACACAGAAATTGCATCGGGATTGAATATAACAGGCACCATGCGGACTTATCTCCATGGGAATAATGTCTCAAACTGTCTACGTTTTGATCGTTCCCTGGAAGACCAGTAGTAGTTTCCGAAGCACATCTGGACTCATTCTGTAATCTGTTGATCATCAGTGTGTTGATGAAACACAGAAATTGCATCGGGATTGAATACAACATTAATCATGCGGACTTTTCCCCATGGGAGTAGTGTCTCAAACTGTCTACGCTTTGATTGATTCCTGGGAAACCAGTAGTAGTTTCCGAAGCACATCTGTAGTCATTATGTAATCTGTGGAACTTCAGAGTGTTGATGAAACAAATAAATTGCTTCGGGATTGAATACAACATTCCCCATGAGGACTTTTATCATTGGGAGTAACGTCTGAAACTGTCTCCGCTTGGATCGTTCCCTGGAAGACCAGTAGTAGTTCCCCAAGCAAATCTGGATGCATTCTATTATCTGTGGACCTTCAGAGTTTGATGAAACACAGAAATTGCATCGGACTTTTCTCCATGGGAGTAATGTCCCAAACTGTCTACGTTTTGATCGTTCCCTGGAAGACCAGTACTAGTATCCGAAGCACATCTGGACTCATTCTGTAACCTGTTGACCTTCAGAGTTTTGATGAAACACAGAAATTGCATCGGGATTGAATATAACAGGCACCATGCGGACTTATCTCCATGGGAATAATGTCTCAAACTGTCTACGTTTTGATCGTTCCCTGGAAGACCAGTAGTAGTTTCCGAAGCACATCTGGACTCATTCTGTAATCTGTTGATCATCAGTGTGTTGATGAAACATAGAAATTGCATCGGGATTGAATACAAAAGCCTCCATACCCACGTTTCTTCATGGGAGTAATGTCTCAACTCTGTCTACGTTTAGATATTTCCCTGTAGGATCAGTAGTAGTTTCCGAAATACATCTGGAGGCATTCTATAATCTGTGGACCTTCAGAATGTTGGTGAAACATAGAAATTGCATTGCGATTAAATACAACAGGCACCATGCTTACTTTTCTCCATGGGAGTAATGTCTCAAACTGTCTACGCTTTGATCGTTCCCTGGAAGACTGGTAGTAGTTACCGAAGCACATCTGGAGGCATTCAGTAAACTTTGGACCTTCAGAGTTTTGATGAAACACAGAAATTGCATCGGCATTGAATACAACAGGGCCCATGCTAACATTTCTCCATGGGAGTAATGTCTCAAACTGTCTACGCTTTGATCGTTCCGTGGAGGACCAGTAGTAGTTTCCGAAGCACATCTGGAGGCATTCAGTAATCTTAGGACATTCAGAGTGTTGATGAAACACAGAAATTGCATCGGCATTGAATACAACAGGCATCATGCGGACTTTTCTCCATGGGAGTATTGTCTCAAACTGTCTACGCTTTGATCGTTCCCTGGAAAACCAATAGTAGTTTCCGAAGCACATCTGGAGGCATTCTGTAATCTGTGGACCTTCAGAGTGTTGATGAAAGATAGAAATTGCATCCTGATAGAATACAACAGGCACCATGCGGACTTTACTCCATGGGAGTAATGTTTCAAACTGTCTACGCTTTGATCGATTCCTGGGGGACCAGTCGTAGATTCCGAAACACATGTCGAGGCATTCATTAATCTGTGGACCTTCAGAGTGTTGATGAAACACAGAAATTGCATCGGGATTGAATACAACAGGCGCCATGCGGACTTTTCTTGTCTCAAACTGTCTACGCTTTGATCGTTCCCTGGAAAACCAATAGTAGTTTCCGAAGCACATCTGGAGGTATTCTGTAATCTGTTGACCTTCAGAGTGTCGATGAAAGATAGACATTGAATCGGGATAGAATACAACAGGCACCATGCGGACTTATCTCCATGGGAGTAATGTCTCAAACTGTCTACGTTTTGATCGTTCCCTGGAAGACCAGTAGTAGTTTCCGAAGCACATCTGGACTCATTCTGTAATCTGTTGATCTTCAGTGTTCTGATGAAACACAGAAATTGCATCGGGATTGAATACAAAAGCCTCCATACCCACGTTTCTTCTTGGGAGTAATGTCTCAACTCTGTCTACGCTTAGATATTTCCCTGTAGGATCAGTAGTAGTTTCCGAAATACATATGGAGGCATTCTATAATCTGTGGACCTTCAGGATGTTGGTGAAACGTAGAAATTGCATTGTGATTAAATACAACAGGCACCATGCGTACTTTTCTCCATGGGAGTAATGTCTCAAACTGTCTACGCTTTGATCGTTCCCTGGAAGACTAGTAGTAGTTACCGAAGCACATCTGGAGGCATTCAGTAATCGTTGGACCTTCAGAGTGTTGATGAAACACAGAAATTGCATCGGCATTGAATACAACAGGCACCATGCGGACTTTTCTTGTCTCAAACTGTCTACGCTTTGATCGTTCCCTGGAAAACCAATAGTAGTTTCCGAAGCACATCTGGAGGTATTCTGTAATCTGTTGACCTTCAGAGTGTCGATGAAAGATAGACATTGAATCGGGATAGAATACAACAGGCACCATGCGGACTTTACTCCATGGGAGTAATGTCTCAAACTGTCTACGCTTTGATCGATTCCTGGAAGAACCAGTAGTAGTTTCCAAAGCACATCTGAAGGAATTCAGTAATCGTTGGACCTTCAGAGTTTTGATGAAACACAGAAACTGCATCGGGATTGAATACAACAGGCACCATGCGGACGTTTCTCCATGGGAGTGATGTCTCAAACTGTATACGCTTTGATCGTTCCCTGGAAGAACCAGTAGTAGTTTCCAATGCACATCTAGAGGCATTCGGTAATCGTTGGACCTTCAGAGTTTTGATGAAACACAGAAATTGCATCGGGATTGAATACAACAGGCACCATGCGGACGTTTCTCCATGGGAGGAATGTCTAAAGCTGTCTACGATTAGATATTTCCCTGGAGGACCAGTACTAGTTTCCGAAGCACATCTGGAGGCATTATATAATCTGTGGACCTTCAGAGTGTTGGAGAGACACAGAAATAGCATCGTGATGGAATACAACATTCACCATGCGGACTTTTCTCCATGGGAGTAATGTCTCAAACTGTCTATGCTTTGATCGATCCCAGGAAGACTAGTAGTAGTTTCCGAAGCACATCTATACTTATTCTGTAGTCTGTAGACCTTCAGTGTGTTGATGAAACACAGAAATTGCATCGGGATTGAATACAATATTAATCATGCGGCCTTTTCCCCATGGGAGTAGTGTCTCAAACTGTCTACGCTTTGATTGATTCCTGGGAGACCAGTAGTAGTTTCCGAAGCACATCTGTAGTCATTATGTAATCTGTGGAACTTCAGAGTGTTGATGAAACAAATAAATTGCATCGGGATTGAATACATCATTCCCCTGAGGACTTTTATCATTGGGAGTAACGTCTGAAACTGTCTCCGCTTGGATCGTTCCCTGGAAGACCAGTAGTAGTTCCCCAAGCAAATCTGGATGCATTCTATTTTCTGTGGACCTTCAGAGTTTGATGAAACACAGAAATTGCATCGGACTTTTCTCCATGGGAGTAATGTCCCAAACTGTCTACGTTTTGATCGTTCCCTGGAAGACCAGTAGTAGTATCCGAAGCACATCTGGACTCTTTCTGTAACCTGTTGACCTTCAGTGTGTTGATGAAACACAGAAATTGCATAGGGATTAAATAACAAAGCCTACATACGCAAGTTTCTTCATGGGAGTAATGTCTCGAACTGTCTACACTAAGATATTTCCATGTAGGACCAGTAGTAGTTTCCGAAGCACATCTGGAGGCATTCAGTTATCTTTGGACCTTCAGAGTGTTGATGAAACACAGAAATTGCATCGAGATGGAATACAACATTCACCATGCGGACTTATCTCCATGGGAGTAATGTCTCAAACTGTCAACGTTTTGATCGTTCCCTGGAAGACCAGTAGTAGTTTCCGAAGCACATCTGGACTCATTCTGTAATCTGTTGATCATCAGTGTGTTGATGAAACACAGAAATTGCATCGGGATTGAATACAACATTCACCATGCGGACTTATCTCCATGGGAGTAATGTCTCAAACTGTCTACGTTTTGATCGTTCCCTGGAAGACCAGTAGTAGTTTCCAAAGCACAACTGGAGGCATTCTGTAAACGGTGGACCTTCAGAGTGTTGATGAAACACAGAAATTGAATCGGGATTTAATACAACATTCACCATGCCGACTTTTCCCCATTGGAGTCATGTCTCAAATTGCCTACGCAATGATCGTTCCCTGGAAGACCAGTAGTAGTTTCCCAAGCAAATATGGAGGCATTCTATAATCTGTGGACCTTCAGAGTGTTGGTGAAACACAGAAATTGCATCGAGCTGGAATACAACATTCACCATGCGGACTTATCTCAATGGGAGTAATGTCTCAAACTGTCTACGTTTTGATCGTTCCCTGGAAGACCAGTAGTAGTTTCCGAAGCACATCTGGACTCATTCTGTAATCTGTTGATCATCAGTGTGTTGATGAAACACAGAAATTGCATCGGGATTGAATACAAAAGCCTCCATACCCACGTTTCTTCATGGGAGTAATGTCTCAACTCTGTCTACGCTTAGATATTTCCCTGTAGGATCAGTAGTAATTTCCGAAATACATCTGGAGGCATTCTATAATCTGTGGACCTTCAGAATGTTGCTGAAACATAGAAATTGCATTGCGATTAAATACAACAGGCACCATGCTTACTTTTCTCCATGGGAGTATTGTCTCAAACTGTCTACGCTTTGATCGTTCCCTGGAAAACCAATAGTAGTTTCCGAAGCACATCTGGAGGCATTCTGTAAACGGTGGACCTTCAGAGTGTTGATGAAACACAGAAATTGAATCGGGATTTAATACAACATTCACCATGCCGACTTTTCCCCATTGGAGTCATGTCTCAAACTGCCTACGCAATGATCGTTCCCTGGAAGACCAGTAGTAGTTTCCCAAGCAAATATGGAGGCATTCTATAATCTGTGCACCTTCAGAGTGTTGGTGAAACACAGAAATTGCATCGAGATGGAATACAACATTCACCATGCGGACTTATCTCCATGGGAGTAATGTCTCAAACTGTCTACGCTTTGATCGTTCCCTGGAAGACTGGTAGTAATTACCGAAGCACATCTGGAGGCATTCAGTAATCTTTGGACCTTCAGAGTTTTGATGAAACACAGAAATTGCATCGGCATTGAATACAACAGGGCCCATGCTAACATTTCTCCATGGGAGTAATGTCTCAAACTGTCTACGCTTTGATCGTTCCCTGGAGGACCAGTAGTAGTTTCCAAAGCACATCTGGAGGCATTCAGTAATCTTAGGACATTCAGAGTGTTGATGAAACACAGAAATTGCATCGGCATTGAATACAACAGGCACCATGCGGACTTTTCTCCATGGGAGTATTGTCTCAAACTGTCTACGCTTTGACCGTTCCCTGGAAAACCAATAGTAGTTTCCGAAGCACATCTGGAGGCATTCTGTAATCTGTGGACCTTCAGAGTGTTGATGAAAGATAGAAATTGCATCGGGATAGAATACAACAGGCACCATGCGGACTTTACTCCATGGGAGTAATGTTTCAAACTGTCTACGCTTTGATCGATTCCTGGGAGACCAGTCGTAGATTCCGAAACACATGTCGAGGCATTCATTAATCTGTGGACCTTCAGAGTGTTGATGAAACACAGAAATTGCATCGGGATTGAATACAACACGCGCCCTGCGGACTTTTCTCCATGGGAGTAATGTCTCAAACTGTCTACGCTTTGATCGTTCCCTGGAAGAACCAGTAGTAGTTTCCAAAGCACATCTGGAGGCATTCAGTAATCGTTGGACCTTCAGAGTTTTGATGAAACACAGAAATTGCATCTGGATTGAATACAACAGGCACCATGCGGACGTTTCTCTATGGGAGGAATGTCTGAAGCTGTCTACGATTAGATATTTCCCTGGAGGACCAGTAGTAGTTACCGAAGCACGTCTGTAGCCATTATGTAATCTGTGGACCTTCAGAGTGTTGATGAAACAATTAAATTGCTTCGGGATTGTATACAACACTCCCCATGAGGACTTTTCTCCATGGGAGTAATGTCTGAAACTGTCTCCGCTTGGATCGTTCCCTGGAAGACCAGTAGTAGTTTCCAAAGCAAATCTGGACCCATTCTATTATCTGTGGACCTTCAGAGTTTGACGAAACACAGAAATTGCATCGCGATAGAATACAACAGGCACCATGCGGACTTTACTCCATGGGAGTAATGTCTCAAAGTGTCTACGCTTTGATCGATTCCTGGGAGACGAGTAGTAGATTCCGAAGCACATGTCGAGGCATTCATTAATCTGTGGACCTTCAGAGTGTTGATGAAACACAGAAATTACATCGGGATTGAGTACAACAGGCGCCATGCGGACTTTTCTCCATGGGAGTAATATCTCAAACTGTCTACGTTTTGATCGTTCCCTGGAAGAACCAGTAGTAGTTTCCAAAGCACATCTGGAGGCATTCAGTAATCGTTGGACCTTCAGAGTTTTGATGAAACACATAAATTGCATCGGGATTGAATACAACAGGCACCATGCGGACGTTTCTCCATGGGAGGAATGTCTAAAGTTGTCTACGATTAGATATTTCCCTGGAGGACCAGTACTAGTTTCCGAAGCACATCTGGAGGCATTATATAATCTGTGGACCTTCAGAGCGTTGGTGAGACACAGAAATAGCATCGTGATGGAATACAACATTCACCATGCGGACTTTTCTACATGGGAGTAATTTGTCAAACTGTCTACGCTTTGATCGTTCCCTGGAAGACTAATAGTAGTTACCGAAGCACATCTGGAGGCATTCAGTATTCTTAGGACATTCAGAGTGTTGATGAAACACAGAAATTGCATCGGCATTGAATACAACAGGCACCATGCGGACTTTTCACCATGGGAGTATTGTCTCAAACTGTCTACGCTTTGATCGTTCCCTGGAAAACCAATAGTAGTTTCCGAAGCACATCTGGAGGTATTCTGTAATCTGTTGACCTTCAGAGTGTTGATGAAAGATAGAAATTGAATCGGGATAGAATACAACAGGCACCAAGCGGACTTTACTCCATGGGAGTAATGTCTCAAACTGTCTACGCTTTGATCGATTCCTGGGAGATCAGTCGTGGATTCCGAAACACATGTCGAGGCATTCATTAATCTGTGCCGGCCGCAGTGGTCTCGCGGTTCTAGGCGCGCAGTCCGGAACCGTGAGACAGCTACGGTCGCAGGTTCGAATCCTGCCTCGGGCATGGATGTGTGTGATGTCCTTAGGTTAGTTAGGTTTAAGTAGTTCTAAGTTCTAGGGGACTAATGACCACAGCAGTTAAGTCCCATAGTGCTCAGAGCCATTTGAACCATTAATCTGTGGGCCTTCAGAGTGTTGGTGAAACACAGAAATTGCATCGAATTTTAATACAACATTCTCCATGCGGACTTATCTCCATGGGAGTAATGTCTCAAACTGTCTACGGTTTGATCGTTCCCTGGAGGACCAGTAGTAGTTTCCGAAGCACATCTGGAGGCATTCAGTAATCTTAGGACATTCAGAGTGTTGATGAAACACAGAAATTGCATCGGCATTGAATACAACAGGCACCATGCGGACTTTTCTCCATGGGAGTATTGTCTCAAACTTTCTACGCTTTGATCGTTCCCTGGAAAACCAATAGTAGTTTCCGAAGCACATCTGGAGGTATTCTGTAATCTGTTGACCTTCAGAGTGTTGATGAAACACAGAAATTGAATCGGGATAGAATACAACAGGCACCATGTGGACTTTACTCCATGGGAGTAATGTCTCAAACTGTCTACGCTTTGATCGATTCCTGGAAGAACCAGTAGTAGTTTTCAAAGCACAACTGGAGAAATTCAGTAATCGTTGGACCTTCAGAGTTTTGATGAAACACAGAAATTGCATCGGGATTAAATAACAAAGCCTACATACGCATGTTTCTTCATGGGAGTAATGTCTCGAACTGTCTACACTTAGATATTTCCAGGTAGGACCAGTAGTAGTTTCAGAAGCACATCTGGAGGCTTTCAGTTATCTTAGGACATTCAGAGTGTTGATGAAACACAGAAATTGAATCGGGATTTAATACATCAGGCACCATGCTGACTTTTCCCCATTGGAGTCATGTCTCAAATTGCCTACGCAATGATCGTTCCCTGGAAGACCAGTAGTAGTTTCCCAAGCAAATATGGAGGCATTCTATAATCTGTGGACCTTCAGAGTGTTGGTGAAACACAGAAATTGCATCGAATTTTAATACAACATTCACCATGCGGACTTATCTCCTAGGGAGTAATGTCTCAAACTGTGTACGTTTTGATCGTTCCCTGGAAGACCAGTAGTAGTTTCCGAAGCACATCTGGACTCATTCTGTAACCTGTTGATCTTCAGTGTTCTGATGAAACACAGAAGTTGCATCGCGATTGAATACAAAAGCCTCCATACCCACGTTTCTTCATGGGAGTAATGTCTCAACTCTGTCTACGCTTAGATATTTCCCTGTAGGATCAGTAGTAGTTTCCGAAATACATCTGAAGGCATTCTATAATCTGTGGACCTTCAGAGTGTTGGTGAAACGTAGAAAGTGCATTGTGATTAAATACACCAGGCACCATGCTTTTTTTTCTCCATGGGAGTAATGTCTCAAACTGTCTACGCTTTGACCGTTCCCTGGAAGACTAGTAGTAGTTACCGAAGCACATCAGGAGGCATTCAGTAATGTTTGGACCTTCAGAGTGTTGATGAAACACAGAAATTGCATTGGCATTGAATACAACAGGGCCATGCTGACATTTCTCCATGGGAGTAATGTCTCAAACTGTCTACGCTTTGATCGTTCCCTGGAAGACCAGTAGTAGTTTCCGAAGCACATCTGGAGGCATTCAATAATCGTTGGACCTTCAGAGTTTTGATGAAACACAGAAATTGCATCGGGATTGAATACAACAGGCACCATGCAGACGTTTCTCCATGGGAGGAATGTCTAAAGCTGTCTACGATTAGATATTTCCCTGGAGGACCAGTACTAGTTTCCGAAGCACATCTGGAGGCATTATATAATCTGTGGACCTTCAGAGTGTTGGTGAAACAAAAAATTGCATCGAGTTGGAATACAACATTCGCCATGCGGACTTATCTCCATGGGAGTAATGTCTCAAACTGTCTACGCTTTGATCGTTCTCTGGAAGACCAGTAGTAGTTTCCGAAGCACATCTGGACTCATTCTGTAATCTGTTGATCGTCAGTGTGTTGATGAAACACAGAAATTGCATCGGGATTGAATACAAAAGACTCCATACCCACGTTTCTTCATGGGAGTAATGTCTCAACTCTGTCTACGCTTAGATATTTCCCTGTAGGATCAGTAGTAGTTTCCGAAATACATCTGGAGGCATTCTATAATCTGTGGACCTTCAGGATGTTGGTGAAACATAGAAATTGCATTGTGATTAAATACAACAGGCACCATGCTAACTTTTCTCCATGGGAGTAATGTCTCAAACTGTCTACGCTTTGATCGTTCCCTGGAAGACTAGTAGTAGTTACCGAAGCACATCTGGAGGCATTCAGTAATCTTTGGACCTTCAGAGTGTTGATGAAACACAGTAATTGCATCGGCATTGAATACAACAGGGCCCATGCTGACATTTCTCCATGGGAGTAATGTCTCAAAATGTCTACGCTTTGATCGTTCCCTGGAGGACCAGTAGTAGTTTCCGAAGCACATCTGGAGGCATTCAGTAATCTTAGGACATTCAGAGTGTTGATGAAACACAGAAATTGCATCGGCATTGAATACAACAGGCACCATGCGGACTTTTCTCCATGGGAGTATTGTCTCAAACTGTCTACGCTTTGATCGATTCCTGGAATAAACAGTAGTAGTTTCCAAAGCACATCTGAAGGCATTCAGTAATCGTTGGACCTTCAGAGTTTTGATGAAACACAGAAATTGCATCGGGATTGAATACAACATTAATCATGCGGACTTTTCCCCATGGGAATAGTGTCTCAAACTGTCTCAGCTTTGATTGATTCCTGGGAGACCAGTAGTAGTTTCCGAAGCACATCTGTAGTCATTATGTAATCTGTGGAACTTCAGAGTGTTGATGAAACAAATAAATTGCTTCGGGATTGAATACAACATTCCCCATGAGGACTTTTATCATTGGGAGTAACGTCTGAAACTGTCTCCGCTTGGATCGTTCCCTGGAAGACCAGTAGTAGTTTCCCAAGCTAATCTGGATGCATTCTATTATCTGTGGACCTTCAGAGTTTGATGAAACACAGAAATTGCATCGGACTTTTCTCCATGGGAGTAATGTCCCAAACTGTCTACGTTTTGATCGTTCCCTGGAAGACCAGTAGTAGTCTCCGAAGCACAGCTGGACTCATTCTGTAAACTGTTGACCTTCAGTGTGTTGATGAAACACAGAAATTGCTTAGGGATTAAATAACAAAGCCTACATACGCAAGTTTCTTCATGGGAGTAATGTCTCGAACTGTCTACACTTAGATATTTCCATGTAGGACCAGTAGTAGTTTCCGAAGCACATCTGGAGGCATTCAGTTATCTTTGGACCTTCAGAGTGTTGATGAAACACATAAATTGCATCGAGATTGAATTCAACAGGCACCATGCGCACTTTTATCCATGGGAGTAATGTCTGAAACTGTCTACGCTTTGATCGTTCTCTGGAAGACCAGTAGTAGTTTCCAAAGCACAACTGGAGGCATTCTGTAAACGGTGGACCTTCAGAGTGTTGATGTAACACAGAAATTGAATCGGGATTTAATACAACATTCACCATGCCGACTTTTCCCCATTGGAGTCATGTCTCAAATTGCCTACGCAATGATCGTTCCCTGGAAGACCAGTAGTAGTTTCCCAAGCAAATATGGAGGCATTCTATAATCTGTGGACCTTCAGAGTATTGGTGAAACACAGAAATTGCATCGAGATGGAATACAATATTCACCATGCGGACTTATCTCCATGGGAGTAATGTCTCAAAGTGTCTACGTTTTGATCGTTCCCTGGAAGACCAGTAGTAGTTTCCGAAGCACATCTGGACTCATTCTGTAATCTGTTGATCATCAGTGTGTTGATGAAACACAGAAATCGCATCGGGATTGAATACAAAAGCCTCCATACCCACGTTTCTTCATGGGAGTAATGTCTCAACTCTGTCTACGCTTAGATATTTCCCTGTAGGATCAGTAGTAGTTTCCGAAATACATCTGGAGGCATTCTATAATCTGTGGACCTACAGAGTGTTGGTGAAACATAGTAATTGCATTGTGATTAAATACAACAGGCACCATGGATACTTTTCTCCATGGGAGTAATGTCTGAAACTGTCTCCGCTGGGATCGTTCCCTGGAAGACCAGTAGTAGTTTCCAAAGCAAATCTGGACCCATTCTATTATCTGTGTACCTTCAGAGTTTGACGAATCACAGAAATTGCATCGGGATAGAATACAGCAAGCACCATGAGGACTTTATTCCATGGGAGTAATGTCTCAAAGTGTCTACGCTTTGATCGATTCCTGGGAGACGAGTCGTAGATTCCGAAGCACATGTCGAGGCATTCATTAATCTGTGGACCTTCAGAGTGTTGATGAAACACAGAAATTACATCGGGATTGAGTACAACAGGCGCCATGCGGACTTTTCTCCATGGGAGTAATATCTCAAACTGTCTACGTTTTGATCGATCCCTGGAAGAACCAGTAGTAGTTTCCAAAGTACATCTGGAGGTATTCAGTAATCGTTGGACCTTCAGAGTTTTGATGAAACACAGAAATAGAATCGGGATTGAATACAACAGGCACCATGCGGACGTTTCTCCATGGGAGGAATGTCTGAAGCTGGCTACGATTAAATATTTCCCTGGAGGCCCAGTACTAGTTTCCGAAGCACATCTGGAGGCATTCTATAATCTGTGGACCTTCAAAGTGTTCGTTAGACACAGAAATAGCATCGTGATGGAATACAACATTCACCATGCGGACTTTTCTCCATGGGAGTAATTTCTCAAACTGTCTACGCTTTGATCGTTCTCTGGAGGACCAGTAGTAGTTTCCAAAGCACAACTGGAGGCATTCTGTAAACAGTGGACCTTCAGAGAGTTGATGAAACACAGAAATGGAATCGGGATTTAATAAAACTGGCACCATGCCGACTTTTCTCCATTGGAGTCATGTCTCAAATTGCCTACGCAATGATCGTTCCCTGGAAGACCTGTAGTAGTTTTCCAAGCAAATCTGGAGGCATTCTATAATCTATGGACCTTCAGAGTGTTGGTGAAACAAAAAATTGCATCGAGTTGGAATACAACATTCACCATGCGGACTTATCTCCTAGGGAGTAATGTCTCAAACTGTCTACGTTTTGATCGTTCCCTGGAAGACCAGTAGTAGTTTCCGAAGCACATCTGGACTCATTCTGTAATCTGTTGATCTTCAGTGTTCTGATGAAACACAGAAATTGCATCGGGATTGAATACAAAAGCCTCCATACCCACGATTCTTCATGGGAGTAATGTCTCAACTCTGTCTTCGCTTAGATATTTCCCTGTAGGATCAGTAGTAGTTTCCGATATACATCTGGAGGCATTCTATAATCTGTGGACCTTCAGGATGTTGGTGAAACATAGAAATTGCATTGCGAGTAAATACAACAGGCACCATGCGTACTTTTCTCCATGGGAGTAATGTCTCAAACTGTCTACGCTTAGATCGTTCCCTGGAGGACCAGTAATAGTTTCCGAACCACATCTGGAGGCATTCAGTAATCTTAGGACATTCAGAGTGTTGATGAAACACAGAAATTGCATCGGCATTGAATACAACAGGCACCATGCGGACTTTTCTCCATGGGAGTATTGTCTCAAACTGTCTACGCTTTGATCGTTCCCTTTAAAACCAATAGTAGTTTCCGAAGCACATCTGGATTTATTCTGTAATCTGTTGACCTTCAGAGTGTCGATGAAAGATAGAAATTGAATCGGGATAGAATACAACAGGAACCATGCGGACTTTACTCCATGGGAGTAATGTCTCAAACTGTCTACGCTTTGATCGATTCCTGGAAGAACCAGTAGTAGTTTCCAAAGCACATCTGAAGGCATTCAGTAATCGTTGGACCTTCAGAGTTTTGATGAAACACAGAAATTGCATCGGTATTGAATACAACAGGCACCATGCGGACGTTTCTCCATGGGAGTGGTGTCTCAAACTGTCTACGCTTTGATCGTTCCCTGGAAGAACCAGTAGTAGTTTTCAAAGCACATCTGGAGGCAATCAGTAATCGTTGGACCTTCAGAGTTTTGATGAAACACAGAAATTGCATCGGGATTGAATATAACAGGCACCATGCGGACTTATCTCCATGGGAATAATGTCTCAAACTGTCTACGTTTTGATCGTTCCCTGGAAGACCAGTAGTAGTTTCCGAAGCACATCTGGACTCATTCTGTAATCTGTTGATCATCAGTGTGTTGATGAAACACAGAAATTGCATCGGGATTGAATACAACATTAATCATGCGGACTTTTCCCCATGGGAGTAGTGTCTCAAACTGTCTACGCTTTGATTGATTCCTGGGAAACCAGTAGTAGTTTCCGAAGCACATCTGTAGTCATTATGTAATCTGTGGAACTTCAGAGTGTTGATGAAACAAATAAATTGCTTCGGGATTGAATACAACATTCCCCATGAGGACTTTTATCATTGGGAGTAACGTCTGAAACTGTCTCCGCTTGGATCGTTCCCTGGAAGACCAGTAGTAGTTCCCCAAGCAAATCTGGATGCATTCTATTATCTGTGGACCTTCAGAGTTTGATGAAACACAGAAATTGCATCGGACTTTTCTCCATGGGAGTAATGTCCCAAACTGTCTACGTTTTGATCGTTCCCTGGAAGACCAGTACTAGTATCCGAAGCACATCTGGACTCATTCTGTAACCTGTTGACCTTCAGAGTTTTGATGAAACACAGAAATTGCATCGGGATTGAATATAACAGGCACCATGCGGACTTATCTCCATGGGAATAATGTCTCAAACTGTCTACGTTTTGATCGTTCCCTGGAAGACCAGTAGTAGTTTCCGAAGCACATCTGGACTCATTCTGTAATCTGTTGATCATCAGTGTGTTGATGAAACATAGAAATTGCATCGGGATTGAATACAAAAGCCTCCATACCCACGTTTCTTCATGGGAGTAATGTCTCAACTCTGTCTACGTTTAGATATTTCCCTGTAGGATCAGTAGTAGTTTCCGAAATACATCTGGAGGCATTCTATAATCTGTGGACCTTCAGAATGTTGGTGAAACATAGAAATTGCATTGCGATTAAATACAACAGGCACCATGCTTACTTTTCTCCATGGGAGTAATGTCTCAAACTGTCTACGCTTTGATCGTTCCCTGGAAGACTGGTAGTAGTTACCGAAGCACATCTGGAGGCATTCAGTAAACTTTGGACCTTCAGAGTTTTGATGAAACACAGAAATTGCATCGGCATTGAATAAAACAGGGCCCATGCTAACATTTCTCCATGGGAGTAATGTCTCAAACTGTCTACGCTTTGATCGTTCCGTGGAGGACCAGTAGTAGTTTCCGAAGCACATCTGGAGGCATTCAGTAATCTTAGGACATTCAGAGTGTTGATGAAACACAGAAATTGCATCGGCATTGAATACAACAGGCATCATGCGGACTTTTCTCCATGGGAGTATTGTCTCAAACTGTCTACGCTTTGATCGTTCCCTGGAAAACCAATAGTAGTTTCCGAAGCACATCTGGAGGCATTCTGTAATCTGTGGACCTTCAGAGTGTTGATGAAAGATAGAAATTGCATCCTGATAGAATACAACAGGCACCATGCGGACTTTACTCCATCGGAGTAATGTTTCAAACTGTCTTCGCTTTGATCGATTCCTGGGGGACCAGTCGTAGATTCCGAAACACATGTCGAGGCATTCATTAATCTGTGGACCTTCAGAGTGTTGATGAAACACAGAAATTGCATCGGGATTGAATACAACAGGCGCCATGCGGACTTTTCTTGTCTCAAACTGTCTACGCTTTGATCGTTCCCTGGAAAACCAATAGTAGTTTCCGAAGCACATCTGGAGGTATTCTGTAATCTGTTGACCTTCAGAGTGTCGATGAAAGATAGACATTGAATCGGGATAGAATACAACAGGCACCATGCGGACTTATCTCCATGGGAGTAATGTCTCAAACTGTCTACGTTTTGATCGTTCCCTGGAAGACCAGTAGTAGTTTCCGAAGCACATCTGGACTCATTCTGTAATCTGTTGATCTTCAGTGTTCTGATGAAACACAGAAATTGCATCGGGATTGAATACAAAAGCCTCCATACCCACGTTTCTTCTTGGGAGTAATGTCTCAACTCTGTCTACGCTTAGATATTTCCCTGTAGGATCAGTAGTAGTTTCCGAAATACATATGGAGGCATTCTATAATCTGTGGACCTTCAGGATGTTGGTGAAACGTAGAAATTGCATTGTGATTAAATACAACAGGCACCATGCGTACTTTTCTCCATGGGAGTAATGTCTCAAACTGTCTACGCTTTGATCGTTCCCTGGAAGACTAGTAGTAGTTACCGAAGCACATCTGGAGGCATTCAGTAATCGTTGGACCTTCAGAGTGTTGATGAAACACAGAAATTGCATCGGCATTGAATACAACAGGCACCATGCGGACTTTTCTTGTCTCAAACTGTCTACGCTTTGATCGTTCCCTGGAAAACCAATAGTAGTTTCCGAAGCACATCTGGAGGTATTCTGTAATCTGTTGACCTTCAGAGTGTCGATGAAAGATAGACATTGAATCGGGATAGAATACAACAGGCACCATGCGGACTTTACTCCATGGGAGTAATGTCTCAAACTGTCTACGCTTTGATCGATTCCTGGAAGAACCAGTAGTAGTTTCCAAAGCACATCTGAAGGAATTCAGTAATCGTTGGACCTTCAGAGTTTTGATGAAACACAGAAACTGCATCGGGATTGAATACAACAGGCACCATGCGGACGTTTCTCCATGGGAGTGATGTCTCAAACTGTATACGCTTTGATCGTTCCCTGGAAGAACCAGTAGTAGTTTCCAATGCACATCTAGAGGCATTCGGTAATCGTTGGACCTTCAGAGTTTTGATGAAACACAGAAATTGCATCGGGATTGAATACAACAGGCACCATGCGGACGTTTCTCCATGGGAGGAATGTCTAAAGCTGTCTACGATTAGATATCTCCCTGGAGGACCAGTACTAGTTTCCGAAGCACATCTGGAGGCATTATATAATCTGTGGACCTTCAGAGTGTTGGAGAGACACAGAAATAGCATCGTGATGGAATACAACATTCACCATGCGGACTTTTCTCCATGGGAGTAATGTCTCAAACTGTCTATGCTTTGATCGATCCCAGGAAGACTAGTAGTAGTTTCCGAAGCACATCTATACTTATTCTGTAGTCTGTAGACCTTCAGTGTGTTGATGAAACACAGAAATTGCATCGGGATTGAATACAATATTAATCATGCGGCCTTTTCCCCATGGGAGTAGTGTCTCAAACTGTCTACGCTTTGATTGATTCCTGGGAGACCAGTAGTAGTTTCCGAAGCACATCTGTAGTCATTATGTAATCTGTGGAACTTCAGAGTGTTGATGAAACAAATAAATTGCATCGGGATTGAATACATCATTCCCCTGAGGACTTTTATCATTGGGAGTAACGTCTGAAACTGTCTCCGCTTGGATCGTTCCCTGGAAGACCAGTAGTAGTTCCCCAAGCAAATCTGGATGCATTCTATTTTCTGTGGACCTTCAGAGTTTGATGAAACACAGAAATTGCATCGGACTTTTCTCCATGGGAGTAATGTCCCAAACTGTCTACGTTTTGATCGTTCCCTGGAAGACCAGTAGTAGTATCCGAAGCACATCTGGACTCTTTCTGTAACCTGTTGACCTTCAGTGTGTTGATGAAACACAGAAATTGCATAGGGATTAAATAACAAAGCCTACATACGCAAGTTTCTTCATGGGAGTAATGTCTCGAACTGTCTACACTAAGATATTTCCATGTAGGACCAGTAGTAGTTTCCGAAGCACATCTGGAGGCATTCAGTTATCTTTGGACCTTCAGAGTGTTGATGAAACACAGAAATTGCATCGAGATGGAATACAACATTCACCATGCGGACTTATCTCCATGGGAGTAATGTCTCAAACTGTCAACGTTTTGATCGTTCCCTGGAAGACCAGTAGTAGTTTCCGAAGCACATCTGGACTCATTCTGTAATCTGTTGATCATCAGTGTGTTGATGAAACACAGAAATTGCATCGGGATTGAATACAACATTCACCATGCGGACTTATCTCCATGGGAGTAATGTCTCAAACTGTCTACGTTTTGATCGTTCCCTGGAAGACCAGTAGTAGTTTCCAAAGCACAACTGGAGGCATTCTGTAAACGGTGGACCTTCAGAGTGTTGATGAAACACAGAAATTGAATCGGGATTTAATACAACATTCACCATGCCGACTTTTCCCCATTGGAGTCATGTCTCAAATTGCCTACGCAATGATCGTTCCCTGGAAGACCAGTAGTAGTTTCCCAAGCAAATATGGAGGCATTCTATAATCTGTGGACCTTCAGAGTGTTGGTGAAACACAGAAATTGCATCGAGCTGGAATACAACATTCACCATGCGGACTTATCTCAATGGGAGTAATGTCTCAAACTGTCTACGTTTTGATCGTTCCCTGGAAGACCAGTAGTAGTTTCCGAAGCACATCTGGACTCATTCTGTAATCTGTTGATCATCAGTGTGTTGATGAAACACAGAAATTGCATCGGGATTGAATACAAAAGCCTCCATACCCACGTTTCTTCATGGGAGTAATGTCTCAACTCTGTCTACGCTTAGATATTTCCCTGTAGGATCAGTAGTAATTTCCGAAATACATCTGGAGGCATTCTATAATCTGTGGACCTTCAGAATGTTGCTGAAACATAGAAATTGCATTGCGATTAAATACAACAGGCACCATGCTTACTTTTCTCCATGGGAGTATTGTCTCAAACTGTCTACGCTTTGATCGTTCCCTGGAAAACCAATAGTAGTTTCCGAAGCACATCTGGAGGCATTCTGTAAACGGTGGACCTTCAGAGTGTTGATGAAACACAGAAATTGAATCGGGATTTAATACAACATTCACCATGCCGACTTTTCCCCATTGGAGTCATGTCTCAAACTGCCTACGCAATGATCGTTCCCTGGAAGACCAGTAGTAGTTTCCCAAGCAAATATGGAGGCATTCTATAATCTGTGCACCTTCAGAGTGTTGGTGAAACACAGAAATTGCATCGAGATGGAATACAACATTCACCATGCGGACTTATCTCCATGGGAGTAATGTCTCAAACTGTCTACGCTTTGATCGTTCCCTGGAAGACTGGTAGTAATTACCGAAGCACATCTGGAGGCATTCAGTAATCTTTGGACCTTCAGAGTTTTGATGAAACACAGAAATTGCATCGGCATTGAATACAACAGGGCCCATGCTAACATTTCTCCATGGGAGTAATGTCTCAAACTGTCTACGCTTTGATCGTTCCCTGGAGGACCAGTAGTAGTTTCCAAAGCACATCTGGAGGCATTCAGTAATCTTAGGACATTCAGAGTGTTGATGAAACACAGAAATTGCATCGGCATTGAATACAACAGGCACCATGCGGACTTTTCTCCATGGGAGTATTGTCTCAAACTGTCTACGCTTTGACCGTTCCCTGGAAAACCAATAGTAGTTTCCGAAGCACATCTGGAGGCATTCTGTAATCTGTGGACCTTCAGATTGTTGATGAAAGATAGAAATTGCATCGGGATAGAATACAACAGGCACCATGCGGACTTTACTCCATGGGAGTAATGTTTCAAACTGTCTACGCTTTGATCGATTCCTGGGAGACCAGTCGTAGATTCCGAAACACATGTCGAGGCATTCATTAATCTGTGGACCTTCAGAGTGTTGATGAAACACAGAAATTGCATCGGGATTGAATACAACACGCGCCCTGCGGACTTTTCTCCATGGGAGTAATGTCTCAAACTGTCTACGCTTTGATCGTTCCCTGGAAGAACCAGTAGTAGTTTCCAAAGCACATCTGGAGGCATTCAGTACTCGTTGGACCTTCAGAGTTTTGATGAAACACAGAAATTGCATCTGGATTGAATACAACAGGCACCATGCGGACGTTTCTCTATGGGAGGAATGTCTGAAGCTGTCTACGATTAGATATTTCCCTGGAGGACCAGTAGTAGTTACCGAAGCACGTCTGTAGCCATTATGTAATCTGTGGACCTTCAGAGTGTTGATGAAACAATTAAATTGCTTCGGGATTGTATACAACACTCCCCATGAGGACTTTTCTCCATGGGAGTAATGTCTGAAACTGTCTCCGCTTGGATCGTTCCCTGGAAGACCAGTAGTAGTTTCCAAAGCAAATCTGGACCCATTCTATTATCTGTGGACCTTCAGAGTTTGACGAAACACAGAAATTGCATCGCGATAGAATACAACAGGCACCATGCGGACTTTACTCCATGGGAGTAATGTCTCAAAGTGTCTACGCTTTGATCGATTCCTGGGAGACGAGTAGTAGATTCCGAAGCACATGTCGAGGCATTCATTAATCTGTGGACCTTCAGAGTGTTGATGAAACACAGAAATTGCATCGAGATGGAATACAACATTCACCATGCGGACTTATCTCCATGGGAGTAATGTCTCAAACTGTCAACGTTTTGATCGTTCCCTGGAAGACCAGTAGTAGTTTCCGAAGCACATCTGGACTCATTCTGTAATCTGTTGATCATCAGTGTGTTGATGAAACACAGAAATTGCATCGGGATTGAATACAACATTCACCATGCGGACTTATCTCCATGGGAGTAATGTCTCAAACTGTCTACGTTTTGATCGTTCCCTGGAAGACCAGTAGTAGTTTCCAAAGCACAACTGGAGGCATTCTGTAAACGGTGGACCTTCAGAGTGTTGATGAAACACAGAAATTGAATCGGGATTTAATACAACATTCACCATGCCGACTTTTCCCCATTGGAGTCATGTCTCAAATTGCCTACGCAATGATCGTTCCCTGGAAGACCAGTAGTAGTTTCCCAAGCAAATATGGAGGCATTCTATAATCTGTGGACCTTCAGAGTGTTGGTGAAACACAGAAATTGCATCGAGCTGGAATACAACATTCACCATGCGGACTTATCTCAATGGGAGTAATGTCTCAAACTGTCTACGTTTTGATCGTTCCCTGGAAGACCAGTAGTAGTTTCCGAAGCACATCTGGACTCATTCTGTAATCTGTTGATCATCAGTGTGTTGATGAAACACAGAAATTGCATCGGGATTGAATACAAAAGCCTCCATACCCACGTTTCTTCATGGGAGTAATGTCTCAACTCTGTCTACGCTTAGATATTTCCCTGTAGGATCAGTAGTAATTTCCGAAATACATCTGGAGGCATTCTATAATCTGTGGACCTTCAGAATGTTGCTGAAACATAGAAATTGCATTGCGATTAAATACAACAGGCACCATGCTTACTTTTCTCCATGGGAGTATTGTCTCAAACTGTCTACGCTTTGATCGTTCCCTGGAAAACCAATAGTAGTTTCCGAAGCACATCTGGAGGCATTCTGTAAACGGTGGACCTTCAGAGTGTTGATGAAACACAGAAATTGAATCGGGATTTAATACAACATTCACCATGCCGACTTTTCCCCATTGGAGTCATGTCTCAAACTGCCTACGCAATGATCGTTCCCTGGAAGACCAGTAGTAGTTTCCCAAGCAAATATGGAGGCATTCTATAATCTGTGCACCTTCAGAGTGTTGGTGAAACACAGAAATTGCATCGAGATGGAATACAACATTCACCATGCGGACTTATCTCCATGGGAGTAATGTCTCAAACTGTCTACGCTTTGATCGTTCCCTGGAAGACTGGTAGTAATTACCGAAGCACATCTGGAGGCATTCAGTAATCTTTGGACCTTCAGAGTTTTGATGAAACACAGAAATTGCATCGGCATTGAATACAACAGGGCCCATGCTAACATTTCTCCATGGGAGTAATGTCTCAAACTGTCTACGCTTTGATCGTTCCCTGGAGGACCAGTAGTAGTTTCCAAAGCACATCTGGAGGCATTCAGTAATCTTAGGACATTCAGAGTGTTGATGAAACACAGAAATTGCATCGGCATTGAATACAACAGGCACCATGCGGACTTTTCTCCATGGGAGTATTGTCTCAAACTGTCTACGCTTTGACCGTTCCCTGGAAAACCAATAGTAGTTTCCGAAGCACATCTGGAGGCATTCTGTAATCTGTGGACCTTCAGAGTGTTGATGAAAGATAGAAATTGCATCGGGATAGAATACAACAGGCACCATGCGGACTTTACTCCATGGGAGTAATGTTTCAAACTGTCTACGCTTTGATCGATTCCTGGGAGACCAGTCGTAGATTCCGAAACACATGTCGAGGCATTCATTAATCTGTGGACCTTCAGAGTGTTGATGAAACACAGAAATTGCATCGGGATTGAATACAACACGCGCCCTGCGGACTTTTCTCCATGGGAGTAATGTCTCAAAATGTCTACGCTTTGATCGTTCCCTGGAAGAACCAGTAGTAGTTTCCAAAGCACATCTGGAGGCATTCAGTAATCGTTGGACCTTCAGAGTTTTGATGAAACACAGAAATTGCATCTGGATTGAATACAACAGGCACCATGCGGACGTTTCTCTATGGGAGGAATGTCTGAAGCTGTCTACGATTAGATATTTCCCTGGAGGACCAGTAGTAGTTACCGAAGCACGTCTGTAGCCATTATGTAATCTGTGGACCTTCAGAGTGTTGATGAAACAATTAAATTGCTTCGGGATTGTATACAACACTCCCCATGAGGACTTTTCTCCATGGGAGTAATGTCTGAAACTGTCTCCGCTTGGATCGTTCCCTGGAAGACCAGTAGTAGTTTCCAAAGCAAATCTGGACCCATTCTATTATCTGTGGACCTTCAGAGTTTGACGAAACACAGAAATTGCATCGCGATAGAATACAACAGGCACCATGCGGACTTTACTCCATGGGAGTAATGTCTCAAAGTGTCTACGCTTTGATCGATTCCTGGGAGACGAGTAGTAGATTCCGAAGCACATGTCGAGGCATTCATTAATCTGTGGACCTTCAGAGTGTTGATGAAACACAGAAATTACATCGGGATTGAGTACAACAGGCGCCATGCGGACTTTTCTCCATGGGAGTAATATCTCAAACTGTCTACGTTTTGATCGTTCCCTGGAAGAACCAGTAGTAGTTTCCAAAGTACATCTGGAGGCATTCAGTAATCGTTGGACCTTCAGAGTTTTGATGAAACACAGAAATAGAATCGGGAATGAATACAACAGGTACCATGCGGACGTTTCTCCATGGGAGGAATGTCTGAAGCTGGCTACGATTAAATATTTCCCTGGAGGCCCAGTACTAGTTTCCGAAGCACATCTGGAGGCATTCTATAATCTGTGGACCTTCAGAGTGTTGGTTAGACACAGAAATAGCATCGTGATGGAATACAACATTCACCATGCGGACTTATCTCCATGGGAGTAATGTCTCAAACTGTCTACGTTTTGATCGTTGCCTGGAAGACCAGTAGTAGTTTCCGAAGCACATCTGGACTCATTCTGTAATCTGTTGATCATCAGTGTGTTGATGAAACACAGAAATTGCATCGGGATTGAATACAACATTCACCATGCGGACTTATCTCCATGGGAGTAATGTCTCAAACTGTCTACGTTTTGATCGTTCCCTGGAAGACCAGTAGTAGTTTCCAAAGCACAACTGGAGGCATTCTGTAAACGGTGGACCTTCAGAGTGTTGATGAAACACAGAAATTGAATCGGGATTTAATACAACATTCACCATGCCGACTTTTCCCCATTGGAGCCATGTCTCAAATTGCCTTCGCAATGATCTTTCCCTGGAAGACCAGTAGTAGTTTCCCAAGCAAATATGGAGGCATTCTATAATCTGTGGACCTTCAGAGTGTTGGTGAAACACAGAAATTGCATCGAGATGGAATACAACATTCACCATGCGGACTTATCTCCATGGGAGTAATGTCTCAAACTTTCTACGTTTTGATCGTTCCCTGGAAGACCAGTAGTAGTTTCCGAAGCACATCTGGACTCATTCTGTAATCTGTTGATCATCAGTGTGTTGATGAAACACAGAAATTGCATCGGGATTGAATACAAAAGCCTCCATACCCACGTTTCTTCATGGGAGTAATGTCTCAACTCTGTCTACGCTTAGATATTTCCCTGTAGGATCAGTAGTAGTTTCCGAAATACATCTGGAGAAATTCTATAATCTGTGGACCTTCAGAATGTTGGTGAAACATAGAAATTGCATTGCGATTAAATACAACAGGCACCATGCTTACTTTTCTCCATGGGAGTATTGTCTCAAACTGTCTACGCTTTGATCGTTCCCTGGAAAACCAATAGTAGTTTCCGAAGCACATCTGGAGGCATTCTGTAAACGGTGGACCTTCAGAGTGTTGATGAAACACAGAAATTGAATCGGGATTTAATACAACATTCACCATGCCGACTTTTCCCCATTGGAGTCATGTCTCAAACTGCCTACGCAATGATCGTTCCCTGGAAGACCAGTAGTAGTTTCCCAAGCAAATATGGAGGCATTCTATAATCTGTGCACCTTCAGAGTGTTGGTGAAACACAGAAATTGCATCGAGATGGAATACAACATTCACCATGCGGACTTATCTCCATGGGAGTAATGTCTCAAACTGTCTACGCTTTGATCGTTCCCTGGAAGACTGGTAGTAATTACCGAAGCACATCTGGAGGCATTCAGTAATCTTTGGACCTTCAGAGTTTTGATGAAACACAGAAATTGCATCGGCATTGAATACAACAGGGCCCATGCTAACATTTCTCCATGGGAGTAATGTCTCAAACTGTCTACGCTTTGATCGTTCCCTGGAGGACCAGTAGTAGTTTCCAAAGCACATCTGGAGGCATTCAGTAATCTTAGGACATTCAGAGTGTTGATGAAACACAGAAATTGCATCGGCATTGAATACAACAGGCACCATGCGGACTTTTCTCCATGGGAGTATTGTCTCAAACTGTCTACGCTTTGACCGTTCCCTGGAAAACCAATAGTAGTTTCCGAAGCACATCTGGAGGCATTCTGTAATCTGTGGACCTTCAGAGTGTTGATGAAAGATAGAAATTGCATCGGGATAGAATACAACAGGCACCATGCGGACTTTACTCCATGGGAGTAATGTTTCAAACTGTCTACGCTTTGATCGATTCCTGGGAGACCAGTCGTAGATTCCGAAACACATGTCGAGGCATTCATTAATCTGTGGACCTTCAGAGCGTTGATGAAACACAGAAATTGCATCGGGATTGAATACAACACGCGCCCTGCGGACTTTTCTCCATGGGAGTAATGTCTCAAACTGTCTACGCTTTGATCGTTCCCTGGAAGAACCAGTAGTAGTTTCCAAAGTACATCTGGAGGCATTCAGTAATCGTTGGACCTTCAGAGTTTTGATGAAACACAGAAATAGAATCGGGATTGAATACAACAGGCACCATGCGGACGTTTCTCCATGGGAGGAATGTCTGATGCTGGCTACGATTAAATATTTCCCTGGAGGCCCAGTACTAGTTTCCGAAGCACATCTGGAGGCATTCTATAATCTGTGGACCTTCAGAGTGTTGGTTAGACACAGAAATAGCATCGTGATGGAATACAACATTCACCATGCGGACTTATCTCCATGGGAGTAATGTCTCAAACTGTCTACGTTTTGATCGTTCCCTGGAAAACCAGTAGTAGTTTCCGAAGCACATCTGGAGGCATTCAGTTATCTTAGGACATTCAGAGTGTTGATGAAACACAGAAATTGCATCGGCATTGAATACAACAGGCACCATGCGGACTTTTCTCCATGGGAGTATTGTCTCAAACTGTCTACGCTTTGATCGTTCCCTGGAAAACCAGTAGTAGTTTCCGAAGCACATCTGTAGGCATTATGAAATCTGTGGACCTTCAGAGCGTTGATGAAACAAATAAATTGCTTCGGGATTGTATACAACACTCCCCATGAGGACTTTTCTCCATAGGAGTAATGTCTGAAACTGTCTCCGCTTGGATCGTTCCCTGGAAGACCAGTAGTAGTTTCCAAAGCAAATCTGGACCCATTCCATTATCTGTGGACGTTCAGAGTTTGATGAAACACAGAAATTGCATCGAGATGGAATTCAACATTCACCATGCGGACTTTTCTCCAAGGGAGTAATGTCTCAAACTGTCCACGCTTTGATCGTTCCCTGGAAGACCAGTAGTAGTTTCAGAAACACATTTTGAGTCATTCTGTGATCTGTGGACCCTCAGAGTGTTGATGAAACACCGAAATTGCATCGTGATATAATACATCATTCACCCTGCGGACTTTTCCCCATGGGAATAATTTCTCAAACTGTCTACGCTTTGATCGTTCACTGGAAGACCAGTAGTAGTTTCCAAAGCACAACTGGAGGCATTCTGTAAACGGTGGACTTTCAGAGTGTTGATGAAACACAGAAATTGAATCGGGATTTAATACAACAGGCATCATGCCGACTTTTCCCCATTGGAGTCATGTCTCAAATTGCCTACGCAATGATCGTTCCCTGGGAGACCAGTAGTAGTTTCCCAAGCAAATCAGGAGGCATTCTATAATCTGTAGATCTTCAGAGTGTTGGTGAAACACAGAAATTGCATCGAGATGGAATACAACATTCGCCATGCGGACTTATCTCCATGGGAGTAATGTCTCAATCTGTCTATGCTTTGATCGTTCCCTGGAAGACCAGTAGTAGTTTCCGAAGCACATCTGGAGGCATTCAGTATTCTTTGGACCTTCAGAGTGTTGATGAAACACAGAAATTGCATCGGGATTGAGTACAACAGGCGCCATGCGGACTTTTCTCCATGGGAGTAATATCTCAAACTGTCTACGTTTTGATCGTTCCCTGGAAGAACCAGTAGTAGTTTCCAAAGTACATCTGGAGGCATTCAGTAATCGTTGGACCTTCAGAGTTTTGATGAAACACAGAAATTGAATCGGGATTGAATACAACAGGCACCATGCGGACGTTTCTCCATGGGAGGAATGTCTGAAGCTGGCTACGATTAAATATTTACCTGGAGGACCAGTACTAGTTTCCGAAGCACATCTGGAGGCATTCTATAATCTGTGGACCTTCAGAGTGTTGGTTAGACACAGAAATAGCATCGTGATGGAATACAACATTCACCATGCGGAATTTTCTCCATGGGAGTATTTTCTCAAACTGTCTACGCTTTGATCGGTCCCTGGAAGAGCAGTAGTAGTTTCCGAAAGCACATTTCGAGGCATTCAGTAATCTTTGGACCTTCAGAGTGTTGATGAAACACTGAAATTACATCGGGATGGAATACAACGGCACCATGCGGACTTTTCTCTATGGCAGTAATGTCTCAAACAGTATATGTTTTCATAGTTCCCTGGAAGACCAGTAGTAGTTTCCGAAGCACATATGGAGGCAGTTCGTGATCTGTGGTCCTTCAGAGTGTTGGTGACACACAAATGTTGCATCGAGATTGAATACAACATTCACCATGCGGACTTTTCTCCATGGGAGTAATGTCTCATATTGTCTACACTTTGATCGTTCCCTGGAAGACCAGTAGTAGTTTCCAAGGCATCTGGAGGCATTCTGTAATCTGTGGACCATCAGAGTGTTCATGAAACACAGAAAGTGCATCGGGATTGAGTACAACAGGCACTATGCGGACTTTTCTCGATGTTAGTAATGTCTCAAAATGTCTTTGCTTACATCGTTCCTGGAAGAGCAGTAGTAGTTTCTGAAGCACATGTGGAGGCACTCTGTATTCTGTGGACGTTCAGAGTGTTTATGAAACATAGAAATTGCATTGTGATTAAATACAGCAGGCACCATGCTTGCTTTTCTCTATGGGAGTAATGTCTCAAACTGTATACGTTTTGATCGTTCCCTGGAAGACCAGTAGTAGTTTCCGAAGCACATCTGGAGGCATTCTGTAATCTGTGGATCTTCAGAGTGTTGATGAAAGATAGAAATTTCATCAGGATTGAATACAACAGGCACCATGCGGACTTTTCTCCATGGTTGGAGAGGAATGAAGAAAATTGGGAATTAGAAGTAGGTGAGAACCAATGATAATGCAACACAGAGTCTGTGACAATGGCAAAAAAGAAGAGAGACGGTGTGTCAGTGAGAAGATACAGCAGCAGTAGGAAGGAGTGGAACACATAGTAGCAGTAATATAGAGGAAGCCAGAGACAGTGACAGCAAGAGGAAATACTACTACTACTACTACTACTAGTAGTAGTAGTAGTAGTAGTAGTTGTAGTAGTAGTAGTGAGTGAGTGAGAATGGGCAAGCCGGGGTGAGGGGTATGAGTGATATATTAGTGAGAAGAGAACAAGTATATTTGTGTACCAAAAGTGTTGGGAAATTTTTGGGAAGGTGCTGGGTAAAGTAGGATGAGGCAGCTGGAATCAGATTTTTCATTCAATTATTTATAAAGGAGCATACACACTTATTTGTGCTTAGAGAGGAGCATTTTCCCATTGGTAGATGAAACACTCAAAAGATATTACGTGTAACTGAAGCAAGTCATCAAGTTCTTCCATTTTCTCCCTATATAACACTTAAAATGCTGAGATGAAGTGGGAGATATGATACCGCGCAAAGAGTTTGACAGAGCACTGAAAGACCTAAGTTGAAACAAGGCCCTGGGAGTAGGCAACATTGCATTAGAACTACTGACAGCCTTAGGAGAGCCAGTCCTGACAAAACTCTACCATCTGGTGAGCAAAATGTATGAGACAGGTGAAATACCCTCAGACTTCAAGAAGAATATAATAATTCCAATCCCAAAGAAAACAGGTGTTGACAGATGTGAAAATTACCGAACTATAAGTTCAATAAGTCACAGGTGCAAAATACTAACGAGAATTCTTTACGGATGAATGGAAAAACTGGTAGAAGCTGACCTCGGGGAAGATCAGTTCGGATTCCGTAGAAATATTGGAACACGTGCAGCAACACTGACCCTATGACTTATCTTAGAAGCTACATTAAGAAAAGGCAAACCTGTGTTTATAGCATTTCTAGACTTGGAAAAAGCTTTTGACAATGTTGGCTGGAATACAGGGAGTCGTTTCTGAAAGTATTTGTATGGAGTGTAGCTTTGTATGGAAGTGAAACATGGATGATAAATAGTTGGACAAGAAGAGAATAGAAGCTTTCGAAATGTGGTGCTACAGAAGAATGCTGAAGATTAGATGGGTAGATCACATTACTAATGCGAAGGTATTGCATACAATTGGGGAGAAGAGGAGTTTGTGGCACAGCTTGACTAGAAGTAGGGATTGGTTGGTAGGACATGTACTTAGGCATCAAGGGATCACCAATTTAGTATTAGAGGGCAGTGTGGAGGGTAAAAATCATAGTGGGAGACCTAGAGATTAATACACTAAGCAGATTCAGAAGGACGTAGGCTACAGTATGTACTGGGAGATGAAGAAGCTTGCACAGGATAGAGTAGCATGGAGAGCTGCATCAAACCAGTCTCAGGACTGAAGATCACAACAACAACAACAACACTAAAAATCTTGAAAACGGCTTAATGTTTTTCCCATTTGTGTGTTATTATTAGTGTATCAAAGAAATAAAAGAAGAAACTACTCCGTCTTCATCAGTGACCCATTATAAAGTTAGTTAGTTGCTCATTCCATGGACAATTTTGCATGAAAGATTGTAATGATGTGGAGAAAGTCATTTTACATTGACATTCCAAGTTAATTTGTACATATAATTACTTTCTGATCATTTCTTAGTTTGTGTTTTTTCTTTATTATTTACAAAAAGAAAAGTGTGTTCAGATTTAAGTTAGTAATTCCTGTTCACCACAGTATCCTTTGCATCACATACATGATGTAGGTATTGTCATAATAAGATACAGCATACATACATCACAATTCTAGATATTAATATAACTAATATGAAATTAACATTATACAATGTGTTTAAAAAATTTCATAATGGACTAATGGATTGGTATTAGATGTGCCCTATAACAATTCTGACATACAAGCAGTACACTTCAAGAAACAAGAATATACAAACAATATTTAATATTTACAATGAGAACAGCATGTTTGAATGACACTGAAAAGAAAACAAGAGGTTATTAGTCATCAAGGAATTCAAAATACTCATCCATGATATAGAAACATTAATTTAATACTTAAGTTTTATTTCTGACTTAAATTTTTTGTCATCCATAATTCCCTTAATCTAAATTGACAGTGTGTTATACAGCTTTATTCCATAATGGCTCAACCTGTTTTGAGTTTTTGTTTTTATTTTTCTACATGCAGATTCTTCCTGATGTGTGTTGTACTTCTGTAAATCTGAATTCATATGTCAATTACTTGTGTGTGTACTTCTATCAGACATACTTTTGAATATGAACAACAATGGTACTGTAAGTATTATTAACTGCATGAATAAGGGCATGCAGTGTGTTTGTGGAGAGCTGTATTTAATAATTTTAATGACATTTTCCTGTCATTTCAAAGTATCTGGAAGTGAGGTTTTTTGACACCTCAGAACATTCTTCTATAAGATGCAGCAGACTGGAAATAAGCAAAGTACACTAACGGTGTACATTGTTTGCAACAAATTCCATAAATTATGCTCGGTGCAAAACATGCAGAATTGAGTTTTTTGGATATGTAAATGCAATGGCTTTTCCAGCTGAAGACATGGTCAGTGTGCATGCCCAATAATTCTGTAAACTTTACTTTCTCTATTTCACGGTCACTCAATAAAAACTGGAGGATATACTTCTCATTTCCTTTACTGTACTGTAGGTAATTTATTTTATTTAAATTAAATGTTAACTTATTAGGAAGAAACCACTGCAGCATGGAATTCACAACTTTTTCAGCAGTAATAGATAAGGATTTTCCATCACCAAATTATGGTTGTATGGTCTGCAAATAACATCATTTTTGACAAACCGTTTGGGCTTTAAATGTCAATTATATAGATCAGAAATTATAGGTGGGGCCATGAACAGTACCCTACAGGACACCTGTTGCCACCCTCTTAGCATCTGATAGCCACTTTATTTTTTGCCTGTTTTGAGACCCTGTGAGTTCCAAAACCTGTGTTCTATGTTGTAGATAGGATTAAGTTAGTTCCTTGCCAATATCTTTGATGCTATAGCTTCCAGTTTCTAATGGAGTATTTAGTGGTTCACTGTATCAAAGGCATTGATAAGATCTTGGTTGATTCCTACAACACTTTTGTTATGGTCTAAATTCCTTCTGGCTCCTTCATGAGACTTGTATGGCTCCTGTGTTATAACCTGTATGAAAGCTGTGTTGATTACAATTCAGAAGATTGGAGGTGTCGAGATAGCTTATGATCCTGATTTTCATCAACTTCCTAAAGATTTATGAAAGAGATTGAAGGAGGGACATACGTCTGCAGTTTTCTACCTAGCATGAATACCCATTTTTGAACAGAGTTCTAACCTTAGACATTTTCATCCTCTGTGTGAACACACCTTCACTGAATGAGAAATTGGCAGTATGTACCAGTGGCTACAAAATTTGTGGAGCAACTTTTTTATTTGTGACACTTGCACTTTATCCATTTCTGCAGACGTTTTTGGCCTCAGACTATTAATTACTTCCACATTTCATATTCATTAGTGGAACTTATTCTCCTACTGATGCCTACTTTTGTGCTGTTATTTTCTTTTGTTTGTTAAAGTTCATAATAGTTTCTCAAGTACACTTAGAAAGTAGTTAATAATGTAATTGAGCAATGCTTCTTTTTTTAGTTGATTGTTATCTCCAGATATAAGTATAGTCTCCTGTTCCTTACTGCTTTTCCCAGTTCTCTTTAACAATTTACCATGTTCTGCTTGATTCATTGTCTGACTCCCTTACCAATCTATAATTATGTAATATGTATGCTACATTAATTATCCTTTTTATACACTTACATTTGCAGTTTCATACTTTTTTTTCCTTTTTAGTGTCAGAAAAAATTTTCACTTCAGTGTAGAAATTTCTCAGTGTGTTTTTGTAAGTGTATGTGAGTTGACTTTCATGAATCTTTATAGACAGCACATTTCCAGATCTACCATGGAAAGAGAGAACATGTCATTTGTATTTGTTTGTGACAATATGTATGCCGAGGATTGGTCAGTCACTGTGGTAGTAAACTGGTGGCAGTTTTCAGGGGAGTAAATTCTTTTGTACCTATGATGTACTATTGTTGTATTTACGGGAAGTGTGAAAACTGTAATGAGTGCATTGTGGTCAGATAAACCTAGGTCAATGTTCCTTACTTCTATATCTGAGGTTTCTAGATTTGAAGATGTATTGTCCATGAAACTTTTTGAAGAGTTTGTTAGCATAGCTGGGATATTTACACACATGCTGGAAAAGTTTTACATCATCCCAGTTCCAAGAACTCCTGAAGATAGATGTTGACTGTGGATAATGTAATACAGACACAGTCCCTTTGACTGTTAAGAGATGTCACTAAACCCACCCAAAGATGTATACAACCATGCATGAGCAGCACCTCTTAGACGGAGGGGCTCCGACAGCCAATAAGTTCGAGTCATTCCACCTGGAAGGAGGTAGACAGCTCAGGTTGTCTGAAGTTCAGCCATGCCTAGATGGCCAATACTGTGGTTTGATCACATCCACTTAGTTACTTTGTGCTAGGAAGGGCTCTCAACAGGGGAAGTGTCCAGGCATCTCGAAGTGAACCAAAGTGATAGTGTTCAAATATAGAGGACATACAGAGATACAGGAACTACTGATGACAATCCCCGCTCAAGCCACCCAAGGGTTACTACTGCAGTGGATGACTACTAGCTATGGCTTGTGGCTCATAGGAACCCTGACAGCAATGCCAGAATAATGCTTTTTGTGCAGCCACAGGACGTTGTGTTATGACTCAAACTGTGCACAACAGGCTGCATGATGGGCAACTCCACTCCTGACATCCATGGTGAGGTTAATTTTTGCAACCATGACAACATGCAGTGTCTTACAGATGGGTCCGACAACATGCTGAACAGGCCACTCAGGATTGGCATCACATTCTCTTCACTAATGAGTATCATATATGCCTTCATCCACACAATCGTTGGAGACGTGTTTAGAGGCAACACGGTGAAGCTGAACACCTAAGACACACTGTCCAGCAGGTGTAGTTTCACTATGTGGGGCTGATGTATGTTGCTGCTGGTCATGGAAGGCATCATAATGGCTGTATGATACATGAATGCCATTCTCCAACCAATAGTGCAATGATATCCTCAGCATATTCGTGAGGCATTAATTGTTGTGGACGAGAATTCATACCCCCATGAATGACTTCCTTCAGGATAATTATATTGTTCAACTAGAGTGGCCAGCATGCTCTCCAGACAGAACCCATCAAACTTGTCTGGGATGGATTGAAAATGGCTGTTTATGGATAACATGACCCGCCAACCACTCTTGGGGATCTATGCCAAATCGCCGTTGAGGACTGTGACAATCTGGACCAACAGTGCCTTGATGAACTTGTGGATGGTATGCCATGACAAATACAGGCATGCATCAATGCAAGTGGATGTGCTATTGGGTATTAGAGGTACCAGTGTATACAGAAATCTGGACCCCCACCTGTGAAGGTATCACTGTATAGTGGTAAAACATGCAGAGTGTGGTTTTTATGAGCAATAAAAAGGGCATAAATGTTGTTTATGTTGATTTCTATTCCAATTTTCTGTACAGGTTCTCTACTCTCCAACTCTAGGGAAAGAGGTTATGCAAAACTTTTTTGATGTGTGTATTAGAATAAAAGTTGAAACTACATAGAAAATTAAGGAACGGAATTTTAATTGCACTGTGTACCAACATATTGACATTATAAAGTCCCAAGATACAATTATTGACTTTTTCTCACCACATAAGATGCTCAGTCTAATTTATAAAAATGTCTGGATCACAGATCTTGTTTCTAGAACACTTTCACAGCTGCCACACTTTCTATACCAAGAAGTCCCTTCCATACAGCCTAGTCATCCATGGCTGTTGCATCAGTAGTGATGAGCAGTTCCTCTGATAATATGCTGAGGATCTCACTGAGGCCTTCACAGACTGTTATTACCTTCCCAGCTTTGTACAACAACACATCCCCGTGCCTTATAGCTCCAGTCACCCACCACCTCGCAAAGATACAGCATTCCACTCATGACATGGTAGTACAATCAGGACTGGAGCAACCATATCATATTCTCCTTCTCCCCTGTAGGTCCGGGGTTTAGAGTAGGCCCGAGGTATTCCTGCCTGTCGTACAAGGTGACTAAAAGGAGTTTCACATGTTTCAGCCCTTATGTGATGGCCTCCTGTAGGGTTTGACTTCCATTCTTCAAACTTTTCCGAAAGAATGAGCCAATTGGAGAAGGGAGCCTTAAAAGGTCCATTGTGTCCTTCGTGAATTAAGATCTTTAGACCCGTGACCACACAGGCATTGTGCTGCTGATGCCTGCACTGTTAACTCCCTGCATATGCCAAGGGGTAGATGCCCATCCTCCTGGGGCACCGGGACTCCCAGTAAAGGCCATCTTATCAGGTGGCGCCTGTTGGGAGGGCCCCTGGTCAGAGTGGGCGGCATCAGGGTGGATGACAAACGATGAAGCGCAGTCCATCATCTCTTGCTGGTGGTGAAACACCAGCAGTTTCTAAGCTATCACAAGCACAATTCAACACACAAAAGTACAAGTAAGAGCTTAAATGTGGTCCAGGGTATCACATTTCACAGAGACATTCTTTTGCAGTCCGAAATTGAGCTGCATGCCAATTTAGAGTGACGAGGTGTAAATTTCATCCAGCATGTCCACCGGGGTCAGAAGGATAATGAGGTTGCCAGCGGTGCCTTCATATTGGCCTTTGAGGGTGATACACTGTTCAAGAAGGTCAAGGTGATGGTCTACTGGTGTGATGTAAAGACCTGTATCCATCCCCCAACTCAGTGCTTTAAGTGCTGGAAGTTCAGCAATATGTTTTCCCGCACTGCTTCCAGTGTCACAAGCCAAGATTGTGGTTGCCCATCACATCACAATACTCTATGTGCACTGCCTTCCACCTGTGTCAACTGCAGAGAGCACCATTCACCTTGCTCACCTGGCAGCAGGATTCTCCAGAAAGAAAGGAGAATCATGGAGTACAAGACCCTGCACTGAATGACCTACACTGAGGCTAAGAGAAAATTTGAACACATGCATCCTGTGTGTATGACATAGTCTTGCACCACCCCTACAACAGTTCTGACACCATGAGCTCTGCCAAACCAGGTCACCTCTCAGAGCTGGTAGACTCACCTGCCCCCTTGATGTTGGAGAGCATTTCCATCCCTGTTGATCCTGCACCACCTACTTGAGGAGCAACACGCCCCCCCGCCCCCCCCCCCCCCCCGCCCCCACCGCCACCATCATTGCACAACAATCAAGGCTGGAGCTGGAGAAGCGTAAGTGTTCTTCAGCTTCTCTCCCTAGGAAGTGGTCCCTTGGGTCACTCCATTCCTAGGTATCTTCTAGTGGGAAACATGCTGGCCAGGGTAGTTGACTTACACCTTCTAGAGCACGTTGGGTGGCAGGGGATACATGCGGACGTGCATTGTCCTGTTGGAACAGCAAGTTCCCTTGCTGGTCTAGGAATGGTAGATCAATGGGTTCGATGACGGTTTGGATGCACCGTGCACTATTCAGTGTTCCCTCGACGATCACCAGAGGTGTACAGCCAGTGTAAGAGATTGCTCCCCACACCATGATGCTGGGTGTTGGCCCTGTGTGCCTCGGTCGTATGCAGTCCTGATTGTGGCGCTCACCTGCACGGCGCCAAACATGCATACGACCATCATTGGCACCATGGCAGAAGCAACTCTCATCGCTGAAGACGACACATCTCCATTCGTCCCTCCATTCACGCCTGTCGCGACACCTCTGGAGGCGGGCAGCACGATGTTGGGGCGTGAGCGGAAGACAGCCTAACGGTGTGCGGGACCGTAGCCCAGCTTCATGGAGATGGTTGCGAATGGTCCTCGCCGATACCCCAGGAGCAACAGTGTCCCTAATTTGCTTGGAAGTGGCGGTGCGGTCCCCTACGGCACTGCATAGGATCCTACGGTCTTGGCGTGCATCCGTGCATCCGTGCATCGCTGCGGTCCGGTCCCAGGTTGACGGGCATGTGCACCTTCTGCTGACCACTGGCGACAACATCAATGTACTGTGGAGACCTCACGCGCCACGTGTTGAGCAATTCGGCGGTATGTCCACACGGCCTCCCGCATGCCCACTATACGCCCTCGCTCAACGTCCGTCAACTGCACATACGGTTCATGTCCATGCAGTCGCGGCATGCTACCAGTGTTAAAGACTGCAATGGAGCTCCGTATGCCACGGCAAACTGGTTGACACTGACGGCGGCGATGCACAAATGCTGCGCAGCTAGCGCCATTCGACGGCTAACACCGCAGTTCCTGGTGTGTCCACTGTGCCGTGCGTGTGATCATTGCTTGTACAGCCCTCTAGCCCTCTCGCAGTGTCCGGAGCAAGTATGGTGCGTCTGACACACTGGTGTCAATGTGTTCTTTTTTCCATTTCCAGGAGTGTAGATCTCGCCAGACCCTCTCACATGATGGATATAAACTATTCAGGCAATAAATCAGTGGAAGCAGGTGACTGTGAGCCGTACAGTGCTTCACTGAATTTTCCGTGCCTTCCCAGTCTCACGATGTCATCGTCCAGTGGAACTGTGGTGGTTTTATCCACTGCCTGGCTGAGCTACAGCAACTGTTGAGGTTTAAACCTGCTATCTGCATTGCCCTCCAGGAAACCTGGTTCCCTGCCCTCCATCACTATAAGGCATATTACAGCAACCACAGTGACTATAATCGATTGACAGGTGGAGTTTGCGTTTATGTTCTAAACTCAGTCTGTAGTGAACATGTGCCCCTTCAAAACTCTCTTGAAGCTGTGGCTGTCAGAATAAAGATGATGCAGGAAATAACTGTCTGCAATGTGTATCTTCATCTAGATGGTGCAGTACCCCTGAATGTATAGCTGCACTAATTATTAAACTGCCTAAACCTTTCCTTCCTCGGGAGATTTTAATGCCTATAACCCCTTGTGGGGTGGTACCATAGTTACTGGGCGAGGCAGAGTTGTCGAAATTTACTGTTGCAATTTGACCTCTGACTCTTAAATACTGGGGCCACCACATGCTTCAGTGTGGCTCATGGGAGTTACTCAGCCATTGACGTATCAATCTGCAGCCCAGGACATCTCCCATCTATCCACTGAAGGGCACATGACTACCTGTGTGGTAGTGAGCACTTCCCCATCTTCCTGGCAGTGCCCCAGCATCAGGCACACAGATGCCTGCCCAGATGGGCTTTGAACAAGGCTAACTGGGTAACTTTCACCTTAGCTGTCACCGTTGAATCTCCCCCACATTGTAACATCGATGTGATGGTTGAGCAGATGACTAGCACAATTGTTTCTGTCACAGAAAACAGAATCCCTCGCTCTTTAGGGTGCCCAAGGAGTAAGGCAGTCACTTGGTGGTCGCCCCAAATCATTCAGGCAATTGAGGAGTGTCTGCAGGCTTTACAGCCCGTAAGTGGCACCCTTCCCTGGAGCACATCATAGTCTTAGTGCCAGTGTTCGCTACCTTATCGAACAACAGAAGGAGTGGTGTTGGGAGAGATAAGTCTCCACCATTGGAGGCCACATGTCTTCCAAAGTCTGGAAAAAGATGAAATGTCTCTTTGGGTACCAAGCCTCAATGGCTGTCCCTGGTGTTACCATAAATGGCGAGTTATGTACCGACACAAATGTGATTGCCGGGCACTTTGCCGGGCACTGCATTGGATAATCACCCCCCAAGGTTTCGCACACTGGAATGGTGGCTGAAAGGTAATGTACTCTAATGCACTACATGCTGTGGTGAATCCTATAATGCCCCATTTACAAAGTGGAAGCTCTTCAGTGCTCTTGCACATTGCACCGACACAGCTCCTGGGCCTGACCGCACCCACAGCCAGGTGATTAAACATATCTCATCTGACTGCAAGTGACATATAATCATCATCTTCAACCGGCTATGGTGAGATTGTCTAAAAACTCACTTGATGTTGAAGCTATTACCCCATCTGCCTCACCAATGTTCCTAAAAAGCAATGCCACAAGAGTGAGAATAAAACGGATGAAATGTGTAACACAAAACAGAAAGAAAGGAAAAGCCACAAGAATGAAGGGCACACTATGAACACTAAAAGGAACAAAAGAGGACAAGAAAACAACAGAAGAGAGTAAAACATGAAAGCAGATTACAGTGGCTGGCAACCACGAGGATAGAAAGGCAAAGCCAGTGACTCTGCAACACATTAAAATCTCAACCGTACAGCACTAGGCTGGAGGACACAGAGGGTCAAAGGATACACTAAACCATACATATAAGTATAAAACCCACTCTCACGGATAAAATGAAAAACTAAAACTGCTGTGGAGTCACTGTGTCCAACACCGAAGGCAGGTTGGTGGGAAAGTTGACAGTCGGTCACAGAGCGGCTAAATGTGAGTAGTCCAGGAAGAGGTGGACAATTGTCATTTGGAAGCCACAGCGAGACTTAGGTGGCTTCTCGCAACAGAGTAGTTAACCATGCATTAGCCTCATATAGTCAATGCAGAGCCGGCAGAGGATGACTGATTCCCTGGGAGAGGCCTGCCTGGAAGACTTCCACACATTCATAGCCTCCTTAATGACATGCAATTTGTTGTGTGTGCTGTTATGCCATTCCATCTCCCAAAGCCAGAAAACCCCATGGTGTAAGACAGAATGTAGGTCAGCTTCAGAGAATGCCTATCTCCAGAAGCAGTTTCCACATCGCCTGTTTGGGAGCCATTCCGTGGTTTTTCAGTGGACCCCAGGACACGTCATTATCCCTGGTCATGAACTTGCTGATAGGCACATGTGAGAAAACGCAAATCACCAAAATGTAAGTAGTTACTCTTTTAAAAAAAAATTGTGAATTTAACTGTTTAATAATATAAAACTAACACAACTGTATCGTTATAAATCCCACTGATGATACCTTAGAACAGGAGAATGTGAAAAGTGTATGGGATAAATAAAGTAACTAGCAGCAGGATAAGGCAGCTTTATTTACAAAACAAATTTTTATATGCTTGCTGCAGAGGATGGCCACACAAACAGACTTGTTATTCATGCCATGCCAGGAATTTCCACATGGCCCATACCAGAAATTTAGAAGATTCATCTGAACATCCATAAAACCATACAACGCACAAAATTCAACAAAATATGCAAATGTAACAATCTGGTACCTAAATATTCAATGTAAAAATTAAAAACAGTTCAACCACCACGCAAAAAGCAATGCATTCTGCTCAGAAAATATGGTTAAAATACGAGATAAAATCCCTAAGACTCTAAAAAACAAGAGTTAAATTATGAGTTGTATAAGACATATTTACAACTCGCAGACACCATAAATCATATGAAAGTTTTCTCCCATCTGGTCAACAGGGTCGAAAAGCTTTCAAAACTGGTGCACAAAGAATAGAAACAGTTAATAGAAGAAAGATCAACCTACTCAAAAAACTCCCGTTACAACATATTACCTTTACTCACACACACAAATTCTATCCAAGATTAGTGAAAACACGCGATCTAGTGTTAAACAGTAAAGAAAGACAGCTGTTGGAGAAAGGAAGAAAATAAAATGTAAATTTAGAAAAAGATGAAGGTTCCTTAGGAAATCTAATTATAGAAGCATAAAGTGTTTTGACAAGGGATGATAGGAATGAAAATAGCAGTGTCAGCATTGGATTAACTAGAGAACCAGTAAAAAAAGAAATCCAGAATATAATAACCAGCATCAAAATGAAACAACACAAAAACAACAAAAACTCAGATCTGCAACACTAGGATAAATTAGGAAAGAACTGCAAAAACAAAATGTTATCTTTTTAAAATAATAATTCCAATCCCAAAGAAAGCAGGTGTTGACAGATGAGAAAATTACCAAACAATCAGTTTAATATGTGACAGCTGCAAAATACTAACACGAAAGTTTTACAGACGAATGGAAAAACTAGTAGAAGCCGACCTTGGGGAAGATCAGTTTGGATTCCGTAGAAATACTGGAACACATGAGGCAATACTGACCTTACGACTTATCTTAGAAGAAAGATTAAGGAAAGGCAAACCTATGTTTCTAGCATTTGTAGACTTAGAGAAACTTTTGACAATGTTGATTGGAATACTCTCTTTCAAATTCTAAAGGTGGCAGGGGTAAAATACAGGGAGCGAAAGGTTATTTGCAATTTGTACAGAAACCAGATGGCAGTCATAAGAGTCGAGGGGCATAAAAGGGAAGCAGTGGTTGGGAAGGGAGTGAGACAGGGTTGTAGCCTCTCACTGATGTTATTCAATCTGTATATTGAGCAAGAAGTAAAGGAAACAAAAGAAAAATTCAGAGTAGGTATTAAAATCCATGGAAAAGTAATAAAAACTTTGAGGTACGCCGATGACATTGTAATTCTGTCAGAGTCAGCAAAGGACTTGCAAGAGTAGTTGAATGGAATGGACAGTGTCCTGAAACGAGGATATAAGATGAACATCAACAAAAGCAAAATGAGGATAAAGGAATGTAGTCGAATAAAGTCGGGTGATGCTGAGGGAATTAGATTAGGAAATGAGACACTTAAAGTAGTAAATGAGTTTTGCTATTTGGGGAGCAAAATAACTGATGATGGTTGAAGTATAGAGGATATAAAATGTAGACTGGCAATGGCAAGGAAAGCATTTATAAAGAAGAGAAATTTGTTAACATCGAGTATAGATTTAAGTGTCAGGAACTCTTTCCTGAAAGTATTTGTATAAAGTGTAGCCATGTATGGAAGTGAAACATGGATGATAACTAGTTTGGACAAGAAGAGAATAGAAGCTTTCGAAATGTGGTGCTAGAGAAGAATGCTGAAGATTAGATGGGTAGATCACATAACTAATGAGGAGGTATTGAATAGGATTGGGGAGAAGAGAAGTTTGTGGCACAACTTGACTAGAAGAAGGGATCCGTTGGTAGGACATGTTCTGAGGCATCAAGGGATCACCAATGTAGTATTGGAGGGCAGCGTGGAGGGTAAAAATCATAGAGGGAGACCAAGAGAAGAATACACTCAGCAGATTCAGAAGGATGTAGGTTTCTGTAGGTACTGGAAGATGGAGAAGCTTGCACAGGATAGAGTAGCATGGAGAGCTGCATCAAACCAGTCTCAGGACTGAAGACCACAACAACAACAACAACAACAACAACAACATTTTAAAAGGAGATAAGGGGACCACAATATTACTGATACACCAAGAACAATACATTGACAAAACACAAGAAATCATTTTACAAAATAGCATTACAAATTTAAAATCAGACATGACATTCAGATTAAAGACAAAAGTATAAAAAAAAACTCTGAAAAATATTGACATCACACTGGATAACATAGAGAAAAGAAAGTTGTCATAGATCAGTCCCACTGCGCTGGTTCTCCGAAGCCAACCAAAAATCCACAAACCGAATCTTCTGTGAGGCCAATACTGGATTTTAGAAAATCCCCCCACATTAAAGCTTGCAGGATACATGTTAAAATTTCTGTCTGAAAATTTCAAATTACAAGAAGACAGAACTATTAAAAACACTACACAGCAAATACAACGAACAAAAGATATAACCCTCCTTTCATTTGTTATAGAAAACATGTATTGCAACATACCAGTACCAGAAATGGTTCAAATGGCTCTGAGCACTATGGGACTTAACATCTGAAGTCATCAGTCCCCTAGATCTTAGAACTACTTCAACCTAACTAACCTAAGGACAACACACACACAGTCATGCCTGAGGCAGGATTCGAAACTGCAACCTTAGTGGCTGCGTGGTTCCTGACCGATGCGCCTAGAATTGCTTGGTCACACCGGCCAGGAGTACCAGAAGTAATAGAAATTATACATAAGTACCTGAAAACTTATAGTCACCTTCCTGATGAACAGATTAAGGAAATATGCACAGTAATAAAGCTCATAACACAACGAAATTACTTCAAATTCAGTAATGAATTTTATTTAGAAGAAGATGGATTACCAATTGGGTCCCCAGTTTCGGAAGCCTTAGCAGATATTTTTGTAAACCACATTTAACAGATCATTTTCACAAAAGTATTTGCAAAAGAATACAACATATTATACTGGTTCAGATACATGGATGACATCCTTTGCTTAACAGATGTACCACAAAGAAAAATTGAAAAACTACATACTGACATCAGCAAGATCCATAAAAATATAAAATTCACAATTGAAAGAGAACAGAACAACCAAATTAACTTCCTGGATATAACAATAAAAAAACAGAACCATAAGCATATGTTTGAAATTTAACGTAAACCCACAGCAACAGACAATATGATTCCTCAATCCTCTAACCACCCGCTCACACAAAAGCAAACAGCACTTCAACACATGCTCCACAGACTCAACACAGTACCACTTGCCAAAGAAGGCTACCAAAAAGAATTGGACATAATGATGCAGGAGCCACAAAATAATGGTTACAACAGTAACACAGTAACCAAGCTTAACAACAAAATTAAAAGTAAAATAAAAGCAGAAAGCTCCAAACCACAGACAACAACACAACAACACAACAGAACCAAACACAAATATGCAGTCTCATAACAACTGCACAGGATAATCAGAAAAAGTTGAAAGAAAACAGTAGATGATACACAATGACATACAAACGCAAACTCACCTATCAAATCACCAACATTTTCAAGAGATAATGAATAAACATAGCAGACACAATAGACAGTTCTGTTCAAAAATACACCCCGAAACTGACAAATAACAGAGACATATACCAGGAAGCAGGTATATACCAGCTACAGTGTAACACTTGTGAAGGCAGTTACATACAGCAAACAGGGGAACATTTGATGTCAGATACAAAAAACACATGAGAGTTTGGAAATATGGGACAAACCACATCACATTTGCAGAAGGCCTAAGAGAAAATGATCACAAACCAACCACTAGAGACAATGACATAAAGTAAGACAGTAAAACAACACCTCCTAATAATGCAAGAAAATTACCACATACAGAAAACCAAAGCAGAAGGGAAAATCCTGTTGAATGACCAAGTACATATGCCAAGCCATTCATTATTTAAAATAATAGAATACCATCTGCAAAAAGGATTAATAGAATAATACAGTCCAATATAATAATAATAGAATCCAAAAAATCCATGAGCCCCTCCACAGAATATTAAAAGGAAAAGTCAAATCAGCTGTCGCTGTCACCAAAGTTTTCAACCACTCACTAATGGCTTGTACTCCCGCCTCCACTGCCCCCCCCCCCCCCACCCAAATTAAAACTCATCAGCTCTATCCCCCTCCCTCCCTCTCTCTCAATCATACGCACACGCAGTATAAACATCAGAAATAGAAGTTAGTCTCAAACATATACTTTGTTACATCTGCAACAAATAGGTAAACTTCTCAAAGAAGATGAAACAAATAGTGTAGTTGCAATATTTACGTTGAGAAAAACAGTGTACGACGAAATAGTTGTATCGAGTGACAAAAGAACAATAGTCGACCACAAAAAGGTGAGAAATATGGTGAATGGTGTATGGAAGGTGAGAACACAAAGATGTGATTATATGGCAGTGATAAAAGTGGTAGTGTGACCTTCAGACCAGATGTGAGGATAAGCAAATTAGCAAATCATAAGTAATAACTTTTTTTTACAAAGTGAACTGTTTAATAATCTAAAAGTAACAAAATTGTATCATTATATATCCCACTGATGATGCCTTAGAACAGGAGAAGGCGAAACACATATGGGATAAATAAAGTAACTAGCAGAAGGAAAAGGAAGCTTTATTTACAAACCAAAAATATATGTCACAGTACCCTAGAATGGGGAATGTATTAAGCACTATCTTTTACATCCCTTCCACAATAGTATTCCACTGACCACTGAACCTAGATATTATCACTACTACACAACCCCTGCTCGCTGCCCTTTACCTCGTGGCTCATGCCCCTGTAATAGACATAGATGCAAGACTTGTCCCATACATCTTCCCTCCACCACCTACTCCAGTCCACTCACAATTGTCACTTGTCCAATCAAAGACAATGCTACCTTTGAAACCAGTCATGTGATCTAAAAGCTAAGCTGCAACCACTGAGCTGTATTTTATGTCGACACGGCAACTGACGAAATGTATGTTCACATGAATGACAACCAAAATCCTATGATGAAGAAACAGTTGGGCCAATCAATTGCTGAGCATGTTGCGCAGCATGATATTTGTCATTTCAGTGACTGCTTCACAGCCTGTGCCTTCTGGATTCTTCCCACCAACACCAACTTTTCTGAATTGCACTAGTGGGAACTCTCCCTACAGTATAGCCTACATTTAAGTAACCCTCAACCTTCATTAGTCACTGTCTACCACCAAACTATACCATTCCTTGTTCCCATTCCAGAACTCAATTCCAGTAATGCACCCACAGTTTTTATAGCTACCTCCTTTTCTGATGGCCCTCCCACCCCCCCTGCGGACATCTGTCTAATCTCCTGACTCCAACTAGCTGCCGTACTCTCTCCCCACTTTGTCCCTGTAACCGTCCACAAGCAGCACATAACTGTCCCCCTACCCTGCTATCTCTCCCTGCCCCATTCTCCTCCTTCCCTACCACCTGTTTGCTTCTCCCACCATGTGCTTCTGCTTGCAGTCTGGTCTTGGGTGCCAGAGCTTGTGTGCTTTTGTGTTTGTTTTCCTTGCTCTGATGAAGATTTGTTATGATTATTAATATGCAGCCAATATGCAAGGTATCAACATTCTATTAAGGAATGGGATTATTATTGTCTACCGTCAAAGAAAAGCTCTACAGTTGGGTGCATTTTCTTAAAGAAGCTTCTGGCTTTGAAACATTTAAAACACTGTGAGCTCAATCTTATTTCTGTTATCTCTCTCAGAAAATAATGCTAATAATCAAGAACATATATTTAAGATTATTTCTATTTTCTTTCATCTGTGATCAGATTCTACATATTTCAAAAAATTTACTTCTTTTCAGTTTTAATATCTATTGAGAAATAGTGACTGTTTACTAGCACTGAAGTTAACTAAATCAAAACAATAGTTGTTAGCAACACTATCCCACAAGAATTTTTGTGCATGATCTTTCACACAGCACTGAAGATGAGTTCCCACTGTCGTATTTGTAGTCCTCTACTATTTCATGTTTCAGGTTCAGAACCCACTAAATTATTGAGATGTTCATCATCATGATGATGGTTCAAGTAAGGTTAAACCCTGTAATGGATAGAATGGGAACTTCATTGCAGAAGACAATAGAAAATATACCATAGGTGTTATGTCACATCAATAGTTGTGATACAAGCCATTCAGATGCTGTACAGTTTCAGAGGATCAGCACCTGAAATTGTAGTTGATAGTTCCGTCCTTAAAATGGATAGCCAGAAGTTTCTTTTATAAGTTCAAAATTATGAGCTCACTAATCTTTAATCATGTCTTTAAGATCCTATTGGGGATGACCAGATCTCTTACAGTTTCTAATGATGTATGCAGACAGGTACTTAGTATGGACATCTGTGGAGCACAATACTTATTATCTCTTCTGAAAGTAAATGTGCACACAATACAGATGAAGTGATCAAAAGTTGTTTCACATACAGTTAAGTAAAACACGGCAAAGAATGGTTGTTGTAAACACAAATATTATTAAACAAAACTGAAACACACACATAATGATATTTATTGCTCATACTTGTAAAATAAGTTCTCTCAGCCTGACTTAAATGAATGGAGAGGCAACACAAATAGTTCCCAATGGTGGTCTAGAATGCAGCCTAGCTAAACTGAAGCCATACCTGAAGAAGATTAACAGCTGAATCAAGATAGTGGAGTGAATGTAGGCCGTAAACAGATTTGTTCTAAGGTATTAATGAGCTGTGTTAATTTATTATTGTTTACAAAACCTGTGAGCCAGAAGGCTAAGTTTTATTGGCTGTGGATATTGTCATTATATTTTTTTTTGTAGCAGTATGTCACTTCGCATGAGCAGCGTCTATTCAAAAGTTCAATTCTAATTTATGCCTATGCATTGGAAATCAAGGGCTTATTATTATTATGGGACCCATCTTGCATATTAAAATGTAGTTACTGAAAAATCTGTAATTTGTAATTCAGGACTCTTGCTCATTAGTACTGGTGTCAATAGAAATTAGAAAAATCAGATGATCAAAAGCGTATCAACAGATCCTGGAAATTCATAGCAATATATCCATAACTGTTACTACAAATGTGGATAAAGTTAAACTAACAATTATCAATATCTGTTAATGCATATAACAAAGAAAGTTGCTGTGACTTACATAATGAGAAAGTGCTGCTAGATAGACACAATAAAAAATACACAAACACACACACAAATTTCAAACTTTCACAACCCAAAGTTGAAGCAACGTCTGTCTACCAGTGTTTTATCATTTGGTGAGTCACAGCATCTTTGTTTTTTATGTATATTTTTACCATGTGCAATGTTTCCCTCTATTAAATTCAATATCTGTTAAGATAGTAAAGTTTACTGAAAAGAGCAAAAATAGCCCTTTAATTTGAAAGTGATCTTTCCTTCAAAATATACCTATTAACTCGTAAGACTTTGCATAAAGTATGAACTTAATCATCAGAATTTTGTAAATAAAGTTACCAAAAGTCTTATGTGGATCTTAATATACGATACTGGTGTGGTGCCACTGCTCCACACTTCTCTCCAGTGCTAAACTAGTGATCCGTTAACATCTTAGAATGCATCCTGTCCACTAATCCTTTCTTTTAGTCAGCTTGTGTAGGAAATTTCTTTTCTCTCCAAGTCCATTCACCCATCTTATGTTCAGCATACATCTGTAGCACCACATTTCAGAAGCTTCTATTCTCATCCTGTCTAAGCTGTTTGATATCCATGTTTCACTTCGTATATGCCAACAATCAATACAAATGTTTCCAGAAAAATCTTTGTAACACCTAAATCTATAAACATGTTGTGAATATTAAAGTTCCATGTTGTGAATATTTCAGTTGTCTTTATTTCTGTGTCTAAGAAAATTAGAGAGAAATTTCGCCTCTCTTTTTTTTCGGGCATGTTCATAGCTGTGTTTTCACACAAACCTGTTTCAGCATTTTCTGTACTATCTGAAGATAGCAAAAAAAAGTGCTGAAAAATGTCTCACTGAAAACAAAGCTACAAAGGTGTCTTGCATAAAGTGCAATTACTCTACAACCTAAGTTTATATTCAATGCTCCAAAATTTCTCTTCTTCAGAAACACTTTCCTCTCCATTGTCTGCCTAGATTTTATATCATCTCTACCTTGAACATCATTAGCGATTTTGCTGCCCAAATAGCAAAAATCATCATCTTTAAGTGTCTCATTCATTAATCTAATTCCCTCACATCACCTGATTTAATTTGACTACATTCCATTATCTTCTTTTGCTTTTGTTTATGTTCATATCATATCTTCCTTTCAAGAACTGTCCATTCCGTGCAACTGCTCTTGCAGGTCCTTTGCTGTCTCTGACAGAATTACAATGTTGTCAGCAAACCTCAATGTTTTTATTTCTTCTCCATGTATTTTAATTCCTATTGTGAACTTTTCTTTTGTTTCTTTTACTGGTTGCCCAATATACAGTTTGAATAACGTCACGTATAGGCTACAACCCTGTGTCACTTGCTCCCCAACCACTTCTTCCCTTTCATGCCCCTCAACTGTTATAGCTGCCATCTGGTTCTGTAAAAATTTTAAATAGTGTTTCACTCCCTGTGTTTGATCCCTGCTTCATAATTTGAAGGAGAGTATTCCAGTCAACATTGTCAAAAGCTTTCTCTAAGTCTACAAATGGTAGAAACATAGGTTTGCCTTTCCTTAATGCATCTTCTAAGATAAGTTGTAGGGTCAGCATTGTCACATGTGGTCCTACATTTCTCCAGAATCCAAAGTTATCTTCTATGAAGTCAGTATCTGCTGCTTTTTGGTCCTTTTATAAAGAATATGTGTTTGTATTCTGCAACGACAAATTCCTAAACTGACAGTTTGGGAATATTCACACTTCTCAGCACCTTATTTCTTTGGAAGCGAAATTAATATATTCTTAGTGAAATTTGTGGATATTTCACCAGTTTCGTACATCTAGCACAGCAAATGGAATAATTTTGTCATTGTTGTCTCTCCCAATGCTATCGGTAGTTTTGACAGAATGTTGTCTACCCCTGGGTACTTGTTTCCTTGTTTCAGTGTGAGTCTTCAGTGCTCAGTCAAATGCTTCTCACAGTATATCTCCCTTGTTATCTTCATCTGTCTCTTCTACTATTTGTATGATGTTGCCCTCAGTTATATCTCCCTTGTATAGATCCCCTATACACCGATGAGCCAAAACATAATTACCACTGCCCACTGTGATGTCGGACGCCACCTGATAGCGTTACAGGCATATGACACTCTAAAAACAGTAAGTAAGTGGGAAGCAGATGCATATGGGGATCACCCTAATGAAGATACAGGTCCTCACAGCTTTACTTCTGCCAGTATCTCGTCTCCTATCTTCCAAACTTTACAGAAGCTCTCCTGTGAACCTTGCAGAACTAGCACTCCTGAAAGAAAGGATACTGTGGAGATATGGCTTAGCCACAGCCTGGGGGATGTTTCCAGAACAGTTTTAATCTGCCAGAAAGTTTCATATCAGTGCACACTCCACTGCAGAGTGAAAATCTCATTCCGGAAACATCCCCCAGGCTGTGGCTAAGCCATGTCTCCGCAATATCCTTTTTTTCAGGAGTGCTAATTCTGCAAGGTTCGCAGGAGAGCATCTGTAAAGTTTGGAAGGTAGGAGCCGAGATACTGGCAGAATTAAAGCTGTGAGGACCGGGCATAAGTCATGCTTTGGTAGCTCAGATGGTAGAGCACTTGCCCACAAAAGGCAAAGTTTCTGAGTTCGAGTCTCGGTAGGGCACACAGTTTTAATCTGCCAGGAAGTTTCATATCAATGCGCACTCCGCTGCAGAGTGAAAATCTCATTCAGGAAACCAACAAAATGATTGTATTGTGAGGGGGCTTTGTGCAGCTTCTGTCCCATAAAGCACTTAGGATTATGGATGAAATGGGATGACTGTTGCTTTGTAGTAACCATACCAACACAGTGTAATAGAGTGAGAGGAGCTTGCTGGAGCTTCTTTCAGAAATAATTCACATAGGGTTTTGGATGAAGTGTGATGATTGTGGCTTTGTAGTAACTATACCAACAGGATGACAGTATTGTGAGGGGAGTTTTCTGAAGCTCCTTTCAGAAATAATTCACATATGACTATGAGTGAAATACAATGATTGTGGCTTTTTAGTAACTGTACTAAAACTCGTGGTATTGGTCGGAAAGCTTTTTACAGTTTCTTTTGGAAATAATTCACATAGGACTACGAATGAGGTGAGATGATTGTGGCTCATTAGTAATTATACTGGAAAAGTGATAGTATTGTGAGGGGAGCTTTCTGCGGCTTCTTTCAGGAATAAATCACATAGGCTTATGGATGAAATGCTAGGATTGTGGCTTTGTAATAGCTATACCAACAGATTGATACTTGAGTGAGAGGAGCTTGCTGCACCTTCTTTCAGAAATAATACACATATGGTTATGGATTAAATGCAACGGTTGTATGTCTTCAGTAACTATAACAACAAAGTGATAGTATTGTGAGGGAATCTTCCTGCAGCTTCTTTAAGAAATAAATCTCATAGTGTTATGGGTGAGATGCCCTGTATGTGGTTTTGTTGTAGCTATAGCAACAAAATGATTCTACAGTGAGAGTACCTTTGTGCAGCGTCTTTCAGAAATAATTCACATAGGGTTATGCATAAAGTGCGATGGATATGACTTTGTAGTTACTATACCGACAAGGTGATAGTATTGTGAGCTTTCTGCAGCTTCTTTCAGAAATAATTCACATACCATTATGAGTGAAGTGCAATGATTGTCACTTTTTAATAACTATACCAACACTTTGGTTCTAGAGTGAATGGAACTTTTTGCAGATTCTTTCAGAAATATTTCACAGCATGCTATGAATCAAATGCAATAATTGTGGCTTTGTAGTAACTACACCATCAAGGTTTATAGTATTTTGAGGGGAGCGTTCTGTGGCTTCTTTCAGAAATAATTCACATGACGTTACAAATTAAATGCAATGATTGTTGCTTTGTAGTAGCTATATGAACAGATTGATTGTTAAGGAAGAGGATCTTACTGCAGATTCTTTCAGAAATAATTCACAAAGTGTTATGAATGAAATGTGATGATTCTGGCTTTATGGTAACTACACCAAGAAAGTGATTGTAGTGTGAGAGGAGCTTTCTGCAGTTTCATCCAGAAATAATTCACATAGTGTTATGGCTGAAATGAGACGACTGTGGCTTTGTAGTAACTAACCGTGAAAGTGATTGTAGTGTGAGAGGAGCTTTCTGGAGCTTCTTCCAGAAATAATTATCATAGTGTTAAAGATGAAATGCCATGATTGTGGCTTTTTTGTAACTATACCAACAAAGGGATAGTAATTTGAGAGGAGCTTTTGTCAGCTTCTTTCAGAAATAATCTTCATAGGGTTATCGATAGAATGCAATGCTTGTTGCTTGTTGTGGACCTTTCCTACAAGAGAGTGCAAGAATTCAAATAGCTAGGGGCACTTTCCACTGTGAACTCATCATGTGATGCAGAGATCAATGCCAGAATACAAGCAGGAAACCGATCTTTCCACAGCCTAGCACAAGTGCTTTGGTAGAAATATCTCTCCAGACAGTTCAAGATTCAACTGTACAAAACCTTTATCCAGCCTCTTGTTCTATATGGCTGTGAGACATGGAGTATCCAGAAACAGGGCTTCCATAAGCTCCTTGTTTTTTAGAGAAAAGTGCTTCAGAAGATTTTTGGTACAGTTCTGGATGCAGATACCGGGGAATGGAGGATCAGATACAACGAAGAGCTTGAGGAACTATACCAGCGGCCCAACATAGCAGGTACCCTGAAAGCCAAACAAATGCAGTGGGCCGACATTGTAGCTTGGATGGAGGATCACACCTACAGGAAAGAGACTGCCAGGGAGACCCAAGAACAACTGGAGGGGTGGACCCCATGAAGATTTAATCCAAGTGTCAATAGATGTGGACGAATGGCAGATAGCAGCATTGGACAGAATACAGTGGAGGAGGACACTTGTAGATGTGTGTGGTCTACTGGGCCTGATCACGTAGTAGTAGTAGTAGTAGTAGTAGTAGTAGTATTGCTTTGTGTAAAATTTCAAACAAAGTAACAGTACTGAGAGAGGTGCTTTTGCAGCTTCCTTCAGAAATAGATCACAACTAAACCAACAATGTGATAGTAATGTGAGAGAATCTTTCTGCAGCTTCTTTCAGAAATAATTTCCACAGGGTTATGGATGAAATGCGATGAATGTGGCCTTGTAGAAACTGTACCAACAAAGTGACAGTACTGTGAGCAGAGCTACAAGCAATTCGTTTCAGCAATAATTAACGTATGGTAGTGGATGAAATCAGAAGATTCTGGCCTTGTGGTAACTATACCATGAAAGTGATAGCAGTGTGGTAGGAGCTCCCTGCAGTTCCTTTCAGAAATAATACTCATAGGGTAATGGATGAAATGTGATGATTCTGTCTTTGTAGTAACTGTAGGATAAAAGTGTAGTAGTGTGAGTGGAGCTTTCTGCAGCTCCTCTCAGAAATATTTCAGGTAGTGTAATGGATAATATGCAATGATTCTGGCTTTTTTGGAATCATACCAAAAATGTGAAGCTGCTGTGGTATGAGCGTTCTGCTGATTCTCTTAAAAAAAAAATTAATAAATAAAAAATCACATATGGAAATGCATGAAATGCGATGATTCTGGCTTTGTAGTAATCATACCAACAAAGTGATGCAAATGTGGGAGGAGCTTTCTGCAGCTTCTTTCAGAAATAATTCTCACAGTGTAATGGGTGGAATGCGATGATTCTAGCTTAGTAGTAAAGATACCAACAAAAGTGTGTCTGCTGTGGGAGGAGCTTCCTGCAGCTTCTTTCAGAATTAATTCACATAGGGTAAAGCATTAAACTGCAATGATAATTTCTGTGTAGTACTCAAGTCAACAATGTGACGCAAATGTGGGATTAGCTTTCTGCAGCATCATTCAGAAATAATTCGCATAGGGTTATTCATGAAATTCAATGACTCTGGCTTTGTAGTAATCGTACCAACAAAGTGATGCGAATGTGGGAGGAGCTTTCTGCAGCTTCTTTCAGAAGTAATTCGCATGGTGTAATTGATGAAATGTAATGATTCTGGCTTTGTAGTGTTACGCAAGTGTGGGAGGAGCTCTTTGTAGCATAATTTAGAAATAATTCTCATAGGGTAATGGATGAAATGAAATGATTCTGGCATTGTTGTAATCATAGCAACAAAGTGACACAATTGCGGCAGGACGTTTCTGCAGCTCCTTTCAGAAATAAATCACATAGGGTAATCAAAGAAATGCAATGATTCTCACTTTGTAGTAATCATACCAAGAAAACAATGCAAATGTGAGAGGCGTTTTCTGGAGCTTCTTCCGGAAAAAATTCAAATAGGGTAACAGATGAAATGTTGTAATTGAGGATTTGTATTAATCATACCAACAGAGTGACGCCGTTCTGGGTGGAACATTTTGCAGCTTTTTTCAGAAGTAATTCACATAGGGTAATAGATAAAAATTGATGATTCTGACTTTTTAGTAATGACACCAACAAAGTAACGCAAATATGGGTGGAGCTTTCTGTAGCTTCTTTCAGAGAAAATGCACGTAGTGTAATGGATGAAATGTTTTGATTCTGGTTTTGGAGTAATCATACCAACAATGTGACGCTGCAGTGGGAGGTTCTTTTGGCACTGCCTGTGAGAAATAATTCATATAGTCTTAAGGATGAAATGAGATGATTATGGCTTCGTAGTAATCATACCAACAAAGACACGGTGCTGTGGGAGGAGATTTCTGCAACTTCTTTCAGAAATAATTCACATATCATGATGGATGAAATGGGATGTTTCTCACTTTGCAGTAATCATACGAACAATGTGACTCTGCTGCCTGAGGAGCTTTCTGCAGCTTCTTTTAGAAATAGATCAGATACGGTTATGGATGAAATGTTACAATTCTGGCTTTGTTGTAATGATACCAACAAACAGATGCTGCTGCAAGAGGAGCTTTCTGCAGCTTCTTTCAGAAAATAACCACATACAGTAATGGATGAAATTTGATGATTTTGGCTTTGTAATAATCATACGGAGAAAAAGACGCAGCTGTGGGAGACGCTTTCTGTAACTTCTTTGAGAAATAATTCACATAGGGTAATGGATGAAATGGGATGATTCTAGCTTTGTATTAAATATACGACCATAAAGACACTGATGTAGTAGGAGCTTTATGGAATTCCTTTCAGAAATAATTCACATAGGGTAATGGATGAAATGCAATAATTCTTGCTTTGTAGTAATCATACCAATATAGATATGCTGCTGCAGGAGGGGCTTTCTGCAGCTTCTTTCAGAAATAATTCACATATGGTAATGGATCAAATGCGATGATTCTGGCTTTGTAGTAATCATACCAACAAAGAGACGCAAATGATGGAGGAGCTTTCTGCAGCTTCTACATCTACATCTACATCTACATCTACATCTACATCCATACTCCGCAAGAGACCTGACTGTGTGTTTTTGGAGGGTACCCTGAGTACCTCTATCGGTTCTCCCTTCTATTCCAGTCTCGTATTGTTCATTGAAAGATGTATTGTCGGTATGCTTCTGTGTTTGCTCTAATCTCTGATTTTGTAGCCATGGTCTCCCTGCAAGGTATATGTAGGAAGTAGCAATATAATGCCTGACTCTTCGGTGCAGGTATGTTCTCGAAACTTTAACAAAAGCCCGTACCGAGTACTCTCCTGCAGAGTCTTCCACTAGACTTAGTCTATCATCTCCGTAACCCTTTCGAGATTACTAAATCATCCTGTAATGAAGTGCGCTGCTCTCCGTTGGATCTTCCCTATCTCTTCTATCAACCCTATCTGGTACGGATCCCACGCTGCTGAGCAGTATTCAAGCAGTGGGCGAACAAGTGTACTGTAACCTACTTCCTTTGTTTTCGGATTGCATTTCCTTAGGATTCTTCCAACGTATCTCAGTCTGGCATATGCTTTACTGACGATCAGCTTTATATGATCATTCCATTTTAAGTCACTCCTACTGCGTACTCCCAGATAATTTATGGAATTAACTGCTTCCAGTTGCTGACCTGCTATTTTGTAGATAAATGATAAGGGATCTATCTTTCAGTGAATTCACAGCACATTACACTTGTCTACATTGAGACTGAATTGCCATTTCCTGCACCATGCGTTAATTCGCTGCAGATCCTCCTGCAGTTCAGTACAATTTTCCGTTGTTACAACCTCTCAATACACCACAGCATCATCTGCAAAAAGCCTCAGTTAACTTCTGATGTCATCCACAAGGTCATTTATGTATATTGTGTATAGCAACAGTCCTATGGATGTCTCTATAGGCCCCCTGGCTCATCAGCTGTTGTCGCTGAGCACCTGAAGGATAATTTGGAAAATATTTTGAGCAGATTTCTCCACCATGTTATAGTTCATGGTGGAGATTTTAATTTGCCAGATATAGACTGGGAGACTCAAATGTTCACAACATGTGGCAAGGACAAAGAATCCAGTGAATTTTTTTTTTAAGTGCTTTATCTGAAAATTACCTTGAGCAGTTAAACAGAGAACCAACTCGTGGTGATAACATATTAGACCTTCTGGTGACAAAATTACCTGAACTATTTGAAACAGTGAATCCAGAACAGGGAATCAGCAATCATAAAGCAGTTACTGCATCGATGATTTCAGCCATAAATTGAAAAATTAAAAAAGGGAGGAAGATTTTTCTGTTTAGCAAAACTGACAAAAAGCAGATTACAGAGTACCTGACAGCTCAACACAAAAGTTTTGTCTCAAGTACAGATAGTGTTGAGGATCAGTGGACAAGGTCAAAACCATCGTACAATATGCGTTAGATGAGTATGTGCCAAGCAAGATCGTAAGAGATGGAAAAGAGCCACCATGGTACATCAACCGAGTTAGAAAACTGCTGCGGAAGCAAAGGGAACTTCACAACAAACATAAACATATCCAAAGCCTTGCAGACAAACAAAAATTAAGTGACGCAAAATGTAGTGTGAGGAGCGCTATGTGAGAGGCACTTAATGAATTCGAAAGTAATGTTCTATGTACTGACTTGGCAGAAAATTTAATAAATTTTGGTCTTATGTTAAAGCGATAGGTGGATCAAAACAAAATGTCCAGACACCACAGATGACAAAAGGGTAGATACCGAAATAGATGACAGAGTGATAGAGAAAAAATTAAAATCACTCAAAAGAGGAAAGCCCACTGGACCTGAAGGGATACAAGTTCGATTTTACACAGAGCACACGATGGAACATAGCCCTCTTCTTGTAGCAGTGTACCATAGGTCTCTAGAAGAGCATAGCATTCCAAAGGATTGGAAAACGGTATGGTCTTCCCCATTTTCAAGAAGGGACTTCGAACAGATGTGCAGAACTATAGACCTATATCTCTAATGTTGATTAGTTGTAGAACTTTGGAACATGAATTATGTTATAGTATAATGAGTTTTCTGGAGACTCCCAACCTACTCTGTAGGAATCAGCATTTGTTTTGAAAAGGATGGCCATGTGAAACCCAGCTCTTGCTAATCATCCACAAGACTCAGTGGACCATAGACATGGGTTCACACTTAGATGCCGTGTAACTTCTTTCAGAAATACTTCACTTAAAGTAATGGATAAAATGCAATGATTCTGGCTTTGTAGTAACCTTACTAACAAAGAGAAGCAAATGAGAGATTAGCTTTCTGTAGCTCCTCTCAGAAATACTTCACATAGTGTGATGGATGAAATGCGATGAATCTGGCTTTGTAGTAACCATACCAACAAACAGACGCCAATGGGGGATGAGCCTTCTGCAGTTTCTCACAGAAATGCTTCACATAGGGTAATGGATGGAATGCATTGATTCTGGCTTTGTAGTAACCGGACCAACAGAGAGAGGCAAATGAGGGAGGAGCTTTCTGTAGCTTCCCTTAAAAAATTTCACATAGGGTAAAGGACAAAATGTGATGATTCTGGCTTTGTAGTAACTTCTCCAATAAAGAGACACCTATGAGGCAAGCGCATTCTGCAGCTCCTCTCAGAAATACTTCACGAAGTGTAATGGATAAAATGCGATGATTCTGACTTTGTAATAACCTTACCAACAACGACACGCCTTTGAGGGAGGAGCTTTCTGCAGCTCCTCTCAGAAATAGTTCACATAGGGTTAGGGATGAAATGCGATGATTCTGGCTTTGTAGTAACCATACCAACAAAGAAACAGAAATGAGGGACGAGCTTTCTGTAGCTTCTTTTATATACCTCACATCAGGTAATGGATGAAATGTGATGATTCTGTCTGTGTAATAATCATACCAACAAACAGATGTAAATGAGGGAGGAACTTTCTGTAGCTTCTCTTATATACACCACATCAGGTAATAAATGAAATGTGATGATGCTGTCTGTGTAGTAATCATACAAACAAAGAATTGCAAATAAGAGAAGGGCTTTCTGTAGCTTCTCTCAGAATTACTTCACATAGGGTAATGGATGAATTGCGATGATCCTGGCTTTGTAGTAACATTACCAACAAATGTACGCGTATGAGGGGAGAGCTTCCTGCAGCTTCTCTCTGAAATACTTCACGTGGGGTAATAGATGAAATGCGAATATTCTGGCCTCTGTAGTAATTATACCAACAAACAGTCACAAATGAGGGAAAAGCTTTCTTTAGCTTCTTTCAGAAATACTTCATATTGTTTAATGGACACCCCATGAACAATGGACCTTGCCAATCGTGGGGAGGCTTGCGTGTCTCTGTGATACAGATAGGCATACCGTAGGTGCAACCACAACGAAGGGGTATTTGTTGAGAGGCCAGACAAATGTGTGGTTTCTGAAGAGGGGCAGCAGCCTTTTTAGTAGCTGCAAGGGCAACAGTCTGGATGATTGACTGATCTGGCCTTGTAACAATAACCAAAACGGCCTTGCTGTGCTGGCACTGTGAACGGCTGAAAGCAAGGGAAAACTTCCTGACGGCATGCAGCTTTACTGTATGATTAAATGATGATGGGGTCCTCTTGGGTAAAATATTCCAGAGGTAAAATAGTCCCCCAATCGGATCTCCGGACGGGGACTACTGAAGAGGATGTCGTTATCAGGAGAAAGAAAACTGGTGTTCTACGGATCGGAGCATGGAATGTCAGATCCCTTAATCTAGCATGTAGGTTAGAAAATTGGTGAAGTTCGGTGGCAAGAGGAACAGGACTTTTGGTCAGGTGACTACAGGGCTATAAACACAAAATCAAATAGAGGTAATGCAGGAGTAGGTTTAATAATGAGTAGGAAAATATAAATGCGGTTAAGCTACTACAAACTGCATAGTGATAGCATTATTGTGGCCAAGATAGATACAAATCCCACACCTACTACAGTAGTACAAGTTTATAGGCCAACTAGCTCTGCAGATGATGACTAAATTGAAGAAATGTATGATGAGATAAAAGAAGTTATTCAGATAGTGAAGAGAGGTGAAAATTTAATAGTCATGGGTGACTGGAATTCGAGTGTAGGTAAAGGGAGAGAAGGAAACATAGTAAGTGGATATGGATTGGGGCTTGGTAGAATTTTGCACAGAGTCCAACTTAATCATAGCTAACACTTGGTTTAAGAATCATGAAAGAAGGTTGTATACATGGAAGAACCCTGGAGATACTAAAAGGTATCAGATAGATGATATAATGGTAAGACAGACATTTTGGAACCAGGTTTTAAATTGTAAGACATTTCCAGGGGCAGAGGTGGACTCTGACCACAATCTAATGGTTATGACCTGTAGACTAAAACTGAAGAAACTGCAAAAAGTTGCGAATTTATGGAGATGGGACCTGGATAAACTGAAAGAACCAGAGGTTGTAAAGAGTTTCAGGGAGAGCATAAGGGAACAATTGACAGGAATGGGGGAAAGAAATACAGTAGAAGAAGAATGGCTAGCTTTGAGAGATTAAGTAGTGAAGGCAGCAGAGGATCAAGTAGGTAAAAATACGAGGGCTGCTAGAAATCCTTGGGTGACAGAAGAAATATTAAATTTAATTGATGAAAAGAGAAAATATAAAAATGCAATAACTGAAGCAGGCAAAAAGGAAATCAAACATCTCAACAAACAAATCGACAGGAAGAACAAAATGGCTAAGCAGGGATGGCTAGAGGACAAATGTAAGGATGTAGAAGCTTATCTCACCAGGGGTAAGATAGATACTGCCTACAGGAAAATTAAAGAGACCTTTGGAGATAAGAGAACGACTTGTATGAACATCAAGAGCTCAGATGGAAACCCAGTTCTAAGCAAAGAAGGGAAAGCAGAAAGGTAGAATGAGTATATAGAGGGTCTATACAAGGGTGATGCACTTGAGGACAATATTATGGAAATGGAAGAGGATGTAGATGAAGATGAAATGGGAGATACGATACTGTGTGAAGAGTTTGACAGAGCACTGAAAGACCTGGGTCGAAACGAGGCCCCCAGAGTAGACAACATTCCATTGGAACTACTGACAGCCTTGGGAGAGCCAGTCCTGACAAAACTCTTACCATCTGGTGAGCAAGATATATGAAACAGGCGAAATACCCTCAGACTTCAAGAAGAATATAATAATTCCAATCCCAAAGAAACCAGGTGTTGACAGATGTGAAAATTACTGAACAATCACTTTAATAAGCAACAGCTGCAAAATACTAACACGATTTCTTTACAGACGAATGGAAAAAATAGTAGAAGCTGACTTCAGGGATGATCAGTTTGGATTCTGTAGAAATACTGGAACACATGAGGCAATACTGACCTTACGACTTATCTTAGAAGAAAGATTAAGGAAAGGCAAACCTATGTTTCTCGCATTTGTAGACTTAGAGAAAGCTTTTGACAATGTTGATTGGAACACTCTCTTTCAAATTCTAAAGGTGGCAGGGGTAAAATACAGGGAGCGAAAGGTTATTTGCGATTTGTACAGAAACCAGATGGCAGCCATAAGAGTCGAGGGGCATGAAATAGTAGCAGTGGTTGGGAAGGGAGTGAGACAGGGTTGTAGCCTCTCACTGATGTTATTCAATCTGTATATTAAGCAGGCAGTAAAGGAAACAAAATAAAAATTCAGAGTAGGTATTAAAATCCATGAGGAAGAAGTAAAAACTTTGAGATTTGCCGATGACATTGTAATTCTGTCAGAGACAGCAAAGGACTTGGAAGAGCAGTTGAATGGAATGGAGAGTGTCTTGAAAGGAGTATATAGGATGAACATCAACAAAAGCAAAATGAGGATAAGGAAATGTACTCGAATTAAGTTGGGTGATGCTGAGGGAATTAGATTAGGAAATGAGACACTTAAAGTAGTAAAGGAGTTTTGCTATTTGGAAGCAAAATAACTGATGATGGTCAAAGTAGAGAGGATATAATATGTAGACTGGCAATGGTAAGGAAGGCATTTCTGAAGAAGATAAATTTGTTAGCATTGAGTATAGATTTAAGTGACAGGAAGTCATTTCTGAAAGTATTTGTATGGAGTGTAGCCATGTATGGAAGTGAAACATGGACGATAACTTGTTTGAACAAGAAGAGGATGCAAGCTTTCTAAATGTGGTGCTAAAGAAGAATGCTGAAGATTAGATATGTAGATCATATAACTAATGAGGAGATATTGAATAGGTCTGGGGAGAAGAAAAGTTTGTGGCACAACTTGACCAGAAGAAGGAATCGGTTGGTAGGACATGTTCTGAGGCATCAAGAGATCGTCAATTTAGTATTGGAGGCCAGTGTGGAGGGTAAAAATCGTAGAGGGAGACCAAGAGATGAATGCACCAAGCAGACTCTGAAGGATGTAGGTTGCAGTAGGTACTGGGAGATGAAGAAGCTTGCACATGATAGAGTAGCAGGGAGAGGTGCATCAAACCAGTCTCAGGACGGAAGACCACAACAACAACAGTGTAATGGACGAAATGCGATGAATCTGACTTTGTAATAACCTTACCAACAAAGATATGCCTATGAGGGAGGAGCTTACTACAGCATCTCTCAGAAATACTTCACATAGGGAAATTGATGAAACACGATGATTCTGGCTTTGTAGTAACCATACCAACAAAGAGATGCAAATGAGTGAAAAGCTTTCTTCAGCTTCTCTCAGAAATACTGCCTACAGGGTAAAGGGTGAAGTGCAATGATTCTGGCTTCATAGTAACTATACCAAGAAAGACATGCAAAGGAGGGAGGAACTTTCTGTAGCTTCTCTCAGAAATGTTTCACATCGGGTATGGATGAAATACGATGATTCTGGCTTTGTAGGAAACCCTATCAGAGAGATGCCTATGAGGGAGGAGCTTCCTGCAGCTTCTCTTTTATGCTTCACATCGGGTAATGGATGAAATGCAATGATTGTGTCTGTGTACTAATCATACCAACAAAGAGACGCAAGTAAGGGAGGAGCTTCCTGCAGCTTCTCTCTGAAATACTTCACATAGGGTAATGAATGAAATGCGATTATTCTGGCTTTGCTGTAACCATACCAAAAAAGAAACGCAAATGAGGGAGGAGCTTTCTGTATTTTCCCTCAGAAATACTTCACATCAGGTAATGGATGAAATGTAATGATTGTGTCTGTGTAGTAATCATACCAACAAACATATGCAAGTGAGGGAGGAGCTTTCTGCAGCTTCTCTCTGAAATACTTCACATAGGGTAAAAATGAAATGGGACGATTCTGGTTTTGTAGTAACCATACCAACAAAAGACACAAATGAGGGAGGAGCTTTCTGTAGCTACCAACAGAAATAATTCACATTAGGTAATGGATGAAATGTATTGAATGTGTCTGTGCACTAATCTTACCAAGAATCAGATGCAAGTGATGGAACAGCGATCTGCAGCTTCCCTCAGAATAAGTTCACATAGAGTATTAGATAAAATGCGGTTATTCTGGCTTTGAAGTAACCATATTAGCAAACAAATGCAAATGAGGGAGGAGCTTTCTGTAGATTCTCTCAGAAATATTTCACACCAGGTAATGGATGAAATCTAATGATTGTGACTGTGTATTAATCATACCAAGAAACAGATGCAAGTGATGGAGGAGTGTTCTGCAGCTTCTCTCAGAAATACTTCACATAGTGTAGTGGAAGAAATTCAATGATTCTGGCTTTGTAGTAATCATACCAACAAAGTGACGCAAATGGGGGAGTAGCTTTCGGTGGCTTCTCTCTTAAATACTTCACATTAGGCAATGGATGAAATGTAATGATTGTGTCTGTGTACTAATCATACCACAAAGCAGATGCAGGTGACTGAGGAGCTTTCCGCAGGTTCTCTCTGAAATACTTCGGGTAGGGTAATTTTAATGATTCTGGCTTTGTAGTAACCATAGCAACAAACAATGCAAATGAGAGAAGAGCTTACTGTAGCTTCCCTCAGAACTACTTCACATCAGGTAATGGAGGAAATGTAATGATTGTGTCTGTGTACTAATCATACCAACAAACAGATGCAAGTGAGGGAGGAGCTTTATTCAGCTTCTCTTTGAAATTCATAACCTATTGTACTGGATGAAAGGCAATGATTCTGGCTTTGTAGTAACCATACCAACAAAGAAACGCAAATGAAGGAGGAGCTTTCTGCAGCTTCTCTCTGATATACGTCACATACGGTAACAGATGAAATGCGATGATTCTGGCTTGGTAGAACCAAACCAACAAACAATTGCAAATTAGGAAGGATCTTTCTGTAGCATCCCTCAGAAATACTTCACATCAGGTAATGGATGAAATGTAATGTTTGTGTCTGTGTACTAATCATACCAACAAACAGATGCAAGTGAAGGAGGAGTTTCCCGTACCTTTTCTCTGAAATACATTTCAGAGGGTAATGGATGAAATGCAATGATTCTGGCTTTCTAGTAACCATACCAACAGTCAAACACAAATGAGAGCAGAGCTTCCTGCAGCCTGTGTCTGAAATAAATCACAAAGGGTAATGGATGAAATGCAATTACTCTGGCTTTGTAGTAACCATACCAACAATCAAACCAAAATGAGGGGGAGCTTTCTGTAGCTTTTCTCAGAAATACTTCACATAGAGTAATAGATGAAATGCGATGATTATGGCTTTGTAGTAACCATAACAACAAACAAACGCAAATGAGGCACTACGTTTCTGCAGCTTCTCTATTAAATACATCTCATGGCGTAATATATTAAAAATAAAGATTCCAAGACTTACCAAGCGGGAAAGCGCCGGCAGACAGGCACATGAACAAAACACACAAACACACACACAGAATTACAAGCTTTCGCAACTGGCAGTTGCTTCGTCAGGAAGGAAGGAAGGAGAGGGAAAAATGAAAGGGTGTGGGTTTGAAGGGAGAGGGTAAGGAGTCATTCCAATCCCGGGAGCGGAAAGACTTCCCTTAGGGGAAAAAAAGGACAGGTGTACACTCGCACACACACACACACACATATCCATCCGCACATACACAGACACCATGGCGTAATAAATGAAATGTGACGGTTCGGCTTTGTAGAACCATACCAACAAACAAACGCAAATAAGGGAGGAGCTTTTTGTAGCTTCCGTCAGAAATAATTCACATCAGGTAATGGATGAAATGTAATGATTGTGTCTATGTACTAATCATAGCAACAAACAGATGTAAGTGAGGGAGGAGCTTTCAGCAGCTTCTCTCTGAAATACATCACATAGGGAAAGAGATGAAACGCGTTGATTCTGGTTTTGTAGTAACCTTACCAACAAACAAACCTAAATGAGGGAGGACCTTTCTGTAGCTTCCCTCAGAAGAACTCAACATCAGCTAATGGATGAAATGCAATGATTGTGTCAGTGTACTAATCATACCAACAAACAAATGCATGTGAGGGAGGAGCTTTCTGCAGCTTCTCTCTGAAATACATCACATAGGGTAAAAAATGAAATTCAATGATTCTGTCTTTGTAATTACCATACCAAGAAACTAACGCAAATGTGGGAGGAGCTTCCTGTAGCTATTCTCAGAAATAGTTCACATAGGGCAATAGATGAAATGCGATGATTCTAGCTTTGTAGTAACCATACCAAAAAACAAACAGATGCAAGTGAGGGAGGAGCTTTCTGCAGCCACTCTCTGAAATACATTACATAGTGTAATAGATGAAATGCAATGATATTGGCTTTGAAGTAATCATACCGACTAACAAATGCAAATGAGGGAGCAGCTTTCTGTACCTGCCTCAGAAATACATCACATCATGCAATAAATGAAATCAAATTATTGTGTCTATGTACCAATCATACACACAAACAGATGCAAATGAGGGAGGAACTTTCTGCAGCTTCTCTCTGTAATACATCACATTGGGTAATAGGTAAAATGCAATGATTCTGGCTTAGTAGTAAACTTACCAACAAATGCACGCCAATGAGGGAGGAGCTTTCAGTAGCTTCCCTCAGAAATACTTCACATCAGGTGATGGATTAAATATAAAGACTGTGATGGTGTACCAATCATATCAATAAACAGATGCTAGTGAGGGAGGAGCTCTCCGTAGCTTCTATCAGAAATACACCACATAGGGTAAATAATGAAATACAATGATTTTGGCTTTGTAATAACCATCCCAACAAACTAAGGCAAATGAGGGAGAAGCTTTCTGTAGCTATTCTCAGAAATACTTCACATAGGGTAATAGATGAAGTGTGTTTATTCTGGCATTGTAGTAACAATACTAACAAACAAACGCAAATGATGGGGCAACTTTCTGTAGCTTCCCTCAGAAATACTTCACATCAGGTAATGGATGAGATGTAATAATCGTGTCTGTGTACTAATCATACCAACAAACTAATGCAGGTGAGGGAAGAGCTTTCTGCAGCTTCTCTGTGAAACACATCACATAGGGTAATGGGTGAAATGCAATGATTATTACTTTGTAATAACCATACCAACAAGCAAATGCAAATGAGGAAGGAGCTTTCTGTAGCTTCCCACAGAAATACTTAACATCAGGAAATGGATGAAATGTAATGATTGTGTCTGTGTACTAATCATACAAAAAATCAGATGCAGTTGAGGGAGTTGCTTTCTGCAGCTTCACTCTGAAATACATCACATAGGGCAATGGATGAAATACATTGATTCTGAATTTGTAGTACCCATACCAATAACAATGCAAATGAGGGAGGAGCTTTCTGTAGCTCTCCTCAGAAATACTTCACATAGGGCAATAGATGAAATGCGATGATTCTGGCTTTGTAGTAACCATACCAACAAACAAACGCAAATGAGGGAGGAGCTTTCTGTAGCTTACCTCAGAAATATTTCACATCAGGTAATGGATGAAATGTATTGATTGTGTCTGTGTACTAATCATACCAACAAACAGATGCAAGTGAGGGAGGAGATTTCTACAGTTTCTCTCTGAAATACATCACATTGGGTAATGGATGAAATGCTATGATTCTGGTTTTGTAGTACCCATACCAACAAACAAACACAAATGCGGGAGGAGCTTTCTGTAGTTTTTCTGAGAACTATTTCACATAGGGTAATAGATGAAATGTGATGATTCTGACTTTGTAGTAACCATACCAACAATCAAACGCAAGTGAGGGAGAAGCTTTCTGTAGCTTCCCTCAGAAATACTTCATATCAGGTATTGGATGAAATGCAATCATTGTGTCTGTGTACCAATCATAAGAACAAACAGATGCATGTGAGGGAGGAGCTTTCTGCAGCTTCTCTCAGAAATACTTCATATAAGGTTTGTTTACTAATCATATCATCAATCAGAAGAATGTGAGGGAGGAGCTTTCTGCATTTTCTCTCTGAAATACAACACATATGGCTATAGATGAAATGCGATGATTCTGGCTTTCAAGTAATCATACCAACAAACAAACGCAAGTGAGGGAAGAGCTTTTTGTAGCTTTTCTCAGAAATATTTCACATAGGGTGATAGATGAAATGCGATGATTCAGGTTTTGTAGTAACCATACCAACAAACAAACGCAAATGAGGGAGGAGCTTTCTGTAACTTACCTCAGAAATATTTCACTTCAGATAATGGTTGAAATGTAATGACTGTAGTAACCATACATAGGGTAATGGATGAAATGCTAAGATTTAGGCTTTGGAGTAACCATACCAACAAACAAAATCCATAAAGGAAACGTAATGATTGTGTCTCTGTACTAATCATACCGAACAAAGGGATTCAATTGAGGGATTAGCTCTCTGCAGCTTCCCTCAGAAATAATTCACATCAGGTAATGGATGAAATGTAATGATTGTGTCTGTGTACTAACCATACCAACAAACAGGTGCAAGTGAGGGAGGAGCTTTCTGCAGCTTCTCTCTGAAATACATCACATATTGTAATTGGTGAAATGCAATGAATCTGGCTTTGTAGTAACCATACCAACAAACAGATGCAGGTGAGGGAAGAGCTTTCTGAAGCTTCTCTCTGAAATACGTTTTATAGTGTAATTGATGAAATGCAATGATACAGGCTTTGAAGTAACCATACCAACAAACAAAATCCATAAAAGAAATGTAATGATTGTGTCTCTGTACTAATCATACCAAACAAAGTATTCAATTGAGGGATTAGCTTTCTGCAGCTTCCCTCAGAAATAATTCACATCAGGTAATGGATGAAATGTAATGATTGTGTCTGTGTACTAATCATACCACATAGTGTATGCTGCCGTGGTGTGTGCCTCGCCCTTGCCTTCGGCTGTAATTGGCACAGTGCCCGAAGGGCTCAGTCCCTCCGGAGGCCTTGCGCCACCACTGTTATTCCATCTTAGCCACGTATCACGGCTCTGGCATTGTCAACACTGACGGTTCGATGGTTGCTGGTCGTGTCTTTTATGCCCTAACTCTAGGGGACCATTGTGAACAACTTTCATTGCCGGTTGGCTCAGCTTTTACACTGCTGACGTGGTCACCATCTTTCGAGCTCTAGAGTATCTCCGCTCCTGCTCAGGTGAGTCCTTCATTATGTGTTGTGATTACCCGAGCGGATTACCAGCTCTCGACCAGTGTTTCCCTCGTTCTCGTCTGGTGATTCCTATCCAGTTGTCCCTGCATAATCTTGCCCGTTGCGGCAGATCTGTTGTCTTTGTTTGGAACCCAGGCCATTATGGGATACCTTGCAATGAAACTGTTGACTGCCTGGCGAAAGAGACCACCAGTAAAGCATCTCTGGAGATTAGCCTCCTTGCGACTGATTTGCGGGCACTATTACGCCACAAAGTTTTAGATTTATGGGACAGTGATTGGCGCAACCTGCCCATGCCAAACAATCTCCATCATAACAAGGAGACGATGACTGTGTGGTGGTCATCCATGCGATCCACCGCAGGGACTCAGTCATCCTTTGCTGTCTCCGCATTGGCCACACCTGACAGATGCACAGTTATTTCCTGTGTCGCGAGGATCCACCTCTTTGTCGTTGTTGGGCGTCCTTGACAGTGGTCCATATTCTGTTGGAGTGCGCCCTTTTAACTGTGCTCAGGCAGACTTTTGTGCTGGCTGAAATGCTCTCTGCGCTTTTAACTGATGACTGTTCCATAGCAGACTTAGTTTTGCGTTTTATTCGGGCAGGGGGATTTTATCGCTTAATGTAAATGTGTGTGTTTTTGTGTTGATTGTGGCCTATGGGCTACGATTTTAGTCTGCTTTTTTTAATGTGTTTCTCGGTGGTTGGCTTTTCCTTTTCTGTTTCTATGGTCGGCCACCCACCGTCACACTCCGTGCGATTTTAGTTCGTCTTGTCTGGTCTTTGTCTCAGTTTCTCTCGTTCTGTGTCATCTGTCCTCTCGTTTGTTGATTGTTCTTATTCTCTGTGGGTGTTTTTAGTATTAGAAAAAGGGACCGATGACCATAGCAGTCTAGTCTCTTTAACCCCCACAAACCAACCAATCCTAAGATGTCTACCTCAGTTGGAGATGAAATGTCAGAAATAATTTTATTCATCAACCGTGCCGTCCTCCCACAAGCCAGTCCAGAAGTTTTGACTAATGTGAACAGTCGCTGTGAAAGCCTATGTTGTGTAAATGTGTGCTTGTCTCCTGAAGTGTACCTGGTGAAAGGAGGAGTAGGAGGTGGGTTAAAGCTCGTGGTGTGAGTAGCTTCGCAGTATTGTCTATCCTTCACGTAACATGTGTTTTCATTCTTGATAAAACACTGAATATTAGTCATCGACAAAGTTTTTTGTTGTAGCTCGCGTATTTTGAGGAAACAGCACTGTCCTGGCGTACATGTTTCCTTGGGATTGAACTAGAATGTCATGAATTTCAGCCACAGTCTCCAACTGTTTTCACTATTTAACTTAAATTATTATACGACCTGTCTGAGGAAATGTGTGTCAAGTAATGTACTTCAAAATGCCTTTCTGCTGTGCTCTAAGTCCTCATGTTCATATACAGGATTGAAGCAGTTGAGAGTTGAGTGTTGAATCACGGTTCTGCACTATCCCCGATGACCACTGTCAGCACGTGTGGCGGAAGCTTTGGGGACATTCCATTCTTCCAGTGTTTTGGAAAGGCACAGTATGGCCAGAAAATGGTTATGACTGTAGGTTGCAGTTGATAGTGATTGAGGGAACTGTGACGGAACAACAACCTTTCAGATGTCGATAATCCTCGTGTTACATCTTGTATCACAGTATTCTGATGTTATTTCCAACACAACAGTGCTCATCCACACAGTGGCATGTGTATCTATCAATTGTATGCATGTTATTAGCTGCTCCCATAGTCAGCAATATCCTTAGATATGTTCCCTGCAGAGCATATGTGGCACGAGCTTGGACAAAAACTCTGCCCCAGTGTCAGTATCCAGAATATTGTGGACCATTACAACAGTTTGAGGCCAGCTTGCCTGAGGAAGGAATCTAGTGGCCTTATGACACCCTCCCAAACAAACAAGTGTATGCAAGAAGGGCAATTGGGTGCATGTCATATTGATAAGTGAGCTCATACTGCCAAGTTCTTTGTAAATCTGACTCAATTTTGTAATCACTAAAGTAACATCACATACCATCTGAACCCATGGCATTTCTTTTCTTTCTGTGAATTTCAATTTCTTAGCTGGGCAGTGTTTATGAACATCTTGGGCTGAAAGAAAATTAGCATGATATAGAGACGTAAAACTATTAGAGACGTAATTAAATGTAAAAGTGTCACTAAAAACATATTTAAAGTGAAAAGCCTGAAAAAACACCAAGTTGTGTGTCCAGAAAATCGGTATCACAATGGGTTAACAGTGAGCAGCAACTGCAACCAAATGGGAAAATTATCTTCTTCCGGCCCAGGATGTTGTAGCAGATTTTCTGCAACTTCACATTCCTAATGCTTCTGTATATTTTTTCCTGTTTCTACAAAGTCCATTCCTGGCAACTATAATTAAAATGATCCAAGTCACTGTCCTTCTTTGTATACTAAGGTGTCTGTCTGTAAATAATTTACTCTTATTTCTGGAGGCTTGGGCATTCCAATTCTTCTCTTAATATCCACTAGTTTTTGCCCTCAACTATGTTGGCACGGATCTTGAACCTGCATGAATTTTGAGTAGCCCTGAAGCTTATTATCCATGGGAAAAATGGATATAAAGAACTGAAAGTGAAGTTGTCAAAACGATGCAATCGTAAAGAATTGATATGTTTGTATGCACAGATAGAGATATTTGAAGTATGAAATAGCAAAACGCCTGGATAGGGGAACAAGCTAGTGGAGTTTTTAATGAAAATACAAAAAATTAAAGAATCTGTAGTTACAAATAAGTCAGTTCTTTACTGTTGCACCCTTTTGACAGTGTCACCTTCAGTCTTTTATATCTGTTTTTCTTGCTAACAAGCTTCAGGATATTTATGAACATTCATGTCAATGAAGTCGTTTGCTTAATAAGCTTATCAGTGACAATAGTTACAGTAATTTGTGAATGAATTCAAGAATGTCTGTGGGTAATGGAATTAAACTGTTAACATTAGTAAGATTTTGGAAAGTTTCATCATCATAATACTATTTACTACTTTTTACTTATTTTTCTCATTTCTGGTCCCAGTTTGTTTTGTTTAGTTTTATAAAACTTCCACTGTCCCGATGTTTTTGTCTTCCAGTATAATGAAATGATGCTTATATGAAACTGAGTTGATCCACATAAAGCACTTGCAGTACCTTGCAGGCCTGCATACAATAAAAAGTATTTAATATTGCATTTTTTGTAATCAGTTCAGCATGCAACTCTTTATACATAACCTGTCAGTAGCTGCCCACAGAGTTATTTTCAATTCTCCTGTAATTAAATAACATAAAACATGATAAATAGATGTAAAAACTTTTTATAACACGGAAAAATGCCTGTACACCATTATTATTTGCAGTATGTAGATAGTCACAGGATATGTGATGCATTCCCTTATGGATCTGAGTTACTGGGTACACATTTGTCTCCATACTATTCGGGCCCACATAGTTAAATGTACAGTTCAGTTTATCATGTTTTATAGATAATTTCACTTCAAAATTTCTCTGAGGGTTGAAATGCTTTTATAAATATGTAATGTTGGATCATTGGCTGTTGTCAGCTTAGCACATAATTTTAATGGTCTTTTATCCATTCTGGATCTTTCTGAACTCAACAGCTGTGAACAAATGTTGATTAAGAATGCAACCAACCATGAGTACTTCTAAGAGTATTAATTTAAATGCCATTACCAGTCTCAAGCTATTATGGCTGTCTACAGGTTTTTATTTTATTTACTTACTTTTTTTAAGTAATTGCAACAATGTGCTAATATACATGAATTTGATAAAATATAAAATGAAATACTTACATACCCTCGATTTGTTTTGTCGGTATCATTTAGGCTTTCTTTGGTCCTTAAGCATTTTCAGCATGACACACGAAGAGTTAAGAATGATAGACAATGCACTTCTTCTAAACAATCCACTGTGTTGTGCACACACTTCACAGTATTTTTCATCAGTTGCAGCCTTTGACAAGTGCTTCACATGTAATGATTTTGCTTACAGTGAAAAGTCTATCCACTGACCAAAGATATCACTCATTTCTCAACAAGGAAACATCTCATCTACTGTATGTTAAGTAAAGAATGTGTGATCGATGCAAATCTAAATAACAGAAAAATGCTTTGTCCAGAAAAGTGCACTTCTTACACGTGAGGAACTCTAATTGTAGCATGTCATAGGAGAAATTAACAAGAAGATTTATCAGGCTACTCTCGAGAAGCAATGGCATGTGTTTTGATTTTGGCCCCTGACAATATTCTTCAATTGATGTTAAGTTGGGCAGCTAGTGGAATAAGGATACCCTTGTTCAGAGTCCTAACACAGACCAATCATGTTTAATTTGTGTGAAAAGTGCAATGAACATTTTCAGGATTGTTTGTTAGCCAGCTGTAGTTGCTCATTTAGAATTTGCTGAGGTGAATTGAAGGTGTGAATGCATATTTCTAGTTATTTTAAGATGCCCATTTTCCTCCATAAGTTAGTTGTATATTTTGTTTGTAGATTACCTTTAGTGTTTGAAATGCTGTATCTATATTGAGGCATGTGAGTGGCAGTTGCAGATTTACTTAAATGTTTTTAGTCTAAAAGCATCCTTGTATTTATGATATCTTGAAGTTGCTGCCAGTCAGGCCAAGATAAAACCTGATGCAATTGTTACAATCAGTACTGTGTATTCCTCAGTTTTTAGAGACCCAGCCCAATGCTTTTGGTTTTATGTACTATGTTATGTTGCAGCATTTAGTGTGCATCTATGGGCTTAAAGTCGAAATTGTGCAGAAAATATTAGTAAGTTACTTTATTCAACCATACAATGTTTATGAAATATTAAATATGTCATGTTAATTGAAAGATGAAAGAGTTTTTTAATTAACTAATCCATACATACAGCAATAACATCTTTTACAGTTGTAGATGATGATGATCTGCTGTTAATTTTGAAGTGTTTTGTACAATTTTTTATACACATTGCCAAACAAGTTTACAATTTACGTAAAAAAAAAAAATACAGTTTGTGTCGCATAACTACACACTGGGTGAGCGAATATTTGTAGTTTGGGCACTGCCTTTCAGCTGTCTTAAGTACCTTGACAATACTTTTAGCATCCCCTTGTATTCTTTGTGTTGTCTCTTTAGCCCATTTGAAAAAGCAGAGTCATTAGCTCACAACAATGTTAAGATGACAAAATTGTATTAAGTATGGAAATTATCCATCACAGACACTGCGTGCAGAATTTCACATTATTTCTAATTAAATAATAATAATTTTTTCAATGCCTGCTTGATGTTACATAAATAATCATGGACTTTTTAGTATTAACTATTTGAGAGGTATGCTTCATTTTTTTTAATATCAGGGTATTAATTCATTCAAAAATTTTATGGTGCAGTTTTATTCCTTTGTAGAAAATACTGGCTGCTGTTTTGTTTATCTTGAAACATGAGTCGGACAAAACTGACATTTACTCAGATCATGTGAATACTGCTGTTTGTGAGATAACTGCTTTGTTCTGTATAAGCCAAAAATATTGTTATTCAGTCTGATATTATGTAATTGCCCAAACTATGAGGTTTGTGGTGGGATTATTTGGGACAGAGATGCTACATATTAGTATGTTGTGCAAACAATAATGTAAAATGAATGACTTACAGGGGATGATGTGAAGTCTGCACTATGTGCAGATTTAGACTGCTCAGCTATAACTGAAGTTGTATTTAACTAATGTTGAAAATTGATCTTCTACCTTAGACTTATAATTACCTTTGATGTTTACATTCTGTATGTAGCAAACATCACTACAGAAATCTGCCGTTGCGCTGCTTGTAAAAGTTGTAACTGTTTGATAGTAATTTGTCATGTTGACATAATGATTATTCCTTAATCTAGAATGTTTCTAGTTACATAAGTACTTTTATTCATGTTATATAGTAACCTGTTTATACATTATGTATGTAAATGTTTATTGTTCGCTAGGAAACTTAAGTTTGGGTCAACAGAATTCCCAACAGACAGTTATAATTTATGATAATAATTAAAATAGTTGATGCACAATTATCTTAAAATATTAAAAAATTAAATGTAAACTTAGTAACAATCAGATTAATGCTTAAAGACATTCTTTCCTTTCATACTGTACACTGATTTCTGCAGGCATTTTTGAGTGTAAAGATGCCTTGCTGGTACCTGGTACTTAATGCTGTAAATGTTAGCTGTGTTAGCTTCAGTTTTGCTTGGTTACTTTATATTTGTATGCATCATATGGGACAAGTCAAAACAATACTACTTTTGTGTAAAACAAATGAGCTCTGTATTCGCATGTTAACAATACTATCAGAGGTGATGACATTCTGTGATCATCAGAAACGTCATTTCTATGATGTTTCTGGATGTAACAGTATAACTAGTGCTACAATGGGGCTGATTTGACGATGGGACGAGTGCTACAATGGGACTGGCGTGGAGATGAAAACATTCTTGAGTGGATGACCATCTCTGGGGTGCAAGAATTTCTCTTGATAGGTGTGCAGCCACCAGGATTACACTCTGTTCATAGCTGTATTGGACATTCCATATTTCTTAGACTCCTGGATCAATCTGTACTGCTATCATGCTATCTACCACACCCTGTTCTTTGTACCTCCCTCTGCAGGTGCAGTGGGTAACATGACACTTGTGAAGAGGCTACAGTTTCCTTTCCAAGAGAACATTGGTCCTACACAGACCCATCCTCACTCCACCCATGAACAACAGTTCTCAAATTTTATATGGATATGAATCTGTATGTGCATCAAAGCCCTTCTTATGCAACACAAGACATGGGTAGCCGACATACGTTTGCGGCACTGTGAACTGTAACTTGACAGCTTACCGCTACCTTATCCAAGACTGCCTCTAAAGTAGTGGCAATAAAGGCTGTGCATATGTGGCATGTACTTCTTTTTGAGAACATCCATCAAGGGTTTCAGAGTATTTAATTCTACAGCATTGAATGTGTCACGAAGTGCTCTTTGACCCAGTTAAGTTATAACATTATATAAATAACACACAGCAGAGTGAACAGTATTAATGGCAATGATAACAATGTCGATGACATGAACAACAATTATAATAGTCTATTCACTGGACAGTAAATTTGTAATTATTTATTTATTCTGTTAGATGAGTTGATTGTTAATCAGTGCAATGATGACTGCATTACCACCTGAAGCAAGACTGCTTAATACAAATTTCTGCTTTATTCAATCAATTTTTGGTGTGCACATATGTTGCTGCAACAATAAAGTAAAATTAAATGATATGATTGAATAGTTCATTTGATGGAATTCTGTATTAATTTCGATGTTAAGTACACCAGTGTATCATTTCTTTAATGCCTCATCTGAATCCTTGTCACTATAGCCTTTTTTACCTCGAATTTATGTATAGCATTGCCTAACACTTGTTTGTAATTTAGTTTTCAAAGCTATAATTGTAAAAAAAAAGTTGTTTGTGTTTAATATGTTATTTAAGTTTAGTATGATGTTTCACTGTTAGTATGTTCAGAACATTAAAGAATATTACTAACTATCCTGAAATACATTATTAAAGTTATCCCCTACTGTCACTCGCAGTGTTTTGTATGTCATTGTAATATGTTGATGCTGATTTACACTTTTATGGCCACTTACCATTATTTTGTTACTGATCTCTTATAAAAGCAAATTCTTGATTTATATACATCATCTATTTTTATATCTTTATTGCCTGCTGCGGAAAGTGGATGTTAACAATGTTGTTGAATTATAGTGTAAGCTGCTATGCCTTCATCCAGAAAGAAATAAAAATATGTTTGACATGTATAGGTATTTTAATTCATCTCCCTAAGGATATCTCACATATAACTTATTTCACCTCTGGCAGTGTTTATTAATTTGATGTGGTAGTCAGGAAGCAACCTCAAGATGTAAAACAAACTCTTGCAACGTTTTTGTCCATAAAATTTGGAATTGTGAAGAAAGATAATGGTGGCAAGTGCTGTTATCAAATACACAACACTGAAATGGTTGTATTTGAGTGGTTATACACTACATTAGAACAGAATTTTCCAATAATCAAAATTTCTTTTGTGACAGCATTATGGGATAATTTTCTCCTATTCCCACATGAGGGTGCACAGATAGCTTGAGCATTTGGGAGCTTCTTCCATACTCAGTTAAGAGAGTTAGCTCTGCCAGTAACACTGTGACAGTTTTTTACATACAGAGGATGACAGTGTGCGGTTCAACAGGCAGGTCCTGTCAATAACAGAGAAGCTGTTGAAAGCTTGATTTCTCCCTAAAACCTTAAGGGGCAAGTAAATCTGAAAAACATATCTAAAAATTTCATAATCTTGTTCTGATTGTGTAGAAACAATTGTTACTCCTAAGTAACACTCGGACGCAATAAATAAGCCCTGTTGTGGAAAATAAATTTACACTCATATTTAGGGTACGCTAATTATCACATTCGTTTAGGGAGTGACTCTTTATCATGTTAAGGCACCATTTTCCAAATTTTAAGTGGTATGTAAAATCTTGTGGCTTTTGCAAACTGAAAAAGAGGAACTTGCAGTCTATTCCATGCCATCGACAGGAAAACTGTGAAGGCCTAATGATGTAAACAGAAAGGTATACTAGGGTTTAACCTCCCATTCTTAATGATGCTTTCACAGTGCTCTCCCAGAAAGTGGGTGGTCACAAGTGCATGGCATACTGTCTCATCTGTTCCAAAACACAAATATTAGGGTATGAGATTGATAACCATTTACCATTCATTGTTCCACAGTGAGAAATATTTATTGGATTTTTCAGATTGGTGCCACAGGTAAATCAAATATACTGGTGCCCGTTGCAATTTATTGCTTCAAAATACCTATAGAAACAACTGTGGGAGCTCTCACACAGAATCTTTGGTTTGTCATCTCTCTGTAGTTATGTTTGGTATAGGCAGCGCACGATCCTCATCTCCATTCAACATTCTGTAGTAGTATTCATGGAAATCCGTAGGAAACCCACCGTTCCATAGTAACACTCTTCTCTCTCATTTGCTGTGAATAGATCTTTAAATTTGCTGCTGCACTTTGTACTTTCTTGATGCAGTGGACCTGCTGTGCAGTTCCAATACTTCTGGCCATGTAATTTTATTTCTGTTTGCAGATGATTGAGGACCGTAAGAAAGCACATATCTACTCAGACTCACGATAAAGTAATTTAACCACTCTTAACAAACTCCTCTAATGAGACGAGTGTTCAACGGAAACAATGGTATTGCCAGGAATGCCCCTAGGGAAGTGTTTTCTGTAAACATAATGATTTGGCAGGCAGGGTGGGGAATAATCTGCAGTTGTTTGCAGATGATGCTGTGATACAAGATGATTTAGACAACATTTATGGTTGTGTGTGTGTGTGTGTGTGTGTGTGTGTGTGTGTGTGTGTGTGTGTGTGTGTGTGAGAGAGAGAGAGAGAGAGAGAGAGAGAGAGAGAGAGAGAGAGAGAGAGAGGATGTGTTAACAGTATGTTCAAATGACATGTAAGTTGTACATAGATGCTTTGGGAACTCGTATGGGAATCCCTGGAGAGAAAGCATTATTCTTTTTGAGGAACACTGTATAGAGAAATTTAGAGAACTGTCATCTAAAGCTGATTGCAGAATAATTCTACTGCCAGCAGCATACATTTTGCATATGAATTATAAAGATAAGCTATAAGATACTGGGGCTTACACAGACGCATATAGATATTCATTTCTCCCTCACTCTTTATGCGAGTGGAAGAGGAAAGGGAATGACTAGTAGTGGTACAGGGTACACGCACACTACAGCTGCTGGTGGAATATGTATGTAGGTGTGGCCAGGCTCATAACAGGAGCTGTCATTCAATCTTTCTGTGACAGAAAAGTTTCTGGATCATGGTCGCCAGTGTCCATTTTCTCCACGAGTTCAAAGACACTGCCAAGCCATGACTTCAACCCACAGGTGGACCTCCACAGCAGGGTGGAAGCACAAGCACTGCTGTGCCTTGCTGTTCTTAATGAGTTAACTCCACTCTTCACAAATCTATACATACACGACAAAGGGCACACACGGTTGGTTGGCCCACACTTACTGATTACTTAAAATATGTTTTTAACAATTACGAATGTCGTTCCTCGGCGTGAGAGATAATAAATGCATTTCAAGTTCTTGTTAAGATTGATCACACTTATAACATTTCCAGTTAAGGGTAATAGTATGTAATTAATTCGTAAGGACATAGTTTATAACCATGTTTTGGTGGAAATAGTTTAACTGTTCTTTACCATAGGGAGTCACATGCTGATGCTGGGTTCTGTACTGCACTACGTTACTTCAAATCTGATTTCTGACAAATATTAAATGGTGTCTCTGTACAGGTTGACTTGTCATTTTCCAGCTAAGTCTCTTTACTTTTGACTATTTTGGAGACTATGTAATTATTGTGACACAACATCACATTGCAGCTTAAAATATTTGTAGCACCAACATTTACAACTCAATTTTTGGACAGACACTGTGTACATATATTATTTTTGAGATGATATTGTCCCTTCTTTTATACCTCCATTCAAAAATAGTTTAGGTAATTTCCTCTATGTATCCGCCTGACCCCAGGTAACACCATCCCTCCTATGGGTCCGTCTATGTCCCCCTCACTTCCATACATAAAATGGGGTTCACTGAACTTAAAAATTGAAACTATATCTCTTTCTGTGTCAAAAGTGTCTACACAGCATATTTAAGTTTTACTTGATACATGGGTTTCCTACTACTTTCCATTCTGTCACTCTTACTGTGCCTTTCACTGAGTCATACCTTCCCTCTATGTTATATTAACATTTAATAACGTGCTTTCTCTGATACAAACTTAAGATTAACTACAGAATGTTCATTAAGACCTCATTTGCTGTTAAACATGGAAATGTTGTTATCCAGTTTGTTCTTATCAATAGAGTTGTGCACCACTCATTTTGAAATCATGAAGTAGTACTGAGAATACAGAAGTTTCCTTTAATTTGTTACTTTTCCTCTCAACTACTTTGTCATATACTAGGTATATATGTGATACAGCAGCTTTTCACTTTCCACTGAGAACACATCTATCTTTTTGTTAATCCCAATTGAAAAAAACATTAAATTATCAAACTCAAAACCTTTATTTATTGTGTGTCAAACACTTTATGCCCAATTATGTAACATATGTATAACTATCAGCTTTTTCATACACTTTGACACGTATAAGGTTCACACACAAGTTACTAGCATTTTCGTTTTGCATGTTGCTACGGGTTTCCTTATCAATTGCCATTTTAATTTGTAGTTCACTGTTGCTATCTCAGTTTACATTTTGCCATTTGGAGATAGTGAGTGGAGCTGTGGACACTAGAAAGTGCAGTGCCAAATGTAATAATCTGAACATTGTCTTCTTGAGTTCAGTAGAGGGGTGACAGCAGTGAAGGCAGCCAGAAACATCTGCACCATATGTGGGGATAATGCTATTCATCAGAGCACAGCAAGAATATGGTTTTCTCGTTTAAAGGAGGACCATTTTTAACATTAGTGACCCACTAAGTTCATAAAAATGCGAAGGCCTTCCTGAAGATCATGGAAAGATTAATCCACAGTGATACATGCCAGTGTATTCAAGATCTGGGTCATTGATGATCATGATCATTCCACCACTGTGCAAATTTTGCATGCAACAGAAAGGTTACAAAATGAGGTGTATGAGTACCGCATGTCCGAAGTGAAAACAGCGAAAATCATTTGGTGGTCATATCTATCTCTATTTGCTCATCATCAAGTGGCTCATGAAATACTGAACTTTACAATTGTTGTGGGGTTAGGGGTCAAACCCGGGACTCCACATGGCAGACCTGAAGCTGGGACCGACCACACCATATTTCGTCAGGAGAGCGAGCAAGTTCAAGAATTTTGAGAGGCAGTGCAGAGTGATACAGTGGTATTCAGTAACATTGCTTTATTCAGCTAATTTACAGTATTTGATGGTGAAGCGTAGTGTCAGCGTGCTGCCCGCCCGATGTCCTGCAAGTCCAGCCGGGTCAGCAGACTCCTGGTATGCCGATGCCGCTGCTGTTGTTATCAAGGCTGCCTGCCAACGGAACTTGGCCGCCGCTCTCCCGGTCACCACCCAGCGATGCGTAGCGCCTTGCGACTTTCTCCACCCCATTAGGCCTGCTCTGTCTGACCAAGGGATGAAGGTGGATGTACTGGTCACCCGTAGCCCTCAGGCCACCGCTGCTCCCAACACGTGACCTGACTCAAACCCACGCGCACCTGGATTCTGTGCTGAAATTTTCCGCTAATGGTGCTCGCCGGATGGCAACACCCACTGCCATCTCTGGCGCTGTCGTAGCGCTGCTCTGCTACCCTCAGGGTACGCCTCGCCCGGACCCAGTATGCCAGGTCGGAAGCAAACTTGGCCACTACACTAGAGTGGAACTGAGTCCCTCCTGGACCTGCTGCAGACCTCTCTCACTGCCGTTTTTCAGGCAGACCGTGCTATCTCCAAGTGGAAGGATGCCATTCCACCCTCCCCTGGCGTTGTGTCCCCCTATGCAGAATATATCCCGAGCAACAACATAGAAACAAAGTACAAATTTATACAGAATGCTTATAATATTGCTGCCAGACTGGCCACTATAAGCATAGAGCAGCACAGGTCTGTCCCGAAGCTCCACTGACCTGGCAGACCCTGTCAAGCTAAACTTGCCCATCTATTTATATTGGTTTCTCCCTTGCTTCTGACATAGTGTCAGAGAGAGACAGGAACAATTGTAGGGATAAATTCCTACAGGTCAGCAATTTACAAATATCCACTCCTGGCTCTGGCCTAGTGCCCCACCTCATACATCCACTAACTAAGAGCAACGCTGCAGTTTCCTACCTTGTTGTTGCTCCACTCAAAACAAATCATGCATGCAATACCGCTGTCGCAGCTCTGCGCCAGCAGATGCCATGTTTACCTTGCCTGGCCTGCTTGCTGTCGTCCATTACGGGACTCTGCCAGCGGCCCCAGATTTCATCCCCCAACAGCGCCTTCATTGAATTTCGAAAAAATTTCCCTTTCCCTGGACTAGACTGACACTAGTGCAGCACTATCCTGGTGATGAAAAATTGTGTCTGTATTCTAACATAAGGAAAAGAAAGGATTGGTTGAGGCCAAACAAAGGAGCAACGTCCCATACAAAAATCAGCATGCTTTCACAAAAGATAATGTTATGCATCTAGTGGGACGACGATGGTGGGGTATATTATGAATTGCTTCCGCAAGATGTAACCGTCGTTGCTGACATTTTCTGTCAACAGAAAAGATGTCTTGCATATACAGTCTAAGAACAGCAACCAGGAAGTCCACGTGAAGCAATACTGATCCATGAAAGAGCCTGCCTGCATTCCGTACAGTATTTTTTTGTCAGTCTAGCAAAAGTTGGGTTGGGAAGTCATGTCACACCCACCTTATTCACCTGATCTTGTGCCTCAGATTTGAGCCTTTTCCACTCTCTATCAAATAACTTTCATGGAACTTCCCTTTCGGATTAAAAAAGTGTTCTGAACATGACTCAATGAATTCTTCACCAGAAAACCATGCCATTTCTATTTCGCAGAATCGAAAATTTCCCCAATGTTTGCTGTCCATCGTAAGCACTGAAGGATGATATATTATTGTACGCTGAAGTCTCTGTTATGTTTATTAAACCTATAGAAAAAGTATACAAACAAATGCACCAGCTACGTACCTGTGTTGGGGCCTAGCGCAATGGTTATCATATAAACATGACGTAGAAGGTTGTGGGATCAAAAAACGACAAATGAAACTTTTTTTCAATTTATAAATCCGATCAAAAGAATGTGATTATTATTTTTATTCAATTAATTCGTTTACATGTAATTTTTGATATTATTGTTTGTTTTATTTACCCTATCTATCTTTCTGTCATTATTTTTCTCCTGGAATCTGCCTGTGTCACCTATAATGTGGAAATAATTGTTAATGTGTGTGTGTGTTCGTCTCGAGTTGCTTCATAGAGGTTAGCTTTAACCACCATAAACAAAGTAAGTGCGATTTTTAAATCTGCACTGATTGTTGATTGCTATTCTCTCTGATGCATTTCACATCATGGGGTTGTGGTTAGCTTAGGACACAAATTTGAATTCAAGGCTTTGTCTGCCATGGTTGTCATTTCTCACTTAGAATCAGCTGTCCATAGACCATCTCACATTTCCAATGTACCTGGAAGTGGCTGCCTCCGACATTACTTTGCATTAATTGGTGCATAGTAATGAAGTAAAACAAATTAATATTTCTACTTTGACAGTTCTCTGCAATTTATTGCATAATTTGGTAAACCATACTGTTTTTTCTGACATGCTCTGGTGGTTTCCGGTGATTAAGGGTGTCAGTGTGGTACTGGTGTGCAAGACTCACACTCCCTCTTGGCTATCAAACTTACTTGGAGTTGCTTCGCTGATCATCTTTTCAGGATAGCCACCTGTGATGTCCTGCACGACTTCTTCTCTGAATATAGGATGCTACATGGAGGAAATTTTTTATACTTTAAAATATTCTTGAGTGTACGGAGTTATTTTAAAACTCAATCTCACTGTATTTTCATCACACACAACAGTTTCTAACAGACCAGAAGGTTGCAAGCTTACAAAAAATGTTTTAGTTGTATGAAAACTATCACATTCATTTTTCCATAAATACAGTCTACAAATCTCACAAAGTTTAACAAGACAACTGTCTGGACCTTACTTATTGATTCTTTCTCTTACATTCATAATTGTCCCTTCTCTTCTTTCAACAACATTCAAATGTTCACACAGTAATGTTTCACGTCGCACGGAGTACGGCGCGTTTATTCCTTGAGCTGGACGTGTAACTCCAGGTGACTACCTGCCCACACCGATCATCCGTCCCATACACGTCCGTCCTGCACACACACATAACTGTGGTGCAGTAGACACAGTTCTACTCATCTCTAAAATAATACGTGTTCAAGACGGTGGAAATACGAGGGTCTCTAGAATTTACTCCGAAATTCTTTAGTCATTACAATGCCTTCCAGAATTCTGGAAGTTAGAATAGTATAATTATCAAATTGTCATTACTTCAACACCCCCCCCCCCCCAATCAATTTAATAATTTCCTAAATTGCCCATAAAATTCACTATCCCCAGCTTTTGACACAGTCTATTGAAACGTGCACTCTTAGCTAATTTTGGTAAAGTATGTGCCATTTGTTCCTCGGAGCTAATGTATTGAACATTCAGATGGCCTTTGTTGTACAGCTCTTGTGTAGAACGGATTTCACATCCACATGCTTCAGTCATCTATGTTCCCATTTCCATAACTGACAGATTCTTCAAGAAGATGCTTAAGCCATGGGGTGTCTGTCATAGCTGTCGCCGAAGCTGGATATTCTGCTTCTATTTCCTAGTGAAACTCATCTGTCTCCTTGTCACAAGAAACAGTTTTTCAAACAAAAACCTATAAGAAAGTGAAGAAGACAGAAGATCTACAACACAACACAGTCAGAATCAACATAGCAGTAATAGCATTTAAAATTTCCTTTTTTGTAACACAGACCAACATCAAGTGTCCCTTTAATATATCAAAGAATTCATTTCAAAAATTTCTACTCTAATTCTGTTGGTTTACTTTGCTGTCTACTAAAATAGTTAAGTGATGCAGTTCGTCTGGTCATAGCTGTCATTTCCTTCATAAAACTGTCAAAAGTTTTTTTTTAGTTTGCATACAAGACTTTTCTTAATCTTTACACCAGGTCTCAATGCAGGAATCAATTTTGTACATCTGTTTGTTCCATAAATGAATTATGTTCCTTCACCACACTAAGGAGCATTCTTAGTGTTGTGAATTGAGCAAGTGGAGTATAGTCATATCTCTTTCAATATTTCCAGACATGTCAATTTTTACTTTGAACATCCTCTTACTGTCAGTGATACTTTTATTTGCTGTAAGTGGTGCATAAGTCAAAGTTCCATTAGATGACTGAGAGCCCAGTTTTTCCTTTATTGCTTTTTTTCCATTCTTCTTCTACTTCTTCTTCATGATGCCTAGCCTGAACGTCTTCAGACTTCTGAGGTAAGTTTTCCCACGAATGTTTTTGCATTCAAGGGAAACACTGCATAATCCTTGAAAAACATAATTTTCTTGTTATTCTATTGCTTTTCCGCAAAGTTTCTGCTGGCTTCCACTTCTTCTGACATTGTGGGCCTTGAGTTCCCTTCAACAGTTTGCACAAAATCAAGGACTTCAAAACAGAACTAACTTTGAGGAAACTGAAGAATGTTCTGAATTACATTGTTCACTTGAATGGTCTTCTTCAAGATCCAATCATCATTGCTTTCACCTTCAAATAGAAACTTATCTTTTTCAAAAATTACATCTCTCCCAAATACAACTTTGTGTTGCTTGGCGCACTATATTCTGTGGCTAATTAGACAGTTTCCAGTCACGAAACATTTTAATGGGCTAGTTCCTTTTCAATACTTTCCTTGGAATGTGCCACTATGCAACACATTCAAAGTCATATTTGTTCAAATTTGGCTTTCTTCCAGCTGATAGCGTTTCTAGAATTTGTGCATCTAAAACTGAAGTATAACTACGGTTAATGATAAAAGTATCTACCAGTAACTTTTGACGAAAATTGCTTTCAAACTTCGCGTCCAAGAATTGTGCAATGAGCCTTTGCAATGACAGTATGATTTAGTTGCTCTGCCACTCCATTTCGTAATTGAATTTGCAAATATACTCATGACCATTGTCACTTTTTAATCTCCTGATTTTCAGCAAATACATACTTTGGAAATACGAAGCAAGAATTGTTACCAATATTGTATCGACCACCATGCCATACAGTTCAGTGAGCGGACACATGGGTATTATATACTGTAGGACTGTAGGTTTCGGAGTGTTTTTCTCGTGAATGGCTAGCCATCTGGCCGTATGGCTGGGGCATTGTAACTCTATGGGGTAGTGCTGCCAACACATGCCATCCCACTCTTAACTTCATTTCCCAACCCTCGCACTCCCCTTGTTAGTGTGTGTGTATACACGATTGAATCATTTCTGTGAGCAGCAGCTATAGCTATCACCCTTTTGAATTGAACCCGCTGAATTTTTAAAAACAAGCATCAGCCAGCCATTTATAGTTTATGCACTGACAATCAATTATTTAGTGAACCTGACACTAGAAGAGCACCTTTTAGTTTTAATTTGAAATTCCAGTCCACAAACTATGCTTTCAACATAAATTTCACCAACCTTTATTCATATTTGATTCACCAGTTCATTCACATCCATCAAAGAACAGATTAATTAACTAAATATCCTGTTACCCTCAAATCCAGAAACCAATCCACTTTGCCACCTGGAAAACTTCCAGTAACAGCTGAGAAAGAAAAATTATTTTCATTTCTGTTTATTTTTTGGAGAGATATAGCTAAATTTGCAGAACTATACTTCTATGCGTTTGTGGCAATCTAACATTGTATTTTTCCCCAATAATGGCATTGTTTCCCACGTCTGTAACACATATATTGGGTTGATACATAAGTTTGTTGCGTTTCTCTGTACGTTTGATAAACACAACAGATACACATACACACCCTACTCATCCATAATTATTCTCCTTCACTATTTACAACAGTCTATCAATGCTGAGATAACTTTTTGATTCCATGACTGTAGACATCGAGTGGTTTTGAGGTGAAGAACTCGCCGAGCCATGGTAGGAGAACCTTTTGCATCCGGCAAAGCTTAGCTTGAAGTTTGTTCGATAGGGAGCAGGAAAAACTGAGGGTGCAAGATCAGTTGAATAAGGTGAGTGCAGAATGACCTCCCAACCCAACTCTAGTATAAAGTTTTTGGTCAGTCTAGCAGAATTGGCGCGGGCGTTATCGTGGAGTAGGATCACTTTTCGCAGTCTGCCTGGTCGTTGTCCTCGAATTGCGCCCACAAGATGTCTCAGTTACTGACAATAAATATCATCAGTGATGGTTACATCTCAGGGAAGCAATCTGTACAACACCACACCATCACTGTTCAACTAGATGCATAATATTATGGATGCATGCAGGCTTTTATATGGGGAGTTGCTGCTTTGTTTGGGGGCAACCATTCTTTTCTTTTCCTTATGATCTTAGGATAAAGACACCATTTCTTGTCACCTATAAGGCTATAACGATACAAGTTAGGAATGGTCAATGTTGCTTTCAAGCAAATTGATCACGAACAATGAGAAAAGCACATACATTCACCTGCTGATTTATGTGTTTTCGGCTTAGAGCATGTGGTACCTTTTTTCAACCTTCTCCATTGCATGCAAATGTCGCACGATGGTAGAATGATCACAGTTAATAACATTTGCCAGTTCTCGAGTTTGCTGACATTGATTATTGTGGGTTAATGTGTTTAAACAATCTTTATGAAACTTCGACTGTCTTCCTGAATGTGCTGAATCACTAATGTCAAAATGATCCTACTTAAAACGAGAAAACCGCATTCTTGCCATGATCTGTCTCACGGAATTATCCCCCTCCCACATGTGGCGTGAATGTTTCTGACTGCCTCCGTAGCTGTCATTCCTATTGGACTGTAATAGAAGAATACATCAGAAATATTTAGATTTCTCCACTAGGCACTCCATTTTCTAGTGTCCAAACCTCCACTCATTATCTCTATATAACAAAATGACAATATGTGAACTCATATAGCAACAGTGAATTACAAAGTAAAAAATGACAACTCCTAGCATCCACAATATCAACTAAAATCTTATTTTTAGACAAAGCTTTGGCTGCATCATACATAGCTTGAGACTTGGTTGTCTCTGAATACATCCTTTTAGCTTGCTGTCAGATGCTGTCGACGATGGCAATTCATTTACTGTCCAGTTGTTACCTTTAGAATTATTAAGTTTTGCTTCTTTGTCTAGTAATCTACCCTTTAAGAAATTCGGTTCCAATTCCTCACTTGAGAAGGTATTCAGAGCAGTAACAACTACTTCGGATTCTGGTGGAATTGTTTGTAAGAAACCGTATACTATATCAGTTCCTCCAATATTATCATCCGATCTTTCAAATTACCCATTAACTTACGAAACTCCAAAAAATTAATTTCAAGAGTTATTGTCATTTGCATTAAACTTTAAAGGTCGTTCTTAATAAAAGCCACACCTTTCAGCTCAAATGTTTGAATTAATGTATTTCTCATTTTTGGTGTAGGCCTACTCCAAGCAACTTTGTGAAATTCTTTGGATTACTTGAGACTTACACTTCTTATTGGTTTTGCCAAGCTCTCCCAGAAGAGTTTGCTTCCACGCAAACTATACAGCTGTCTCAGCCATGTCCATGTATCTCTTTCACACAAAACTCACTTCCAGCTCACATAGAAGTATTTCAGTCCTAAATTTTCAGTTGCTAAAGTTCTTCCCATTAAACAACAGTACCTTGTATTCCTCCTCCTCTTGAGCCATGACTCTAAATTAGGTACTGGATTAATTTTTTCCACCTTTATTTGTTGTACTGCAACACCTGGCACCTGGGTCCATGACCAGTTGCTAAGAAAATAACAGTTATTTAGGATAAGTAATTTCAACTCGTTACTTCACACAATTTACAATTACAACCACGGGACAACAATGAAGACAAAATACAAACAGAGCGAAGAAACACAGAAAAAACACATAAAAAAGACAAAGAGAAAATAACTCAAAGGATTATTATTACATTATCATCATTTCAACACACTTTGTATTAGATAGGAAACTCCATGTCCAAACAATGAACAATGGCACCATTTAAACAAGATACAGAGCAGCCTACCACCACAAGTAAAAAACATAGCCTTGACTTTAGAAATCTGAAATCATTAACTGATCATTGCTCTGAATTGTGTGAATTTTTGGTCCATATGTGTACAGTGAAATATCAAAAAAGCTGCAAGTGCATGAATGATTTTTATAAAATTAATAATCACTGTGCATGAGACTTTCATACAATGTGTAGCTATCTCCATACTGTTGTCTTTGTCCATGTTTGTACTGTATTGTAACACTCTTTTGGTCTCCTTCAACCATTATTTATGCTACTTGTCAACTCAGATTATACAACCTGGGTCCAGCAAAAATTGTCATTTTAACAGCCCTGGACATCTGCTGCCGTTTAGGTTACGGAATCTTCTTCTTGATACAGTTATGAAGTGTAGTGGTATGACCGAGAGGGAATTTGTTCTCGCTTGATATGGCTAATCACTATATGACATTGTTTGTCGTCTATCTTGATATATACACTCCTGGAAATTGAAATAAAAACACCGTGAATTCATTGTCCCAGGAAGGGGAAACTTTATTGACACATTCCTGGGGTCAGGTACATCACATGATCACACTGACAGAACCACAGGCACATAGACACAGGCAACAGAGCATGCACAATGTCGGCACTAGTACAGAGTATATCCACCTTTCGCAGCAATGCAGGCTGCTATTCTCCCATGGAGACAATCGTAGAGATGCTGGATGTAGTCCTGTGGAACGGCTTGCCATTCCATTTCCACCTGGCGCCTCAGTTGGACCAGCGTTCGTGCTGGACATGTAACCACGTGAGACGACACTTCATCCAGTCCCAAACATGCTCAATGGGGGACAGATCCGGAGATCTTGCTGGCCAGGGTAGTTGACTTACACCTTCTAGAACACATTGGGTGGCACGGGATACATGCGGACGTGCTTTGTCCTGTTGGAACAGCAAGTTCCCTTGCCGGTCTAGGAATGGTAGATCGATGGGTTCGATGACGGTTTGGATGTACCGTGCACTATTCAGTGTCCCCTCGACGATCACCAGGGGTGTACAACCAGTGTAAGAGATCGCTCCCCACACCATGATGCAGGGTGTTGGCCCTGTGTGCCTCGGTCGTATGCAGTCCTGATTGTGGCACTCACCTGCACGGCGCCAAACATGCATACGACCATCATTGGCACCAAGGCAGAAGCGACTCTCATCGCTGAAGACAACACGTCTCCATTCGTCCCTCCATTCACGCCTGTCGCGACACTACTGGAGGCAATATGCACGATGTTGGTGCGTGTCCGGAGCAAGTGTGGTTGGTCTGACACATTGGTGTCAATGTGTTCTTTTTTCCATTTCCAGGAGTGTATATAAGGCTGTAAAAATGAATTTTACTGCAGATGTTTTCCCCAGTATTCAGTAAATCAGTATCTCTTGGCGTAATGGGGTACATTAGAGGTGACAAGAAAATAACATAACTGATAGAAATAACTGGTTATTGAGAAGTAGCAGTTACTGTGATAAGGGCTCATCTGATACTAGCAGTTACTTAAATAACAGTGCTTTGCGTCACCTGTTTACAGAAGATCATACTATGCTTTCACGTCAACTAATCTGAGATCTGGCTATGATAGAGAGGGATATGTCATCTGGAAGATGTTCTACATGTCATGGAAATAACAGAGACTACGCGCCATCTATTGATACAACTATGTGTTACTTTGTGCGCTCTCGCTACTTTCAGCACAAAAATTAAATAAAGTTAATGTCAGAGTGGTTGCTGATAGGAGCAAACTTAAAGGCATTGTACATGTACTAGAGTTCCCTTGCGTCATTAGTTTGGGCAGTTAGTACAAATGAAGCAATTGGAGCGACAATGGGAATAACTGTCAGAGGTTGTTATTTTTCTCTAGCTGTTATTATTCTCTCACAGTTTCGTTTTCTGACACTTAACCTGCTACCACTACAGGTAACCCAGTGACATTTCCGGAGAGAATAGTTACTGGAGTGAGCAAAATATTTTTGTACCGCTATGGAAATAACTATCTAGAACCCCAGGTGTCCAGCAGTTGACAACTAATGGGATTCTATTCTTCCCATTTCTTGTAGTTCCTGAAACAGTTGACCTTCTATCTGGCCTTCGGTTGTGTTAGAGGGTATTGTTAATGGTTTTTAGAGTTTTACACATATTGAAATATTTGAGCATTGTACGTGATCTAAAAATGGAAAATAGTGGAGTACCTTCTCAAAGAACACCATAGCCCCAATGCCTAGCGGCGCCATTATGATGAAAAAACGCTGGTGCTGTATGTAATTAGTGTATCTTATCAACTTGAGTACAAAAAAAAAACTTGTTTAATTTCATAAAACTTGTCTATGTGGCTTTACTAAGAAAAATGAGCTTTCTCAATTTGTACATATACACTGCAAATGGACTTTTTTTTATTTAATTAATTATTGGCGACTGATTTTGAATCATTTTCCACATAGTATTGAGCACATCAGTTTTATACAGGGAAATTGTACAATGGAATATTTACACTTCACACACAAGTATGGAAAATTAACCATTTGATCGCAGCATAGATGGAATGAATACAGGTATGCTTACAACAATAGTCAGATCAGGTACTTTGTCAGGAGCATTCAAATAAAAATATAGATTTACTTATATTAGGGTCTACTTGTACTTGGGTATTCTACATGAAATTTTTTGAATAATATATGCTCTTTCTGTTTTTAAAGAGGCCAAGGGTGTTCATTTTGGCCCTTTGGCCCTTTATTTTAAGTGTTCATCTATCTCGTTCATGAATTAGTATAATACATATTCAAATAATGGAAAATCTAGGATAGAATGTAACAATATTACGAGAAAGAAAGCTGCTACTCACTATCTAGCGGAGATGCTGTGTCGCTGATACACACAACAATGACTCACACACACACACACACACACACACACACACACACACACACACACACACACACACACACACACACACACACACACACACACACACACACGATACTGGGGCAGGGAGGGAGGGTGAAAGTGATGTAGAGTAAAGTGCTGCAGGCTAGACCACGGGTATGGGAGAGGTGGGGAGGGGGGCAGTAGTAGCAGAAACAGAGGGAAATAAAAAGACTGGGTGTGGTGGTGGAATAATGGCTGCATAGTGCTGGAACGGGTGCAGGGAATGTGTGGGATGGATGAGAACAGTGACTAATGAAGGTTGAGACCAGGATGGTTATGGGAATATTGGATGTATTGCAAGGAAAGTTCCCACCTGCACAATTCAGAAAAGCTGGTGTTGGTGGGAAGGATCTATACAGCACACACTGTGAAGCAGTCATTGAAATATCATGTTTGGCAGCATGTTCAGCAACAGGGTGGTCCATTTGTTTCTTTGTTGCAGTTTGTTGGTGGCCATTTGTGTGGACAGACAGCTTGTTGGTTCTCATTTCTACATAGAATGCAGCACAGTGGTAGCAACTTAGCTTGTAAATCACATGACTATTTTCACAGGTAGGCCTGCCTTTGATGGGATTAGTGGTGATGGTGCCTGAACTGGAGTAGGTGGTGGCAGGAGAATGTATGGATGTAGGTGTGTTACAGAATTATGAGCCATGAGGTAAGGGACTGGGAGCAGGGGTTGTGTAAGAATGAGTACATTATGTACGTTCGGTGGATGACAGAATACCATGTGAGGCATGGGAAGGATAGTGGTCTGGATACTTCTCATTTCAGGCCACGACAAGAGGTAATCGAAACCATGGTAGAGAGTGTAATTCAGTTTCTCTGGTCCTGAGTGGTGCTGAGTTATGAGGGGCATGGTCGTCTGTGGTCAGACAGTGGGATTTTGGGAGGTGGTGGGAGACTCAATAGATAAGGCACGCAAGATTTGTTTTTATACAAGGTTGGGAGGATAATTATGGTCAGTGAAGCCTTTAGTGAGATATTTAGATTGGGGCTGCTCATCACTGCAGATGCGGTGACCGAGTGGGGATAGGCTATATGGAAGGGACTTCTTGGTATGGAATGGATGGCAATTGTTGAAGTGGAGGTATTGCTGGTGGTTAGTAGGTTTGATATGGACGGAGGTACTGATGTAACCACATTTGAGGTGGAGGTCAACGTCTAGGAAGGAAGATTGTTGGGTTGAGTAGGACCTTGTGAAGCAAATGGGGGAGAAGTAGTTGAAGTTCTGGAGGAATGTGGATAGGGTATCCTAATCCTCACTCCAGATAGCAAAGATGTAATCATTGAATCTGAACCAGGAGTGGGGTTTAGGATTCTCTGTTTTTAGGAAGGGTTCGTTTATATGGCCCATGAATAGGTTGGCATTAGATGGTGCTATGAGGGTGCCCATAGCCATACCCTGGATTTGTTTGTGGGTAATGCCTTCAAAGCAGAAGAAATTGTGTGTGAGGATAAACTTGTCATGGTGACTAGGTTGTTGGTTTGGAATCTGTCAATCTTTGGGAAAGGGAGTGTTCAATAGCAGGAAGGCCATGGGCATTAGAGACATTAGTGTACAGGGAGGTGGCACCAATAGTGACAAGCAAGGCACTTTGTGGTAAAGAGTCAGGAACTGTGGAGAGTCAGTGAAGGAAATTGTTCAAATGCCTCTGAGCACTACGGGACTTAACTTCTGAGGTCATAAGTCCCCCAGAATTTAGAACTACTTAAACCTAACTAACCTAAGGACATCACACATATCCATGCCCGAGGCAAGATTTGGACCTTCAACCATAGCGGTCGCGCGGTTTCAGACTGTAGTGCTTAGAACCGCTCGGCCACTCTGGCTGGCTGGAGAAATGGTTGGTATCTTTTAAATAGGAATGTATGTTAGGGTTAATTGATTGTAGGGGTGGGTCTATGAGAGCAGCAATTCTCTCAGTAACTGGCCACAATGGGGCGTCTTGGGTGATTAGGTTCATGGACTTTAGGAATCATGTAGAACGTAGGATTTATTAGTGGAGTGAGAGAGGTGAGCAGAGACATGGACTCCAGGGAGAGGGTCTGAGTTGGGCATAGGGATTTGAGTAGTGATTGGAGATCTTGCTGGATTACTGGAATGGGGTCGCTGTGGCAAGGTTTGTAGATAGAAGTATCTGACAGCCAGAAGAGTCGTACTGCCAGGTAATCCTTGCAGTTAAAAACAACAGTGGTGGAGCCTTTGTCCACAGGTAGGATTAGAAGGTCAGGATCAGTTCTTATGTGGTGGACTGCAGCTATTTCTGCAGATGTAAGGTTAGAATGCATGTTGAGGGATTTGGGGAAAGATAGTGAGGCAACAGTTTATGCCATGCTCTGGCAGTTTCCGGTGATTAAGGGTGTCAGTGTGGTACTGGTGTGCAAGACTCACACTCCCTCTTGGCTATCAAACTTACTTGGAGTTGCTTCTCCGATCTTCTTTTCAGGATAGCCAGCTGTGATGTCCTGCACAACTTCTTCTCCCAAGATAAGATGCTACTTTGGAGGAAATGTTTTATACTTTTAAAATAACTCCGTACACTCTAAAATATTTTGAACTCAATCTCACTGTATTTTTATCACACATAACACTTTTCATACAACTAAAACAGTTTTACCGCTCATGAACCATGGACGCTGCCATTGGTGGGGAGGCTTGCGTGCCTCAGCGATACAGACGGCCGTACCGTAGGTGCAACGACAACGGAGGGGTATCTGTTGAGAGGCCAGACAAACATGTGGTTCCTGAAGAGGGGCAGCAGCTTTTTCAGTAGTTGCAGGGGCAACAGTATGGATGATTGACTGATCTGGCCTTGCAACATTAACCAAAACGGCCTTGTTGTGCTGGTACTGGGAAAGGCTGAAAGCAAGGGGAAACTACAGCCGTAATTTTTCCTGAGGACATGCAGCTTTACTGTATGATTAAATGATAATGGCGTCCTCTTGGGTAAAATATTCTGGAGGTAAAATAGTCCACCATTTGTATCTCCAGACGGGGACTACTCAGGAGGACATCATTATTAGGAGAAAGAAAACTGGTGTTCTACGGATCGGAGCGTGGAATGTTAGATCCCTTAATCGGGCAGGTAGGTTAGAAAATTTAAAAAGGGAAATGGATAGGTTAAAGTTAGATATAGTGGGAATTAGTGAAGTTCTGTGCAGGAGGAACAAGATTTTTGGTCAGGTTAATATAGGTCTATAAATACAAAATCAAATAGCGGTAAAGCAGGAGTAGGTTTAATAATGAATAAAAAAATAGGAGTGCGGGTAAGCTACTACAACCAGCATAGTGAACGCATTATTCTGGCCAAGATAGACACAAAGCCCATGCCTACTAGAGTAGTATAATTTATATGCCAACTAGCTTTGCAGATGATGAAGAAATTAATGAAATGTATGATGAGATAAAAGAAATTATTCAGGTAATGAAGGGAGACGAAAATGTAACACTCGTTGGTGACTGGAATTCGTCAGTAGGAACAGGGAGAGAAGGAAACATAGTGGGTGAATATGGACTGGGGCTAAGAAATGAAAGAGGAAGCCGTCTGGTAGAATTTTGCACAGAGCATAACTTAATCATAGCTAACACTTGGTTGAAGAATCATAAGGAAGGTTGTATACATGGAAGAATCCTGGAGATACTAAAAGGTATCAGATAGATTATTTAATGGTAAGACAGAGATTAAGGAATCAGGTTTTCAATTGTAGTACATTTGAAGGGGCAGATGTGGACACTGGCCATAATCTATTGGTTATGACCTGAAGAAACTGCAAAAAGGTGGGAATTTAAGGACATGGGATCTGGATAAGCTGAAAGAACCAGAGGTTGTACCGAGTTTGAAGGAGAGCATAAGGGAACAATTGACAGGAATGGGGGAAAGAAACACAGTAGAAGAAGAATGGGTAGCTCTGAGGGATGTAGTATTGAAGGCAGCAGAAGATAAAGTAGGTAAAATGACGATAGCTGCTAGAAATCCTTGGGTAACAGCAGAAATATTGAATTTAATTGATGAAAGGAGAAAATATAAAAATGCAGTAAATGACAGAGGCAAATAGGAATACAAAAGGTCTCAAAAAAGAGATGGACAGGAAGTGCAAAATGGCTAAGCAGGGACGGCTACAGGACAAATGTAAGGATGTAGAGGCTTATCTCACTAGGGGTAAGATAGATACTGCCTACAGGAAAATTAAAGAGACCTTTGAAGAAAATAGAACCACTTGTATGAATATCAAGAGCTCAGATGGAAACCCAGTTCTAAGCAAAGAAGGAAAGGCAGAGAGGTGGAAGGAGTATATAGAGGGTCTATACAACGGCGATGTACTTGAGGACAATATTATGGAAATGGAAGAGGATGTAGATGAAGATGAAATCGGAGACAAGATACTGCGTGAAGAGTTTGACAGAGCACTGAAAGACCTGAGTCGAAACAAGGCCCCAGGAGTAGACAACATTCCATTAGAACTACTGACGGCCTTGGGAGAGCCAGTCATGACAAAACTCTACCAGCTGGTGAGCAAGATGTATGAGACAGGCGAAATACCCCCAGACTAAAAGAAGAATACAATAATTCCAATCCCAAAGAAAGCTGGTGCTGACAGATGTGAAAATTACCTAACCATCAGTTTAATAAGTCACAGCTGCAAAATACTAACGCACATTCTTTACAGACGAATGGAGAAACTAGTAGAACCTGACTTCAGGGATGATCAGTTTGGATTCTGTAGAAATGTTGGAACACGTGAGGCAGTACTGACCTTATGACTTATCTTAGAAGAAAGATTAAGAAAAGCCAAACCTACGTTTCTAGCATTTGTAGACTTGGAGAAAGCTTTTGACAATGTTGACTGGAATACTCTCTTTCAAATTCTGAAGGTGGCAGGGATAAAATACAGGGAGCGAGAGGCTATTTACAAATTGTACAGAAACTAGATGGCAGTCATAAGAGTCGAGGGGCATGAAAGGGAAGCAGTTGTTGGGAAAGGAGTGAGACAGGGTTGTAGCCTCTCCCCGATGTTATTTAATCTGTATATTGAGCAAGAATTTAGGGAAACAAAAGAAAAATTCGGAGTAGGTATTAAAATTCATGGAGAAGAAGTAAAAACTTTGAGGTTCGCCGATGACATTGTAATTCTGTCAGAGACAGCAAAGGACCTGGAAGAGCAGTTGAACGGATTGGACAGTGTCTTGAGAGGAGGATATAAGATGAACATCAACAAAAGCTAAACGAGGATAATGGAATGTTGTCAAATTAAATTGGGTGATGCTGAGGGAATTAGATTAGGAAATGAGACGCTTAAAGTAGTAAAGGAGTTTTGCTATTTAGGAAGTAAAATAACAGATGATGTTCGAAGTAGAGAGGATATAAAATGTAGACTGGCAATGGCAAGGTAACCATTTCTGAAGAAGAGAAATTTGTTAACATCGAGTATAGATTAATGTATCAGTAAATCGTTTCTGAAAGTATGGAGTGTAGTCATGTATGGAAGTGAAACATGTACGATAAATAGTTTGGACAAGAATAGAATACAAGCTTTCGAAATGTGGTGCTACAGAAGAATGCTGAAAATAAGGTGGATAGATCACGTAACTAATGAGGAGGTATTGAATAGAATTGGGGAGAAGAGCAATTTGTAGCACAACTTGACTAGAAGAAGGGATCCGTTGGTAGGACATGTTTTGAGGCATCAAGGGATCACAAATTTAGCACTGGAGGGCAGCGTGGAGGGTAAAAATCGTAGAGGGAGACCAAGAGGTGAATACACTAAGCAGATTCAGAAGGATGTAGGTTGCAGTAGGATCTGGGAGATGAAGAAGCTTGCACAGGACAGAGTAGCATGGAGAGCTGCAGCAAACCAATCTCAGGACTGAAGGCCACAACAACAACAACAAAACATTTTTCGCAAGCTCGGAACCTTCTGGTCCGTCAGAAACTATCACATTCATTTTTCCATAAATACAGTGTACAAATCTCACAAAATTTAACAAGACAACCGTCTGGACCTTACAAAAGTAAGAGAAAGAATGAATAAGTAATTGTTCCTTCTCTTTCAACAACATTCAAATATTCACAAATAATGTTTGACGTCGCACTGAGACGGCGCGTTTGTTCCTTGAGCTGGACATGTAACTCCTTACAAATGGAAGGCCTCAGACACGGCCAACTGATCCGGCTCAAATTTGGCAGGTAGCTTGTGTACAACCTAAAACGGAGGAATCTAAGGTATTTTAGGTCAACACCGCCGCGTTATTGAAAAAATCATCCCTAAAAGTTATGAAGAGCAATCGACTCAAAATTGGTGGGATCGATAGATAATTGTAAATAGAGCATTTTTCAGTATCAGCTATGGTATCCGAAAACGCATACTATTCCAGAAACCGAGGAAAGAAAGTTTTACAACTGTCGCTTCTGTTCCAACTTTTTAAACGGTTTTTGCCGATAGCACTGATAGCGCAACAGCCAAGGTAACTGGCTGGGAATCTGAGAACCCGGGTTCGAATCGCGAGGAAACCCAGTGGATGTTATTATTTTCGTTTGTATTTTTCCATATCTCAGTTCATAGGAATAGGAGGGTTAATAAGGTAAATCTATAAGGAACGATAAAAATAAGGTAGGCAAATAAATTTCTGAAACTTCTTGGAGTAGTAAACAACTAAAATGTTACTCCAGGTCACTTTAGAATGGCTCTTCCAGTCACTGTTACGTGTCCTCATTTTTCGTCGAACAACTAGATGGGTGGTACTTGTCACATAAAAATTTGAAACAAATATACTCACGGCACCAAGAACATCTAATGAATGCAATCTTTCGAAAGCTACACTGTTCCTTCCCAAGAGTAGGCGGAAAACAAACTTGGTTTACATTTAAAAATGTCTTTTTCGGGAATTAATTTTGATGCGTACCACGCATACGATGTCATTGCGTGAAAAATCGATGCTGAAAGTTGGTTATGAATTATGTTGTAAATAGTTATTGTATCCGTGCGGTTGTCCAATTCCCGCTGGGTTTCCAGAAGCACACTGCAATCCTGAAGCCTGGAAATAAAGTTTTTAACCTGGCGATAGAAATCAACATCACACGGCTGGTACACAGGTGTACAGTTGGGCGGTATTACTTTTACCGTGCACGTCGGCTGACCCTCGCCATTTATAATCATTGTGTCATATAATATAGCATTACTTTGTCCACTCCAGGAATCCACTACTAGAAAAAACTTGCTATCGGGAACGTATGGTTTTAAAACATTCTCAAGAAATGTTCTGTAAATCGCATTCGTCAGTTTGGAGAAGGTAATGTAAACATTTTTCAACGAGTCGGTTAAACGGTTGACCTCTTCTATAACCTGAGGACCAAATGTAACATTCGTTTCTTGTAAACATAGGAAAACCTTACGTAACAGTTTTCCAGAGGCTGTAGTGGCATGTTGCGCCGTGTACGAATGTGTTAGTAGGTTTTTACTTCCAACTGCGACAAGGATTCGTTTTTCTCCCTTATGCGATAACGTGCGTCGAATGTTCACCCAATACTCGCATCCTGTATGACCGGTGTTGATCACGTAATCACTATTAAAACTGGTCATAAGTGACGCCGTTTGCCTGTTGAAAAGAGCTCCCACTTTCTGTATATCTTCTATATTTTGTACCTCCTTATGAGAGACGTATTTAGTGACTCGCCGTTGACGAATTTTATACCCCGATCTGAAATTTTTTGCCCAAGATAATGATGCAGCAGATGTAGAATCCTTGTTGGCCGTATATTGAAGCGCTGCACCTGCAGCCCACTCCTGAAGTATTCTCGCTGTTACATTCTCGTTACGTCAACAAGATTCGACAATTCGGTCGTATGTCCACATATTTATCGCCTGGTATTTGTCGTATCTTGTCCCTCCTTTAACGATATCACTTTCCCACAATTTCAAGTCCTTCTTCTGTTCCAGGGCTGTTGTTGCTCCATTCTTTTGCAGTGTTTGTAAGTTCAAATTTGGACGATTCCTGGCTAGCGCTACCGCCTCAACTTTTACTTCAAGGGGTATAGAGCTGTAGTTAAGTCGTTTAGTAACCGGTTCGTGATACTCATCGGGAACGGATGAAGCACATATTCCCAGTGACGTGGAGATTTCTGAAATGTTATGACAATTTAGCGATTCACTAGTCGTGATATCTTCCACTGAATCACCTTCTGCTTCGTCTTCATGGTATAGTACCTCAGTATCAAGAAAAGTTATTTCGTTCGTCACCACAAAAATCTCTAGACCATAGCCGTTCCTATCAACCTGGAACGCCGAGAAACAGACCTGGCTGCTTTCAGTAGTGCGTTGATAATGCATCTGTATTTGGCAAACCAAAACACAGCGACGGTAACTTCCCGCTTGCCATCGTCTGTGACAGGCTCCCAACTATATATTACAACGCTAGTCGAAGGGTGTACATCCTCCGTTACTCAGATTATGCACCTGAAAGATATGACAACAAATAATAACTAGTTACTACGGCATAAACAGACGAGCTAATTTCTACAAACTACATACAGCACTGGTCATATGTTACTTACAGAATAACACTGTATTCATTCACGAAACTTATTTCATTCGGCACATTAATGATGGAAAAATCACTACTGTATCCGCCAGGATCGCGGCAGCCTAATGACGGAAAACAACTCTTTCCGATTTACGTCTATAAGGCTCGTGCTGGACACCTTCTCTCTTCCAGATTCACAACTATGATATGACGAACAGGCAACCGGGACAACATAACTCTCCCCGCGTGCATTCTGTCCCGTGCCTCGCTGTAAACAAGCGTCGCGCGGTTGGCTGTCTGTGATCCCTCGTGAGGAATTCGAAGCACTCTTACAAGGGGAGGCCGCCAATTGTGAAATTCAGATTCAATTCATACTGCGCATAATAAAAGCTCATAGCCAGAGGTGCTATGTGGGAAAGCACCAAGATGTACTTCTCAGCCGCTGCCGAGAAAATCGACAGTTAAAAGAAACCGGCGTGAAATACTCACTACGATTGATAGTTTTCTACAGCGTTGTGGCGCAGCGGTAAGCTCTCGGGTTCGGGTTCGTAATTCCGAAGTTCGCCGGTTCGAATCTCGCGCCATGCAACCATTTTTTTTAGTATTTGTTTTTTGTAATTCAAATGTTTGTACATACACACAATATATATATAATTCCCAGCAATCAGTTGCAACAATTATGCATATAATAAGTTGTTGAAAGTCGTTTGTCGTGGAAAAACTGGCAACTTCGAACATCATTATGTTTTCCGCAAACAAAGTTGTATTTCATTAATGTTATTAATTGTCTTCATAATGTTAACCAAGTATAGTTAACGGAAGACGTAGAAACGATATTCCGAAACCAATACGTATAGCGTAAATCAAACGTTCGAATTAGAATAGAAACCCCACGTACACAAATTTGCTGTGGCAGGTATGAAATATAAACTCCGTTACTCACTCGTTACACCCGAAGGACAGATGTTGAATGGACCGAAACGAGCCGCCGCATAGCAGCGTAGTTGCCTGCCAACTTCGAAAGAAGGTAGGTGCGGCCCTAGCGCAACTTATAACATCGTCGAAAATCAGTGCGGACGTGAGAGCTTTGGTACACCCTGTTAAACAAACGGAAAAATGGAGGCGGTACAATTGGAGAGCGATCCGCCTTCACCAACATGTGTAAGCAATTCATATATGAATTACAAAGCACTAATAATAAAAAATGTTGCATGGCGCGAGATTTTTTTTTTATTTTTCCGCCTCTCCCGACACGCTTCATATACCCTGCGCTGCTTGTGCTGCTAGTTAGTTGGTTAGGCGTTCCATAGATTTTTTTATTTTGTTTATTTTTTTAATTAATTTTTGTTCATTGTATCTGCTCGGGGCGGACGTCGCAAGACAGCCGTTTCAGTTCGTCGTTGATCCATTAACTCAGTTTTTTTTTTTTTTTTTTTATTACAGAAGGCAGCTAACACACTGACCGAACACGCTAAGCTACCGTGCCGGCTGTTCGATCCGGCCACCTTCGGATTACGAACCCGAGCGTTTACCGCTGCGTCACGACGCTGTAGAAAACTATTAATCGTAGAGAGTATTTCGCCGCAACGGTTTCTTTTAACTGTCGATTTTCTCGACAACGGCTGAGAAGTCCATCTTGGTGCTTTGCCACATTACACCTCTGGCCATGAGCTTTTATTATGCGCAGTAGGGATCGAATCTGAATTTCACAATTGGCGGCCTCCCCTTGTTAGTCGTAGTTGTGGTCATGTGACAAGGCTTAAAAGTTTAATACTATACTAACCAACGGCGTTGGGGTAATTAGTTTGCCTACCTTATTATTATCATTCTTTATTAATTTACTTACCTTATTAACCATCCTATCCCTATCAATTGACATATGGAAAAATACAAACGAAAATAATAACATCCACTAGGGTTCTCCGATTCCCAGCCAGTTAGTTACCTTAGCTGTTCCGCTATCGCCGCTGTCGGCGAAAAGCGTTTACCATGTGGGTACATGAGCGACAATTGTAAAAGTTTCTTTCCTCGATTTTTGGAAAAGTTTGCGTTTGCGGACCCCATACCTGATGATGAAAAATGCTCTATTTACAATTATCTATCGATCGCTCTAATTCTGAGTCCGTTGCTCGTCAAAACCTTTAGGGTTGATTTACTCAAAATTGCGGGGGTGTTGACCCAAAATATCTTGGAGTATTTCATTTTAGGTTCTACACAAGCAACCTGCCAAATTTGAGCCGAATCGGTTGGCCGTGTCTGAAGCCTTCCCCTTGTTAGCCAGGATCGGCGACTACCTGCCCGCGCCTATCATCCGTCCCATACATGTCCGTTCTGCACACACATAATTGTGGTGCAGTAGATACATTCTACTTTACCACACTCGTCTCTAAAATAACCCGTGTTCAAGACGGTGGAAATACGAGGGTCTCTAGGATTTACCCCGAAATTCTCGAGACACTACAATGCCTTTCAGAATGCTGGAAGTTAGCAAAGTATAATTATTAAATTGTCATTACTTCAACACCCCCATCAATTTAATACTTTCCTTAATTACCAGTAAAATTCACTATACCCAGCTTTTGACATTTTACCAAAAGCAACTAGGACTGGACATTTCAGTAAACTGCCATTTGTTCCTCAGAGCTAATGTATTGAACATTTAGATGGCCTCGCCCTGTATAAAGACCAACAGCCGTTCTATCACATTTCGTTGTCTCTGATGAACCCTCACCGTCGATGACTACATACTGTGTACTATTATTCAAGAAGTTTTCGAGCCATTCACATATCTGTGAAGTTATTCGATATGCTCGTAGTTTCTTTAACAATCTGCAATGGGGCACGATGTCAGATTCTTTCCGGAAATCTAGAAATATGGAATCTGCCTTTTGCCCTTCATACATAGTTCTCAGTATGTCACGTGAGGAAAGGACAAGCTGAGTTTCGCACTTACGATGCTTCCTAAAGCCATGTTGATTCGTCGACGTAAGTTGCTTAGCCTCAAGTAAGTCTATTATAATCGAACTGAGAATGTGTTCAGGGAGTCTTCAGCAATCAGAAGTTTTGGATATTGGTCTCTAATTTTACGGGTCCGTTTCTTTACCTCTCTATATACTGGAGTCATCTGCGCTTTTTTTCCAGTCGCTTGAAACTTTACGCTGGGCGAGGGATTTACGACAAATGCAGGTAAGGGACCAATGACGTATAACACTCCTTGTAAAATCCAAAACCTATAACAATATTAATATACAGAAAAAACGCTGCGATCTTATGCACCATCCTAATAGCTTGCGATCTCAGAATTTGCGGCGTGAGGCACCGTCACACGTCGCGAGGGCCAGGGAAGACCACCCTCCCTTGGAAAAAGCACTTGCATTAACCTGCCTGTATACTAGATTTGCAGTCATTATGACACTCGCTTTCTAAGTGGCGCACACATTCCGCCAGTATCAGGGTTATCGCCTGCTAGTTAGACAGCAAGCTATACACACCAGCTCCTATCTACACTCCTGGAAATGGAAATAAGAACACCGTGAATTCATTGTCCCAGGAAGGGGAAACTTTATTGACACATTCCTGGGGTCAGATACATCACATGATCACAGTGACAGAACCACAGGCACATAGACACAGGCAACAGAGCATGCACAATGTCGGCACTAGTACAGTGTATATCCACCTCTCGCAGCAATGCAGGCTGCTATTCTCCCATGGAGGCGATCGTAGAGATGCTGGATGTAGCCCTGTGGAACGGCTTGCCATGCCATTTCCACCTGGCGCCTCAGTTGGACCAGCGTTCGTGCTGGACGTGCAACCACGTGAGACGACGCTTCATCCAGTCCCAAACATGCTCAATGGGGGACAGATCCGGAGATCTTGCTGGCCAGGGTAGATCACTTACACCTTCTAGAGCACGTTGAATGGCACGGGATACATGCGGACGTGCAATGTCCTGTTGGAACAGCAAGTTCCCTCGCCGGTCTAGGATTGGTAGAATGATGGGTTCGATGACGGTTTGGATGTACCTTGCAATATTCAGTGTCCCCTCGACGATCAGAGGGTGTACGGCCAGTGTATGAGATCGCTCCCCACACCATGATGCCGGGTGTTGGCCCTGTGTGCCTCGGTCGTATGCAGTCCTGATTGTGGCGCTCACCTGCACGGCGCCAAACACACATACGACCATCATTGGCACCAAGGCAGAAGCGACTCTCATCGCTGAAGACGACACGTCTCCATTCGTCCCTCCATTCACGCCTGTCGCGACACCACTGGAGGCGGGCTGCACAATGTTGGGGCGTGAGCGGAAGACGGCCTAACGGTGTGCGGGACCGTAGCCCAGCTTCATGGAGACGGTTGCGAATGGTCCTCGCTCGCCGATACCCCAGGAGCAACAGTGTCCCTAATTTGCTGGGAAGTGGCGGTGCGGTCCCCTACGGCACTGCGTAGGATCCTACGGTCTTGGCGTGCATCAGTGCGTCGCTGCGGTCCGGTCCCAGGTCGACGGGCACGTGCACCTTCCGCCGACCACTGGCGACAACATCGATGTACTGTGGAGACCTCACGCCCCACGTGTTGAGCAATTTGGCGGTACGTCCACCCGGCCTCCCGCATGCCCACTATACGCCCTCGCTCAAAGTCCGTCAACTGCACATACGGTTCACGTCCACGCTGTCGCGGCATGCTACCAGTGTTAAAGACTGCGATGGAGCTCCGTATGCCACGGCAAACTGGCTGACACTGACGGCGGCGGTGCACAAATGCTGCGCAGCTAGCGCCATTCGACGGCCAACACCGCGGTTCCTGGTGTGTCCGCTGTGCCGTGCGTGTGATCATTGCTTGTACAGCCCTCTCGCAGTGTCCGGTGCAAGTATGGTGGGTCTGACACACCGGTGTCAATGTGTTCTTTTTTTCATTTCCAGGAGTGTAGTTTAAACGACAAGACTTCATAAACACTGACTGCGTGGAAAACTACCATATCATGCAAGACGTTTAAATCTATTACTTAGTTGCTACTTATTCTATTCGCAACATTTTTTGCAGACAATATCTACATTTGTACCTACAATATATCATTCTACAACTCATCTCAGTATTTTACATGTCTCCTGAACCATGAGTGAAAAACGTTCAGATTATGCATGACGTTTTAATTTATCACTTATTAGAAACCAACTCTAGTCGCAAACATCATTCATATATGCCGCTCAACGTACCTACAAAAATATATATTTTTATAACAAATAGTTCAAAAGATATGACGTCATAAACACTGAGATGCGCGAGAAACTGTCAGATGATCTGTGACATTTTAATTTATTACTTCTTTACTGCCAACTGTGTTCACAACGCATTTCGCAGATAGTGGCCACGTATACTGCTGGATCTACCTGGAAAATTATCTCATTGTACAACACATATTTCAGGATATATGACGTCATAAACATTTAGCTATATGAAAACACAACAGCAGGGTGAAAATTCGCTAGGCATACAGGTGAAATATGTATACAAATATGATCGAAATTAGTCTCAAATTAGGTGACGTGTACGTATACGAGCAAACTAGCGGTAAAATGCTCATCCTAATCCTTGGAACGACTTCAGTCATATTTGGCACACATATTTGTCCCTGTCTAGAATGAAGACCTAAAAACCACCAGCTTCCTGCTGGGGTGAGCGTGATAGCGTGGAGAGAGACGAGGGGAGGAGGAGGAGGACATGGACAGCAGAAGAGAGGAAATGGACAGAGAGAGGGGAGAGGACGAGATGGCAAGAGAGAGGGGAGATGTGGAGGCCGTGGATAAAGGAGGGACGGGAGAGAAGAGTGGATAAAGAGAGAGAGAGGATGGCTAGAGAAAGGGGGGGAAGGAGGTGGACAGAGTGAAGCGGGAGGAAGAGATGGAATAACAGAAGACTAGAAGAAATAAATACCTGCTCAATGCCTGGTTTCTCTTCTAGTTAGAGTACTTAATTTTTTGCTCATTCAGGCTTCGAAAATTAATAGACAGTGAAGCTACATCAGGCAGTGACAAGCGGCAGCACATCGAGTCGAACTAAGCTCGTGTGACAGACAGGGGTGCCGCGAGGCATTCCACGCTGATACGACTCTGTATCGTACTGAATGGAGGGTGGTGATCCGCCACACAGAATACCAAAATATCACAAGAGTAGCGACTATGTTAAGGTACGGTCGCAGAAACCGACACTAGCGCTCCAAATGGCCTGGCGGTGAACTTTGAATTCGGGGAAATATGACGTGATACTCTGTATTCTTGCTCTGCAAAATGCGAGTACTATATGATAATATTTTTCATTTATATGAGTGGGTCTGGTGCCAAAGTGCATTTATTTTAAAACCCAATAATGCAATTTCTACCGTTTGGCTGTAATCGAGTTGAAATTATGTTCCCGATTAAGACATCTCTACCGCGAGACCGCTACGGTGGCAGGTTCGAATCCTGCCTCGGGCATGGATGTGTGTGATGGTTTTAGGTTGGTTAGGTTTAAGTAGTTTTAGGAGACTGGTCACCTCAGATGTTAAGTCCCATAGTGCTCACAGCCATTCAAACCACTTGAGGACCTCTCTGTGTGTATTGCAGTCTTTGAATTGCATTGCAAATACGTTGCTCGTATTCTGTTTAATTTTTGCTGACATCCGTATTATAGGGTGAACTAAATGCTTCTGTATTTGTTTTTGTTGCATACTAAAGGACGCTGGTTTTGTCGCGCGGTGTTCTGCAGACTCACGTATTTTTGTTACAGCTTAAGAACCTCGATTGAAATCCATTGTTAGTGTACTCTTCGTATCCTTTGTTATTTTTGTTCCCATTCGTTTTTCGTACTCCACTAAAATTTTCGTTGACTTCTGCTAAAATGCACTATCTGCACTGCCTGTTAATAACGTGTGAAAACATTTGCTAGTTACTGAGACTACGAAACAGACATCTACACCTACATCGACACTCTTCGAGCCATTGTGAAACGCATGGCATCCAGTGACGAGAAGCAACAGCACTCAATGCAGAATTAGATACAAGTTCCGCAACAGTTGTAATAATGTGGAATAGCAATACTGTCGACACCCGCTAAGATGGAGTTCTTCATTAAAAGCGTGAAAGTACAGGACACGTATGTAAACAGATATAAAGTGTTGTGTTGGCAGAAGAGCCAACACCGTGTTACAAGAGGAGGGCGAAATGCACGCGTTGTAGCTCACGCAGGCTGGCGTGAGGAGGAAAGAACTATACTGACGTCAGATCTGGAACATGACAAGGAATTAGAATTCAGAAAGCGGACGTAATTATTTTGATACTTAACTTTAATCCATTAATGATGAACGTCGCTCTTGACGGTACATGATTCACAATATTATCTGTTCAGAATACATTCATATTAACTGAATATGGCGCCTTGCTAGGTCGTAGCAAATGACGTAGCTGAAGGCTATGCTAAACTGTCGCCTCTGCAAATGAGAGCGTATGTAGACAGTGAACCATCGCTAGCAAAGTCGGCTGTACAACAGGGGCGAGTGCTAGGCAGTCTCTAGACTATACCTGCCGTGTGGCGGCGCTCGGTAAGCAATCACTGATAGTGGCGACACGCGTGTCCGACGTATACTAATGGACCGCGGCCGATTTAAAGGCTACCACCTAGCAAGTGTGGTGTCTGGCGGTGACACCACATAAAGTATAATAAAAGCAGCGTTCTTAACAATTGTCTAAATCGCGTAGTTAACACACAGATTCGTAAGTGGTAACAAAAATCATAAATCTCAGAACATCATGTGAAGAAACCAACTTCTGTTTTATATGAACAACAAAATATGGACTAATTTACCCGACCCAGTATTACTGATGTCAACAGAGCTCAATCAGAATATGAGCAACATACTTACAACGTAACTCAAAGAGTGCAAAGCACACAATAAGGAATAAGAAGCACAATGACTTGAAACGAGCATCTGTTAAGTTCCGTTCACTACGGAACGAAAACAAACACAGAACCTAACGATCATCCAATAAGAAAGCGACATGATGCATTAATAAACTTGCAGCACTGCAAGTGGCCTGACAGCGAATCGAAGTCGTGTTACGTGTAGCCCCTACACGGGTTTCACCCCCTGTTGTGGCTGTCTCTGCACAGTTCGTAGCCAGTGTTTCTGGTGTCTGTTTAAAGCAACAGTCTGGAACGCTCTGTATCGACGCAAAGAGGATTATATACTGAGCATGGTGGCGCAGTGGTTACCACACTGGACTCTAGTTAGGGAAAACGACGGTTCAAACCCATTCCGCCATCCTGATTTAGGTTTTCCGTGATTTCCCCAAATCGCTTCAGGCAAATGCCGGGATGGTTCCTCTGAAAGGGCATAGCCACCTTTCTTCCCCATCCTTCCCTAATGTGAGGGACCGATGACCTTGCTGTTTGGTGCCCTCCAACAATTCAACCAACCAACAGTGGATTACATGTACCGAAATCCTGGCCAAAATTATTTTTGATAGTTTCAAACCTTTAAAGCACTCCCTTTCACTACTAGGTTAACTGTAGTTGTGAATACCCCTAAACTACTCCACTGCCGTCCATAGAGAGGTGCCTGGGATGACTCGGCATGCATTTGTCAGTTTGTCTGCCTGTCTTTCAGTTTGTACCATGCCACTTACCACAAGTTCTTAACCTTTTGTACTTGAAAATTTCAAAGTAGATTCGTGTGATACCCTTAATTTGCTGTAACGATTTTACTGGTGACGTGATGACAGGACTGCTTCTACTAGGGCACCGAATTGCTCGTCACGTGTATGATTGTTCCATATGTAGTTAGTTTGCCACACTTTTCTCGCAATTTTTAAACGCGCCTTCAAACTAATTATAGCTATGTACTGTGTTATATATGTGCGTATTGAGAAGTGTATGTTAGTGTGTGTAATCTAGGTTGGTTCTGCTACGTTCATTTGTCTAATGTTACCGATCACAGCAAGTGATTGTCCCAGGCCAGCCGCAAAGTTCTTTTCAATTGCACGTTGGTTTACTTTCTAACTTCTCGCAGTTCACAGCCTGATGCGATAGATGGTGCTGCATGCAGCGCTAGAGCGCAAGCAAAATCTATCGACGTAGGGGGGCAACACATCTGTACGCTTCACCGTGACGTAATCCAGCAAATCAGATGCCTTCCTATGAGTATGAAAGAGGGAATCTTGCCAGTTCACGACAGTCAGTTTTAGTCCCTGACGACGATGGTGGAGGGTATCATCGAAAGCGTGGAATTTTCTGAAAATTTGACGAGGCAAGTGAACCGAGAATCTTTCATGTACTTGCTACAATAGTTGACCAAACGTCCATTTTTGCCATTTTGGCTCCGGTGTGAGGCACAGTTCAGCACAGCAAGGGCAACATGCGATGTTGGTGTAATGTGTTGAAAGATAATGTCAGGAACATCTCGAAGAAGGGTCATAGCCACCGTCCTTAAGGCGCCAGAAATGTGATAGGTACAGTCCAAATTACCATCTGTGTGGACAAGACGCGATCATCTTATTTACCCAGTGGTACCCCATACCAACAAGTCAGATGATGAGCCCATGAGAAGATGACGAAAGCAGTCTGGCAACGTTCGTCCTCCTCAGAGCTTGCATGCATGGATACGTCCAATGTGATGTTGTACACAGGACTGGGACTCGTGTGCAAAGACGACATAGTGCCACTTTGGTATGTCCAGTCTCCTTGTTGGGAGTTCCACTGTCGGCCGCCTCGGTCTGCTGTCGCGTCGATGTGGGCTTCGACAGCAGTTGTCGCTGGACGTCGCCGCACTGTCCGTGAGGGCGCTCTTCTGGCCACCAGTGAGCTCGCTGTGTTCCCAGACACAGGGGACCTGGTGTGTCTGTGTGCTCCTGCACAGCCAACCAAACAGCACGTCGAGCCTCTCAGGCGCTAGTCACGTAGGGCCATTAACAGCCTACGTGACCCTCGCGAACCGATAGGCACCGTATACACGTGACAGCGCGAGCAGCGTAACGACAAACTGCAGTCTCGGACTTTGGTACGTGCTGGTAGACGTTTCGCCTTCGTACACAAGGTGTCACACAGTCTTCCCACAAACAAACAACACTCAAATGCGATTTCTGAACGACAAACCCGCTGTAAAATCTTTACTTACATACAGAGCATAGTGGCAGCTGTGGAAAATCAATGTCCACATCTACCCTATACCCTGCAAGCCGTGTAATATGATGTGGCAGATGGTGGAGTCCGTGCTGGATACAGTGGCCGATGCGCAGGGAAAAGTTACTGAGCGAGTTCATTTGTTTCTTTAGGCGGGGCCGACCTTGTCTGGTCACTTCCAGCCGGCTGGCGACACACTGCGATGGCAGAAGCGAGCCACACGCCCTGCGTTCTTCCTCAAACGATTTTACAGATACTATTCCGTAAAAAAAAAAAAAAAAAAAAAAAAAAAAAACATTTTTCCCTACTTATAGCTTTATATGCCAGCTTCGTGTGACGTGCCCATCATTTCGTTAATGGTGACAGTTATTATGGTACTTCGATTTAAGTAAGACACTGCATGAAATATGAAAAAGTTTAAAATAGAAAATAGGGGTTGCTAAGATTTTGCGTTTGGTACACATTACATAATATGTTGCCGCGTATTAAGTTCAGCTGAGATAATGAATTTTTCTTTATAGACTTTGGTGGAAGTCTCAGTCACCAATGACGGAAAAATTAATCTGATGCAGCGCACTCATCTGCAACCGTCCGAGCCAGCGAAAAAGCCAGAATGAGATATTCTCAACATTCCTCACATCTCAAACGGTTTGAGATATGGAAACAAGATTTTCGCAAATGACAGCACGCAAAGAGAAGAGTGCTTTGCCGTATGGTTAACATGCAAAACTTAATTATTGACCGCATTATACGATGAAACAATGTAATTATTAAGGGGCATCGATAGCTGGTGAAACGAGACATACTGTGGGATATAGTACAACGTAAGTGAAGACATTACAAGCTCATTTTTGTATCGGCGATGTGCTTTTTCATAAACGTTTCCTCCCTATTTTTCCTCAGTTTCTTACTTAAAAAACTTCATAACCATTGTCCATTTTCAATTTCTCGCGGCGTAATGAACAGTCCATTAAATTTTGGGCACGCAGCCGCGCAAATAAAATTTCCTCCACTGATATTTCGGCCACGTATCGTCCGGCCATCCTGAGTGAGTCATAAGACTGACGACAAGATGCCAAGCGCGGCCTTAGATGCTCCACCGCGGCGGTACTGCGCATGCGAGTCAGAGATGGTCGGCGGCAAAGAAATACGCTTATACATGCACCGCCTGTGGCGAAGGCGTACAGACATTCGATTCGCTTATCGATGTATGATCGGCGGCGGTGACACCGTGACGACTTCTTTGCAGTTCAATTACCCCAAGAGCCGGATTCCATGCTTTGTCCAAATTAAAACTATTATCTCTGTTAATTAAATTATTAGGTGCTCTAATCTCTATACCTTGAAGACAGATTCCCAAAAGGAAGACGTGGATATTAAAATATTCACATCACTGTAATTCATGGAATGACCTGTACCAAGACAATGTTCGGCCACAGCTGACTTGTCTGGCTGTAATAAGCGTTTGTATCTTCGATGCTCTACACATCTCTCATGAACGGTGCCTGTTTGATCTCTGTACGATTTCTCACAATTTCCGCTATAAATCTGATACACACCCGCTTTACGAAGCTGTAAATCGTCCTTCACAGGGTATAGCTGCAGCAGTCTTCGTTGGGGGGGGGGGGGGGGTGAAAGACCACCACAACACAGAGTTTCTCAAGAATACACCCACATCGGCAAAAAAGTACTAGATTTGAAAGAATTAATATCTTCTTCCTAGGTTTCACATTGAATGCTCTACAAATTTGTTGCGGGGAAAATCCATTCGATTTAAAAATGCTCTTAAGGTATGTAAGCTCTTGTTGCAAATTGTCTTTATCGGAAATAGAGTGTGCCCTATGCACTAAGGTCTTAAGAACACCTACGGTCTGTGAAGGGTGATGGCAGCTACTGGCATGAACATATAGATTTGTATACGTTGGTTTCCGGTATACGGCGTGTCCTAATGTGCCATCAACTTTACGGCGAGCGACAACATCCAAAAATGGGAGGTAAACGTCTGTTACGTGGACATGTGTCCGGAAACGCTTAACTCCATGTTAGAGCTCATTTTATTACTTCTCTTCAAATCACATTAATCATGGAATGGAAACACACATCAACAGAACGTACCAGCGTGACTTCAAACACTTTGTTACAGGAAATGTTCAAAATGTCCTCCGTTAGCGAGGATACATGTATCCACCCTCCGTCGCATGGAATCCCTGATGCGCTGATGCAGCCCTGGAGGATGGTGTATTGTATCACATCCGTCCACAATACGAGCACGAAGAGTCTCTACATTTGGTACCACGGTTGCGTAGACAAGAGCTTCCAAATGCCCCCATAAATGAAAGTCAAGAGGGTTGAGGTCAGTAGAGAGTGGAGGTCATGGAATTGGTCCGCCTCTACCTGTCCATCGGTCACCGAATCTGTTGTTGAGAAGCATACGAACCCTTCGACTGAAATGTATAAGAGCTACATCGTGCATGAACCACATGTTGTGTCGTACTTGTAAAGGCACATGTTCTAGCAGCACAGGTAGGTTATCCCGTATGAAATCATAATTACGTGCTCCATTGAGCGTTGGTGGAAGAACATGGGGCCAATCAAGACATCACCGACAAATAATGCCTGCCCAAACGTTAACAGAAAATCTGTGGTGATGACGTGACTGCACAAATGCGTGCGGATTCTCGTCAGCCCACACATGTTGATTCTGAAAATTTACAATTTGATCACGTTGGAATGAAGCCTCATCCGTAAAGAGAACATCTGCACTAAAATGAGGATTGACACATTATTGGATGAACCATTTGCAGAAGTGTACCCGTAGAGGCCAATCAGCTGCTGATAGTGCCTGCACACGCTGTATATGGTACGGAATCAACTGGTTCTCCCGCAGCACTCTCAATACAGTGACGTGGTCAACGTTACCTTGTACAGCAGCAACTTCTCTGACGCTGACATTAGGGTTATTGTCAACTGCACGAAGCATTGTCTCGTCCATTGCAGGTGTCCTCGTCGTTCTCGGTCTTCACCAGTCGCGAGTCATAGACTGGAATGTTCCGTGCTCCCTAAGACGCCGATCAATTGCTTCGAACGTCATCCTGTCGGGACACCTTCGTTCTGGAAATCTGTCTCGATACAAACATACCTCGCCACGGTTATTACCCCGTGCTAATCCATACATCAAATGGGCATCTGCCAACTCCGCATTTGTAAACATTGCACTGACTGCAAAACCACGTTCGTGATGAACACTAACCTGTTGATGCTACGTACTGATGTGCTTGATGCTAGTACTGTAGAGCAATGAGTCGCATGTCAACACAAACATCGAAGTCAACATTACCTTCCTTCTATTTTGCCAACTGGGGGTGAACAGAGGAAGTACAGTACATACTGACGAAACTAAAATGAGCTCTAACATGGAAATTGAGCGTTTCCGGACACATGTCCACATAACATCTTTTCTTTATTTGTGTGTGAGGAATATTTCCTGAAATTTTGCCGTCCCTTTTTGTAACACCCTGTATATAGTCATGTTTTCATTCCGCGTCCGTCGCGCCCGTTTTAATATCGCGATAGTCGGGTTCCGTCCTTGTTGATGGTGTTTTCAGCGGTTTTTATTTCAATAGCTTCTTTTATGACGCTATCGCAAAATCCCTCCTTCATATCGACATGTTTCGTCGAATAGAATTCGATGTCCACTTTCTAAGGCGTGTTCTTCCACGGCTGATTTTTCTGGATAGCGTAGGTGTAAGCACCTCTCGTGTTCCTTCCCGACGTTGCTCTACCATGCGTACTGTTTGGCTGACGTAGTAACAGCCACACTGACATGGTATCTTGTACTCTCTAAGCGTTATAAGCTCTAGATCGTCCTTCACAGGCTTCATGAGCTGACGAACTTTTGCTGGGTACCTGAACACCGATGAAATGTTATATCCCTTCAGTAGCCTGCTAATCTTTCCCGACACTGTACCACAGAAAGGCTAAAACACAAGTTTCTTGTTTTCTTCTTCGGTGGTGTTCTCTCTTAGTTTGTTTTTTGCGTGTCGCGCCAGATATAGCCTGTGATACCTGTCCGTGGCTATACCCGTTTTCCCGGAAGACGTTTCGGAGGTGGCTCAGTTCTAGTGGCAGACTTGCTGCGTCTGGGACGACTTTAGCACAATGAACGAGGGTATTCAGGAGGCCACTTTTTGTGCCGGATGGTGGTGGCTGAGTTACCGATCTGTGTGTATAGGTTTCCTGCGGGCACTGTGGCTGAGGTGCCCGTTGGTTTTCCGTCGAACGAGTACGTCAAGCAAGGGCAGTGCATCATCTGTCTCGACTTCCATCGTAAACTTGATGTGGCCGAGGAGAGCTCGGTCGAAAGTTCGTTGGATTATAACCACCTGACGCGGCTGGAAGCCCGAGAAAATCTTATTAATTCATATCGTTACGAAACCACGCATTCATACATGGCGTACCTCTACGGGGGGGGGGGGGGGGGGGGGGGACGTGGCGCCTAGGGAACCTGCTTGGGAAGAAGGCTAACCTGTTAAGCTCTGTAGCATTCCTGCTACGCTGTCGAGATGAGAACGCGATTCCACGATTTACCTCGGCAGCCAGGCGAATCTACCGTTCAGCCAGCTCTGCCCTGTTGCGGGAAACGATACACTTGACTAAGAGGCAGCTGGATTTAAAAGGTCGCGAACTGCTGGCTATACATCTGCAGTTGACAGAGGTACTCTCACAATTAGATTTTGAGTGGGTCGACGCGGCCACCACAGCAAAAGAAGGCCACAGTGAAACAGAAAGGGTGGTTCGCGCGGATTTCTTAACAACAACACGGTGCAGAACGGAAATCAACAGAAGGAACTGTCATCAATATGACGGAGAAAGAGGTCGATGCGGGTGCCATTTCGGCGCTTAAGAAAGGTATTAACTTCGCACCAGCGCTTCAGAGCATCCCTGTCTGTGATGATATAAGTGGGGTTGAACAAACAATCCGTAAGATGCCTAGTGAGAATGCTAACGAAATTCATCGCGAAACGTGTCGCATCATTTCAAAATCTAAACCACCGAGGTCTAGCTTGACTAGGGCTAAACGCAATGGTCTTCACGCACTCCGCAACGACGCACTCATCGTGGTTCTGCCAGTCGACAAGGGCAATGCATCCGTCATTGTAAATAAAGCTGACTACGATGCCAAAGTTCAGTTAATGCTTGAAGAGGATATATAGCGTTAACTGCCACGGGACCCGACGTCAAGAATAATGAGGAAGACATCAGAGCTTCTAAAACAGTCAATGCTGGAAGAGGGCGTTATTAAGACTCTCCTCCCTCAGGCCCCGAGACCACCTACGCTTGCTGGACTACCAGAAATCCACAACCGGATTCTCCTCTTCGTCCCATTGTGAACACCATTGGGTCACCCACTTATAGACTGGCAGAACACCTGACCAGCCTCCTTGCACCGCATGTGGGTCGTTGTGTGCATCACATCAAGAACACCGTCGACTTTCTCAACAGAATTAAACAACTGCGTCTTAGTCAAGGAGATATGATGGTTAGTTTTGGTGTGGTCTCCCTGTTTACACGTGTTCCGGTCAAAGACTGTATAGATCTCCTCTCCCAATTATCTGATAGCACAATTGTGGGACTGTTTAAGCACACAGTGACATAGTCGTACTTCCTACATGGCGGCCAGTATTTCGACCAGTTGGACGGCGTGGCTATTTGAAGCCCTCTGGCTCCATCCATAGCCAAACTTTTTATGGCAAAATTTGAAGACTTCGCCTTGGACACGGTTCCAGCTAAACCAAGTTGCTTTTAGCGTTACGTCGATGACACTTTCATCATGTAGCCCCATGGTCGTGAATTTTTGGAACACCTGAACAGCATTCACGGCCACATCAAGTGTAAGATGGAAGTCGAGACAGAGGGTACATTGCCCTTGCTTCACGTCCTCATTCGACGGAAAACCAAGGGGCCCCTCAGCCACAGTGTCTACAGAAAACGGAGACACACACACACACACACACACACACACACACACACACACACACACACACACACACACAGATCAGTATCTGCACGCTCTCAGCCACCACCATCCGGTACAAAAACGTGGCGTTTTGAATACCCTCGTCCATCTACATCTACATCTACATCCGTACTCCGCAAGCCACCTGACGGTGTGTGGCGGAGGGTACCCTGAGTACCTCTATCGGTTCTCCCTTCTATTCCAGTCTCGTATTGTACGTGGAAAGAAGGATTGTCGGTATGCTTCTGTGTGGGCTCTAATCTCTCTGATTTTATCCTCATGGTCTCTTCGCGAGATATACGTAGGAGGGAGCAATATACTGCTTGACTCTTCGGTGAAGGTATGTTCTCGAAACTTTAACAAAAGCCCGTACCGAGCTACTGAGCGTCTCTCCTGCAGAGTCTTCCACTGGAGTTTATCTATCATCTCCGTAACGCTTTCGCAATTACTAAATGATCCTGTAACGAAGCGCGCTGCTCTCCGTTGGATCTTCTCTATCTCTTCTATCAACCCTACCTGGTGCGGATCCCACACTGCTGAGCAGTATTCAAGCATTGGGCGAACAAGCGTACTGTAACCTACTTCCTTTGTTGTCGGATTGCATTTCCTTAGGATTCTTCCAATGAATCTCAGTCTGGCATCTGCTTTACCGACGATCAACTTCATATGATCATTCCATTTTAAATCACTCCTAATGCGTACTCCCAGATAATTTATGGAATTAACTGCTTCCAGTTGCTGACCTGCTATTTTGTAGCTAAATGATAAGGGACCTATCTTTCTATGTATTCGCATCACATTACACTTCGCTACATTGAGATTCAATTGCCATTCCGTGCACCATGCGTCAATTCGCTGCAGATCCTCCTGCATTTCAGTACAATTTTCCATTGTTGCAACCTTTCGATACACCACAGCATCATCTGCAAAAAGCCTCAGTGAACTTCCGATGTCATCCACCAGGTCATTTATGTATATTGTGAATAGCAACGGTCCTATGACACTCCCCTGCGGCACACCTGAAATCACTCTTACTTCGGAAGACTTCTCTCCATTGAGAATGACGTGCTGCGTTCTGTTATCTAGGAACTCCTCAATCCAATCACACAATTGATCTGATAGTCCGTATGCTCTTACTTTGTTCATTAAACGACTGTGGGGAACTGTGTCAAACGCCTTGCGAAAGTCAAGAAACACGGCATCTACCTGTGAACCCGTGTCTAAGGCCCTCTGAGTCTCGTGGACGAATAGCGCGAGCTGGGTTTCACACGATCGTCTTTTTCGAAACCCATGCTGATTCCTACAGAGTAGATTTCTAGTCTCCAGAAAAGACATTATACTCGAACATAATACGTGTTCCAAAATTCTACAACTGATCGACGTTAGAGATATAGGTCTATAGTTCTGCACATCTGTTCGACGTCCCTTCTTGAGAACGGGGATGACCTGTGCCCTTTTCCAATCCTTTGGAACGCTTCGCTCTTCTAGAGACCTACGGTACACCGCTGCAAGAAGGGGGGCAAGTTCCTTCGCGTACTCTGTGTAAAATCGAACTGGTATATCATCAGGACCAGCGGCCTTTCCTCTTTTGAGCGATTTTAATTGTTTCTCTATCCCTCTGTCGTCTACTTCGATATCTACCATTTTGTCAACTGTGCGACAATCTAGAGAAGGAAGCACAGTGCAGTCTTCCTCTGTGAAACAGCTTTGGAAGAAGACATTTAGTAATTCGGCCTTTAGTCTGTCATCCTCTGTTTCAGTACCATTTTGGTCACAGAGTGTCTGGACATTTTGTTTTGATCCACCTACCGCTTTGACATAGGACCAAAATTTCTTAGGATTTTCTGCCAAGTCAGTACATAGAACTTTACTTTCGAATTCATTGAAAGCCTCTCGCATAGCCCTCCTCACACTACATTTCGCTTCGCGTAATTTTTGTTTGTCTGCAAGGCTTTGGCTATGTTTATGTTTGCTGTGAAGTGCTAAAGTCGTCCCAGGCGCAGCAAATCTGCCACTAGAACTGAGCCACCTCCGAAACGTCTTCAGGGAAAACGGGTACAGCCACGGACAGGTGTCCAGGCTATATCTGGCGTGACACGCAAGAAACACAACAACAGAGAAGAGAACACCACCGAAGAAGAAAGCAAGAAACTTGTGTTTTAGCCTTTCTGTGGTACAGTGTCGGGAAAGATTAGCCGACTCCTGAAGAGATATAACATTTCATCGGTGTTCAGGCCCCCAGCAAAAATTCGTCAGCTCATAAGGCCTGTGATGGACTACCTAGGGCTAAGAACGCCTGGAGTGTACAAGATACCATGTCAGTGTGGCTGTTAATACGTCGGCCAAACAGTACGCATGGTAGAGCAACGTCGGAAAGGAACACGAGAGGTGCTTACACCTACGCTATCCAGAAAAATCAGCCGTGGAAGAACACGCCTTAGAAAATGGACACCGAATTCTATTCGACGAAACATCTGTCGTTATGAAAGCGGAGGGATTTTGCGATAGCGTCATAAAAGAAGCTATTGAAATAAAAAACGCTGAAAACACCATCAACAAGGGCGGATGTTTGCAACTCACCATAGCCTGGGACCCGGCTATCGCGATGTTAAAACGGGCGCGATGAACGCGGTATGAAGACATGATCATATATGGCGTGGAAGAGAGCACCAGTGACGTCACAGCCAGCAGTGCGGCTGTATAACGACGCGGCCACGACGACACAGCAGTCAGTCTTACCACTTGAGAATGACCGGGGAGAGCTCGGTTGAAAGCCCGTGGGATTTTAACCACCCGACGCGGCTGGAAACCCGCAAATTTTTATTAACTATCAATCTTCTCATAAAATTCACCATTAAACTGGAAATAAGATGATAAAAGCACATGTTCAAATAAGGCCGTAATGTTCGTATCAAGATGTTGGCTGATAAGAGAAAGAGTCCTTTAAAGGTTCCGGTGCATAATGACAGCAACGTCAGGCTAAATAATGATGTGCTAGTTAGTTTTGACGTGTTAAGTCTCTGAATAAAATCCATAGAATTACGAATGTGGTAACTCCATTTTCCTACCAATTGTTTTAATTAGGAAGTCAAGTGTTTGGCAGAAAAATACGTCGTTGAACCAATAGCGCTCGTTATAGGTCTCATAGACCTCTACACTCTCATACTTAGACATTTTGTGAACTTTAGGAAGACCATAATATCTCGGTGGTACTTCTTTTGACTTCCTTTGGTAGTGATGAAGCGTTCAGCAAGGCAGCAGTCCATACTGTCACCTTGATAGTAGGATCTTTGTTAATCTTCCGGTATGCACCAGAACTAAGTGGACCACATAGCTCTTCCTTGTAGACTTTCTGAGGCAAAAGGACCGGAGCATTACCCGCACGCGCTGCAGTCGGAAAACTATAAGCGCGATGCCATAGATAGTACAAGGGTACTAATATCGATACGCGCTGCTGCTGCGACTCACGGAGAGGGAGGATAACAGCATAACCGCGAGAGACTAATCACAGAATATCAACCAAAACCAAGATTTAATGGGAAGCATAACACGAGCCAGCCACGGCTCAACCTCCCGCCCTCAAACCAACACGATGCTGGAAGGGGGGGGGGGGGGGGTGGCTACTTAATCATCAGACTAACTAACTGGATTTAACCTGGCTAAGGTGAACCCAGTACTTGTTACCGGAATGGATATCCTTAAGCAGCAGATTCACCGGGCCTAAAATGCGCAAATTGGTGCTAGGCCCCAGAAAATGAGGAGTAAATTTACTCATATTTCCGACACTCAGCTGCCTACTGGGGAAACTACGGACATAGACCTGATCTCCTAGCCTCCCTCTAAAGGTTCGCCGATTACGATTGTAACGCTCACCTTGATTATTATGGACCCTGAGTATATTACGTCTGGCACGGTTCCAGTTTTCATTGATGACTTGAGGAACTAGATCTTGAATTCCCCACAAGTTCTAAAAAGGGGAATTAACAGGATAGGAAAGGATCAAAGAGGCGGGAGTAGCTCCCAAGGCTTCATGATTGGTGGTATTAAAAGCAAAACTAAGACAAGGAAGACTAGAGTCCCACTTACTAGGCGTTTTCTGAAATCAAAGCGGATTTACGATTTCGGTTAACCCTCTCCGTAAAGCATGCCTGCGGATAATACGACGCAGTCGTGATATGCTTGACACCGTTCTGAAAATAGGAGGCCTTGAAAGGAGCCGAAAGGAAGGCCGGCGCATTATCGCTAACAATTTTCTTAGGGGGGCCAAAAACAATGAAAACTTTAGTTAAATGAGAAATAGTGGTGGTAGCAGTGACGTTACGGCTCGGAAGGAGCCAAGTGAATCCGGAGAACGCATCAATAATAACTAACACGTATCGATGACCTTTCTTAGTACGAAGAAAGGGTCCTAGATAATCGATATAGAGCTTGTGCGTAGGACAGGACTCGCGCTCAGAGCTCAGCAAACCCTGTTGAAGAGCATTCTTGGGTTTGACTACATTATAAAGCCGATATTGCTATACCATCTCTCTGACATTTCGCTCCATGGTGGGCCAAGTCAAATGCTCCTTGACTTTTTTCAGAGTCTTAGGAACTTATAAGTGGCTACCCACCAACGAATCATGAAAGTACCGAAAAACCGGGCGCACCAGAGCTACTGGCAAACTTCTTTAACTGCTTCGCATGCCCGACCCTTTTACGCAGAATGCAACTGTTAATAATATACTCATGCGACAGTTCCCCAGCCAAATAGGGTCCTGATCCCGACGCTGAGCGACATCAAACTAAAGAGGAATTTCTCCCAATCCTGCCTCCATCTGTCTCCCGGGTTCCCTCACTAGGTGTAGATTCGGCGAACTACCGGCTGAGGACATCCGCAAGGATATTTTCAGTGTCTCTCACGTGTTTAACTTCAAATTAAATGCGTACCTCTCATCTGGCACTACGGCCAGTTTTACGCGGCCTAGCCAGCACCCAGCTCAAAGCCTGATTGTCGGCTTCTAACTGAAATTCCCGATGCTCAAGGCAGAAGTGGTACTTCTCCAATGCAAACAAAACGGCCAACGCCTCGCACTCGTAGATGGAGTACTTAAGTTCGGCGCCAGTGAACCGACGAGACGCGTAAGCTAATGGCTGCGTCTGACCTTCGAACAGCTCAAATACCAGCATTAGATGTGTCATTTTGGACAATAAGCCTTTTATTAAAGTGTGGTACTCCTAGAAATGGAGGATTGGCTACAGCTGCCTTAATATACTCAAACGCGGGCTCCTGGACAGGTCCTTATTCAAAACGCACTCTCTTCCGGCACTGTTCGTTTGAGGTCGCGGCCAACTAAGCAAAATTAGGGACAAAACGATAAAATAGTTCAACATGCCTATGAACCTAGCAAATTCCGCGTTTATCAGTAGGCGGAGGCAACGCCCGTATGGTCTTAGTTCGCTCTTGTTCGATGCGAATACTCTGACCTGACACTAGGTGACCTAAGAAGAACACCTGCTGCCTTTCTAATGTCATCTTACTGGGTTTAACAGTCAGCCCGGCTCCCTGAAACCTCGAAAGAACTTTCTGGATATGATCCAAATGGTCCTGAAACGAACGGCTATAGATGACTAAATCGTCCAAATAATTATAGGCAAACACTAATTTCAAGTCCCTAAGGATATTATCCAGCAAACGAGTTGCCAAACCAAAAGGAACTCTGTCAAACAGATTCCAATCAGTACAAAATGCGGTAACATGTTTACATTCTTCAGCTAATGGAATCTGATAACAGGCTTGGTTCAAACCAAGAACAGTAAACCAATTAGTACCGGCAAACCAGGTAAAAGTTATGTAGATCAGAGGCAGAGGCACATTCGAAGACAACCTTAGTGTTCAAGCACCTGGTAGTTAACCACAGGTCTGAAATAGTGCTCCTGATCCTTGGGAACATGGCATATGGGGGAAGCATAAGTAGATGTAGAAGGCGTAATAACTCCTTGTTGGAGCATTTGTGATATTCTCGCCTTCAGTATCTTCACCTTAGGAGGTGAGAGGCGACGTGGGGGCTGCCTGACAGGACTATCGTCGGATAGAAGGATATGGTAATTAAGAACATTAGTGACACTCAAGTTATCACTAAGAAGCTCAGGAAAACTCTGTAACAAATCCCGTAATTGAGAAGCGTGATGCGGCGAGAGATGGGTAAGATCAAACTCATTAGCCACATCCTGAACGGCCAATTCATCTGCATTTCGATGCACAATACGTTTAGCGCACTTATAAAACGAAACATAAGGTGGCTTGCGGAGTATGGATGTAGATGTAGAAACTTCTCCACAGGACCTAACTTAAAGAAAAAGGTGTGCCCAGAATAATCCAAGAATAACCCAGTATTTACTGAAATCACATCCCAAAATTAGATCGACCGGCAGCTCCTTGACCGAGGCTAATGACAATGGCCAGGAAAAATCCCCCATCGATATATTCCCTCGGACCCAATCATGCAGAGGCAACACCTGGTCATTGGCCACCCGACATTTCTGCACCGGAGAAAGCACCGACCGAAGTTTCGTAAAATGACCAACTTCCAAAAACCACTCGAAGCACAATAATGAAAATGAACTAGCAGAATCGGAAAGAGCACAGATCGGTTCGCCACCTACTCGAGAACAAACGTAAGGCGAGGGCGGTGAAGAGGGAGCGACAACACGGGTACGCCAGCGTCTAAAGGCTCGATCACGAGATAGCTGCCCAGTCCGGCGTCATTTATTGGCTCTGAGAGCGCGAGGCTGAATCCGAGAGAGCTCCAAGTGAGCCGTGCTGCCGCACCTGAAACAACACCGGGGTTCCAGTTTTACTGCTTCAGCGGATGCAGACACTTCGGAATTTCCCTTGCCAGCGCCGGTGGCCTGCCCCTTAACTTCGTGACATACATCGTATCCAAGCGGCAACGCCCATATCGCTACAACCGCGGCACGGAGTTCTTCCCAAGCTGAAGGCTGATTACGGAAGACATAGTGCTACTTATCCGCAACGCGCATTCCCCTAAGAACAATAGACACCGGCTGTTGTTCAGGCAAATCGATTAACAAAGCCAAGGACGCCGTCTGAACTCTGTCCACATACTGATGTAACTGCTCTTTATCCCGCTGCAACTCCCAAATGTAACGACATTCAAGCGGTTTTCGAACTCCTGTGGTCAATCTCTGCCTAATGACGAGCTCCCTGAACTGCTGTAAGGAGAACACTTCAGCCATGGCTCGGAAGAGGAGGTTCTGCAACTCACTTCTAGCTAACAGGTACGGCAGTGACAAAATTACTTGGTGTGGAACCACGAAAGGGAGAAGCATAAAGTTCAAGACGAACCGACAACCGTAATAATTTTTCGACCTGTTCAAGCCGCTCCACGACTAATTCAGTAATATCACGAGAGGATTAGGCAACTTGGCAAACATTGCGTCTAACTTCACCGAGGACGTAACAGTACCATCCCGGGTAGGCTCTCGCCCTCTCCCGAACACAGCAAGTCCCGCTACTCAATCCTCCTCTCACCAACTCTAAACACGTAAGATTAAACTGCAATGCACTAACCAAAGAGCCCAATTCGGCGGCTAATTTTTAATGGTGATCTTCCAAAGCTAACATGCCCAAATCCGCTTTCCGATTTGTTAAATACATTAACTGGGCCTACACCGTATCCAATAGACTGGCACTAGGTTGAGTGCCTTCCAAAACGCAAATATTGTCCACAAGGCCCCTAACAGCCTTCAACAAAAATTCAGTGGCCGCTCCTGTCTCACCCAACACCGCCGGCGTGACGTCAACCGGCTGAAAAACGGCAGCACCTAAACGGGCCACTAAATCCGGATCACTGCCCTCAGTAGCTTGGCGCCTTATTTCCAACTCGTAAACAAGATGTTTCTGAGCAGGCCGATCCCCGGACTCTGACTGACCGCCATTACAATACACCTGAAACAATCAACACCCAAAACAATGTGGTGTCACAGAACAGAAATAAAATTGAAACTAACAGTAACTGGAATGGCAAGAACACAAACGTAACCATGCTCTGCTACCAGTGAAATCCCTGGGCTAGCAGGACGGAGCGGATGGGGTTATATTTGTGGAAAGAGGTCAAAATATGTTACTGTCAGTTGAACACCAACATACAAAATTTATTTCTTAAAACACACAATCAGACAAGCAAGAATCAAAACTCTCAAGGTTTTAACGAAAGACCTCCTTTGATTTAATTTAGATCGGCTGAAGGCCACATCGAAAATCCAAGGCACAAGGCCTAAGCAAGGTACAGGAGTTCTTCTGGCGGTTTCACTTCTTCAGAATTTTTTTTATCTTCAATATAAATAGGCTGAAAGCCTTAGCTTTAATTTTATCCCATATAACGCGGCTGAAGGCCTCACGTTAATCAAGAATAGTGTCGCGGCTTAAGGCCGAGACAAAGATTTTCAAAGTTTAATTTAAATTGGCTGAAAACTCGGTTGAAGGCCGCATATCAACAAAACAATTTTACGGATTTTGCCTGGGAAGAAGAGCTTTCAATTTGAAAAGGCTGAAGGACTGATCTCAAAATACTTCGTGTAAAACTCTGCTGCAGGCCTCATATTAAAAAATAACAATCTTATGACTTAAGGGCAAGACAAGGATTTTGAATTTTTAATTTAATAGAGATTAAAACACACATCATGGAGAAAACAATTTTACGACTTAAGGCCTAAAGGAAGAGATTCTGAATTTCAACTAAAATAGGCTAAAGTCTTTATTCTAAAATGCTTCACATAACACTCGGCTGAAGGCCACATACGAAACCCAAACAATCTCACGTCTTAAAATTAAAAATTGGAAATTTCTTTGTCTGGGCTTTAACTGAAAAACTCGGCTGAAGGCCACATAAAAACTACAAAATATTTCTTCCGGCTTAAATCCTAGACAAAATTTTCAACTTTTGATTTGAAAAGGCTGAAAACTCGGCTGAAGGCCACATACCAGTCAAAAAAGTTTTTTACGCCTTAAGGCCTAAGAAGAAAAGCCTTGAAATTTCAATAAGAAAAAACTCCGCTGAAGGCCACACACACTACTTAAGACTAAAAAGGAAATCACTCTGTAAAACACAAGGAGCGGCGCTCAGAAGGTTCCAACCTGGGGAAGTAACTAACGCACTTTTAGGTGAAACAGGCAGCCAGACCGACAACGTCTTAATCAAAAGGCAACCCAACAAAAAGCCAGCCGAGGAACCAACCAACAACATCACTTCTACTGCATCTGAACAGCAAAACGACAACAAGATGTCAATCGCAAAACGTTCAGGATACTGGTGGCCAATCAAGCCAAATGAGAATAAACGCCCAAAACTACCAACACCTTAGCTGTCACACTACACGCTGTGCTGTACAATACCAACACGATGTGGAAAATACACTGCCAGAAACTACGTCAACAACCACTTTAGGTCACTGGAACGTCAACGGCCACAACACAGGAGATACCTCTGGTACACTTAATTTAAGTCATTCCTTCATTAATGAAGTTTAACACCACACAGGAAGACGGCTGCAATTCTAGTCGACTTCAATGCACACACGTTGTTGCTCGCGTGGATCTCTCAGAAAGTGACAACCAGGATCAAACCAAGAGATGTGATAGCAGTTGAGGCTTGATAGTAGGTTAAGTGAGCACTCAACTTTAGTGTCCAGTTTCGGTGGCTGACGAACTTCGTAACCCTCGCAACAAGCGCCTCACAACTCCAACCGCACGTGCACGCCGCCAGCGGCTCCGGTCTGACCACGCGCCACAGAGACTTCCTCGTTGCTCTGACCCAACGGACCGACTGTCACACACAGCACACCCGGAAAACATCCGCCACACCAGACATAGTACAGCAGTACTAGTATCGATACACACTGCTGCGGCTCACGGAGAGAAGACAGCAACGTTATTGCGGTAACCACTGGGCTACAACAAATGATTAAAAAAAAAAAAAAAGCAAGCACCCATCCAGCCAGTCACGGCTCACATACGTTGCAAAGAGCAATGGTGCTGACAATTATTTTCAGTATTCAATACTGCCTTCTCACGTTGCCATCCTGATAAGTCAATGTTGACTTTTATAGAAGAGATATTCATTTTCCAAAAACATCGCAGTTCTTCCACATAAAACATGTTCCTTAATTCTACAACAGTTATTCAAAAAATGGCTCTAAGCACTATGGGACTTAACATCTATGGTCATCAGTCCTCTAGAACTTAGAACTACTTCAACCTAACTAACCTAAGGACAGCATACAACAGCCAGCCATCACGAGGCAGAGAAAGTCCCTGACCCCGCCGGGAATCGAACCCGGGAACCCGGGGGTGGGAAGCGAGAACGTACAACAGCTATTGTTTCTATACAGGCTACACTTTAGTTTTTTTTTTTTTTTTTGGCGTGCTTCTGCCTAGAGCGGAATGCTGTCTGTGTATTTCATTGGTCAAATTTTTCATTGTAACGAAAATATGATTCTCTATAAATTGTTCGAAACAAAGAGTAGGATATGACCAAATGAGGAAGCAAATAGACCAGCGTGAGGCCTAGTTTTGCGAAAAACGATTTAACTTCTTTAAATAAATCAGGGTAACTGAGAAAAAGTTAAATCTTTCGTTGCTGATGGGATACATCTGTCATACTAAAGTCATACGCAGTGTTTAGAATTGTCACGTCGATGTCTCATATCTGCCTAGTGTTAGCGAGATGCTTTAGGAGCTTTAAGTAGAATGCTATGGACCACAGGGTGTACTCAAAAAAAGTCTGAAGTAACTAATTGTGTTTTATTATACATCATAGGTATTGTTTTGCAACACTACTATAAATCTCAGAAATTCTGCTGGTTTGTACATAATGCGGATGTAGTGGAACATAGATGCTCCAGAAAATGGCGCAAAATGTGCAAAATATTGATTTGTGTTATGTCAAAGTCATCTGTAAATATTATGCCGAAATTTTGTGACCATACTTTGTCCATAATTAGCGTCCTGATACAATCGCTCTAAAACAAAAAATTTAAGTCTGAAATCTTAGGTTCACTTGAAAATATGTATCTATTAGGCTGGTGCAGAAGTTCACAGCTTTTTCTTTTTTTTTTTTTTTTTTGTCAGCTGGTATTCAGGTTGCTATGGGTTTATTTAACGATTGTCAGTTTTTATTTTTAGTTTACTGTTGCTATTTGAGTTTACATGTTGAAATATTGTGTCTGAAGATAGTGAGTGGAGCTGTCGACGCTACAAAATGGAGTACAAACAGGATAAATCGGAACATTTCCGACATTTTTCACGGTCTCAGTTCATTCGAGGGGCTACAGCAACGGAGGCACCCAGAAACATTTGCACCGTGTGTGGGGATAATACTATTGGACTATTGGACAGAGAACTCTAAGAAAGTGGTTTTCTCTTGTTAAGGAGGATCGTTTTGACGTTAATGATTTCGCTGTTTGATGGAAGTCGTTCACACTCATGAACCCACAATGATCCACGCGAGTGTACTCGATAGCTGGTAAATGTGGTAAACTGCAATTATTTCACCACCGTACGAATTTAAGTGCAATGGGAAAGGCTCAAACATCAAGTGTACGGGTGCCGCATGCCCTAAGCCAAAATCACAAAATCAGCAGGTGACCACATGTGCATCATTGCTTGGCTCGTGAACAACACCGACGATGACTACTCCGTACCACTACTGGGGTGCAAAATAACTGATGATGGTCGAAGTACAGAGGATATAGAATAGAGACTGGAAATGGCAAGGAAAGCGTTTCTGAAGAAGAAAAATTTGTTAACATCGAGTATAGATTTCAGTGTCAGGAAGTCGTTTCTGAAAGTATTTGTATGGAGTGTAGTCATGTATGGTTCAAATGGTTGAAGTGGCTCTGAGCACTATGGGACTTAACATCTATGGTCATCAGTCCCCTAGAACTTAGAACTACTTAAACCGAACTAGCCTAAGGACAGCACACAACACGCAGTCATCACGAGGCAGAGAAAATCCCTGACCCAGCCGGGAATCGTACCCGGGAACCCGGGCGTGGGAAGCGAGAACGCTACCGCACGACAGCCGTGCATGGAAGTGAAACATGACGATAAATAGTTTGGACAAGAAGAGAATAGAAGCTTGCGAAATGTGGTGCTACAGAAGTATGCTAAAGATTAGATGGGCAGATCACATAACTAACGATGAAGTATTGAATAGAATTCGGGAGAAGAGGAGTTTGTGGCACAACTTGACAAGAAGAAGGGACCAGTTGGTAGGACATGTTCTGAGGCATCAAGGGATCACAAATTTAGCACTGGAGGGCAGCGTGGAGGGTAAAAATCGTAGACGGAGACCAAGAGATGAATACACTAAGCAGATTCTAAAGGATGAAGGTTGCAGTAGGTACTGGGAGATGAAGCAGCTTGCACAGGATAGAGTAGCATGGAGAGTTGCATCAAGAAAGTCTCAGAACTGAAGACAGCAAACAACAACAATGCTAACACAGGGAAACGAAAGGAATGGTTGAGCCCAGCAAAGCAGCAACTCCCCGAACAACGACCTGTAATCATCTACAAAAGATGATGTTATGCATCTGGTGCGCTACGAATTGCTTCCCCGAAGTGTAACCATCACTGCTGACGTTTATTCTCAGCAACCGCGACGTTTTGCAGACGCAATCCAAGAACGACAAGGAGGAAGACCGCGTGAAGTGATGCTACTCCACGATAACGACCACCCGCATTTTGCTAGGCTGAGGGAAGACACTATACGAGAGTTGTGTTGGGGAGTCCTTCCGCAACCACGTTATTCAGCTGATCTGGTGTCCTCATACACAGATACAACCTTGAAGGAACTTCCCTTTCCAATGAAGATGTTCTATGAACATGGCTCGACGAGTTCTTCGCCTCAGAACCACGTGATTTCCACAGTCGCGGAATATAAAACGTACTCCAGCGTTGACGGATTGTTTTAAATAGAGAAGGAGAACGTATTATTGATAAACGTCTGTGTTACGTTAGAACTTATGCACCAGCCAAATACCTTTTCTGCATGAGACACGGCAGTCCGCAGAGCTCACCGGTGTGACGGGATGCCGCAGCGTGAGGGGAACGTGCATCCAGCCATGAGGATGCCCCGCTGAACCGCAGGCGTTCATGTACAGTACAAGGCGTAGGGTAGTATCTGACAACTTCTCGCGCTTCAAACTACCCATTTCAGCGGTAGTATTGCTCGTAACGGGAATATTTTTTCAGTCTCTGAGTTTTGACGTTATAACAACAGCAGTTGCCGAAGAGCACTGAAACACATAAATCAAAAGAAGGCAGCTGTAGTAGACGAAATTCCTTCAGAGTTCTTGAAACTCTGGGTGAACTTACCTCCGTAGCACCATTCCACTTGGTAAGCGAGATATATGCATCGAGTAACACATACTCTGACCTCAATAAACAATATAAAACAGCAATTCGGAAGATGCTGACATCTGTGAAGAATATTACGGCTACGAAGAAGTCTCGGACGAAATATCAGCACAGGTCAGTTACTGGATGCAGCAGTATTCCGAGCACTTTATTCACCGTGGTCGTTTCTTTACGTTTGATTAGCCAGATAGGATTCTACAAGCAGTCAGCTGAATTACTTCTTAGCAGCTTCCCTTACGGTTGGGCAATGCCTTTGCCACACACATAAAGAAAGACGTATTTCACAAAAAAATTGTCAATGTAAAAGGATTCCTTTCCTGGTTAATGGTTGGTTTACGATATCTCCCAGAATTCGCAACCACTGTGTCCTGATGATTAGTAAATCTTCTTGGCCTCAGTATCATCCACGGGCAATTATCGTCCTAACTTACAGGCAAAGCAAGTGGAGGTCCTTCTGTACGTACAAAAGCTTGGTGAATGTTGGGCGGTCACATCATTGTCCGGCGAGTAGCAATACCTACCTGTCACTCTGGGAATGATGGGATTCCCTCAAACATATATACATGAGATAGCCCTTCGGATGTACGCGTGAGACTCCTAGCAGTTGACGTCTAAATGTGGTTTTTTATGTATTTATTTGCAATGGATTTCGGTGTCTCTCCATTTTCTGGCATGTCTACGGTACCACGTGATCAGGCGTGTACCGGGTAATCATCAATATACACATGTCTCATAGAGGGTATAACACCAAAAATGCAGACAAAGTACCGTCTGCAACATCCAAAATTTTCGCCGTTTAATTTTCGTTGATATCTTGCACTATACTCTTGATTCTGATGCTATATGCTGCACTACAGAAATTAAATACATCAATACTTCGATTACGTATTAAATAAAAATTTGACTGTATATAATTGATTGTAATTATAATAGAAATACTATAAATTGCCGGGTAATAGCCAAGGGAGCTTTATTGAGATGTATCAATAGCAACGACGAAATGATAATAGCTGTACCGATGTTTATCTTTGCGCATGGAGAGCCTCTGTCACGTGGCGTGCAGATGGGAGGCAGAGCAGTTTGTGTCATGAAAGAGTGCGGAAGTGTTTGTTGAACGCTCCGGCCGACCCGGTGTGTACCTATACTCGCGCCAGTGTAGACATCCCTCACTCGTTAACCTGCGATTACTGAGAGCACGGTAGGAGTGGACAGGCGGGGGAAGCTGCAGTTTCAGCTGTTGCCTGTCCCGTACGTATCCGTGGTTAGTTGATATATTCTTTGCGTGTTCCGCTTGCGTTATCTAGGCACGTTCTCGTGTTTCGGTAACTGTTGTGAAACATCGATTAGGATGGACAGGGACTGCGATTGCTGTGTTCGGATGAGGGTTGACTTGCCATCCCTTCGCTCAAAGCTGCAATCGGCGCTGACTTCGGTCGCGCAGCTTGAGGCTGTTGCCAATGGGCACCACTGTGGGGAGCCGGGCTCGGGTATCACGGGGATGTCAACCTCGTCCCGTCTGTCCCCAGATCGGTCTGCCGCTGTGGTTCCCCCGGTTGCTGCCCGCAGTGGGGCTGAGCCCTCGCCTGTGGTTGATTGGGAGGTCGTTCCAAGGCGTGGCAGGCAGCGAAAGGCGTCCCCGCAGGCTGATCAGAAAGCCTCCCCTGTGCGTCTGAGAAACCGGTTTCAGGCACTGTCTCTGGCTGAGCCAGATGTAGCTGCCTGCCCTGTTTCAGAGGATCATTCTCAGCCTTCAAGGTCCGGGCAATCGCAGAGGGTGGGCTTACTGGTAGTTGGGAGCTCCAATGTTAGGCAATGTAATGGGGCCCCTTAGGGATACGGCGGCTAAGGAGGGGAAGAAATCCAGTGTGCACTCCGTGTGCATTCCGGGAGGAGTCATTCCTGATATGGAAAGGGTCCTTCCGGACGCCATGAAGAGCACAGGGTGCAGCCAGCTGCAGGTGGTGACACATGTCGGTACTAATGACGTGTGTCGCTTTGGATCTGAGGAAATTCTCTGGATTCCAGCGGCTATCTGATTTGCTGAAGGCTGCCGGTCTTGCTTACGAGATGAAGGCAGAGCTCACCATCTGTAGCATCGTTAACAGAACCGACTGCGGACCTTTGGTGCAGAGCCGGGTGGAGGGTCTGAATCAGAGGCTCAGACGGTTTTGCGACCGTATTGGCTGCAGATTCCTTGACTTTCGCCATAGGGTGGTGGGGTTTCGGGTTCCGCTGAATAGGTCAGGAGTTCACTACACTCAGCTGGCGGCTACACGGGTAGCGGAGGCTGTGTGGCGTGGACTGGGCGGTTTTTTAGGTTAGAAGTCCTCGGGAAAGTGCGGGATGGGCTGCAATGTCAAAGGGTGCTTGGCAATTACAGGACGTGCTTGGATCAAGGAACAGTCGGAATTATAGTTGTAAATTGTTGTAGTTGCGCTGGAAAAGTCCCTGAGCTTCAAGCGCTAATAAAAAGCACAGAAGCTGATATCGTTATAGGTACAGAAAGCTGGCTAAAGCCTGAAATAAGTTCTGCAGAAATTTTTACGAAGTCTCAGACGGTGTTCAGGAAAGATAGATTAGGCAGAATTGGTGGTGGACTGTTTGTGTCTGTCAGTAGTGGTTTATCTTGTAGTGAAGCCGAAGTAGGTACTCAGTGCGAATTCGTATGTGTGGTGGTTATACTTAACAACTGAATTGGCTCCTCCTACCGACACCCAGACTCCGATGATATACACTCCTGGAAATTGAAATAAGAACACCGTGAATTCATTGTCCCAGGAAGGGGAAACTTTATTGATACATTCCTGGGGTCAGATACATCACATGATCACACTGACAGAACCACAGGCACATAGACACAGGCAACAGAGCATGCACAATGTCGGCACTAGTACAGTGTATATCCACCTTTCGCAGCAATGCAGGCTGCTATTCTCCCATGGAGACGATCGTAGAGATGCTGGATGTAGTCCTGTGGAAGGGCTTGCCATGCCATTTCCACCTGGCACCTCAGTTGGACCAGCGTTCGTGCTGGACGTGCAGATCGCGTGAGACGACGCTTCATCCAGTCCCAAACATGCTCAATGGGGGACAGATCCTGAGATCTTGCTGGCCAGAGTAGTTGACTTACACCTTCTAGAGCACGTTGGGTGGCACGGGATACATGCGGACCTGCATTGTCCTGTTGGTACAGCAAGTTCCCTTGCCGGTCTAGGAATGGTAGAACGATGGGTTCGATGACGGTTTGGATGTACTGTGCACTATTCAGTGTCCCCTCGACGATCACCAGAGGTGTACCGCCAGTGTAGGAGATCGCTCCCCACACCATGATACCGGGTGTTGGCCCTGTGTGCCTCGGTCGTATGCAGTCCTGATTGTGGCGCTCACCTGCACGGCGCCAAACACGCATACGACCATCATTGGCACCAAGGCAGAAGCGACTTTCATCGCTGAAGACGACACGTCTCCATTCGTCCCTCCATTCACGCCTGTCGCGACACCACTGGAGGCGGGCTGCACAATGTTGGGGCGTGAGCGGAAGACGGCCTAACGGTGTCCGGGACCGTAGCCCAGCTTCATGGAGACGGTTGCGAATGGTCCTCGCCGATACCCCAGGAGCAACAGTGTCCCTAATTTGCTGGGAAGTGGCGGTGCGGTCCCCTACGGCACTGCGTAGGATCCTACAGTCTTGGCGTGCATCCGTGCGTCGCTGCGGTCCGGTCCCAGGTCGACGGGCACGTGCACCTTCCGCCGACCACTGGCGACAACATCGATGTACTGTGGAGACCTCACGCCCCACGTGTTGAGCAATTCGGCGGTTCGTCCACCCGGCCTCCCGCATGCCCACTATACGCCCTCGCTCAAAGTCCGTCAACTGCACATACGGTTCACGTCTACGCTGTCACGGCATGCTACCAGTGTTAAAGACTGCGATGGAGCTCCGTATGCCACGGCAAACTGGCTGACACTGACGGCGGCGGTGCACAAATGCTGCGCACCTAGCGCCATTCGACGGCCAACACCGCGGTTCCTGGTGTGTCCACTGTGCCGTGCGTGTGATCATTGCTTGTACTGCCCTCTCGCAGTGTCCGGAGCAAGTATGGTGGGTCTGACACACCGGTGTCAATGTGTTCTTTTTTCCATTTCCAGGAGTGTAGCTGCTGAACAGTTCAGAGAAAATTTGAGTGTCGTAACAAATAAATACCCTCACTCTAACGGTTATAGTTGGTGGGGACTTCAACCTTCCCTCGTTATGTTGGCAAAAATACTTGTTCAAAACCGGTGGTAGGCGAAAACATATTCCGAGATTGTCCTAAATGCTTTCTCCGAAATTGTTTCGAGCAGTTAGTCCACGAACCCACATGAATTGTAAATGGTTTCGAAAACACACTTGACCTCTTAGTCACGATGCTATTAGCTCTGGACTGTTTGTGGCTGATACAGGGATTAGTGATCACAAGGTCATTGTAGCTAGGCTCAATGCCATTTCTTCCAAATCCACCAGAAACAAACGCAAAATAAAAGCGGATGAAGTGTCACTAGAAGCCTTCCTAAGATACAGTCTCCATTCCTTCCGAACTGACTACGCAAATGTAGACGAGATGAGGCTCAAATTCAAAGATATAGTAGCAACAGCAATTGAGATATTCATACCTCATAAATTGGTAAGAGATGGAAGTGATCCCCCATGGTACACAAAACAGGGCCGAACGCTATTGCAGAGGCAACGGAAAAAGCATGCGAAGTTCAGAAGAATGCAAAATCCCGAAGATTGGCTAAAATTTACAGACATGTGAAATTTGGCACGGACTTCAATGCCAGATGCTTTTAATAGGTTCCACAACAAAACATTGTAACGAAATTTGGTAGAAAATCCGAAGAAACTCTGGTCATATGTAAAGTACACAAGCGGCAAGACGCAGTCAATACCTTCGTCGCGCAGTGCCGATGGTACTGTTACCGACGATTGTGAAGCTAAAGCGGACTTACTGAACGCAGTTTTCCGAATTTCCTTTACCAGGGAAGACGAATAGAACATTCCAGAATTTGAAACACGAACAGCTGCTAGCATGAGTTTCTTAGAAGTAGATACCTTCGGGGTTGCGAAGCAACTCTAATCGCTTGATATGGGCAAGTCTTCAGGTCTAGATTGTATACCGATTAGGTTCCTTTCAGATTACGTTGGTACAATAGCTCCCTACGTAGAAACCATATACAACCGCTCGCTCACCGATAGATCTGTATCTACAGATTGGAAAATTGCGCAGGTCGCACCAGTGTTTAAGAAGGGTAGTAGGAGTAATCCATCGAACAACAGACCTGTATCATTGAATACAGTATATGCTCCAAAACCCTACTGAAAACCGACGTCAACCATTATGAATTACCTCGAAGGGAACGATCTATTGATACGTAATCAGTATGGTTTCAGAAAACATCGTTATTGTGCAACGCAGCTAACTCTTTATTCGCACGAAGCAATGGCCACTATCGACAGGGGATCTCAAGTTGATTCAGTATTTCTAGATTTCCGGAAAGCTTTTGATACCGTTCCTCAAAAGCGCCTTCTAATCAAGCTGCGCGCCTATGGGGTATCGTCTCAGTTGTGTGACTGGATTCGTGATTTCCTGTCAGGAAGGTCGCAGTTCGTAGTAATAGACGGCAAATCATTGAGTAAAACTGAAGTGATATCAGGTGTTCCCCAGGGAAGCGCCCTGGGACCTCTGCTGTTCCTGATCTATATAAATGACCTGGGTGACAATCTGAGCAGTTCTCTTATTTTGTTCGCAGATGATGCTGTAATTTACCGTCTAGTAAGGTCATCCGAAGACCAGTATCAGTTGCAAAGCAATTTAGAAAAGATTGCTATATGGTGCGGCAGGTGGCAGTTGCTAAATAACGAAAAGTCTGAGGTGATCCACATGAGTTCCAAAAGAAATCTTCAGGAAATCGATTACTCGATAAATAGTACAATTCTCAAGGCTGTCAATTCAACTAAGTACCTGGGTGTTAAAATTATCAACAACTTCAGTTGGAAGGACCACATAGATAATATTGTGGGGAAGGCGAGCCAAAGGTTGCGTTTCATTGGCAGGACACTTAGAAGATGCAACAAATCCACTGAAGAGACAGCTTACACTACACTCGTTCGTCCTCTGTTAGAATATTGCTGCGCGGTGTGGGATCCTTACCAGGTGGGATTTGCGGAGGACATTGAAAGGGTGCAAAAAATGGCAGCTCCTTTTGTATCATCACGTAATAGGGGAGAGAGTGTGGCAGATATGATACGCGAGTTGGGATGGAAGTCATTAAAGCAAAGACGTGTTCCGTCGCGGCGAGATCTATTTACGAAATTTCGGTCACCAACTTTCTCTTCCTAATGCGAAAATATTTTGTTGAGCCCAACCTACATAGGAAGGAATGATCATCAAAATAAATTAAGAGAAATCAGAGCTCGAACAGAAAGATTTAGGTGTTCGTTTTTCCCGCGCGCTGATCGGGAGTGGAATGGTAGAGAGATAGAATGAATGTGGTTCGATGAATCCTCTGCCAAGCACGTAAATGTGAATTGCAGAGTAGTCATGTAGATGTAAATGGGGGGTAAGAAATGAAAGAGGAAGCAGCCTGGTAGAATTTCGCACAGAGCACAACTTAATCAAAGCCAACACTTGGTTCAAGAATCGTAAGAGAAGGTTGTATACATGGAAGAATCCTGGTGATACTAGCAGGTATCCGATAGAGATTTAGGAACCAGGTTTTAAGTTGTATCTTACCGTTGTATAGTCTAAGAGATTTCCAGGGGCAGATGTGGACTCTTACCACAATCTATTGGTTATGAACAGTAGATTAAAACTGAAGAAACTGCAAAAAGGTGGAAATTTAAGTACATGGGACCTGGATAAACTGACTAAACCAGAGGTTGTACAGAATTTCAGGGGGAGCATAAGGGAACAATTGAAAGGAATGGGGAAAAGAAATACAGTAGATGAAGAGTGGGTAGCTTTGAGGGATGAAATAGTGAATGCAGTAGAGGACAAGTAGGTAAAAAGACAAGGGCTAGCAGAAATCCTTGGGTAACAGAAGAAATATTGAATTTAATTGATGAACGGAGAAAATATAAAAATGCAGAAAATGAAGCAGGCAAAAAGGAATACAGACGTCTCAAAATGAGAACCACAGGAAGTGCAAAATGGCTAAGCAGGGATGGCTACAGGACAAATGTAAGGATGTGGAGGCTTATCTCACTTGGGGGAAGATAGATACTGCCTACAGGAAAATTAAAGAGACCGTTTGAGAAAAGAGAACCAACTGCATGAATATCAAGAGCTCCGATGGAAACCCAGTTCTAAGCAAAGAAGAGAAAGCAGAAAGGTGGAAGGAGTATATAGAGGGTCTACGCAAGGGCGATGTACTTGAGGACAATATTATGGAAATGGAAGAGTATGTAGATGAAGATGAAATGGGAGATACGATACTGCGTGAAGAGTTTGAGAGAGCACTGAAAGACCTGAGTCGAAACAAGGCCCCGGGAGTATATAACATTCCATTAGAACTACTGACAGCCTTGGGAAAGCCAGTCGTGACAAAACTCTACCATCTGCAGGCGAAATACCCACAGACTTCAAGAAGAATATTATAATTTCAATCCCAAAGAAAGCAGGAATTGACAGATGTGAAAATTACCGATCTGTCGGTTTAATAAGTCAGAGCTGCCAAATACTAACGCGAAATCTTTACAGACGATTGGCAAAACTAGTAGAAACCGACATCGGGGAAGATCAGTTTCGATTCCGTAGATATATTGGAATACGTGAGGCAATACTAACCCCACGACTTATTTTAGAAAATAGATTAAGTCTACAAATGCTAGAAACGTATGTTTGCCTTTCCTTAGAGTATTCCAGTCAACACTGTCAAAAGCTTTCTCTCTTTCAATTTCTGAAGGTAATATACAGGGAGCGAAAGGCTATTTACAATTTGTACAGAAACCAGATGGCAGTTATAAGAATCGAGGGGCATGAAAGGGAATCAGTGGTTGGGAAAGGAGTGAGACAGGTTTGTAGCCTCGCCCCGATGTTATTCAATCAGTATATTGAGCAAACAGTGAAGGAAACAAAAGAAAAATTCGGAGTAGGTATTAAAATCCATTGTAATTCTATCAAAGTTTTTATTTCATCTCAATGTCATCGGCAAACCTCAGAGACAGCAAAGGACTACGAACAGCAGTTGTGGGGAATGGATAGTGTCTTGAAAGGAGGATAAAAGATGATATCAACAAAAGCCAAACGAGGATAATAGAATGTTGTCGAATTAAGTCGGGTGATGCTGAAGGTATTAGATTAGGAAATGTGACACTTAAAGTTGAAACGGAGTTTTTCTATTTGGGGAGAAAAATAAATGATGTTGGTCGAAGTAGAGAGGATATAAAATGGAGACTGGCAACGGCAAGGAAAGCTTATCTGAAGAAGAGAAATTTGTTAACATTGAGTATAGATGTGTCAGGAAGTCGTTTGTGAAAGTATTTGTATGGCGTGTAGCCATGTATGGAAGTGTAACATGGGCGATAAATAGTTTAGACAAGAAGAGAATAGAAGCTTTCGAAATGTGGGGCTACAGAAGAATGCTGAAGATTAGATGGGTAGATGACATAACTAATGAGGAGGTACTTAATAGGATTGGGGAGAAGAGAAGTTTGTGGCACAACTTGACTGGAAGAAGGGATCGACGTCTAGGACATGTTCTGAGACATCAAGAGATCACCAGTGTAGTGTTGGAGGGGAGCGTGGAGGGTAAAAATCGTAGAGGGAGACCAATAGATGAATACACCAAGCAGATTCAGAAGAATGTAGGTTGCAGTAGGTACTGGGAGATGAAGAAGCTTGCACAGGGTAGAGTAGCATGGAGAGCTGCATCAAACCAGCCTCAGGACTGTAGGCTACAACAATATAAATTAAGAGAGCGCAATTTCATTTACTCTGTATTAACCTTAGAGAGTGACTTCTGCTACCTTGGTATTTATTTGATTGTTGTTATTTTAAAAGTGAAACCGATTTCTCATATGCTTAAAGGTAATTCAGTTCAATCTTTCAATAGTCAAAAATAAATGCTTGCCGTTTTCTAAATTTTGCATTAAGTTACACTTAGGTTACTAAACGTCTTTTTTTGCATTACATTTAACGTTACTTTCAAAATTTAGTGTTTCAGAATGAGTAACTTCAAGTAGTGGGGCAACTGATAACGCGATTGATGTTAGCTGATGACACGATTACCGTTATCCAAGATGGTGGCTTTTGGAGGGATGATAGCTCAATTGCGCTACCTCTACTAACCTAAAAAAATGGCGAGAAAGAATTGGCTATCTCCACTAACCTAAGTCAACTCTTCCTAGGAAGTAGGCATAAGTCTTTATTTAAACCATTAGAGGCAGTACCACTATCAAGTGTTTTCGCCATGCTCTTGTCAAATGTTCACGAATTTTCCTCTAAGAGCTTACTCCTGCAGCTGATGCAAGTTATTATGATTTTGTCATTTAATTCGAATATAATTTTTATAAATTTGTTTAAATATGTTTAAATTTGATTAGATTTCTTTAAATTTGTTATCTACCTACGGCATTAGTGTGTTACCACCACGAGGCTGAGATATAGGTTGTCGGTATGTTACATGAAATCATTCAACTCTACACATAAGTCCTTATTAAGCAGTTAGAGCGAAATTAACGTGCATTTTCCAAGAGGATTGTGGTACTGCCTCTAAGAGCTTACTCCCACAAATCATGGGAGTTAGTGTTGTGTTGCCTCCACTAGAGCCTGCTCATTCAATTCGGATATAATTTGTTTAAATTTATTATCTACCTACAGCATTAGTGTCGTGTTGCCGCCATAGGGGGCTAAGATATCGATAGCTCTATTACTTGCACTGGACATATGTCCTTATTTAAACAATTAGAACCTCTACAACCATCAAGTGTGTTCGCCACCGTCTTTGAGAATGTTCACGAAATTTGCTCTAACACTTTATTCTTGCAGCTGATGAGAGTTAGTATGGTGTTTCCTTTCAATTCGAATATAATTTGTTCAAATTTTTATAAATTTATTGCCTATCTGCTGCATTAGTTTCATGCTACCGCCATAACAGGCTGAGATATGAATAACTGTATTACATGAACTAGACATAAATCTTTTTTTTTAACGACTATAGCACTACAACCATCCACTCTGCTCACGAAATTTGCTCTAGCAGCCGATGGGAGTTAGTAGCGTGTTTCCAATTCACTTCGAATATAATCTCTGTAAATTTGTATTAATTTCTTTAAATTTGTTTAAATTTATTATCTACCTACAGCATTAGTGTTGTATTACCGCCACAAGAGGCTTAGATATCGATGTTTTAATAGCTGTAGTACATGCACTGTATCTACGTGACAGCGTTGTGTTTCGTCCTCGGATAATAAACATCGTCCGGGTAGAGTAGAGTGCGGGAATCGGCATAAGAGGGTGACATACGTAAAAAGGGAGCCAGACTTTGACGCTCAAAACACCAGATCTCTTCCACTGGCCCACAACGGAGCCGGTGTTGGTCTCTATTCTAGACGTTGCAGTTCACACATAAGGCGAATCTGCAAGATGGGTCCTATGGAGAGTCCCTCGAATACCAGGTCGAACATACACCAGGATCGAGCGTCACCGCGTTGACAGAGCACCATACTACGTTCCAGTGCACGGTAGGACACGTCAATTCGACGACATTAAGCGACCGGCGGCGAAGTAGTGTGCGGCAGGTGACTGGCTGTTGGTAAGCGAGAGACGGGGAGGTTGCCGTACTCCAGGTAAAGCCTGCCAAAGCAGGAAAAGGGCACCCGTGTCTGACCTGAGGGTCAAGGGAACACGGTGCCAGGCCATCCGTCAGTAGGCCGGTGAGGCTGGTCGGTCATCGTCGCCAAAGCCTGCGGTGCAAACTAACGAAGAGAAATACTGCTCGATAGTGAACACTGACAAGGCCAAGTCCGCCCCGTTCTTTCGGAAGAGTGACGGAGTAATATCGAACCTTTAATATCATTCCAGCGCTGACAAAGGAACCGAATGCAGCCACGATGCTCCGAGCTATGTGTTTAGGCATCGGTAGTGTTTGCGCTACGTGCGGAATTCGCGATGCCCGATAGACGTTAACATATTCGGTCCGTTGATGTAGGTCCTATACACGAAGACGAAGATCCACAAGCCCAGCACTTGCAAGAGACTCCGATAATTGATGGTGGTCGTGCGTGAGATGTAGTCCGTGAAGTCGATACCGAGACAACGGATTTTATCGCGCAGTGCCACCCTCGCAGGTGTCATCCCACGCCAGTGTTCAAAACCATTGATTTATGTACATTTACACGGCATCTCGAAGCTTCGAAGTGGCTAACCAATCCAATGATTTGCGAACATCACGTTCGTCACGAAGAGGTAACATCAGATCATCAGCATACGCAGTGCACCTAAAAAAGAAGCCACCAAGAGACAAACCCGTGAGGCGGTGTCGCAGCCCGCACAACAAAGGTTCTACTGCAAGGCGTACAGTATTGTCCATAATAGGCGTACCTGTGTAACACAGCGGCGAATTTACAAGGTGTTCGACAGTCTAACGTTGACAAGCGCTTTCCCTGTTGCGCCACGTAGGAGACGAGTAACACCTCGGAGGAAGCGTCGGGGTAATGCTTATTCTGAAGAACAGCAGTTTAGTACGTATGACTGACGCAATCAAATGCTTGACGAATATCGCAGCCAGAGCTCCCGATACGCGACGCACCTTAGCGAGGGCAATCAGCGGCACAGGGCGGAGCGGATATTATGCATCCCACCTATCGATGACTCATCAATTGATAGGACACGGGATGTCGTACGCAGAATTCGAGCTGCCACTCGATGCGTGAGATTTAGGAACCAGGTTTTAAATTGTATGACATTTCCAGGGGCAGATGTGGACTGTGACCACAATCTATTGATTATGAACTGTAGATTAAAACTCAATAAACTGCAAAAAGGTGGGAATTTAAGGAGATGGGATCTGGATGAACTGAAAGAACCAGAGGTTGTAAGGAGTTTCAAGGAGAGCATAAGGGAACAATTGAGAGGAATAGGGCAAAGAAATACAGTAGAAGAAGAATGAGTAGGTTTGAGGGATGAAGTAGTGAAGGCAGCAGTGGATCAAGTAAGTAAAAAGACGAGGGCTAGTAAAAGTCCTTGGGTAACAGAAGATATATTGAATTTAATTGATGAAAGGAGAAAATATAAAAATGCAGTAAATGAAGCGGGCAAAAAGGAATATAACCGTCTCAAAAATGAGATCGACAGGAAGTGCAAAATGGCTAAGCAGGGATGGCTATAGGACAAATGTAAGGATGCAGAGGCTTATTACAAAAAAACTCGATGGTTTGTCACCTAATGGTTCCATGTCACAGACATCAGCGAAAGTTCTTCACCAAATGTTATGCACAGATCACATCTGGATCACCAGTGAAGACGGAACAGGCTAATATTGTTGCTCACATGCCAGTTGCGCAGTGAACTAGCTTTATTGCTGTACACCTGTACTGTGTTGAGGGACAAGGATAAAGTGATGGCATGGCGATGGAACTTGATGAGGTTTGTTTGCCATAAATACATTGACTCTGCACAAAAGAGTAAACAAGTAACCGGCAAATGAAATCTATTTATAATGTCTACTAGCTGGTGAATGCGGTAAATGATGTTCTCACAGGAGTGCACGTTGAGGGCATACAGGCCTCAGTGATATGAGCATGTCGTCCGATCACGTGATCACGGAATAACAATGGACGTAAGTCTGGAGTGAAGCAAACGTTCTTTATGAACCACCAGGCACACTGTACTTAGGAACGAAAGCGAAACATGTGGACAGCCCTAAATAAAGCCAAACACATCAGTAGCTCACGTTAAGCTCAACCCAAGTAGTCCATGGCTTGTGCACCAGACCCAGAATACGTGTATACACGGTACTATAGCCCATCTCAAACTGGTTTGTTTTCTACTCCTGTGTTCATCATACCATTGTCATAATTTGGCCTAACAGAATATTTGCTTGTCAGTGGACACCACGTGCCACACGCTTTGCGCTGATTGCCGTCCACATATTTCTGCGGGACAGCTGTCGTGATAGTCACTAGGGGAAAATAGACACTGCCTACAGGAAAATTAAGGAGACCTTTGGAGAAAAGAGAACCACTTGCATGGATTTCAAGATTTGAGATGGAAACGCAGTTCTAAGCAAAGAAGGGAAACCAGAAATGTGGAAGGAGTATATAGAGGGTCTATACAAGGGCGGTGTTCTTGAGGACAATATCATACAACAGGAGGAAAATGTAGATGAAGTTGAAATAGGAGATATGATACTGCATCAAGAGTTTGACAAAGCACTGGAAGACCTAAGTCGTAATAAGGCCCCAGGAGTAGACAACAATCAATTAGAACTACTGACAGCCTTGGGAGAGCCAAGCCTAACAAAACTACCATCTGGTGACCAAAATGCATGGGACAGAAAAATTACCCTCAGACTTCAAGAAGAATATAATAATTCCAATCCCAAAGAAAGCACGTGTTGGCAAATGTGAAAATTACCGAACTATCAGTTTAGTAAGTCATGGTAGCAAAATACTTTACAGACGAATGGAAAAACTGGTAGAAGCCGACCTCAGGGAAGATCAGTTAGGAAATATTGGAATACGTGAGGCAATACTGACCCTACGACTTATCTTAGAAAATAGATTATGTCTACAAAAGATAGAAACGTAGGTTGGCCTTTCCTTAGAGTATTCCAGTGCACTGTCAAAAGTTTTCTCTCTTTGAATTTCTGAAGGTGGCATGGGTAATATACAGGGAGCGAAAGGCTATTTACAATTTGTACAGAAACAAGATGGCATTTATAAGAGTCGAGGGGCATGAAAGGGAATCAGTGGTTGGGAAGGGAGTGAGACAGGTTTGTAGCCTCTCCCCGATGTTATTCAATCTGTATATTGAGTAAGCAGTGAAGTAAACAAAGTTTTTATTTCTTCTCCATGGATTTTAATACATACTCCGAAGTTTTCTTTTGAGGTTCGGCGATGAAATTGTAATTCTGTCAGAGAGGGCAAAGGACTTGGAAGAGCAAATGAAAGGAATGGATAGTGTCTTGAAAGGAAGATATAAGATGAACACCAACAAAAGCAAAACGATGATAATGGAATGTAGTCGAATTACGTCGGGTAACGCTGAGGGAATTAGATTAGGAAATGAGACGCTTAAAGTAGTAAAGGAGTTTTGCTATTTAGGAAGTAAAATAACAGATGATGTTCGAAGTAGAGAGGATATAAGATGTAGACTGGCAATGGCAAGGTAACCATTTCTGAAGAAGAGAAATTTGTTAACATCGAGTATAGATTTATGTATTTATTTCATCTCAATGTCATCGGCAAACCTCAGAGATAGCAAAGGACTACGAACAGCAGTTGTGGGGAATGGATAGTGTCTTGAAAGGAGGATAAAAGATTATATCAACAAAAGCCAAACGAGGATAATAGAATGTGTTCGAATTAAGTCGGTTGATGCTGAAGGTATTAGATTAGGAAATGAGACACTTAAAGTAGTAAAGGAGTTTTGCTATTTTGGGAGCAAAATAACTGATGATGGTCCAAGTAGAGAGGATATAAGATGTAGACTGGCAATGGCAAGGAAAGCGTTTTTGAAGAAGAGAAATTTGTTAACATCAAATATAGATTTTAGTGTCAGGAAGTCTTTCCTGAAAGTATTTGTATGGAGTGTAGCCATGTATGGAAGTGAGACATGGACGACAAATAGTTTAGACAAGAAGAGAATAGAAGCTTTCGAAATATGGTGCTAGAGAAGAATGCTGAAGATTAGATGGGTAGATCACATAACTAATTAGGAGGTATTGAATAGAATTGGGGAGAAGTTTGTGGCACAACTTGACTAGAAGAAGGGATCGGTTGGTAGGATCAAGGGATCACCAATTTAGTATTGGAGGGCAGCGTGGAAAGTAAAAATGGTAGAGGGAGACCAAGAGATGAATACACTAAGCAGATTCAGAGGGATAGAGAAGCATAAGGAGCTGCTTCAAACCAGTCTCAGGACTGAAGACTCCAACAAAAACAACGTGGGATATGGAGGGCAGTCGTTGATGATTCCAACCATTTGACGAGTTCAAATGATGGTCCCTTCACAGTGTTGACGTGCTCGGTTGACAGTCATCTGTCGAGCCCGTGTTTGTCGCATAACGGAACAATATCCGAGGATGGCGTAGTAAAACTCTGTGATTCCCGGGGGGGGGTCAGGGATTTTCTCTGCGACGTGATGACCGGGTGTTGTGTAATGTCCTTAGGTTAGTTAGGTTTAAGTAGGCACAGTCTACACGTGTCTCCAACTGCCGGTTGACATTCCGGTGAGATCAGGTAAGCGGGCAGCGCCTACGCCATAGTAGTTGTCGTCGAAGCTTGATGGTACAGGCGTAAGCAGTGTGATCAGTAAATGCAGCTGGCCACAACTCGGCTGCCTTGACCGCATCCTCGAGAGAGCGGGATGTATACAGCCTTTTAATTCTGCTTGATTAATGTCCCGTAAAGTGCGCGAAACCCTGTCATCACAGATGATGATCCAAGTGTCTATCTAATCGAGCTCGGAAATGACAGTGCCGAGTTCTGGGCGTAGTGTATGCTGAGGAATTTGGTCATAGCGAATTGTACAATAAAACTGCCCCCGATCACCATATCATCTATCCTGCCTGGGCATAACTGTGTTAATTCCTCAGTAAAGAACTGAGGAACGTTCACGCCTTTTGTTGGTACCGGACGCTGCGTAATCATTGACGAGGAGTATCTCTGGGATTATAAGAGCCATGCCCCTGGCATTTGATAGGTAACTTATATCGGTCGCTATTAAACTTTCTTTGAAAAGTTTTGCGGGGCCACTGCCTGTATCCAACGCATGTGATACGCGTGTCGTGCATCCAGAGATGTCCTGGAAGCCAAGAATGTATATTTCCTGCAATAAGGCCACCTCAGTGTCGGCTGAATAAAGTGTGTCGCGTAACAATGCAAGATTCTCGCGCAACTGGATGATATTGATGTTAATCTTCACGAATCGACATGACTGTCGTTCGCCCTCGACGGCAGCGTCAGTCATCGGTGCACCCGGTGGCGACAGGTTCGCTCACCCGCACGCCACCCTGACGTTACCATTACCATGTTGTCCGCAGGAGATGGGTAGGATGATGTAACTCCCCCTCTTCTGCATGTGGTGTGCCCACCTGAGAGTCGTCCGCCCACGAGTTACTGGAGAGAGGCTGTCGGTGTGGTTCATCGGCTACCAAAGAAGCCCCTCTTGTTACGATTCCTCGCGGCTGCGTCGGTGTTCCATCGCCCCTCCATCCCCGCACTGGTGTCAGCAAGAAGGAAAGTCCGTCGTGGCAGTTCCTAAGAGTGAGCAGCGTCGGTCGACAACTCCGGAGCACGGACATCCACGACACTATCTACATCGGTGTGATCGTTTGCCCCTGCCCACAAGAGACAGTCCCGAGACGGCGTGCCTCCGTGCCTCGGCGCCTTCAGAGAGGAAAGTTCGGGTTGGCACGTGAATCAACATCCAGCCGCTCGTTGTGAGGTGACGATTGCTGTTCAGGTCAATCAGGCGACTCCGTCTGCATAAGGAGGACCGTATGTGGCTCATCAACAGCGTCTTCGCCCGCCTGCGGTGGCAGCATGTCCCGATCCCCGCCGCACGACGTCGCAGATGTACATAAGTAACTGGCAGGATCGATGGAGGAACGTGCTGTGCCGCATCTCTTGAAGGACTCTTGGCGATCCGCCCCTGCAAATAATCAGAGCGAATGTGACTCTCCTTGCTGCTTCCTGAGCATGTGCCCGGTTGTCCATCGTACGCGATAATTGTACGACATCTCATTTTCATTTTGTTCGTTGCATCTGCTCGGGGCGGACGTCGTAAGCCATCCGTTTAAGTTCGTTGTTGCTCGATTATCTCAGTTTTTTTTTTAATACAGAGGGCAGCTAACCCTCTGACCGAGCACGCTGAGCTACCGTGCCGGCGTCCATCTAAGCCACCAAGGGCACAGAGGATAGCGCGACTGCAGGGATTTACCTCTGGCACGCCTCCTGCGAAATCCACATTGTGCGAATGCACGAACAGTGCCCGAACTCTTACGGGAATCGGCAATGCGCCGTGAGGAATGAGTATAATGGGCGGGGACACAACGAATGTAGTGCGGGACAATACGTTGAGAATGTGGGTTTCGCAGGAGGCGTGCCAGAGATAAATCCCTGCAGTCGCACTATCCTCTGTGCCCTCGGTGGCTCATATGGATAGAGCGTCTGCCATGTAAACAGGAGATCCCGGGTTCGAGTCCCGGTACGGGCCACACATTTTCATCTGCCCCCGTTGACGTATGTCAACGCCTGTAAGCAGCTATGGGAGTTCATTTCATTGCAATATCATTCTAACGAGCTGCATGGTCAGCGATGGTATCTGTTCTTTCGGACATGTCCAAGAGAACAGATACCATATATATATATATATATATATATATATATATATATATATATATATATATATATATACTTGAGAGGGGGGGATAACGGACTTCGTGGATACCTCAGAAAGTGGCCTTACACCCCTGCCTGCGTGTTCAGCGGTATCAGCGCCGGTAAGTCCATCAAAGTACGTAAACTGTGGTTTGTCGGCAGTGCACTGTTCTTCGTCAATCATCTAAATATTGACTACGCTGGCTGTGTGCTAAAAGTGAATACCAGTTGTGTCCTTTGGATCTAGACGCAGTTCGTCACGCAACAAGTTTTCTACTTCGTGTGCTCGCGGTCTCGGATATTCGGCTTGGAATGTAACCTTGGTAGTGTTCTTCCTAAATGAGTTCGTCATGTCATTGCAGTGAGCTTGTAGTAAGCGTCTCGCGCTCGCGAACGCCACGAGGCCGGCGGGGCGGCGACGACGCGTCCTCGCCCGTCCGTCACTGACGGCCAACTTTGGTCGCAGTAATTCTACCGACGTGGAATTCTTATATTTCGACCGTGTCTACCAGTTCGAATAATGATTTCCAAACGAAGCGAAAGGATGAGTTAAATTGCAATGTATCTTGACAAATACTATATCCTAACTATTGTGTTGCTTCTATTTGCAGTCGTAAACAGCAAGCTGAATCTCCACAAATCGCTGAGATGTGAATACAGGCTCTTCTGAACTTGGGCATTGGTAATGCTCTGTTCTTGGACTCTAAATTATTATTTTGCCTAAATTATTATTTTGCCCCTCATTGTACATTAGTCATAGCAGGACGTCAGGTTTTGCCGGCCTCTGTGGTCGAACGGTTATAGACGCTTCAGTCCGGAAACACGCGGCTGCTACGGTCGCAGGTTCGAGTCCTGCCTCGGGCATAGATGTGTGTGATTTCTTAGGTTAGTTAGGTTTAAGTAGTTCTACGTTCTAGGGTTAAGTCCCATAGTGCTCAGAGCCATTTGAGCCATTTTAATAATATTGTTTACTTTTTTCGCACTCCACGGGGTCAGTAATCGTGTTCTGATGCAACCCCAACTCCAATTGCGAGACGAGCTGCAATAGGTATCCAGGTTGAGGATCCGTGGTGCGAACACACGGATCCAAGTGGTCCCCCAGATTCTCGACTGGTTTTAAATCCTTGGAGTTTGGTGACCTGGTCCTCTTCGAACTACACACGTACACTGCCAACTGTGTGACAAGTTGCATTGTACTGATGATAGATGCAGTGGTGCTGAGGAAAAACGAGCTGCATGTAGAAGTCGACACGGTTCACAGTGGTGGATGCATACATGGTATGATCGACTGTGCCTTCCGGAATGACGATATCACCCACGGAAGGCCACGGAAGGCCACGGAAAGATATCCAGGTCATAACGTTGCCCCTCCCCCTTCCCCATCACCCCCTCCCCCGCCTGGACCATTCCGATGACTGTTGAAGTGTACCTGCTTTCAGATGTCTCATTCAGATGAAGCGTAAAACGTGATTTACCTGAAAAGGCCACTCGGTGGACGTCCAGTTGCAGTACTGCCGTGCAAACTCCACCCTTCGTCGCCAGTGAATGGCAAACAGCAGTCGCCACGGGCGCAGGAAGCGGGCGCCTACTGCTCAAGCCCACAAGTAGCACCGTAGGAGTACGCATTAGGAGTGATTTAAAATGGAATGATAATATAAATTTGATAGTCTGTAAAGCAGATGCCAGACTGAGATTCATTGGAAGAATCTTAAGGAAATGGAATCCGAAAACAAAGGAAGTAGGTTACAGTACGCTTGTTCGCCCACTGCTTGAATACTGCTCAGCAGTGTGGGATCCGTACCAGATAGGGTTGATAGAAGAGATTGAGAAGATCCAACGGAGAGCAGCGCGCTTCGTTACAGGATCATTTAGTAATCGCGAAAGCGATACAGATATGATAAACTCCAGTGGAAGATGGAGAGATGCTCAGTAGCTCGGTACGGGCTTTTAAAGTTTCGAGAACATACTTCACCGAAGAGGCAAGCAGTATATTGCTCCCTCCTACGTATATCTCTCGAAGAGACCATGAGGATAAAGTCAGAGAGATTAGAGCCCACACAGAAGCATACCGACAGTCTTTCTTTCCACGAACAATACGAGACTGTAATAGAAAGGGAGAACCGATTGTGGTACTCAGGGTACCCTCCGCCACACACCGTCAGGTGGCTGCAGGGTATGGATGTAGATGTAGATGTAGATTATGTCAACGACTGGCAAAGGTCCCGAGTTCGAGTCTCGGTCTGGCACATAGTTTTAATCTGTCAGGAAGTTTCAACGACTGTATTGTTTTCCGCTTCCCTTGACATCTTTCATGTACCCTCCACTGCCACTGCTGCGGCGTGCTGTCTGTGAGTGATTATTGCACGCTGACGTCAGACTTAGGCAGTGGTCACGTGGACTGTCTACATACAGACCATGCACGCCACTGAGCGAGGTGGCGCAGTGGTTAGCACACTGGACTCGCTTTCGGGGGATGACGGTTCAAACCCGTGTCCGGCCATCCTGATTTAGGTTTTCCGTGATTTCCCTACATCGCTTCACACAGATGCCGGGATGGTTCCTTCGAAAGGGCACGGCCGATTTCCTTCCCTATCCTTCCCTAATTCGTGCTTGTGCTCTGCCTCCACCACGCTTGCGTGTGACACCAATTGAGCCGTGCTGCGGTCAAATTGGTGCTGTTCTACAACGTACAGTTTTCGCCCTCTGTTTGAGGTCAGACGGTATCGTTTAGTTGGCACGGTTGAGTTTGTTTGTCAGCTTCTCGTGTTGACTGGCGCCACTCGGTTTCGCAAGGGTTGCATGCCAGCTAGTGGCAGCTGCGGCTGTTATCGATATGTAGTAACTGTTGCCCCATCTTTGGGGCGACGTCGTTGGTTTTCTGGGTCGTGTGAGTTGGCCAGTTCGGTTGGGGACTCAGGAGGAGCCAGGCCCGCACAGTGCCAGAACACGTCGGGGCCGCTGGCGGTACGCATGGACTGCCGGATGGAAGGGCTGTGTTCACGAGGGAGTATGACCTCGTCGTAAACCGGATCCAGCAAGCTTTAAGGTCAGTGCATTTCAATCCATGTACAGAAACCTCCACCAATGTGATATCTCGCGATTCTCCAGTGACTTGGGTTCGTGTTGCTGCTCGTAGTTTCGCCGACGCGAAGAGTAGCGAGTGGAGTGCTTGGGAAAGGCAGATCTGATTAGCTTCTTATTACTATTTACTGCGTTCAACTTGTTACAATTTGTTAAGTTCAACAAACGGTAATTTTTTTTGCCTGGTGGCCGCTAACGTCCCAGTTACCTACCCTGGGGGTTAGTGTGCGTAACGGCAGTGTAAGTTTCCTCGCCTTTCCTCTGCTGTCCAGTAAAGCGCGTAGTTTTGGAAGCTTTCTTGATCGTAGGCCGGCTGGTGATTCTTCTACTCCGGTTGTAGTGATTGCTTTCTCGTTCCGGGGGCTCTAAACACAGTATTCTGGGGACGTAATACAGACTGCCGGTTCCAGCTTTGGCGTATTGTTCCATCGTTGCATTTGGTTTGTCAGACGTCAGGTAGCTTCACCAAAATTACCATTAGTCATTCGTCTGAATTACCATCTCGTGAAGTGAATGCAACTCTCGGCTGTCAATCTCATCGCTCGCGAAAGTGTTTGTTGCTGGAGCTTCTCTGAGGTCGATTCCTGGAGCACCGTCTGTGGCCCCTTGGTTCTTGTAAGACATGTGTGTTCCAAAAGGACTGATGGCCAATAGTTCTGTGTTACGCTCCTTCAGCTCACGCCTTCTGCGGGTATAATCTGCCTCAGTACCCTTTAGGGAACTTATGTACTGGTCCTTGTGTTTTAGTATTGTATTATTTACTACAATACCTTGTAATGCCTACATTAGAGGTTATATATGTCTACTTAATAGTTCTGGTCACCTTCTGGAATAAATCTAGCAGTGTAGTGTTCAGTGGTTGGTTAACATTGAAAGCGTTGTTTTTTAATTAACCTTTGCTATTGTATTTGCTGTTTTACAGCAGATTTCTAAACTTTTTATATTATTGCCGTTCCTGGCGTGATTGCGGCCATCTGCCTTAAAATTCTAATTTGTCATTCCTGGCCTCTGATGCCTTCTGCTGTGTTTGTGGCGACTTACCTTTAATATTCCAATACCAGTAAGTTGTGAATTGCAGCTAGTTCTTATACAATTCTTAATATATTGCCATTCCTGGCGTGTAAGACTTTCTGCCCAGATCACAGTGGCTTGCTTTTAAAACATTATCTGCTGTATCTGTATTTAATGGTGATTTGCTAAATTCTAACACACTGAAAACTCTTTTTTAGACAGTTGTTTACTTCTTCATTATTAACGTGTGTTATTTTTTATTTATTGTTGAGTATGGAATTACTGGTTTAAAATAAATTGTGTATAACGGCCCCGTCCACAAGCGTAACCAAATCCTGCTTTCTCTTGCCTAGCAGGTTTCACCAATAACTAACAACGTAAGCCACATGAAGGGGAACGGAACAAAATCGGCAGATGTAAAGGTAATATGCAGAGTACCACAGGGACGTGTTATAGCACCGTTGCTGTTTACACTATATATATATAAGCGTGGGATGCCTTTCATGGCTATTCGCAGATGATGCAGTTGTAGCAACGCCACAAGATGGTACGAATTTGCATAACGACCTGCACAGATTCGATGAGTGGTGCAGGCTCTGACCGTTGACCCTGAACGTAAATAAATGTAACATTGCATATAAGTAGGAAAAGAAATCCGCAACTACACAGCTATACCATTGATGACAAGCACCTGGAAATAGCATATGCCGTAAAATATCCGATAGGCGTAACTATCCAAAGCGACCTTAAGTGGTATGACCACGTAAAAGAAATAATGGGAAAAGCAGACACCAGACTCCTATTTCCTTACGATTCTTGCGATCAGTCTAACTCAGCAACGAACGAAGTGGTTTATAAGGCGCTTGTTCGCCCGATTCTTGAGTATTGTCCATCCATCTGGGATCCCTGTCAGTTAGGACAGAAGTTCCAACGAAGAGCGGCGCGTTTCGTCACGGGATCGTTTAGCTGGCGAGAGACCATCACGGAGATGCTAAACAAACTCCACTGGCAGACGTTACAAAAGAGGCGTTGTGCATCACGGAGAGATTTACTACTGAAATTTCGGGACAGCACTTTTCAGGAGGAGTCGGACAACATATTACTTCCCTCCAAATACCACGCGGAGAAAATTACAGATCTTAGAGCCAATACAGAGGCTTACAGTCAATCATTCTGCCCACGCAGTATTCGCGAGTGGAACAGGGCTGGAGGGATCAGATAGTGGTACCGTAAGTACCCCCTGTCACACACAATTAGGTGGCTTGCGCAGTATGATGTAGACGTAGACGAAAATCTGAGTTTCTATCATTAAACACGATGTGAAGAGGAGCTGACATTTGCAGTTATTCTCATTTGTAATTAAAAATCAAGCACTCATTTTAACAACTGAACGAATTATATTAGTATTACTCTTGTAATACGTAGTTAGTGTAATTTTTACGAAATTCGTAGTTTTAATGCGATTATTAAAGTTTTTACATCTGGCCAGGTGAAACGTATTGACAGTCCTTTTTACAGGCGACACAGCTACAGTTCTACAATGATTTCCTGGTTCTTGTTTCATTATGGGCCATTTAGTTCACTGCTTCCGCAACAGAAGAAGAGAGAATGTTAGTTTGGCAGGAAGAATAGTTTCCTGACGATTCCTGAAAAATGTTTTTCACCCTTTTGTAACAAATGAGTCTCCGTTTCTGTCCACAGCGTCTGGTTCTTACACAAAAGGAGCGTTTATGTTTTACGACTTTTACTTACTCCAATACATACACGGAAACATTATGAAGATAAGGTCTTCATATAAGGGTTGATCAAAATGTTTCTGTTCGAAGGCCGTACAATCCAGAAACGATATTTCAATCCGGCGAAATCCCCGTCAGCATTGAGGTACTCGCCCCATCGGTGCACCATGTTGATGAAACACGGTGTCCTGCTGCGTGAAGAAGTCCGTTGCTGCGTGCTACACATCGTCCATCCTTCAGTGGCTTTTCTGAAGGGACGAAAGGTATGACAATCACATGGGGCAGAGATCAGTAGTTGGCACAAATGCGTCACGGCATGTGCAATGTGGAGACGTACGTTATCGTGAAGCACCAGCAGCCCTTAGCGCACGCATTCTTCATTCTCTGAAGGTCGTCTACCGCTGCTTATCCATCGGCAGTGAAGGAAACAATAACAGCACGTTGGTCCCTTTTCAACGCATTTGGTAATATGCCACGTTTAGACATTTACCGGACACACGTCGGATAGAAAGGGATACCACACTAATCCCTTGCCTGCATCTTACTGTTTATATACCCACATATAAGTCAAGTTACGTTATATATATGCTGCAGCAACGCCCTAAAACGGAACTTTTTGGTCGACTCATATTATACAGAGTGTTACAAAAAGGTAAGGCCAAACTTTCAGGAAACATTCCTCACACACAAATAAAGAAAAGACCTTATGTGGACATCTGTCCGGAAACGCTTAATTTCCATGTTAGAGTTCATTTTAGTTTCGTACTTCCTCTATTCACCGCCATGATTTCATACGGGATACCGTGCTGTTCGAACACGTGCCTTTACAAGTACGACACAACATGTGGTTCATGCAATATGGAGTTCCTGCACATTTCAGTCGAAGTGTTCGTACGCATCTCAACAACAGATTCGGTGACCGATGGATTGGTAGAAGCGGACCAATTCCATGGCCTCCACGCTCTCCTGACCTCAACCCTCTTGACTTTCATTTATGGGGGCATTTGAAAGCTCTTGTCTACCAAATATACAGACTCTTCGTGCTCGAATTGCGGACGGCTGTGATACAATACGCCATTCTCCAGGGCTGCATCAGCGCACCAGGGATTCCATGCGACGGAGGGTGGATGCATGTATCCTCGCTAACGGAGGTTATTTTGAACATTTCCTGTAACAAAGTGTTTGAAGGTACGCTGGTACGTTCTGTTGCTGTGTGTTTCCATTCCATGATTAATGTGATTTGAAGAGAAGTAATAAAATGAGCTCTAACATGGAAAGTAAGCGTTTCCGGACACATGTCCACATAATATATCATCTTTCTTTGTGTGTGATGAATGTTTCCTGAAAGTTTGGCCGTACCTTTCTGTAACACCCTGTATATATTATACAACGTTCATTATGGAGCAAACCTTCTAATGAGTTACATATTAACATGTTGTCGTCTTACGATCCTCGTCATTCCCGGAGTTTTAGATCTGAGTACCAACATAGCAATTTCCAAGCCGTGTAAATATCTCTACAAGCACTGTGAAATACTGAAATTTATTCCTGAAATTCAACTTAACTGTAAAAGGTATAGATGTACTACCGATGCGACATTTGAAAATCTGATACCAGGGCCGGCATAAATTTGTTTACAAGGTGTACAACTTTGCTTCCCCCGTTTTTCCCCAACATTTGAGGCTTTAGAGAAAAAAATTGATTACACTTGTATCATTCAAGGTATTTTCGACCGGTGGCCAATACGTTCTCCCATCTTTCGGGCACTGTACGAATCCAGCGTCGAAAAAGTTGTTCATCTTTTGTAACGTTCCAAGAATAGATCCAATTTCCTACTTCTTCACGAGTTCAGAACTTTTCGTCAGCCAGGCCATGCGCCATTGATCTAAACAGGTGATAGAGGGAGCAATGTGTGAAGAATACGGCGAGTGGGGTAGGACCTCCCATTTTAACGTTTCCTAGTACATTTTGACCTCCTTTACAACGTGGGTCGAGGGTTGTCGTGCTGCAAAATCACTTTATCGTGCCTCTCGCTCTATTGCGGCCGTTTCTCTTTAAATGCTCTGCTCAAACGCATTAACTGCGTTCGATAACGAGCACCTGTGATTGTTTCACTTGATTTTAACACCTCATACTGCACCACACGACGCCGAGCTGGTTCCACCAAATGCAGAGCATGATCTCGGAGTCGTGAATATTCGGTTTGGACGAGATATCCCCATGATTTTCTGCCTTTAGGTTATCGTAATGACCCCATTTTTCGTCCCCGGTCACAATGCGATGCAGATCCCTTCCGTTTTTGTCACTGAAGCAACTATTCACACAAAAACGCCGTTCAACATCTCTCGGTTTCAGTTCACGGGGGTCCACGTTCTTTCTTTCTGAATCGTGCCCATAGCCTTGAGACGTTTTGAAATATCTTGCTGTGTCACTCCCACTAATCGTGCCAATTCTTAAGTTTGACGAGAGTCTTCACTCAGCAATGCCTCCGATTCTGCATCTTCGAAAACATTCTCTATTCCACCACTATGCCGGTCTAAGACGTTAAAATCACCGCTCTTGAATCGTTGAAACCACTCACGCAACATTCTTTCACTAATAGCGTCCTTACCATACGTGCTTGAGAACATTCGATGAGACTCGCCGCTGTTTTGTTCATATTGAAACAAAACAGTAACACCTCCCGCAAATGACGAGAATTAGGATCGTAAACTGACTTTATTACGCAGACACAAATCGACTAATGTCTGAATGAGGTTATGTTGACCGAGGTCAAGGCTAACTGCCTGACGTCTGCGATCTGTTTCTCTCGACCGCTACTTATCGTTGCCGCCACCTATCGGCAAACGGCGGAAGCAAAGTTGAACACCTTATATATTACAGTTGAGTTGAATTTAAGAACTAAGTTTCTGTGTTTGAAACTGTAGTTCGTCATCAAATATGAATTCAGAAATATTTTTGCTGCTTTGACGTTTAGCTTAAAATTATATTTTCAAAATAAGGGTCCAACCATTCCTTCGCACTTCAACTGTGGGAGAACCGTAACCAGAGTTAAGATTACTCAAGTACGGTGAACAGGAAACAGTAAAAAAGAAAAGACCTTGTAATTTATTTTTCATATTTCATTAATATCTGCAGGTACTTTTACGAAATAGACATTTGATAACCCTTATCAATCAGTTTCCAATTGTAACTGCTAGGTTCCAGATTTTCATTATGTGAGTATGTGATCCTTATGGAAGCTTGTACAAGACTCGAGAATAAACTATCGGTAGTAGACAGTGGGGAGCGAGATTGTCGCGCAGTGCGGATACTAGTTGAAAATAACATGTGGAGTGGATTCTGACCGACTGCAGGAGAACAGTGACATTGCATTGCATTGTATTGTATGTTAACCGGGGACCTAGAAACGACGGAGAGGCTCCGTCCCGGCCGCAGCCGCAGTGGTTCACAACCCCACGACGACTACCGCAGTCCACTTCACCGCTCCGCCGCCCCACACCGAACCCAGGGTTATTGTGCGGTTCGGCCCCTGAAGGACCTCCCAGGGAACGTCTCGCACCAGACGAGTGTAGCCCCTATGTTTGCGTGGTAGAGTAATGGTGATGTACGCGTACGTGGAGAACTGTTTTGCGCAGTAATCGCCGACATAGTGTAGCTGAGGCGGAATAAGAGGAACCAGCCCGCATTCGCCGAGGCAGACGGAAAGCCGCCTGAAAACCATCCACAGACTGGCCGGCTCACCGGACCTCGACAGAAGTCCGCCGGGCGGATTCGTGCCGGGGACGAGGCGCTCCTTCCCGCCCGAAGACGTGCGTCACGGTGAATTAAATACGGTAGGTCGTCTACTCGCAGTTGAAACAATTTTGGAGTAATATTAATAATGACAGCACGAAACAGATTAGTAACTGCAATGCTGTCGGCAATAAAGCTAACATGACACAAATCGAAACTCAGAGTGAGTTTGATGGATATCAGAAATCAAACTTGACAGTGCCGCCCATGACTTGAGTTGGGAACTGTCGCAGAGCTCGAACTCTGGCTGTGTCGATTGGCTAGGGTATGAGAGAGTGCTGCAATTAGGTGCCAAACTGATTCTTATAAACCGGATCCAGTCCCCGCGAGTAACCCTTTCGCTACGATGAACTTCTGTAGAAGTCGGGAGCGAATGTGGCGCTCAACCGGTGGACTGGTGCAGCAGTTCCGCTTCGCGTCATACTTCTCCGCTTCACTACGCTCGACTTGTGTGGAAGCTTGACCTATGCACCATCTAGCGGCTTTGTTCAACGTCTGCAGTTAACAACAGTCGCTAGATGCAGTTGCAATCACTTTCAAAGTGTTTGTTTCGCTCATTTCCCGCCTTGATTCTGATCTGAAGTGACGTGTTGTTAACTTCAGTTTCTACTAGAAGTGATATGGCAGGTAAGCGATATACTGTGGATGAAACTCTTTCTCTCATACTGGTTAGTGACTCTGAAGATGAAAGGGAATCATCGTCCGAATCTGACGATTAATATGGAACACTTATGAGTGATTTGTATAAATCTTGCCTAATAAATATATAGTACAAAGTCCAAAACTGGCGACAGCACTACGAGTGTGAAAGCAGGACAGAGCAGAGCTGCAGGGCGCGCAAAAAATGCGGCGTGCAGCGGGCACTGGTGCTCGGCCACAGCGCACGGCGCCGGCATCAAAGGCTGAATATGAACGGCACTCACACAACGCACCAAACACACCACAAAGTTAATCCTTTTCTCAACATTCATTCCTACGGTACCATTTTTCTGGCAATTTTTGAAGCAGTACATATACACGTGAACTAATATTTAATGCGGATAACAAAACTGTCATGTTACAATTATGCATGTAATAGATATTTTTAACGGAATTCGTGTACGTCTCCAATGTAACTACACTTTTTAGTTTCTGTGATGTGTAAAATGTAAAACTAACTTGCAGAGACGTTAATCAGCCACACTCAAACTAAATTGGAGGACCGAATAAAATAGTAGAAGTAGACGAATCTTATATATATTAGACGAAAGAACCAGAGAGGACGGCCTTCTAAAAGTGAAGTAGATCATATTTGGGTTATCGGTGGAACAGAAAGGGTGTCCAAATAAAATGGCTCTGAGCGCTATGGGACTTAACATCTATGGTCATCAGTCCCCTAGAACTTAGAACTACTTAAACCTAACTAACCTAAGGACATCACACAACACCCAGCCATCACGAGGCAGAGAAAATCCCTGACCCCGCCGGGAATCGAACTCGGGAACCCGGGCGTGGAAAGCGAGAACGCTACCGCACGACCACGAGATGCGGGCAAAGAGAGTACCGCAAGTGTTGTGAGGGTATTGTCCCGAGACAAGTTGAGTTTAATCGGTCTCATAAAACACTTCATACTGCCTCTAACAAAAGTAATCACACAAGATTTCAGTCGTACCAGACTCTGAAGGCTGAAGGGTTCTACCACGAATTTGTGAACCACTCTAGCGTCTTCCAAAGAGACGAACTCCACAGTGTCCACACCCAGAATATAGAACGGCTGTGGAAGTCTGTCAAGTCTCCCATAAAAAGAGAAGGGCGTCCAGGACAGAGGAACGGACTGTACTCCTTCCAGTACCTGTACTTCCACAACTTGGCGTTTGCAGGGAAAAGTCGACGCATGCGACACTCTTCCGATATTCCTGCGCGATATTGGCAGAGTTTATCCTGGCCACAGGAAAATGGAATTGCCCCTGTACTTTATACATCACACGGTCTGTTACAAGACGATAACACCAACGACGAGTAAGGTAAGTCGTCTCCTTTGAATTTACAAATGCTTCTCCAACACTTTTCTTTGGTCGTTTTTGTAGTGACAACTTGAAACATACTCATAACGCCCGCCACGAGACTTCCGTAATCGATTTACTATCGCACGTTCGATATGTATCGTTTGGACCCCACCAACTTCGATAGGCAATCATTCTTGGGAATTACCAAAATTTCAGTATCTGTGCACGTACCGGAGACGTCAATATATGAATCTATTTTATACACAAAAATTAGGGCTAACATCCTGAGCAGTGAATCTGACAGACTATATTTTATTTTTCAGATCAGCAAAATTTTATGGAGAAGGTCTGTACACGGCATATAATCTAACAACTAGCATTTTTCTATTATTGCAGTTAATGGTGCCGAATTTAGCGCACGGTCTGTCAAAGATCATTATAAACAGTCAGCTACTCAGCGAGGAAGGCTTTCCGTTGAGATGTCAGTGAGGAAGAAGTTCACCTGAGAAAGTAAGTCATCGTTCTTTTCGTTGTCTAAACAAAACTGTTGCACCCATCGTATGAAAAACAAAGAACAGATACGTAGATGCCCTACACAGAGTTATCATCAATTATCGAAAAGCTTACTGAAGGCTTACAATAAATATTAACTAGATGACGTGAAGTGTTAAAAGTACAACAAAAAAGACAGTTTCAACACAGGAATGTAGACCGTCACTATTGTGTTTTAATTTAACGGTATTTCTCGCAGCTGTTACTGAGTAAATGATTTAGATTTATTTGATAATTCGCGTTACTCGACTGGAAGCTATCAATTTAATTTTGTGATTTTCTCGTGTTACATTAGTTGTGTGATGAAGGCGTTGTATGAGAGTTTGATTTATTGGTGACAGACAATGATAGTTCAGTCTAGCTAAACGAATCACGATGCACTAAAGTACGATTCTTTCCTTTTTTGGCAGTATAGACTTGGTGGATCGAATATTAACACTCGATTGCAGCCCAAGTTGCAAAGAAGACGTGTGTGAAGTATAAAAGCGTATGTATATTGAACAATTGTTACCAGTAAGCTGGTTTGTTAATCGTTTTAGTTCAAAATTAATTGTTGACAACTTAAATTTTGTTAAACTGTCTCGGGAGGGTGCAGTACATGAGTGGCAGAAGACGCAGTTGAACCAAAAATGGATCCATACCTGAGGCGAAAAAAATTAGTTGACAAGTTGAGAGACTGTGTAGATGATATAACCTGAAAACGGAAGAAAATGGACTCTTTAATAGTTTATAAGTTACATAGCCACTTTTGTATCGGAATATTTAAACAACTCCACAAAATATATAAAAGAGTGTCTGTGTCGATGATTACACATTAACAATGAGCGTTTTAATAAAATACCAGCGCGAAAATAATGAGTAATGAAAGAGAGACTGACGACACACATGAAATACTTCCACTTTTAACTGAGTAAGCTTGGTGTCCGCCATTATAAGTGATGCGCGCTAACTTTCCATTACCTGTCATGTGTTCTTGTAGCTTTACAACTGCACCACGTGCTGCATTAGTTTGGCAGCCAGTGGACATATTTTTTCTTTTTTTTTACATTACGTGGGGTGTTTACGTTTACATAATAGGTATTTTCTCGTTAGCTAATATACATTAAACCATATTATCGATCCGTACTTGTACTGTATGCCTGTAGTCAACTAACTTCAATGCCACCTAATAATAATAAAATATATTTTGGGTTCTATGTTTTTATGGGTGATGGGCTGTTTAGGCTCTTTGAGTAAGACCAGTGTACGACTAGCGCAATAATTTCATTTCTTTGTTATGTTATACTTGGAACTGTTTCATGTTTGACTAACATATTCAAACAGAAAGATTTTAAACAAAACGAGCTTTGGTCACCACTTTTATACTGTCAATCATACTATTAAAAAACTACATCGAAGATGCCATTGTGTTAAAATCCTATATCGATCCGATGTGACAACATATAAAACTAACTGACAAGTTCATTTGTAAAATGAAATGAAATGTCGTGTGACGAGGTCCTCCAGTCGGGTAGACCGTTCGCCTGATGCAAGTCTTTCGATTTGACGCCACTTCGGCGACTTGCGCGTCGATGAGGATGAAATGATGATGATTAGGACAACACAATACCCAGTCCCTGAGCGGAGAAAATCTCCGACCCAGCCGGGAATCGAACCCGGGCCCTTTGGATTGACAGTCTGTCGCGCTGACCACTATTTTTTAATTATTATTTTTATTTCTTTTAACAGTAAGGAACAGAAAACTAGTAAGTGCACTCGTTGCGTCGAGTTGGGGACGCACGTAACTAAAACCATACTAATAGTTGTAGAAAAGGGCATAAAGAAAGAGAGCAAAGTGCGGGGCGAAGGAAACCATGAAACAAAACTGAAGGGTGGAATCCATACCACCATTAACCAGTGCTACATCTTGCACCGGATGGGAAAACTAAAACTGCGAAGACCTTTTCGCACCGGGGACAAAAAGAGGAAATGGGACAAATACTGCTACAGAGTGTGAGGGTTCCCAACGAAACTCTCCATCTGCTGTATCATCCAGGTATGACTTCTTGTAATGATGAAAGTAGATCCCACCTTGTACCGTGTAGTGTTCTATTATCGTATTGTAATTTTAGCTTCTCTTACCCGTGATGTTCCAGCTACGTGGAGGGTCGTGGAACGCACTCCACAAAAAATTGGAAAAATATTGTCGATACTCTGGGTTACGGAGGATCTTGCAATGCCGTTCCTGCAAATAGTTCCAAAAGTCTAAAGTGTCCTTAGTGCCGTCTTGAAACAAATAGTGCACTGCATGTCCACGAAGCCACGTCGTTGCATTAGTTTTAGTGCGTGGGTAATACGTTTCATCCGGGTATAAGATAGTCTTGGGGTCGATATGATGCGGCGTTACCCGAAGGAAGTATGCTGACATTTGCCTCACTAAGTGCCACACTGCTGTAGACTCGCCACAGCTAAGACGGTGTTCATCGTTGTCTTGAACGCCACAGCTCGTTCACAAGGGTGAGTCTACCATGTGGATCGCATGAAGCCTTGATCTGGTCACCTGATTACCGTTGATAGTGATATACCACATCGCCGTGACGTCAGTGTCTAGTGTTACGTGGTGAATTGTCCTCAACACTACTCGCTAGTTGACGTTTGGGTGCTTCCTCTCCACGACGTTATCGGGTCGTCCACGTTGCAGGACCCTACAAACAGTCTTTGCCGTCGCCAGTTGAGTCGCTGGTAAGGCAAGTCGAACGTAACTGAGTTCGAGGTAAAAGACACAGATGTAGAAGAGCGAAGAGGGGACGTGGTGTATTGGCACAGGCGGCAACAGGGAGGGCGGTGCTAGTTCTTCTATTAACAAACTGGTCAGACTGTCCGGACGGCGGTGCCATAGTTTGACTAATGTGCTGACAAATAGGGCGACCCCTTTGTCATAAACGTGATAAAGGCCAAGCCCTCCCCGATCCGGGGGAAGGGTGAGAGTCTCATATTTGATCTTGAAAAGCATTCCAGAACTCACGAAGGACCCAAAAGCCGCAAGTATACGGCGAGCTAACATCACCGGTATAGGTAATATCTGGGCGTAGTGCGGAATGCGTGACGCTAAATGTGTGTTGACATACTGGGTCCGTTGGACGATATCCAGGGCTCGTAGGCGGTTGTTGGCAATTCCAGTCCGAACATTTCGTAAAAGCCTTCGAAAGTTGTGAGCAGCGGTCCGTCGTATATCGTCTGTAAAATCAATGCCGAGACATTTCAAACTATCACTGAGCTGTAAGGGGGTGACACTGTTCTCAGACAATCCGACCCCGATGTTCATCGCCACCAATTTTGCGACGTTGATACGACTACCAGTGGCCATGCCATATTTCGCTATCCAAGTTAGTGCGCTAGCGGTGTCGTCACCGTTGCGGATGACAATCACCAGGTCGTCAGCGTACGCTTTACATCGGAAAGTGTGGCCTCGTAACGTCATACCCGTTAGTCGTTGGCGCAGGCCGCAGAGGAGAGGTTCTGTGGCCACAGCGTAAAGTATAAGTGGACAGAGGGCAGCTTTGGCGTATCGATCGAGAAATGGTGAGGGGCTGCGTAGGTCGGCCGTTGACTATCACCTTGGACGTTGCGCCGCGGAGTAGTCGCATGACGACAGTGACGAATGGCTGTGGGTACCGCATATGTTGGAGGACCGCTTCCAAATAGTTGTGGTCGAAAGCTTGACTAAAATCGATGGTCGCCAGTGCACCCTTCAGACTACATGCCCTCGCCAGTGAGATCAAGTCACGATATTCGCTGAGTGCCGTTTGAATATTATTGTCGCCTCCCAATGACGTCTGATCGGGTGAGATAACATTGCGTAGGGTCTGGCGTATCCGCGCCGCCAACAGTCGAGAAAAGATCTTAAAGTCGCAGTTCAATAGCGTCAACGGGCGGTAGTCCTGCAGTCGTGAGCCACCGGACGGTTTGTGAATAGGAATAATCATCCCTTCCACAAGGGCCGCAGGGAGCGGCACGTCCGGGGATAGTAGTTCGCGACAGATGTCCGTCCATCGGGAGGCTAATAAATATTGAAAAGTCCGGTAAAATTCCAAGGGGAGACCATCAGTACCCGGAGACTTGTTGACAGCCCCTTTTCTAATGGCGTTGATCACTTCTTCTTCTGTAATTTCTTCCATCAAGGCCGCTTCTATTACCGGGGTGACGGTGCCGTAAATCGTCTGAGAGACGCCCTCCAGTGCTGTCGGATCAGGGGTCTGAGCGGAATTGAGCTGGGATTAATGATTGTAGAACGCTGTGTTTATGTCTTGTTGCGTGGTGAGGCGATGACCGTCCTCCGTGTCGATGATGAAGCGTATCAGCGCTCGTTGGCGTCGTTTACGTTCACGAAGGACGTGGAACATTGACGGGCGTTCGCTAGATATCCGATCCTGCGTCCTCGAGCGGATGACTACCCCCTCTAGGTGGCGTCGCATATGAACGAGAATATGAGCCTTAGCACGGTGGACCGCCGTTTGTCGTTCCGGAGACGGCGCCATAGTATCGCAGTCGCGCAGGACCCGGAAGTAAAAGTCGAGTGTATGACTTCGCCAAGTAGCGTGGTCGCGACCGTAGGTTATCAACGTTCGCCTCAGTGACGGTTTGGCGCAGTCCAACCACCAGCGGATCGTTGTGGGATATGCACGGAGGCGATTTTCACACGAATGCCACGTATCCTCAACGGCTTGGCGGCAATCCGGGTACGACAGGTGAGCGATGTTTAATTTCCACAGGCTGCGGCTTCTCCAAACTTGTTGCCGCCGCAGGGTGACGGCACAAATGTAAGCTGAGTGGTCCGAGAATGCTGCAGGCCACAGTTCCGCATCATGTGTTCCAGCGGCGAGCGAGCGTCAGACATAAATCCTGTCGATACGACTGGAAGAGTGACTCGTGAAGTGCGTGAATCCCGGTCGTTGGCTGTGAAGATGTTCCCAAGTGTCCACCATCTGCAGGTCTCGAATTAGCGTCTCCAGTTCCGGGCAAGGATTATGTCGTGGGAGTTGGTCTCTGGGCGCCAGTACGCAATTTTAGTCACCTCAAAACAACAGATGGACGTGGGGGCCTTGGAAGAGCAGGGCGACGTCTTCCGCAAAGAATCGTGAACGTTCGCGACGTTTGTCCGTCCCGGAAGATGCGTAGATATTGATAAGGCGGACACCCAGTACTGTGAGTGCCGTTCCTCTTGCCCCAGGCAGAAACAGGATATCGTCTGCCACTACCCCTTCCCGAAGAAGTACAGCGACACCGCTGCCTTTTGGGGAAGCTGGAGAGACGCAAGCATCGTAACCGTACATGTCTGGGAAGTCGACGACGTACACTTCCTGGAGGAGGGCTATGTCGATGGAAGCCGAGTTCAACATATCCTGAAGCAATGATAACTTAGCGCGCGTCCGTATAGTGTTGATGTTTATATTTGCAATGCGATAAGTTGGAGGTCTATCCACAGCATCTGTGTTGGCCATCAGTACCCCTGTAAGGCTGTCTCGTCACTCTACCTAATGGCGGGAAAGGATCAGCACTGGTGGGATAAATTTCCCCCCGTGTCGTCCGACACGATGGGCAAGGAGTGTGCCTCACAGTCGTCTGCCCAGTCGCCATGAAATACCATCGGCTGTTGGTGGCTGTTAGTGGCTGCTGTGGCACTCGGCGCTGACTCCATCGGCTCTTCTGGCTGGGAATCGGCAGCGGCTGTCTGCTTGTGATCCTGCTGTTCTGTGGGGCCGGAGGGGCTGAAGCCGTCACCACGGCGATCTGTTGAGTTTGAAGTTACAGCGGCCTCTGTACCGCCGGTACCGTCGTCGGAATTTCCACAGTCCATGGCAGACGATTGCTGCAAACACTCGTCCGATGGAGCACGCCGCCGTCTCTTGTGTTTTCACGGGGAACGCTGTTTACGGACGTGTGCTTCAGTATCTGAATGTGGGTAGATTTCTTCAGCTGCTCCGGTGTCTGGAAGAAAAGCTGCTGTCGGCACAACCCGTGGGTCAATGTCCATCCTGGCATCTACGCCTTCTTGCAAGGTCGGTCGGTGATTATCTTCAGGTGGGGGTGCCGGATCCTGTACTGCAGATGCCATTATGTTCTCTCCATCGAGGGCGGTTATCGGACTAATGTCGTCAGCAGCGGTAAAGGTTGCTGCCCGTGTAACTTCGGCGTAATTGAGAGGAAGGGTCGTCACCGTAGAAGGAGTCATAGATTCACCTGTCGGAATTTGAGTAAGCCGTCGTCGGAGTCAATCCGAACGGACGTGCCCTACTTGGCCACAACCAGAGCAAGTGCGTGGCTGACCGTCATACATAATGATCGCCCTACATCCGCCGATGACAGATATGACGAAACATGTTTGGTCAATTCAATTTTAATCTGTCGTACCCCGTTAAGAACGGGGTACGTTGTAAAGGTGGTCCATTTTTCGGCCATATGGCTGATTACTCTGCCGTTGGGCTGGAAAGCCGCGGTGACTACGTCCAGTGGTACTTCAAAAGGGAGTTCGAAGACGCGTATCGTACGTAGGCCAAGCCCAGCGTGATCGATAGAGACCGCCCGAATATGGCCATCAGAATGTTTGAATTTAAGACCGTTGGCATGTGCGCTCACGATTCTGTTGCACACCTCGTCACTTACTAGCTTGACGTAGACAACACTGCTCGTGATAGAGAGATGGATGCCAATTACGTCTCGCGGGTCAATTTTAACGTCGTCATGAAGGAAACGTTCCACTTCAAAAGCTCGCGGTCGTGCATTATCGGGTTGAAAACTGATCTTGATGGTGGTTTGTCTGTATGAATGTGCCATGTTCCGTCGGTAGTGATGGACGCTAAACTAGCGACAACGCAGTAGTAAACAACTACGAGCACTCGCGACCGCGCGGACGGGACGTAAACAAGACGTCCTCGCCACAGCGCTGCGGAAAGCAGACTGAATCAGCTACCGGGGGCGGACCATTTGTATAAGATTTAGTCATCACAAAATTTCTGATATATGTGCAACCTACACGACACTTGGTGAAATGCACATGTGAGCATTCTGAGCATTCTTCGTTTTCTTTTATACACGCAAATGAATAACGCAAGTGGGTTATTCGGTAACAGGGAATGGTAGTGCAACCAGATGACATGATCACCACTAGAAATGTAAATAACAAAGTAAAAATTTATTCGAAGATTCGAAATATCTCTGACAGTAGATTATTATTTCAGCACTAACATCCCAAAATACCTTTAATAAAGATTCATATCATTGTCCAACTGAGACTCTATTCCGTTGGTGTAACTACTTAATCACCAATAGAGGGCTTCACCATGTTAGAAATCCCTGGGTTCGTAAATGACAGAAGTGGATTCAAATCTATGAACAGGGGTAACGATTTCTCTTACACCAACGTCCTCAAAACACAGAAAAACTTAATTGATGTTCAGTTTTCATTCCCTTCAGCAATTTTACAGGAGGGCATATGACTCCGCTTTCGATGTATTAACAGAGAACTGTAAAGTTTTCACTCCAAGAAGCAGTTAACATATGTGCTGTTCCTTTACTTCGGTGACTGAACCTCTTCTTTATGTTGTCCGAAACACACAACCGCGGCCAGGGAATGTTTGTGGAGGCACAAGGACGACGACAGGACAAAGTGTCATGTTTGTCTGCAGATTGCTAATGTGGTTACTGCAGACAACTGGCGTCGCCCTCCCGTCACCCTACCGCTGAGTGACGTCTTATATAACGTCAAACAAACAAAGGCGGGCAGCCGCCACCCCTAGTCTCGCAGCAGGAGGTCACTTCTGGGAAAGCACCGGCCCTCCACAAAATGCAGCTCCAGATTTGTTTTGCGCCGAAGCTCTGAGGGCGCAGTTAAGAAAGCACACAAACACTGAGAAGGCTTACTTAGCGAGTGGCTACACGTGTTCGAGGCCCTTAGGCATGTTCGAAAAAGTTTGGGTTATAAACGTTATATTGTCCATGATCGACAGTAACTAGTAAACTATAAATGATGCATACAATAATCTTAGATGATTTTAAAGCTTAAGACCTTAGCTACGTAATCTCGCAATAATTTGTAGGCCATATCGTTTTCTCTGAGAGCGAGAGGAGGCAATATTTATGCCGGTCAACTGACGTGATAGGTGCTACAAATCGGTTCAGATCTTTGTTTATTTTGATCAAACAACGTGAACTAATCACATACTGAGTATTATACTGACATACCCTTGTTGAGGTTACTAATGAGGTAAGTAAATCTGAAGAAATCATTATTGCACTCAACGAACAGCAAGACTAGACAGACTCAATAACTACAGTAATTTATTTATTCCCCAGACATAGGTTATCGATCTAAAATACAAGGTACGAAGTACAAAGCGGATCCTGCTTCGTATTTTTCTAACAATCCCACCAAGATATATACTTGCAGCCTTACAACTTCCCAATTTTATCGCCACATGTGATAGTCTAATTCGTTGACGAAAGCCGCCGTTCATATGTAAACTATCGTCCAAGTGTCGAGGAAAAAATAAATATGCATCCACGAAGATAAAGAAGACAGGGGAAAGGAGTCATAGAGAGAATAAATCTAATATGTCTACAAATCGATAACAAAACTGTATTCCAATATGATTCTTCCGATGTCTCTGTTGGTTGGTTGATTTGGGGAGGGGACCAGACAGCGAGGCCACCGGTCTCGTCGGCTTAGGGAAGGGAGCTGGCCGTGCCCTTTCAAGGGAACCATCCTGGCATTTGCCTGAAGCGATTTAGGGAAATCACAGAAAACCTAAATCAGAATTTGAACCGTCGTCCTCCCGAAAGCGAGTCCATTGTGCTAACCACTGCGCCTCCTCGCTAGGTCCGATATGCCTCTAAGCCATTATTTTAGAAGTTCTTCTGCTATTTCACTTTCTTCATTTGGAAATAATCTTTGATTGTTCATCAGTTTTTTCATACACTGATACCTTCCAAATTTCGTAGAAGCTATAAACGTTTATAGATACACATAGAACCTATACAGGGTGTTACAAAAAGGTACGGCCAAACTTTCAGGAAACATTCCGCAGACACATATAAAGAAAATATGTTATGTGGACATGTGTCCGGAAACGCTCAATTTCCATGTTAGAGCTCATTTTAGTTTCATCTGTGTGTACCGTACCTCATCGATTCACCGCCAGTTGGCCCAATTGAAGGAGGGTAAAGTTGACTTCGGTGCTTGTGTTGACATGCGACTCATTCCTCTACAGTACTAGCATCAAGCACGTCAGTACGTAGCATCAACAGGTTAGTGTTCATCACGAACGTGGTTTTGCAGTCAGTGCAATGTTTACAAATGCGGAGTTGGCAGATGCCCATTTGATGTATGGATTAGCACGGGGCAAAAGCCGTGGCGCGGTACGTTTGTATCGAGACAGATTTCCAGAACGAAGGTGTCCCGACAGGAAGACGTTCGAAGCGATTGATCGGCGTCTTAGGGAGCACGAAACATTCCAGCCTACGACTCGCGACTGGGGAAGACCTAGAACGACGAGGACACCTGCAATGGACGAGGCTGTTCTTCGTGCAGTTGGCGATAACCCTAATTTCAATGTGAGAGAAGTTGTTGCTGTACAAGGTAACATTGACCACGTCACTGTATGGAGAAAGCTACGGGAGAACCAGTTGTTTCTGTACCATGTATCAGCAGCTGATTGGCATCCACAGGTACACTTCTGCGAATGGTTCATCCAACAATGTGTCAGTCCTCATTTCAGTGCAAATGTTCTCTTTACGTATGAGGCTTCATTCCAACGTGATCAAATTGTAAATTTTCACAATCGACATGTGTGGCCTGACGAGAATCCGCACGCAATTGTGCAATCACGTCATCAACACAGATTTTCTGTGAACGTTTGGGGAAGGCATTGTTGGTGATGTCTTCATTTGGCCCCATGTTCTTCCACCTACGCTCAATGGAGCACGTAATCATGATTTCATACAGGATACTACCTGTGCTGCTAGAACATGTGCCTTTACAAGTGTGACACAACATGTGGTTCATGCACGATGGAGGTCCTGCACATTTTGGTTGGTTGGTTTGTGGGGGTTAAAGGGACCAGACTGCTACCGTCATTGGTCCCTTTTTCCAAATACTAAAAACACCCACTGAGAATAAAACGATCAACGGACGATAAGACAGACGATAAGACAGACGACACAGAACAAGAGAAACGTAGACAAAGACCAGACAAGACGAACTAAAATCACACAGAGTATGACGGTTGTTGGCCGACCATACAAACAAAAACGGAAAAGCCAACCATCGAGAAAGACATGAAAAAAAATCAGACAAATCGTAGGCCATAGGCCAGAATCAACACAAAAACTCACACACTTACATTTAGCGATAAAATCTCCCTGCCCGAATAAAACGCAGAACTACGTCCGCTATGGAAGAGTCGTCAGATAAAAGCGCAGAGAGCGTATCAGGCAACGCAAAAGTCTGCCTGAGCACAGATAAAAGGGCGCACTCCAACAGAATATGGACCACCGTCAAGGACGCCCCACAACGAGAGAGAGGGGGATCCTCACAACACAGTAAATAAGTGTGCGTCAGTCAGGTGTGGCCAATGCGGAGCCGACAAAGGACGACTGATTCCCTGCAGTTAGCTCGCATGAATGACCGCCACACAGTAGTCGTCTCCTTGATACGGCGGAGTTTGTTAGGCACGGGCATGTAGCGCCAATCAGTGTCCCATAAATCGAAAACTTTGCGGCGTAATAGTGCCCGCAAATCAGTCGCCGGGAGGCCAATCTCCAGAGATGGTGCACTAGTGGCCTCTTTCGCCAGGCGGTCAACAGTTTTATTTCGGGGTATCCCAACATGACCCGGGGTCCAAACAAAGACCACATATCTGCCGCAACGGGTAAGAGTATGCAGGGACTCATGGATAGCCATCACCAGACGAGAACGAGGGAAACACTGGTCGATAGCTTGTAAACCGCTCAGGGAATCGCTACAGATAACGAAGGATTCATCTGAGCAGGAGCGGATATACTCTAGGGAGCTAAAGATGGTGACCAGCTCAGCAGTGTAAACACTGCAGCCAGCCGGCAACGAACGTTGTTCAGAATGGTCCCCTAGAGTTAGTGCATAACCGACACGACCAGGAACCATCGAACCGTCGGAATAGACAACGCCAGAGCCCTGATACGTGTCCAGGATGGAATAAAAGCGGCGTCGGAAGGCCACCGGAGAAACTGAGTCCTTTGGGCCCTGTGCCAAGTCGAGCCGAAGGCATGGGGGTGTACGCAGAGGGGCCCGGAAAGGAGGTGGTACAGGGAAACATCCAAGCCCGTAGAGAATCTGTTTGACGCGTACGGCGATCGGACAACCCGACCTGGGCCGACGTTCTGGCAGATGGACGAGGGACTGCGGGAACAGGACACGATAATTTGGATGCTCGGGCAAGCTAAAAACAAGGGCAGCATAAGCAGCCAGTAATTGTTGGCGTCGTATCCGCAGTGGAGGGACACCTGCCTCCACAAGTATGCCGTCCACAGGACTGGTCCGGAAGGCACAAGTGGCAAGGCGTATCCCGTTGTGGAGGATTGGGTCCAGCACCCGCAGCGCAAATGGGGATGCTGAGCCATTAGCCAGACTCCCATAGTTCAGACGGGACTGGATTAACGCCTGGTAAAGCCGTAGGAGAGTAGATCGGTCGGCGCCCCACCTGGTGTGGCTCAGGCATCGCAGAGCATTTACATGCCGCCAACACGCCTGTTTAAGCTGCAGCCAAGTCAACCGGGCATCAAAAACCACCCCAAAAACCTATGTAACTCCACCACTGTAAGAAGCTCGCCGTCGAGATAAAACCGCGGCTCTGGGTGAACAGTGCGTCGCCGGCAGAAATGCATGACGCAGGTCTTGGCTGCCGAAAACTGAAAACCGTGCGCTACAGCCAAAGACTGCGCCTTGCGGATTGCGCCCTGTAGCTGACGTTCAGCAACTGCAATGCCAATAGAGCTGTAGTAAAGGCAGAAGTCGTCAGCATACAGGGAAGCGGAGACAGAATTTCCCACGGCCGCAGCGAGCCCGTTAATGGCTATTAAAAACAGACACACACTTAGAACAGAACCCTGTTGCACACCGTTCTTCTGGACTTCGGAGGAACTACATGAGGCCGCGACGTGCACGCGGAAAGTACGATACGACAGAAAATTACGGGTATAGATCGGCAGAGGGACCCGAAGGCCCCATCCATAAAGCGTAGAAAGGATGTGATTACGCCATGTCATATCATACGCCTTCCTCATGTCGAAAAAGACAGCGACCAGATGCTGATGGCGGGCAAAGGCAGTAGCGGATGGCCGACTCTAGGCTCACCAGATTGTCGGTGGTGGAGCGGCCTTTACGGAACCCACCCTGAGACGGAGCCAGAAGGCCGCGAGACTCCAGTATCCAATTCAAGCGCCGGCTCACCATCCGTTCAAGAAACTTGCAAAGAACGTTGGTGAGGCTAATGGGACGGTAGCTGTCCACCTCCAAAGGGTTCTTCCCCGGTTTCAGAATGGGGACAACAAGGCTTTCCCGCCATTGCGACAGAAACTCACACTCGACCCAAATGCAGTTGTAAAGGTCGAGGAGGTGTCGCTGGCATTCCACTGAAAGATGTTTCAGCATCTGAGAGTGAATGCTATCTGGGCCAGGAGCGGTATCAGGACAAGCGGCGAGGTCACTGCGGAATTCCCACTCACTGAATGGAACATTGTACAATTCAGGATGGTGGGTGCGAAAAGAAAGACTCCGACATTCTATCCGCTCTTTAATGCAGCGGAAGCCCAAGGGGTAGTTGGCAGAAGCGGAATTCAGAGCAAAGAGCTCTGCCAAGCGGTTTGCAATGACGTCGGAGTCAGTACAAACTGCTCCATTCAGTGAGAGCGCAGGGACGCTGACAGGGGTCCGATAGCCATAGGGGCGGCGAATCTTGACCCAGACCTGCGATGGAGTGACATGGAGGCCAATGGTGGACACATACAGCTCCCAGCACTCCTGCTTGTGTTGGCGGATAATGCGGCGGGCTCGCGCACGCAGCCGTTTGAAGGCGATAAGGAGTTCGATTGAGGAATGTCGCTTGTAAAGCTGGAGCGCCCGCTGGCGAGCTTTAATCGCTTCAGCGATCTCAGGCGACCACCAAGGCACAGTCCGCAGCCGAGGGTACCCAGAAGAACGGGGAATGGCAGATTCGGCGGCAGTAACGATGCCGGTGGTGACCGATTGAACCACTGCATTACTGTCATCGTTAGAGAGAGGCTCAATAGCGGCAGTGGAGGAGAACAAGTCCCAGTCAGCCTTATTCAGAGCCCATGTGCTAGGGCGCCCAGAAGACTGACGCTGTGGTAGTGACAGAAAGATCGGAAACTGGTCACTACCACAAAGGTCGTCATGCACTCTCCATTGGACAGACGGTAAGAGGCTAGGGCTACAGATCGAAAGGTCTTTGTCGGGGTATGTGCCATGCGCCACACTGAAGTGTGTGAAGGCACCATCATTTAATATCGAGAGATCAAGCTGCGCCAATAAATGCTCAACGATGGCGCCTCGACCTGTTGCCACTGACCAACCTCACAGATGGGTATGGGCGTTAAAGTCGCCCAGTAACAAGAAAGGTGGCGGCAATTGGGCTATCCGAGCAGCCAGGACATGCTGCACGAGATCACCATCCAGTGGAAGGTAAAGACTGCTGACGGTAACAGCCTGTGGCGTCCACACCCGAATAGCGACAGCATCTAAAAGTGTTTGGAGAGGTACAGACCCGCTGTGAAGAGAGTTCAGGACATATATGCAGACGCCACCAGACACCCTTTCATAAGCTGCCCAGTTCTTATAATAACCCTGGTAGCCATGGAGGGCGGGGGTTCGCATTGCCGGAAACCAAGTTTCCTGCAGAGCAATGCAGAGGAAAGGGTGAAGGCTGGTATGTTGGCGGAGCTCAGCTAGATGGTGGAAGAAACCGCTGCAGTTCCACTGGAGGATGGTGTGTCCATGGCTGAGAAAGGCGTGACGGGACTGGGAAGGGAGATTACGCCACTGGGTCACCTGCTGATGGACCAGCGAGATTGAGGTCCTCAGGGGACGCCAGAATCTCCACCTCATCCTCAGACGCAGAGCTGGAAGGTTGCGGTGGGATGGCTGCCACCACGAGTTCCTTGGGCTGAGAGCTCTTCTTGGATTTCTCATGCCGTTCCTTGGGTCGCACCGGCTGGGAGGGCTTCACCGATTCAGTCTCCGGGACGGAGGAGGATTGTGAAGCCCTACGACCAGCGGATTGCGGGCACTTACGCGACTGTAAGTCGTCAGCCTTCTCGCTGGCGGAAACCTGGAAAGGGAGGGACCCCCAAGGGACCCCTTGCAAGCGTGAGAAGCCGAAGAAGTTGGACACTTCTCTGGCTTAGAAGTGGGGATGGACGTCCCCAATGGGTGGGATGGTGTTTCTCCTGAGGTAGGTGGCGCAGGAGCAACCCGGTGGGTAGAGCCCCCACTGGCGAGGGGGCAGGAGGAGTTGTACTACTCGTCGATCCGGCCGCAATTGGAGAAACAGACAGGGCTAGCACAGGTGTTGTAGCAGCAGTGTAGGAAGATGTCATTCTCACAGGATGGAGTCAGTCGTATTTCCTTTTGGCCTCAGTATAGGTTAGTCTGCCCAGGGTCTTGTATTCCATGATTTTACGCTCTTTCTGGAATATTCGGCAGTCTGACGAGCAAGGTGAATGGTGCTCCCCGCAGTTGACACAGATGGGAGGCGGGGCACATGGAGTATTGGGATTGATGGCCGTCCACAATCTCGACATGTGAGGCTGGAAGTGCAGCGAGAAGACATATGGCCGAACTTCCAGCACTTAAAGAACTGCATCGGGGGAGGGATATAGGGCTTAACGTCACATCGGTAGACTATCACCTTGACCTTTTCCGGTAATGTATCCCCTTCGAAGGCCAAGATGAAGGCACCGGTAGCAATCTGATTTTCCTTCAGACCCCGATGAACGTGCCGGACGAAATGTACACCTCGGCGCTCTAAACTGGCGCGCAGCTCTTCATCAGACTGCAAAAGAAGATCCCTATGGTAAATAACTCCCTGGACCATATTTAAACTCTTATGGGGTGTGAACATAACGGCAACATCCCCCAACTTCTCACAAGCGAGTAACCATCGTGACTGGGCAGAGGATGCCGTTTATATCAGGACTGACCCAGAGCACATTTTGACAAGCCGTCCACCTCCCCAAACTTGTCCTCTAAATGCTTGACGAAGAATTGAGGCTTTGTGGAGAGCAAAGACTCCCCATCAGCCCTCATACAAACTAAGAAGCGGGGCGAATAACTGCTACTGCCATCCTGAGACATACATTTCTCCCACACTGTGGCCAGGGAGGGAAACGTTTTCGGATCGTACTTCTGAGCGTTAAACTGAGCCCGAGAACGCTTAGAGACTGCTGGCGGCTGGCCACCAGCGAGAGACGATGTACCACGCTTCATTGCGGGTCATCCGTCCTGATGCCACCTACTCCGACCAAGGGCCCTCCCCACAGGCGCCACCCAGCCACGGCAAAAAAGCCACCTGGCAGGATGGCTGTTGCCGGGAGTCCCGATACCCCAGGAGGATAGGCATCTACTCCTTGGCATATGTGGGGAGTTAACGGCGCAGGCATCAGTAGAGCGATCCCTGTGTAGTCAGGGGGCTACAATCAATAGGGCACATGGCGGCCCCACCACAACAGCCTGGCTACCGTGCTGGATGTTAGGTAACATGTGGTCCATGGTCGCCGTCGGTGCAGAAACAGGCACTGCACAGTGCAAGGTGTAATCTGCACGGAGAAACAGAGTCATGCCCAAGAGATGGAGAGTGGAGAGGACTGCAATTCAACAGTGTATAAGCAGGCGAACGGTCTGATCGCAAGATGGACACAATGCACCAAGTAAAACGCCCTTCCCCAATCGGCTCGCTCTTCAGAAAATTTTGAGAGATGGAGGTAAAACCCAACAGGGGACCATCATATAAGGCCCAAAAGTTTGAGACTCCTTTTAGTCGCCTCTTAGGACAGGCAGGAATACCGCGGACGTATTCTAACCCCCAAACCCGCACGGGGTCCTGCACATTTTAGTCGAAGTGTTTGTGCGCTTCTCAACAACAGATTCGGTGACCGATGCATTGGTAGAGGCGGACCAATTCCATGGCCTCCACGCTCTCCTGACCTCAACCCTCTTGACTTTCATTTATGGGGGCATTTGAAAGCTCTTGTCTACGCAACCCCGGTACCAAACGTAGAAACTCTTCGTGCTCGTATTGTGGACGGCTGTGATACAATACGCCATTCTCCAGGATTGCATCAGCGCATCAGGGATTCGATGCGACGGAGGGTGGATGCATGTATCCTCGGTAACGGAGGACATTTTGAACATTTCCTGTAACAATGTGTTTGAAGTCACGCTGGTACGTTCTGTTGCTGTGTGTTTCTATTCCACGATTAATGTGAGTTGGAGAGAAGAAATAAAATGAGCTCTAACATGAAAGGTAAGCGTTTCCGGACACATGTCCACATAATATATCATCTTTCTTTGTGTGTGATGAATGTTTCCTGAAAGTTTGACCGTACCTTTTGTAACACCCTGTATAAATAAGAATGTGAGATGTCAATGATGCATAACTATTCCATTGAGCGGATTATGTGCGAAAATTTGTTAGCTGACAATGTTCAGGATAAGAAATTTGCCCACCAGCTGCTCAAGGTCATTATCCGTTTAACACAAAAAATGCATACACGTGAGTTTTTTCTAATTACTAGGAGTCTCAAATATTCTCTTCAACCTAATTTTACAATGAACTTATATTTCATCTCTTGCGTTTGCTAACCTCATTTTCATAGAAACAAACAGTATAGAAAATTACTGAAAGCGAAATTTGTAGTGTGAGGAGCTCCTGAGAATACGTTGTCTTGTGTGTTTCACTCAACTGACAACTGTCCAGCAACTGATTTCGTTATCTTTTACATATCTTCCTGTTCTAATGGGGGTGATTATTTCGCACATCATCCTGAATTACTGCTGCAAAGAGTCCATTTTCGTATATACTCTTTACACCTCCGCCCTCTAATTCTGGTCATCTTACGGCAGCCCTTGTAATTTCTTCTTAGTTACTCTAATACATTATCATCTGCATTTTGTGGTTCCATCACGTTTTAACATTCTCCTTCATGCTTCCATCCTCACTATCTGAAGAATTTCTATGGTCCATGTTACACTTTCAGACAACGATATATTGCTGCAAGACATAATATACCACCAAATCATGTTATGTGTCACGAATAATTTCCTGTTGTTAATGGACATTTTCGTGAAAAATATTTGCCAGCTCTTCATCATTGACTCAATTGGCCATAATAATTGAGGAGAGAAACTATCGTTCTAGAAACTTTTTCAGTTTGTAATATAATCTTAGACAACTAACTAAAATTTGAAATCACTGGGTAAGTTACCAAAAATTTTAGTTGCAATGTTGTGCACCCTTTTTTGTGATAACTAAACTTTAATGTGGAATAATGAATGTCATTTTTGTTCTGGTATTGTAATTTGTTCCTTTTGAACTGAACTGGATTATTTATAGTCAACTTCATGAGGTAATAAAAATACTGTGAAGAAGTAGTCAGAACGCCCAACTCCTTAAACAGATGTCAACAAGATGATTGTGGGTGAGCACTATATATCATTCTTGCACGACATTTTTGAGCAATGAAGACTTGCTTCCTTAATGATGAGTTATACCAGAACATTATTCCATAGAGGTTATTGAATGAAAATACATGTAAATGTCAACTTTCTGTTTTGTTTCTCCCTAAATTTACAATGATTCTAAGTGTGTTTACATGGACAAAGTTTTTTCGGGAGCAACGAAGTGTGCTTTTGCAGTTTAAATTAACTTTAGTTTGGGCACCTAAGAATACTGAAGTTTCCACCCTACTTATTATTTCCCCACTATGTGCCTTACCCTGATCTTTGATATAGTATCCCTAGATGTTCAAAACTGAGTATGTGTCTTTTTATAATAGAGGGTAAGCCTGTAAGCAGAAAAACAATTATACTTTTAAGAATCTTGTTTACCATCTCATTTGTTAAGATATGTATGCTTGGAACGATTACCATACTAGTGTCACCCACAAAAATAACCAATTCCACTTGCTGTATATTAGACCAAAAATCGTTTACATATATGTGGAACCATAGCAGACCTAAGATTGAGCATTGGGAGACTCCCTATGTGATTATTATGAAAAACTTTTGTAATGTTCAATCACTGCAGGATCTCTACTTGTTCTTCCCAACATACACTCCTGGAAATTGAAATAAGAACGCCGTGAATGCATTCTCCCAGGAAGGGGAAACTTTATTGACACATTCCTGGGGTCAGATACATCACATGATCACACTGACAGAACCACAGGCACATAGACACAGGAAACAGAGCATGCACAATGTCGGCACTAGTACTGTGTATATCCACCTTTCGCAGCAATGCAGGCTGCTATTCTCCCATGAAGACGATCGTAGAGATGCTGGATGTAATCCTGTGGAACGGCTTGCCAAGCCATTTCCACCTGGCGCCTCAGTTGGACCAGCGTTCGTGCTGGACGTGCAACCACGTGAGACGACGCTTCATCCAGTCCCAAACATGCTCAATGGGGGACAGATCCGGAGATCTTGCTGGCCAGGGTAGTTGACTTACACCTTCTAGAGCATGTTTGGTGGCGCAGGATACATACGGACGTGCATTGTCTTGTTGGAACAGCAAGTTCCCTTGCCGGTCTAGGAATGGTAGAACGATGGGTTCGATGACGGTTTGGATGTACCGTGCAATATTCTGTGTCCCCTCGACAATCACCAGAGGTGTACGGCCAGTATAGGAGATCGCTCCCCACACCATGATGCCAGGTGTTGGCCCTGTGTGCCTCAGTCGTATGCAGTCCCGATTGTGGAGCTCACCTGCACGGCGCCAAACACGCATACGACCATCATTGGCACGAAGGCAGAAGCGACTCACATCGCTGTAGACGACACGTCTCCATTCGTCCCTCCATTCACGCCTGTCGCGACACCACTGGAGGCGGGCAGCACGATGTTGGGGCGTGAGCGGAAGACGGCCTAACGGTGTACGGGACTGTAGCCCAGCTTCATGGAGACGGTTGCGAATGGTCCTCGCCGATACCCCAGGAGCAACAGTGTCCCTAATTTGCTGTGAAGTGGCGGTGCGGTCCCCTACGGCACTGCGTAGGATCCAACGGTCTTGGCGTGCATCCGTGCGTCGCTGCGGTCCGGTCCCAGGTCGACGGGCACGTGCACCTTCCGCCGACCACTGGCGACAACATCGATGTACTGTGGAGGCGTCACGCCTCACGTGTTGAGCAATTCGGCGGTACGTCCACCCGGCCTGCCGCATGCCCACTATACGCCTTCGCTCAAAGTCCGTCAACTGCACATACGGTTCACGTCCACGCTGTCGCGGCATGCTACCAGTGTTAAAGACTGCGATGGAGCTCCGTATGCCACGGAAAACTGGCTGACACTGACGGGGGCGGTGCACAAATGCTGCGCAGCTAGCGCCATTCGACGGCCAACACCGCGGTTCCTGGTGAGTCCGCTGTGCCGTGCGTGTGATCATTGCTTGTACAGCCCTCTCGCAGTGTGCGGAGCAAGTATGGTGGGTCTGACACACTGGTGTCAATGTGTTATTTTTTCCATTTCCAGGAGTGTATATATTTCCATTTTCCTTTCACAAAATGATTAAATTCCTCTAGTGATCCATGTGTTTTATACGCTTGTTAATGTTCATTCTAATTTGCTTATGTTGAAAGCTGTCTTCTAATTCTGATATCAATTTATAGTTCCATAAATTAAATTTTAATTCAACATTTGGCTCGTTATAAATTTTATCCCATGTCATTGCTTGTAAACCATTCTCAAAAATATTTGTCCTAGCGTCATTAATTACTCTAATTGGTATCGACTTAGACGTCTTATACAGTAAGGCAGTGTCTTATTTATCCTGAGTAACTGTGATTCATGAACTGAGAGAAAATTTATTATTAGTTATGCAGCTATTACCTGGCTTTGAGCTTCATCAAAGGAAACATTGTCAATATGAATCCCTCTGTCTTCTTAAACTATTTTCAAACAGTTATATGAATTTATCATAGAATAAATTAAATTTTGTGTTAGCATTTAGTTCATTATAAATATCATCCCATGTTTTTTTCTCGTAAAGCATTCTAAGAAACATTTGTTCTTCAATCATTAATTATTCGGTTTTCACTGAGGAGAGGCACTGTCGTTTTTATTCTAACTGACTGTGCACCATGATCAGAGACAGCATTGTTAGTGAGTGCACAGTTATTTTCTTGCATTCAGCTTAATCAAAGGAAATATCATTAGTTGGGGTGCTACTTTTATCCACCCATGTTGGAAGATTAGTCACTGAGATCACACTGTAAGACCAAATATGGTTTCCACATCATACATTCCTGGAAATGGAAAAAAAGAACACATTGACACCGGTGTGTCAGACCCACCATACTTGCTCCGCACACTGCGAGAGGGCTGTACAAGCAATGATCACACGCACGGCACAGCGGACTCACCAGGAACCGCGGTGTTGGCCGTCGAATGGCGCTAGCTGCGCAGCATTTGTGCACCGCCCCCGTCAGTGTCAGCCAGTTTTCCGTGGCATACGGAGCTCCATCGCAGTCTTTAACACTGGTAGCATGCCGCGACAGCGTGGACGTGAACCGTATGTGCAGTTGACGGACTTTGAGCGAAGGCGTATAGTGGGCATGCGGCAGGCCGGGTGGACGTACCGCCGAATTGCTCAACACGTGAGGCGTGACGTCTCCACAGTACATCGATGTTGTCGCCAGTGGTCGGCGGAAGGTGCACGTGCCCGTCGACCTGGGACCGCACCACAGCGACGCACGGATGCACGCCAAGACCGTTGGATCCTACACAGTGCCGTAGGGGACCGCCCCGCCACTTCATAGCAAATTAGGGACCCTGTTGCTCCTGGGGTATCGGCGAGGATCATTCGCAACCGTCTCCATGAAGCTGGGCTACGGTCCCTCATACCGTTAGGCCGTCTTCCGCTCACGCCCCAACATCGTGCTGCCCGCCTCCAGTGGTGTCGCGACAGGCGTGAATGGAGGGACGAATGGAGACGTGTCGTCTTCAGCGATGAGAGTCGCTTCTGCCTTGGTGCCAATGATGGTCGTATGCGTGTTTGGCGCCGTGCAGGTGAGCGCCACAATCAGGACTGCATACGACCGAGGCACACAGGGCCAACACCCTGCATCATGGTTAGGCGAGCGATCTCTTACACTGGCCGTACACCTCTGGTGATCGTCGAGGGGACACTGAATAGTAGACGGTACATCCAAACCATCATCGAACCCATCGTTCTACCATTCCTAGACCGGCAAGGGAACTTGCTGTTCCAACAGGACAATGCACGTCCGCATGTGTCCCGTGCCACCCAAGGTGCTCCAGAAGGTGTAAGTCAACTATCCTGGCCAGCAAGATCTCCGGATCCGTCCCCCATTGAGCATGTTTGGGACTGGATGAAGCGTCGTCTCACGCGGTCTGCACGTCCAGCACGAACGCTGGTCCAACTGAGGCGCCAGGTGGAAATGGCATGGCAAGCCGTTCCACATGACTACATCCGGCATCTCTACGATCGTCTCCATGGGAGAATAGCAGCCTGCATTGCTGCGAAAGATGGATATACACAGTACTAGTGCCGACATTGTGCATGCTCTGTTGCTTGTGTCTATGTGCCTGTGGTTCTGTCAGTGTGATCATGTGATTTATCTGACCCCAGGAATGTGTCAATAAAGTTTCCCCTTCCTGGGACAATGAATTCACGGTGTTCTTATTTCAATTTCCAGGAGTGTATGTTTTATCAGAACCCTTTAGTAAGTCCATGTTGAAGTCACCGCAGACCGTTAACGGCTTTCTGCTGTCTGGCAGACAGCATAATAAGGATTCGAAATTCCTCATAATCGATTCAAAATATCCCAATGGGGGATCTATATATAATAAACAAGTAATTATGTAATGAGATTAGATTTTCCCTTTGTGCAGTAGAAACTCAGTAAGAGAATTGGAAGTCAAAACTTATCTGAACTGAGAAATTGATGCTCTACATTCCCAAATCTTTCTCACTGCAAGATTTAGCAACATACGTATTTCAGATTTGTGCAATGTAACAAGTAACTCTACCTTGAACTATTTCATAGTTCGCTAACGATGGGAAACCGTGTAGGTGAACTTTGTTCGTAAAAGAACGTGCTACATTTTTCTGCGAGGGAAATAATCACAACAGAATTTTCAGATTAATGGCGAAATAAATATCGTGACCTAAACAATCAGTTTGTATAGTAAGTTATTCTAACGCGAAGCGACTCTGCGAACGTGCATGCACGAAAATTAGACATGCCACGTATGAAACGCAGTAGACATTATGCCAGAAGAAGTCCAAAATAGTTTAAAGAGCTTAATATCTGACTATATCAAGACATAAATATCAGAAACATTATATACCTTTTTAAACACAAGTGCTTTATTAAGGAGAGTGGTACTGTCATGCTCAAAAGTACCCGAACGACATGAATCGCGTTTCGCCTGATTTATATGCAATCCCCATAACGCAACTTTCTTGCATACCCTCTGTGGTCTTTTGGATACAGTTGTTTGACTAACTAAAATGGTTATTACAAGAGGCCTCAAAAAATAACTGCCCTTAATGGGTATCAATCCACATACAAATTAATACAGAAAACACGTTATTAGACATGACACGGCCATTACGCTTGCAAACTCAAATTTATTACAGTAAATAACATTTCAAAAAGCAAAATTCAACTTGAAATTATATTACAGACATTTTTGTACTGGAATGGGACTGAAGTCTCCAATCCAGCAATTCTTCTTCATGTTAAGTAACAACGAAAAATTTTAAACATGGTTCAGGTCAAAAGTAACAAGTGTGTGCAGGATTGAATTTGAAATGACATGGCATAAAGTTTGTGGGGGATTGGGATTCGAACCCAGTTGATACTGAATTGTTAATCGAGCACAATCAAATATTAGATCTGAAATCTTTTCAACACTAGCAAGACGACTAAAACTGAAATACCGAGGTGAAAAACTTTTGATTTACCGGGATTCGAAACCAGTACCCCTTTTAGTGTTATACAGTCATGAACACATGTTACAAAACATTTTGTTTCACCAGTTGTGAGATGTACAGGTATTTGAACTGGAAATAACATGACGTACAGCTGTGTGCTGATTGGAAGTCGAGCCCTGCAAATGTCTTCGTTTCGACTACACACGAAGAGGCATTGACTATGAAATACTTTTTCACCAAACTAAGCGACGATGATTGTATATGAAATTAATATGACGAATCGTTCTGATTGCGAGTCGAAACCTGCAGCAATCAATAATGTTGAAAGGCACGGAGAGACGTTGAAAGCTATAATTGTCACCTGCAGGCTGGTGTGCGCGTACTGCAGCTTGAAACGTCGTGATGGAAACTTTTTGCCAGACCAGTTGTCGAACCCAGATATGCGTCTTTCGGAGACACTTTGAGAACTCAGAAATCCAGGGGAAACATTGAATCGTTGGAACTAAATCATCTGAAAGGGGTGAAGCCTGGCGAAGGGAAGGATGAGAGTTCGAATCTCAGTCCCAGACAAATATTTTCAACATCTCGGGTTCAAACACCGTAAGAAATAAGTGTCCTGCGACCTTACGTGACGATTCGTTCATTAATTATAATAACTCTTGTATAAAGAAACTTACTGATAACAGAATCGCTATGTAGCGTGACATCAGCCTCTATTACGTCTCCAACAATTAGCGACTCTCCACCAGTAGACGGAGCGAGATGGCGCAGTGGTCAGCAAAGTGGACTCGCTTTCGGGAGGTGGACGGTTCAGTCCTTTGTCCGACCACCCTGATTTAATTTTTCTTGATTTTCCAAAATCGCTCCAGGCAAATGCTGGGACGGTTCCTGTCAAAAGACACGGCCGACTTCCTTCCCCATCCTTCCCTAATCCGATGAGATCGGTGACCTTGCTGTCTGGTCTTCTCCCCAAAACAACCCAATCCAACTCCACCAGTATGTAGCGACCGGTCGTCGCGTTTAACGTGGATATGGAAACACGGTGCAACACGGCACAGCTCAGCCGGCCTTACCACAGGTGAAGTGGGTCTTTTACTTGTTAAAAATGGTTGCCTGATGTGTGAATCCCACCCAGACCTTAAGCACACAGAGAATGTTCATACAAAACACCAAGCATTTGTTCCAGTTTGCGTCGTAAGTAAGGGTGCTCCACGTTGAATGAGAATTCTGATTCCCTGTAGGTTTATTGCTACTTGTTCGACACATTCATTACCTTGTTCGTCCACATCGATATTCATTATCTGCATTGACAACCACCGGCACTGTGGCCGAGCGGTTCTAGGCGCTTCAGTCCGGAACCGCGCTGCTGCTACGGTCGCAGGTTCGAATCCTGTCTCGGGCATGGAGGTGTGTCATGTCTTTACGTTAGTTAGGTTTAAGTAGTTCTAAGTTCTAGGGGACTGATGACCTCAGATGTTAACTCCCATAGTGCTTAGAGCCCATTTTATTTGCATTGACAACCAAAACTTGCATTTGACTTGATTCTATAATCTTTGAAATGAAATCACATAACTATCAGTTGCACATACTGTCAACACGGTAGTATGCGGAAATTTTTGCTGGAAGTGTTACTTTCCGTCTGTGATTCTGTGTTGATGTGTGTGTTCATGGTCTATTCAAAAATGACAAACGCAAAAACCAGATCTCAAGTACACTCTCACCCTATGTTTTTAAACCAAATTTCGTGTCATATAACTGAGTAGGTAAGGGCGTTGTGACCTTTTGTCATGCAGCACATTATTTGAGGAGGACTGACCTATGTAATCCACCTGGGCAAAATTTGCCAAAAACGACAGTACAACTGGGAGGATGACGGCGCTCTGAGGTTTCTGTACAAATTACTTATTCTTATAGATAATAATAATAATAATAATAATAATAATTTAGTGTGGCTCAGAGGCGTGAAGCAAGTCTTCGTATTCAACGCCACCAGAGCGACTACCGTGTCCCTAACCTGCTTACGTTATCGAACCGGGTAAAGGCAACCTATATTTTTACGCGGAATCTGAACCACATGTTGTTCCTCACGATTCCTCACATCGTTGAGATGTGAAGACTAGGTTAAAACGATGAATGAGAAATTGGTGGTCCGATCGAGAAACGATAACGACCTCTCGGTTTCTGCGCTATACGTGCACAGCGCCAGGCCCCAGGGTCGAGCTCTGATTTCATCAATAGGATTTGACGAGTGAGTTTGCAAGTAACGAAATATGTGACATATGTGGCCGTATCTTTTGACTACATTGACTTAGAACCTTAAATTATTTACATCGCAAAGGGATCGTTTACCATAGTATAGCCATTCTTGAGAACGGACAGACAGACGAACAACAAATGACTCTGTATGTTGATGTTACTAGTAGATTATTTTGTCAAGTTCCAGTTAGCTGTTTTAACTTCTGCCAAAGATACAAAGACAACATACAAGACTATCTATAATATATGACCCTGTGACTGACGGTATAATATACATCCTAAATGCAAACAAAGAATGTCATCTAGCTGGGTAAGAGTTTCTAGTAACTGAGGAATATCATTTTAATAATTTTCATATTATGGAACATGCAACCTAAATACTGGATGTTACATTAGGGATAAAATACAGTTTCTACATCAGTGCTTTACTATTTCCTGTAGTTCGTAAATCTCCAAATACTGTAATGTCTATGTTGGAAGTACAAAATATGACATTGGTGCAAATATTAGCAATAATGGGAGCTTCATGAGGTTCAATTAAATGACACAGACATTTTACAATGATTGCAAGAAACGACAGTAATGTAGAAGCTTCAGTAATTGCAATATGAAATACTTATGCTTCCTTTCAAAGGGACCAAATTTAAACAACTAACAGTTACAAATGTGAATAATGATACATTTTTGGAATACAAAATATTTTGAAGAGTGCTTCTGGATAAGAGACTCCAAGCACAGAAATTCTGATTTCAGTAACTACTTTGACAAATGCAAATTTATACTACTAATTCTAGTTATCAGAATGTAAACTTACATGAAATCTATTGTATTTTACGCAAACTTTTGAATAAATATCATACAACTGTAATCGAGTGTGAACAAGTCATATCAAAACAGTGAAAATGTCAATAGAAATGTTTAAATGAGGAAACTATGGCTTCTTGAGCTAATAATTCTTTCCTCAGACAGGTGAGAGTAGTGAGAGGTTACTTTATTACAACTGTTTTCAGTCATTTCCCATCCTCACAGTACCAGTATTGTGTAAAAAAAAAAAAGACTGAAGAAAACTGAATAAAAAGGGTGCACATATTCTTGACGTATATATATGCCATAACGAGAAACGCAGTGTACCAACCCTAACTTGTGTAAACACACAAAATTGCAATGTCATAAGCAGCTCACTCACTATAGCTAGTTCCATTATAATTACATCATGTCAAGGAACATAAATGTATTACTATGTCTTATTTATGAAGTCTAATATTATGAAGAGGTGGCAATCTGTGGGTCGATCAATCTTAAACAAGTGGCCACCCCTAAGCTTATACACGATCACAATAAACTGCCAGACAACACATACAATTAACTGCTTTGTAATGTTACAATACATCAACCTTTTTATTAGTCTGCTTAGGACAAGAGGTGGGATGTCAACAGTAACAGGCACTCAGCATTTCAGATCATATTACAAGCGTGTAATATTTCTATATGCACAGTTGTTCGCTTCAAAGAAAACAATTTACAACTGAATGGCAGTAGTGTGCACAAATATATATTTTCAGGAAAATGTATCATAAAAAGCCTATAACTTTGTGATGTAAGCTCTCCTAGAGAGAGATTAAAAAGCACAGGAGTAACAATACATTCTTGTGTAGCTGCACATGAAATAGTAGTTTGTAGACATACATACGTAGTAGAAAAATATGCTCTGATCTTCATGTACTTAATATAACCTATTTAATAGCATGACAGGAACGAGAGTCATATCGGATTACAGTTATTTCTATGTTATCAATGCGCACAGTATGCAATAAAAACCTTGGATAGTGAAAAGGCTAAAGGACACAAAGCAGGAATGTAATACATATGTTGCTTTAAGTCTTAATTTCAAAAGCATGTGACAGAATTCAAAGGAAAGTGAAGTGTAGCAAACTGACACTGATAATATAGTTTTCATAAACCTGGATTTATTGTAGCTCAGCCAAACCTTGAAAATGTTATGGAAGGCCACAAAAAAACTAAGGGAAATCGTTTGCTATTGGGTTTCTAATTGCTATTATTGCTTCTAATAACTGAGCTTCAAATTATCTGGAGTTGTTTTACACACTGCAGTTTCTTTGAACTTTTGTTACTTTGCAAATGGTGTTTTAAATGTCTGCTATTAGGAATTTTGAGAAGGTTTGAATTTATAATCAATGTTTTTGTTGGAAGCAGCTAAGTGCTCTCATTAAGAAACACTGGATTAATATAGTGTGTGTTTTTTGTACATCTTTATCTCTACTGGCTGAAGACATGCACGCCATTTCTGAATACTGTTCTTCTTATGTTTAACCGCTGATTCAAGATCATACTTCTTACTGACTACATTCTGACAACAGTTCCATTTTCAGTATTTTTGTAATTACTACCTGCATTTTAAAAAGGAATATTTCTGTTGACCCAGGACACTGTCAGATAAGCAATATGAAACTGGTACTGCAGGCCATGAAGTTAGTCTTTTAGTAATAGCAATGGGATAGGGTTTGGGGGGAAAAAGGCCTTCTGTCCTGTGTCTGTCCTCTGATTTCTGATAATTATCTGCCAGCTATTGTGAATGGTGTTTAGTACAAATTTACCAAATTTACCATGTTTGCAGATGGCAGCAGTATTCCAATGGAATATCTGTTATGAGGACAAGTGGCACATCTGTGAATTATTGCCAACTTGAGCTGTACTGCTGGCGTCATGGGAATCAAAGGAGAGCAATGTGGAATCAAGTGATGGAGGCCAGTTCAGCAGGACAATGTCTGCAGTGTATGAGCAGTGCTTCCTTGTTTTGAGTGAATGGCACAGCCTTCATTTTGCTGATATACCAGTGCTTATCCGGAATGATGTTCTTAGTTGCATGGCAAGACTTCTTACAATTGGAATTGAGGGCAAGATTGCTTGGGATTATTAAACTTCCTTATGGAGTAATATGGTGTCATTTGTGGCTGGCAAAGGACTAATTCTGTAGCTCAGCGTGTACATTCCAAGACATTTCTTTAAGGTAAGAGGAAGAAGTTGGCCAAGCCACTAAGAGGTTTAATTCCCTGGAGCTTGTTCCATGAAGGGAAGACCTGTATTAATCACAAAGAGACACCATTTGCTGACAGACAGCAACACAAAGATCGGAGGGAATGGAAGAACTAGCAGGCCAAGGTAAGAGGACAGCTGCCTCAGCAGCAGTATCAGCTCCCTCATTTCCTCTCAGGTTGCCGTGACCAGGGACCCACAAATACATCACAGTGGCTCCATAAAGGTTCAGCAAGTGAAAGATTTCTTGGATCTGTTTCACTAAGGGATGGACAACATACAGCACAGGCTCTGAAGGGTGTAGGCAGAGCAGATGATACGACTGAAAAGCCTGTGTCGCTATGTGGCCTGATACACAACAAAGAAAACCGCTCTAAATACTGAGCAATGTTTTGAAAGCTGATGCTGGAAAGTCTGTACCAATAAAGAAGAGAGACCCAACACCAGTGAGAGCCATCCATTTTGACGAAGGTACTACTGCTAATTTCTGCATGAAGGTCGAGAAAGAGGTTAAAAAATCAGCCAGTAAGTCGCAAATACAAGGTGTGGATAAAAGTTTATTATCTCTTCACCATGGTTTTGCTATTTTTACAAATATCTTCTTCAGAAGAGCCCAAAAGGGGATGGTGCACATTGAAGTGCAAAAAGTGAGGAAGTTGCCCAATAAGCTGAAGGATGTCTGCACTGGTAACACACAATGATGGAGAGACGTGGACAATGGAAACAGGAAAGATGAAGTGATGACTGCAACAGCTTCAGTCTGGTGTTCAGTGAGACAGAGTGACAATGAATGTGATTGCAGATGAGCAGTGTGACTCCTCAAATGGAATGCTATCCCCAGTTGGAAGGTGAAAGAGGACTGGAAAGAATACCAAGAGGTTTGAAGCAGTTGTGAGGGCAATTTTGTTTCCTGGAGGGAGAAAACAAGTGGACACTGCAATTGCAAGAGTAGCCATAATCCCTCCTTGTTGGATCTAGTGCTGCGACTGTTCCACTGAAGGGAAGTAACGGTGGGGAAATGGGAAGAGGTAAAGAAGTGACGGGTCGTCACCTCTGTCACCTGTAGTAATGAATCTTCAAAGGCTGGCACTTGGCAGCTACAGTCACTGTACAGTCCTGCTCTATGTGAGCTACGTGTGTGTCAGCATTCTATCAGAGTCAGTGTGGAGATTCCGGAGTATCCAAATGGTTAGCAGCGTGCACTGGCAAAATTGAGGTTGGGTGGGTGAGGGTATTATTCAGTGAGACTACTGAGGAGGACCAGTGAGTCAGTGAAGAAGAAGACTGTTTGCCTTTGGTGTCTTGCAAGCTTTGCATTCAGTAGATGAAAGCTGAGAAGTTTGTTAGCTTGAAGGAAGTAGGAAGCCTCCACGGAAGCATTTCCTCTGTCCTTTCCATCCTGCTTATTATGTAGCACGTGATTTCGCTGCCAGAGGCAAAGATTTGGCGGCTTGCACAGGTAGAGGAGAAGGTGACACTATTGTTACACTGGGCAATTTTACAGCTGTAGTGATGAATTTGAGGTCACGTCTGCTTGGATATGTCCTTTGTGCAGCAAGGTGTAGCAAGAACAGTACTGCAAGTGCCGGATGGTAAAATGCAAGGCTTTCAACTAGCCAACAACTTGCAAGCCTTCACTCAGATCTGATGCATGACTTTCTCATCTCAGGATGAGACTGCATGGTCGTCAGTGAAATTTATGCAGGAGGGAGGACAAGGCAGGCAATCACTCATGAGCATCCCTACCACAAGTACATTTTGCTGTGTTGCGACAGGAGTGTTGTTGTTACAGTAGCAGTGGTAACAGCTCGTCTGGCTTCAAATGTGTGGTTGGACTTTGATGACTTCATAACTTGGTCTATGTTTGACAGAGGCACTACTCTACCAAAAGTGCGAGTATGTACGGACTAAGGTTGCATCAACCTGTTTCATTAACCAACAGACTGCAGTGACACACTCATCAGAAAGGTATATTTCGATTTGTCCTTCATTCTGACCATTGAGCAGCCTGGTGTAAATACCACCACATGAATTCAGGATTCGATGGGCCTTACCACTAACATGATAGCTTTGGAGGAGTGAAGCTGCAAGCAGTTGTTGGGCTTGAGGACCACACTTGGTCTCCAAAAGCAAAGTGCAATTACATAAATGAGAGCAGGATTTCACAGGGCCGGCAATTTTGTCAACACCTTTCTGAATAATATGTGGATTACCTGTAGCAAAGAAATGACAATGTCCAGTATGTGGTATGAGGAACCAATGTGAAAGCTGGAAGAGTCTGAATGTTTCACCTCATTCCCATTACGTTTAGTAGACACAGATTGGAATTGGCTCATTGTGACAGAATCCCCAAGACCGCCATCATCTCCAAAGGCATAGCATGTTCCTTCCTGCTGTGGGACCCTTTCTCAGAGGGGAGCTCACACTCATTAGGCGATGGATCACACCTCCCAAACTTCTGACAGAGGGACTAAATGGCAATTTGGGAGGGTTACAGCTCAAACTACCACCCCTCCCTGGACCTGGCCTGTACCATGTATGTGGAAACCCTACCTGCAGACCTGGGGATGGTCATTACGTGTTACCCCGTCACATGGTACACTTGGGCTGGCCTTCAGAACTGCACAGGGATGAAGAGGAAACAAAGCCAAACCTCAAACGCCAAAATGGAGAACGATAGATTACGAAAGAAGAAACTGTAGTCTGTGTGCTGAAGCTCTAGCACCTCAACGTCATTCACAAAACGTGTCCATGACATGTTCCAAAGGGAGGATAGACATGCAGCACGGAAGTGCAAAGGTGCTACAATGGCAGAGGTCCGATGGTAGCCAAGCCCAAACTCATTGAAAAGTGACGAGCGATTTAGGAGGTTGAATTTTTTGGGATTGATGTTTTGTTATTATGAATCATTTTTCATAACCTGTCTAAATGGTCGCAGTGCCAAATGAACAGGCAGCAACATTGGTACAAGCAGTAATTAACAATAGGGAACTTAATTGTACCAGAAATAACAAATCAAGGAGGTCATCCGTATCTTGGATTTATAGAAGGAATTTAAGCTGTAATGTGGGAAGAAATTGAGGACAAGTCATCTACATCGTCAGGCTAGTAGGACCATGTTAAGCGTGCATGAAGCAATAGAGAGCATGCTATAATACCATATAGCACACACATACCAATTGTGATGTCTGTTCAAGTTATCTTTGTCTGTGTACAAATCAAAACAGCAAAAACTACAGAATTTTAGCCATATGAGGTGGAATATGGTCAAAACCTATTGTCTTTCTCTTTTTGTTTTCCTATTTCAATAATTGAATGCATGTTAACGCATTTGTGAGGGTGGCAAGAGAAGAATTGAAAAGGTTGGTTAAGGCAAATAGACTGGCACTGTATAAACAAGAGGGAGCAGTGACTCACAGGGAAAGATCACACCAAGACAAAAATGGCCAATGTGAAATCTATCGAATTCACATACTACAAATAGTAAGACACTACTTTTTATGCAGTGTCATGGCCAATATCACATTGTGAAACTGTCACCAGTGACTTTCAAAATGCAGTTGTCTACGAGAATTCTGCATGTGGAAATATGAAACATGTGACAAGTCCTTAGATTAACCAAAGAATTGGAGGGCTGAGCCAGAAAGAAAGTGGGAAACAAGTGATGAGTAGCAAGCAAGAAGTTTTAAGTGAAACAGCTATAGTAGGTCTACACGGGAAGACCTAGGATGTAAGGGAGTTTTCTTTGTATGTTTGGTACAAGGAAGATTACCTGCTGTGCAGGAGCAGTGGATTTTTGCATGAGAGACACATGCACTGTCCTCAGATGAGCTATGCCAGGAGAGAAGATAAACCCAGTCTTAAGAGGACTATGGCTTGTCATTGCAGTGGCAGCATTGCAGAACGACCACGTTGACAGTGAGAACAGTTCACCAAGCACATCAACAAATGTGCTTATCAATGGGGGATACAGGTGTTATTTAATGAATGGTAGACATAGAATGAGGTAACATGGTTAGAAGAAACCCTCGGTAATTTTAAACTGATGGTATGTGATCACAGAATGTTTGAAGGAGTTTCCAGGGTGTGTAGGAGGAAACATGGGAGGATTTGGGGGATGAGGTGACTTAGGCTTTGGGGAATATACCACATACCAGAAGTAGAGGTTGGATCACTGTGTTAGGATGACATGTGGAAACAGTGGGACAGCTGATGAGGTTGAAAGAGTGAATGATATAGTAGAAGTAATAAAACAACGGGTAGAATAAGGAAGGCAATAAGTGAGTGCTACAGCACAAAAACTCGTGTTTGCAGAAGGGTATGCTCTTACTGCACCAGCTGAATTGGAAGTGTTTATTACGCAAAACAGCAGAAGAAATGGTGAATCTTAACTGAGATGTTGCTAAATGAAGCAGAAAATTGGATAAAGAACTAATAATTTAGTTGCTACTGTCTTTGGAAGACAGCATGGGGAGAGGGGGGAGAGAGAGGGGGGACTGAGGGGGGATGAGATAGAGGGGGTGAGAGAGATAGAGGGGGGTGTGAGAGAGAGGGGGTGTGAGAGAGAGTTGTGTGAGAGAGAGAGGGGGTGAGAGAGAGAGAGGGGGGTGTGAGAGAGGGGAGAGAGAGGGGGGAGAGAGGGGAGAGCGGGGGGCAGAGAGGGGGAGAGAGTGGGGGTTAGAGAGGGGGAGAGAGTGGGGGTTAGAGAGGGGGAGAGGGAGAGGAGAGGGAGGGGGGAGAGGGAGGGGGGAGCGGGATAGGGAGAGGGGAGAGGGAGAGGGGGGTGAGAGAGGGGGAGAGAGAGAGGAGAGAGAGAGAGAGAGAGAGAGAGAGAGAGAGAGAGAGAGAGGAGAGAGAGAGAGATGGGGAGGGAGAGAGAGAGAGACAGAGGGGGAGAGAGAGAGAGTGAGATGGGGAGGGAGAGAGAGAGACAGAGGGGGAGAGAGAGAGAGTGAGATGGGAGGGAGAGAGAGAGACGGAGGGAGAGAGAGAGTGAGATGGAGAGAGACAGAGGGGAGAGAGAGAGAGAGTGTGAGATGGGGAGAGAGAGAGAGTCGGAGGGAGGAGAGAGAGAGATGAGTGGGAGGGAGAGCGAGATGAGAGAGAGAGAGAGAGAGAGATCGAGAGATACAGAGACAGAGACAGAGAAACATGAATCAATGGAACAAGTAGAAGCCAGTTAGGAGCGGCAATTCGATCACCAGACAAAGCCTGGAGGTGCAACGTCAAGTGCAATAGGAGCTATACCAGAGAGTGTTTGTCCTTTAGCATCATCGTAGCACCTAACCTTTTCATTTTAACCAAGCCACAGCAGAGGAAATGAGTAGCAGGGGAAAGTATGGATTTCAATTTCCTTTCTAGAAGCAGCAAGTATGCATAATACCTACATCATGCTGTTCACATGTATCCTCATAAGTGTGAGATGCTGAAGAACTTTCTTGGAGTAAAGGAATAAATCATTGGTTATGGAAGACAAACACAGATTGTCTATATGGAACTAGAAGTTACCGTAGTATTACAGAAGTGCCATTATGGTTTGTCCAAACAGACTAGGTGGAGAGGGTCAGAAATCCCACGCAGTTAATATTGAAGGAAGACGGGGGAAATTATAAATGAACAGGACACCATGTAAAACAATATTTATTTTTTGCTCCACCTGCCACAGTTTCAGGATCTGTCTCGCGTGTGTGATTATATTGGGCAGGGGAACACATGGAAGTGCTACCAGCCACTAATTTGACTATGTTAAATAGAACTTTGGGACCTGAGATTATATAGTCCACAGACAAATTCATTCTCTGTAAGGCTGGGCCCATCTCCATGGAGACATGGGTGCATCATGAAAGTCAGCACAGGGAGAGTCAGAACCAGAGGGAAATAGCATTGACCAATGTAATAATAGTTAATGCTGTGACACTACCAACTATAGTTCTTGTTTACACATGCTGGAAGTGGATCCCTAGACAAAGCTTGGATCCAGCCAATTTTCGATCTCTTGTGGACTCGATTCCGAGAGACTAGGAAGCAGCAGAGGGAGAGCTGTAGCAATAAACAATCAGGAAACAAGACTTGATATGAGTTGTGAGTAAGGTAACATGATGGTGAAAGAAATCCTTAAAAAGCTGACTGGAGCCATTTGTGGCAGCCAACAGGATCAGTCATTTTAGTGCAATGATGTTCTAAGTCACGATCCAGAGGGCCAGGTCTTGTCTAGGAGGAGGGCACTGTAGCACAGTAATCATATACTGTCTTCCAAAACACGCGAAGTAAGAAGTAGATCACAACTGAGCCTGCCACTGGTGAACACTTACATTATGCCTTACATAACAGCAGTTGTGTTTGTGAGGTGAGCTGGTCAGGCACAGTGTTGAAATAGTTGACATAGCAGCATGTAACCTGAAATAAGAGATATCCTAACATATCCTTCCCACCTCTCCTGAAGTAGTCTTCCACGCCTGCACAACCTCCGAAGGATTCTAATCACCCCTTTGACACTCCTATCCCCCATCACCTCTCCATAGGGGTATTATCTCCATTCGAGAACAAGGTGCATAGCCTGTCCAATTCACCAAAACCATGTTTCTAGGTCTGACACAGGATTATCCCAACCTATTAGAGGAAAGGCTACAAGTGAAAACTGTGAAAACAGCTTTATCAGATACCAGCTCTCAGATGAATCAGACAAAGACAGACTATGATTTACTGAGGACCAATAACAAATTTGAAGAATCTCCGGGTCCACACACATTTCCCAAAGATACACAGAGCGTAATGGATATTTCAGAATTATATATTGGGAAAGATCTGTTTGAGTACATTAGCAATGAAACCCATGAGTATTACAGTCAACATTGCAATAGAAGGAAACTGGATTAAAAATGTCATATTTGTCAGCATTATGGGATCCGTTTTTATAAAATAGTTTGGGCTTAGTATCCTTATGGGAATTTTCGAAACGCAAGGATCCATGATTACTGATCAACAAATCCATTGATAGACACATATTTCGCAAAGCGATGTCAACAAGATATTCAGACAAATATTATCATTTTTACATTTTTCTGACAACAATAAACCAGATAATGCGGACCGGCTTTTTGAAGTGCAATTTGCAGTTGATTATTTTTCCAAAAAGTATAAAGAAATGTTTAATCTAAGTCAAAATATCTCAACTGATGAAGGAATGAAACCATGGTGTGGACAGTTAAATTTTACAATCCATCAAAAATTACCAAATAAGGCATACTCATAGGGATGTTGTGTGATTCGAGTACGGTATACATTTCTTCATTAAAGATATATCTCGGCTCTGAAGATCCCCCTGATAAAATGAACTTGCAAAACATGAATGTCCAGTGACTACTGACATTCCATGCTTTGACTCACAAATCTGTAGTAGTTCAATATGGTAAAGACGCTAGAAAATCTGAAGAGGAAATTTTAATGTTCACTCTGGATGTAGTGGCAGTCAGTGAAACGATATAGGAAGAATATCATTTCTGGTAAGATGGATTTCTCACGAGCAGAAATGTAGGGTAGAGGTTGAGTCATTGAATGTTCTAATCCTGCAAGAGAACACAATATAATGATGGACACAACAAACTAAATCTAAAACATAAATTATACCAGGTACAGAGACGTGCACAATAACAATGAGGTAACATGCATGTCAAGGTAAACATGACTGAGCTAGAGGTTGCTCATCCTATACCCAAAAGATGTCAGCTCGAAAGCAGAGTGCATGGATGAGAGGCTGTGTACATCCACAAGCACCATCTCCATCTGACTTGCACGGTACACACTGCAAACTGCTTACAAAGATTTTGGGAGTGTATGTGTGGGTCAGTACAGTGGCCAGTTCAGTAATAAGAATATTCTCATCAAAATTTGCACCAAAAAGCTAATGGTTATGTTTCAGGTATATCTGCCAATGTCACAATCTGACGAAGAGGGAGAAGTATATGCAAAATGTGTATGTAATGAGGATGTAAATCTAATAATCATGAGTGACTGGAATGCTGTAAAAGGCAATGTAATACATGGCAGAGTTTAGGAGAATGAGCTTGATAATAGAAGTGATGAGTAAAAAAGTTCCATTTCTCTATAAGTCTGTTATTAATTATGAATATGCTATTTTAAAGTTACTGGAGGAAGAGGTATATTTGGAAAAAGTCTGAGGGACATGAGGAGATTCTATCTGGATTACATCATTGAGACATTTTGTAAAATCTGATATTGGATAGCAGGGTATACTCAGGAACAGATATACATTCTTGTCACAAGTTAGTAATGACCAAGAGCAGACCGAGGCGTAAGAGAATAGTCCATAACTGTTAGTGGTGAAGTAAGTGGGGTACTGAGAAGAATGGTGTGTGTTTAAAGTTATCTGAAGCAATAAATAGTGTGGTAATGAATACTGCAACACGCAGATCAGTTGAAGAGGGAAGGATTTATCTGAAAACGGCAGTCACAGAAGTTGGACAGACAAATTTATGTATGCACGAGGTAACTGTAAAAGAACTCTTGTTACAGAATAAATACTGAAATTGGTTCGTAAAGTAAGGAACTACAAAAATGTGCAATATATCACAGAAATACAGCGAAGTAAGTCACTTGTTTGAAACAGGAATGCAAAGGAGGCAAAGTTAAATGACGCGAAAGTAATTCCACTGTTGAACTCGGAGGACTAAGCTGGCATGTGGTAAGAGTGCATTAAGGCTTCTATGTGTGGTAGGATCTGTTTGATGACATGACAGAAGAAGAGTTTGAACACATAGGTGATGCAATGAAAATTAGGAGTTGAATAAATTATTGGGAGACCTGTAATCCAATAATGCTGGAGGCACACGAAGTCCTAAAACTCCTGGTGGAGGAGGGAGTGAAGCAGTTGGGGAGGGGAATTTTACTTTTGGAACACAAATTTATTTTTCTGGTTTATCACAATGTGTAATTGACTTTCATATAATTCTAAGTATTTGGCCTCTGGTTCTACAGAGGAATGACTAAAATTCAGTGGACTGCTGTGGTAAGAAATGAAGAGTTTCACCACAGGAACAGTGGCAAGAAGAGACAAACTGAAAGGGCATGCGTTAAGACACTAACAATTAACTTTCATCATACTTTGGGGAGCTACAGAGGTAATAATTTCAGTAGATGGCAGAGATTGGAATATGTCCAGAAAATAACTGGGTGTTATACTGTGAGGTTATGTAGTTGGGATAGAGGAGTTCACAGTACGCCAAATCAAACCAGTCAGGAGACTGCTAAAACATCAGTATTTCTCATGAACTGTTCTGGATCATGTACAACAAATCTTATAAGAGAAAACTTTTACTGTAAATTTTTAGGTTGAATACCTAAAATCTTATTCAGCTGTCTAAAATACGATCATGGGAGAATACCACATTTATATGGCATCCTATTATACAATATATTGCCTTATGTGTAATTCTCTCATAGTCACTTCATTTAATTAGACTACATTCCATTACACTTTTCTTGCTCATCTTATGATCTCTCAAAGACACTATCCACTGTGTTCAACTGCTCTTCCAAGTCATGTGTCATCTGACAATTTCATAGCCAAGGTTTTCCTTTCATCTTTTTTAACTTCTTTGTTCAATGTACCGACTGAATAGCAATGTTGGTAAGCTCCAGCCCTCTCTCCCTACCTTAACACTATTCCCCTTATGCGTCTTTCAGCACTTAACTGCTGTGTGGCATCCATACAATTTATGAACAACTTTTCTCTCCATGTACAAAAGTCAAACCAAACACCTTTTAACCATCTACATTTCCAAATTGCTTTGTTATTGAGGAAACAGTTTTGGTGATATATTATGCTGTCTTCAGGCCCCACGCCCAATGTGTTTGAAGTTTTCCCACCTCTGGCCCAGTCACAATAGGGGCCAGTATTCAATGACTGGCATCTAGATTTTTGATACGACGCTCACTTTAAACATCACCTGCCGACTGCTCAATTGTCCGTATAAAACAGTCTGTACAGAAAAGCCAAGGTCCGACAACCATCTGTGAGAAGATGGGTCATTTGAGCTCAATAAAACACATGGAGTAAAATATGTCCATCTTGTGTGTTACGTATATGTCATTCTTTATGTGGCTAGTTTTCGAAATAGCTCTTTAATGCCTACTTATTTTTCTTCACTGCAGTATATTTGTCCTATTCTCTAAGTAGCGAGTCATGTTTGTCAGTAACTATATATATTTAAAATTGGACCCCTCCCTACCTCCTAGAGCTCTGTAAAATGTTCTGCATGCCTCCATTAATGTGGTGAAGGCCTTCAAGATAGGTTCCTTAAACTAGACTGACTTCGGTACTCTCCACATATTACTTTTATCATATTCTAAAGGTGCTCTGTCTGGCCAACATTTTACAGTATATGCCCCTGTGTGTTTAAAGTATTCATCACGTCTTTTCCCTATTTCTGTAATTAACCTGGTGTGTAACTAGGCTGATACAGAAAATTTAACCTACAGATGAATGTCACCGATTCTTGTTTTCTAAGTAGTGAACCTACCGCATTTTTACGTACCTTCACTTTGCAAATGGATGTTTTTTTTCTTTTTGTGTTATGCAGTTTCTCTGGTGTCCGACTTTTAGTTGGCTGCTCTAAATTTTTAGAATTGATGGAATTACTGGGCTGCAGGTTAGATTATACATTTACATGGATGTCATACTTACGACCTGATTCACGATTCATTAAGTGATACGTATTTTAATGTACATTAATGTAGACTGGGCAACAGACCATGCTTCCTTGTCTGTCCCAATTCTACATAACTAGGTCTGCAATCCCAGCTTTACTTGTATGCATACTTCCTGTATCTGGTATACTCCTGTATCATAATACATTTCATACTATACACAAGTAGAGAGTCAAATGAACCATGAAAAAAAGGTCATATTGTATGGAACACACCTGAGGAACTACTTGTCAAACAAAATTATCCGACATAAGAACTTCACAACCAAGTCTGATACTTTCTGAAGGTAGTCTCACCTTGACTATTCATGTCTGGCCACAAAAAGTAACTTGTTTTTTGTTCTCCTCTTCCATTCACCTGGCAGGCCCGACGGCAGTTTGTAACCTCCAAATGGATCTGGTAGCTCATATTTCATTCCAGCCATAATGACAACTAAACTTCAGATTAAAATGGGTGCCTGGTGCATCTTGTGGACAATTTGAATGTGTACAACATCTTAGAATCACAATTGTAAAGAAACACTCTACTGGACGATATCTGTCACCTAAATCTCTCCTTGGTTTCCTTTACTTCCAATAGATTACCACTCCTTAACATCCCCCCTGCCACATTAACATGTGTGTTTGATGTTTGTTATGTATCTGAAATAATTTACATTTTTTTATTTTTATCATAAATAAACTCATTACTAAGTAACAGTACAGTACTAAAAAGTACCATTACGCAGAATGTGCTTTTGTCTTATAGCAAATGACAGTGTTTTCGTCCAGGCGACACAGCAAGCTAATGGCGTTAGAACGAGCAAACGTGGCCGTCCTCAGATACGGTGCATGAAACACTGGCTACGTAGTAACATTATTCTAATTTACATCTCTTTGTTGACTGTGAACAACTCTAATAGATATTAAGAGTTGTCAGTGGTTTACAACAATTACTTGTGAAAGAGAAAGATCAAGGAATTTCGTCAAAATATTACGTTGAATTACGTCAATTGAGGCATTACATTGAATTCTGCAGATGGAAGGAAATTAATAATACAAGAATGATATTTCTGGTAATATTGACATTTACATCTATAGTTTCCTACGGTTGTTACAAGGACGAGTGATATTTACCTGCAAGATTCTCTCACTGTTTTCCCTCGAACATAGCTCGTACAAAAGCAATTACAGAGATTGCCTTTACCTTATTTCCTCCATAATTTTCAGTACTATTCTTCTTTTGGAGCCATGGTAGTACAACCAACTGTCGCGCAATGAGCATTAACAGCGACTATTAGTGCCACAACAAAGGAATTGGATGTCAACTACTGAAGGAAAACAGGCTATACGCAGGAGCGAGCAGCATCTGTTGAAACGAAAAAAGTCAGTGACTTATTTGGTTTCACCAACATACAGCGTAAAATGCACTACTTGTTCTGCCATTTGTAGAAGTATGACTAGTTTCATTTCAACACCAAACGATACGCGACACTCTTAAATGACTATTCAGTGAAAAAAAACGAAAATTGACAATTTGCGATTCAGTTTCTTGCCTCGCTGTTTTCGGTCAAAAATCTATCATCTTAAACTTATAAGATACATCCTGGGAGATAATGCAACAGCCTTTACTGATTTTGAAAGTTTCAGTCAGGTGACCAAAGAGATGTCTTCAAAACTGTCACATTCAAAAACGAGAATCTTGCCAAGATTAATGGAACGACAATTGGAATCTGAAGGACAGAAAGAATGTCCTCAAGAACGAGTCACTGGTTTATAATTTCCTTAAAGGGTTATCTGAGTGCTTTGGCGTTATCTCCAGGAACGAACTGGTCAGGCAAAGTTACGTTACTGGACCTCCGATTCAAACAAGGATTTTCAGCATGAAGGCTATTGCAGAGAAGTAAGCGTTGGTTGTTCAACAAGAACACAGCTCATTTCTGAACTATTTACCACTCTAATGCCAGAGCAACCTGGAATGAGTTTGGTGAAACCAAGAAAGGCACCACGTGCAAAATGCGGCAATTGTAGACTCGGATAAATATTTAGCGGAGGGATATTTGCCTAGAAACAGCGATCCCGTAAACTGGTGAGAAACAAGAAAATTATAATGGCCGACGCTGTATCAATTTGTTCCAAAAGCGTTATGCATCGGAGCAACATCAGTGCCCTGTTAACGAATATTTTTAAAAGCACGACAAATATCCACTGAGGAGAGACATCGACTGAAGAGGGTCAGATTTTATTTATAAATTCCTTTTTGAATACACATATGGTAATACTGACTAAATGAAAGCAGACACACTAATTACAGTTGTAATTTGTATACTGTACTTTTCCAATTGAGGTAGCAAGATATAAGAAGTATCACTTGATAAACATTTAGTATTATTTTGCAACATTTGTAACTTTTACAGCAGACGATGTTTAAAACTTTAATATCTCACCATTAATAGGGCAGTAACAATTTTTACTATTTTTAAGTTCTTTAGAACTAGGATCAAACCAGATAAAAATTCCGGGTTAGTGACATGAATTAAAAAGGCGATGTGACTTCCTTTCACTAACTGTGTGAGAGTGGTGACTCATGAAAAAGAAAGTGTGCTTCCCGGTGGTTGACCAGTTGTGATCCGATTTCAGAGAAGAAGCTCTGCCCATCTCTAAATCTGCCGCAGCGATTTGCTTGGCTGGAAGAGTGGGCCTCCGACACAGAGACTTGAGCAAAATGCTCGGCAATCGCGTTTGCGTCGGTAAATAATACGCCATTTATCCTAACACTGAACACCTGTTAGGGTCTGGTACCCGAAAAGACGCTTGATTTTTGCCCAGACTTGCGAAGGTGACACATGGCACCCAGTGGTCGAGATTTCTCTCTCCAAACACTCCTGCTTCCATCACTTGGTAAGTTGCCGAACAAGGGCACAGAGCTGTTGTAAAGGCAATGAGGTGCTCCAGGAAGGATGTTGCTTATGCCACTGTAGAGCTCACCGACGCTCCTTAACTGCTTTACAGAGTTCTGGCGACCACCAAGGGACTGCCTCACACATCTGGCACCCTGAAGAGCGAGGGACCGCGTTTTTCTGCAGAGAAACAATTTTGTCACCTGCTCAACCATACGATCGGTGTTACCATGTGGGGGAGAGTCAACGGTAACATCAGAGGTTAAAATTTCCCAGTCTGCCTTGTTTAAAGCCCATGTGGGCAGGCGTCTGTATGCCTGATGCTGGGGCAGTGACAGGAAGATGGGGATGTGGTCACTACTATACAGGCCGTTATGTTCTCTCAGCATCGGATTACAGAAGGACGGGGAAGGAAGTCGGCAGTGCCTTTCAAAGAATCCATCCCGGCATTTGCCTAGAGTGATTTAGGGAAATCACGGAAAACCTAAATCAGGATGGACTGACGCGGGATTGAGACTTCGTCCTCCCGAATGCCAGTCCAGTGTGCTAGCCACTGCGCGACCTCACTCTGTCGTTAAGTGATCACCAGTGGATAGATGGGAGAGGTCCTGGGCTGCAAATTGATAAATCAATGGCCGAGTAACTACATCGAGCCACATTGAATTGTGTAGCGGCCCCAGTGTTTAAGAGGTAGAGGTCGAACTGAGACAGTAATGTTTCGATGTCTCTGACTCTGCCAGTAAGCACACTGCCACCTCAAGGGGTTATGGGCGTTCAAATCTCCCAGAAGTAGGAAAGGCTTAGGGAGTTGATCAATCAGTGCACCTAATACAATAAGGTGTACTGCACCATCTGGAGGAAGATATACATTGCACACAGTTATTTCCTGCGTCGCCCATATTCTGACAGCCACAGCTTCAAGAGGGATTTTTTGGGGGGGTTTTAGGGGGCACAACTGCAATTGTAATTAGCGCCCAGACTAAGTTAGGAATGCTCCGCGAGGCACAAGGTTAAAACAGCAACTAAAAGGGACAATACTATACAAGACGGACAGGCAGAGGATTAAAAAAAACTGCATAATCAAATGTCAGACAGGTTTGTCAAGTTGACAAAACGAAGAACGTGAGCACCTGCTCCTGGGTCATCCGCTAAAATGGCATCCAGAGTACATGGCAGGCGAAGATCAACACGCAGTGTATTAAAATTTGGACGGAACTTTAATATGTGGCGGACCATCAGCAGATGGCGATGGCTGAAGAGGCAGTGTCCAATTCGTAACCGGGCCAAAACGACCTCTTCCCACCGAGAAGGGCATGAAGAGGACGTCCAAGCCGCGGCAAGAGGTTTCAAGGGCGGAAGCTTGTTGTCCCTAAGTACAGCCCAATCGGCATGACACAGTGACAAAATGCGCTGTCAAATGACCCTGCTACAATCTGATGAAGGGACACAACAAGAAGCTGTCTGAGGCTGGAGGACCACAGCCTTGGCCATGGCATCTGCAGCTTCGTTCCCAGGGATACCGACATGGCCAGGAACCCACAAAGCTAACCGGAGAACCGTCGTCCACCAGCTACTGAAGAGAGCGTTGGACCCGGTGCACAAAAAGGTAAACCGGATATGGATCACTGAGGCTGTGGATAGAGCTCAGGGAATCGGAGCAGATGACATAAGCAGATTGTCGGTGGCGGCAGATGTAAAGAACAGCCTGGTAGAGAGGAAATAGCTCAGTTGCTAAGAGCGAACAATGGCTATGGAGCCGGTATTTGAAACTGTGTGCCCTGACAATAAAAGAACACCGGATACCGTCATTGGTCTTAGAGCCATCTGTATAAATGAAGGTCATATTAAAGAACTTCGAACGAAGTTCGACAAAACGGGAGCGGTATACCGAAGCTGGGGATATCTCCTTTGGGAACGAGCTGAGGCCAAGGTGAACGCGAACCTGAGTCTGGAGCCAAGGTGGCGTTTGGCTCTCGCCCACTCTAAAGGTTGCAGGGAGTGTATATTTAAGTTGCTGAAGGAGGCAACGAAAGCGTACTCCAGGGGGTATCAGGGCAGAGACATACAACCCGTATAGACGGTCGAGAGTGTCGTCAAAATAAGGACCTATAAGACGGGCGGTCCAGCATTGACAGTAGCCGACAGGCATAACGACAAATCGCGCAGGTAGGTTAGTGACAATTCACCGGCTTCAGCATGAGACTCTCGATGGGACTAGTATAAAACGTTCCTATCGCAAGACGTCAACACCGATGTTGTATGGAATTGAGGCGGCGTAAGATAGACGGCCGTGCAGAGGAGTATCCGAAGCTCGCAATAATCCAGCTTGGAGCGGACGATCGACCGATATATGCGAAGTTGGACGGTTCGATCCGCTCCCTACGACATAGCACTGAGAACACGGAGGAGTTTCCTGTCAAATGTAACACCTAAAAATTTTGTTGCCTCCACAAATGGGAGAGCAATGCTACCGACTCGTAAGGATGGTGGGAGAAACTCTTTGTAGCGCCAGAAGTTAATACAGACCGTCTTCTCGGCGACACTCCTGGAGTAAAGACGGCCAAGAGAACGCTAAAGACAGCGGTCCAGGAAACATGTAAGCTGCGAGCTGCAGTAAATGGTAAAATCGTCCACGAAAAGGGAGCCTGATACATCAGCTGGGAGGCAATCCATTATTGGATTGATCGCTATGGCGAAGAGACCGACGCTCAAAACTGAGCCCTGTGGCACCCCATTCTCCTAGCGAAAGGCGACGGACATGACAGAACCCACACGTACCCTGAACTGTCCATCGATTAAAAATGCATGAATAAAATATGGTGCGGAGAATGCCCGCCCTCCAACAGGTGTCGTAAGCTTTCTCCAAATCAAAGAACTCATCCGCGGTCAGGCGCTTGCGCAAGAGGTTATTCATAACGAAGTTCGACAAGGTAACCAGATGGTCAACAGCAGAGCGGCGCCTACGAAATACACATTATACATTGGTAAGTAGGTGTCGAGATTCGAGCAGCCAAACCAAACGAGAGTTATCCATTCGCTTCATCACCTTACAGACACAGCTGGTAAGCGAGATGGGTCGATAACTGGAAGGCAAGTGCTTGTCCGTTCCAGGCGTAGGAATCGTGGCAATAGATTAGCGCCAGCATGTGGGAACACCACCCTCAATCCAGATGGGATTATAAGTACGAAGAAGGAAACCTTTACCCACAAGAGAAAGGTTCTTCAGCATCGGAATATGAATAGAATCAGGTCTTGGAGCGGAGGACCGTGACCGGGCAAGTGCATTTTCGAGTTCCCGCATGGTGAATGTGGCATTGTAACTTTCACGATTCGAGGAGCGGAAGTTAGGGGGCCTAGGCTCCTCTGCCTGTTTTCGGGGGAGGAAGGCAGGGTGGTAATGAGCAGTGCTCGAAACCCCTGCAATAAATCGGCCGAAGGCATTGCCGACATCCTTAGGGGCCACAAGGACGTCATTCGCGACCGTCAAGCGAGATGCTGGTGAGTGGACCTTAGTGCTAGATAGCCGGCGCAGGCTACCCCAGACAACAGAAGAAGTAAAACTGTAAAGAGCTTGTGAAAGCAGCCCAGCTGTCTTTCTTGCTTTCTTTAATAACACGACGACACTGTGCACGTAATCGTTTATAATTAATACAATTCGCCATCGTATGGTGGCGTTTAAAGGTGCGTAAAGCATGTCGACGAGCACGTATAGCGTATCTACCTGCTGTGGTCCACCAAGGGACCGGTGCGCGACGTGGAGAAGAAGCAGTGTGAGGAATGGAATATACAGCAGCAGTGAGAATGACTTCCGTGAGGTGTGCGACCTGACTATCGCAGCTTGCGAAGGTTTGATCCTGGAAGGTCGCCCTGGAAGAGAAGAGCCCCCAGTCTGCTTTGGAGATGTGCCAACTAGTTGAGCATGTAGATGGGGTATGATGCAGGAGATGGATAACACAAGGGAAGTGGTCACTCTAATATGTAGCAGAAAGTGCATACCACTCAAAACAGCGTGCAAGTTGGGTAGTACATATAGAGGAATAAATGGGGATAGGTGTGAGTTGTGTCCAAAAGAAAAGTAGGGGCGGCAGTATTGAGGCTGACAAGATTGAGCTGGTTGAAAACGTCTGCTAAAAGAGAGCCCCTCGAACAGGATGCTGGAGAGCCCCAAAGAGGATGGTGAGCATTGAAGTCTCCAGTTAACAAAAATGGTGCAGGTAGCTGAGCAATAATTTGCATCATGTCTGCCCCAGTAGCAGCAGATGACGAAGGAGTGTAAACGGTACAAACGGAAAAAGTGAAAGTGGGGAGAGTAATTCGGACGGCAACTGCCTGCAGGCCCGTGTTCAATGTGATGGGATCGTAGTAAATATCATCCTGGACCAGCAACATAACCACTCCATGAGCTGAAATACCTGAAGCAGTGGGTAGGTCAAAAACGCACAGGATATAGTGTGCCAAGGCAATTTGATCGATTCATTTCCTGGAGAGCTATGACGAGCGGACAGTGCAAGTGGAGCAGCACCTTTAAGTCCTCTCGGTTGGAGCGAATGCCGCGAATATTCCAGTGAGTAAGTGCAATCATGAGAAGAAAAACAAGATGCAAGAAGGGGGTCACCTCAAAGGCCGCTGAGGGCCTGGCTTTGAGCGAGCACTGCCGCCGCTATCAATAGGCGGATTGTCATTGTCCATTGGTTCAATAGGTTCATCGGCCATCTTGTTAAGATGGCCGGGAGGGGGAGCTTCCTCCAACGGTGAACGGCCAGATGTTGGGCTACCAGCGGTGCGGCCAGGGGAAACGGATGACGGCTTGGAGCGGCAACCGCTGGGTGCAGCAAGAAAAGAAATGCGCCGTGGCGGAGAAGGAGAACATTGCTTCCTATGAGCCTTCTTGGAAGGTCGTTTAGTGGTAGTACTGGTCGATAGCTGGGAGTTCGAGGTTCGTAGGAAGTCTGCACTGGACGGTTCCTTCTTGAAGGCCCGTGCATCTGACTTCTGGGTTTTCGTCTTGGCAGAAGCTGATGAAGGTGCTTGTGTCTAAGGGGTGACGGGAGGAAGAGGAGACGTTGACCGGGCGGTCTTAGCAGTGGCCGAACGGACGACCGTAGTGCTGAAGATCAGATCGCGTGTGTGCATCGATAACTCCCTGGTAGTCCGAGGAGCGGCGAGGACGGTACTATATTTCCCCGCTGGCAGCAGCGTGGGCTTCCTAATAGCAAATAGCTTGCGAGGAGCTGAGGTGGATAGTTTCTCTTTGACCCGAATTTCCTGTATACAGCGTTCTTCCTTGTAGATGGGACAGTCGTGGGAGGATGCTGCATGGTCACTCTTGACAGTTCACAGAATGATGAGATGGAGGTGGACGGTCACCCTCATGGACATCCCTGCCACAAGTGACATTTAGCCGCGTTAAAACAAGACTGGCGAGTGTGATTAAAACGCTTACACTGGTAGCAGCGCGTAGGTGTCGGGACTTTGGGGCGAAAAGAAATAACCTCGTAGCCCGCTCTGATGCACAGCAGCTGTTGAACACTATCAATGGTCAAGAAAAGTGTTCGGGTTGGTACAAGGTCATTGTTGACCTTTTCCATGACCCTATGGACAGCCGTCATGCCCTGCTCAGCGAGGAAATACTGAATCTCGTCAGTCAGTCCATCGATCTAGTGTATACCACACCATGAGACGAATTTAAAGTGCGGTGAGCCTCCACCCAGACAGGGAACGTTTAGGAGTGTGGCCCGAAGCAGTTTTTGTGCCTGGAAGGTGCTCTCAGTTTCTAGTAACAGGGTACCGTTACGCATCCTGGTACAAGATTTTACACATCCAGCTTTGGCATCTACGCTCTTCTGGACAACTAAAGGGTTGAAAGATGAAAAATCTTGTCCATCCACAGATCTAGAAACTACGAGGAACTTTGTGGCAGGCGGTAGTACTTTTGTAACTGGTGGCTGGTCAAGTTTCCGTTTTTTGGCAGAAGTCGAGAGAGAAGAAGAGATATCCATTGCGGAGTAATCCCCTTATGATTGCCAACGTCTCCAATGGCGCGTTCCTTCCTTGTGGGGACCCTCTCAAAGGGCACTCCCACCTCATGTCACACCTCCCAAGAAATGGACAGAGGGAACAATAGGCATGGTCGGAAGGTTTCCCTGGGCCCGGCCTATACCAGGGGGTATGTGCGTGCCTTACTTGTCTACCCAGCGCGGTGAATTACGCGTTACCCCGTCACCGAATACGCGTGTGAACGTGTGGGTCGGCCTTCAGGCACACAGGGAGGAAAGAAGGAGAGGAAAATGTAGGGAGAGAGGGAGAGAGAGGGCAGACTGTGTCAAACGCCGAGGCGGAGGCCAGGGAAGGAGGAGCAGGAGAAGGAGCGGAGAAGGAGGGGGGAAGGAAGAGGATCAGTAGGAAGAGGTGGAGGGGGAGAGGGGAAGGAAGAGGATCAGTAGGAAGAGGAGGAGGGGGAGGGGGGAAGGAGGAAGTGGAGGAAGTGGAGGAGGAGGAGGAGGAGGAGGTGGAGGGGGAAGGAGGATGAGCACGAGGAGGAGTGGGGAAGGAGTGGGGAAATGAGGGGGAAAGGAGGGGGAGGGGGGAAAGGAGGAGGGGAGGGGGGAACAGAGGAGGGGGCTGAGGGGGGAAGGATGGGGGAAGGGTGCAGGGGTGGAAGGAGGGAAAAGTAGGGGGGAAGGATGGGGTAAGGTGGAGGAGGAAGGAATGTCGGGGGAGAAGGCTGAGGAGGAAGGGGCGGGGGAGAAGGCAGAGGAGGAAGGAAGAGGGGGGAGGAAGAGGGGGACGGAGGAGGAAGAGGGGGAAGGAGAAGGAGGGAAGACAGTAAGAGGGAGGAGGATAATGAAAGGAACCAAACAAAGGAAGGAAGAAACCATAATAAGTGAAAAACCAAATGACCACAAATATAAGTAGTGGAACCGTTTCTGGATGCAGGCTCAATCTACCCTCTTGAGGGAGAGGGACTCTTTTTAGTCGCCACTTAGGACGGGCAGGAATACCATTGGCCTATTCGTGCCCTGGACCCACAGGGGGAAGAGGAATTTGAAAGGGCACAGGTTCACTAGAGAGTTTAGGACAAACATGAACACCACCTGACACTGATATAGACGCTACGGTTCCTGTCATATGCCTTATAACCGCGTAACTGGCCTTCAACAATGCGATCTCACGAGCGCAATCACGAACTATACCAAAAGCTCTTTTGATAGCGTTTTGGTATTCCTGTGGGGTGAGTGGCCCAGTTATCCTCTGTTTGTTGCCGCCTTATATTGTTAACAAACCTCAGTGCATAAGCCAAAATCCTTTGAGTTTCCTTTAAAGGGGAATACTTACACTACGATTCAGCATTAAGCTCAATAACAGACATCAAAGACACCTACACCCCTTTCTGGCGCATCTCCTATCACAAGTGAAGGACAAGTGCTGTAGTCCAGGTCACTACTGAATAGCCATGATGGGGCAGAGCACCACTGCAAAAGTGAATCCATATGTGCTGCGCTGATGCCACGTGATAAGCAATCAGTGGGAGTGTCTTCTGATTTGATGTGTCTCCAGTTGGAAACAACTCATTTCCTGAATTTCAGAGACTCTGTTGACAACAAAGGTTTTCCCGTGAGACTACGTTGCAGCCAGCTGAGAACTATTGGAGAATCCGTCCAAATATGGATATCACTACTGTTTACAATGTCTAAGTCACTGGCCAAATTATGAATGAGCCGAGCAAGACGAAAAGCATCTCATAATTCCAGTCACAGAACAGATAGTTCTGTGACAGGGGCTAAACGAGATTCGGCCACAGCCAATGAAACTACAATCTTGTTGTTGGGAAGAACACATATGATGTATACACAGGCATCATATGCCAACTGTGAAACATCACAGAAACATGGAATTTCGAATTTAACGTATTGAGGACAGGGAATGACATGCCTGCTAATAAAAATATCAGTTCGTTAAGGCAGTTACATATAAAGGACATTCCATTCATCAGCTAGGTTGGATAGAAGGACTTAATACAAGTCAAGGCTTAGTTGACACAAGCGCTGCAAGAACAGTTCCATCTTGTGACTAATGGGTCAAAAAGGCCTAGTTGGTCAAAAATGAATGCTGTTGTAGACAGGCGATCTTTGAGCACCGATGATTCTTCAGCTTCGAGTGGCACTGGAAAGGATAAGAGCTGTGGTACCGTAAGATTCCTAATGTTTTTATTACTTCTCCATCAATGAGAATACAAGGTACAAACGTTTCTGTGTGCTGCACTGGAATTTGTTCCACAACCTTGTGGCTACTGGAGTTCCATTTCCTCAGTAGAAACCATCCAGAAGCTGATAGCTTAGTCACCTGGGTTTCTGAGTTTCAGATTCCATATCTAACTCGCCTATGAAGTCGCCCACATAGAAACTAGTCAACGAAGTTTAGGCTGCCACTGAAAACTTGTCTTGATTTTCGAAGCCTAACTGTTGGAGACATGTAGTCGCAATAAAGGCAGCAGGAGCAGTTCCATAAGTGGCTGTGGACAATCCATATTCTTGTATCAGCTCACACGTTGATTCTCACCACAGAATTCTCTGAAAGTTACTACTATCAGGATGGAGAGACAGTGATACCTGGCCTCGTAACTGAATGATAGAAAGAGCTCGAAAAACTAGATTTCGAAGCAGCAGATTCCGACATCTCGTAACAAGTTTCTTACTTAAGTGTTTCAATACTATACCTTACCAATTATGTAGTATATCGATGCGAAAATTACGACAGATCACTGGCGACATCCAATGGGAAGTTACTGGCAATGCTTGAGGGAAGTTCGCTTGAGCGGCTGACCACGATTTCTCGTTGAGGTTTGTTTGTAAGCTCAGGATCGTTCCTCGAAACTACTATGAAATTATCGAGCGAGGTAACGCAGTAGTTAGCAAAATGTACTCGTATTCGGGAGGTTGACAGTGCAAACCTGCGTCCGGCCAGTTAAGTATAGGTTTTCTGTAATTTCCCTTAACTATTTACTGCGAATGCCATGTTGGTTCTCTTGAAAGGGCATGGCCGATTTCCTACTCCATCCTTCCATGAATATGCTCCTCCTCGTTGTCAACAGGACGTTAAACTTTAACCTGCTACTCCTCCAGCTACGATATAGGAGTTAATATTTGCCTATATCTATGGATACCACAATTTGCACACGGAATGTGGCGTCACTAAAAACCTGTGTGCCATACTTTGCGAACGATTCTTTTGTTCATCAGCAAGTAATTAAAATTGGTGCCATAGCGAAAACATTTATCCGGCTGTGTTGGCTATCGTCAGACGAGGCAAAGGAAGCAGAGGCAGCTCAGCGTCGGAAAGCAGGGAAGTCGCATTTGTCATTAGTTTGAGTATAAACGAACTTTATTTGCGTCAATTAGGGCGTATATAACACCCCTGCACACCCACCAATTTACTGGCTGACAGACGACCAATTCCATGACAGCCTACACACGTCCCGACCGACTAAACTCTGTGATTACAATGCGGGCCTGCTGTCGTAGTTTCTTTATTTTATGTTTAGTTCATTGTGTTTGCCCTATGGGATCCCGCTCGGTTTTTCACAAAAGCAAAAACGGGTGAATCGTGCATTACGAAACAACTGAACATCATAAAACCATTCTTAAGCGAAAATACTGCAGTCCTGACAGAGGTTGTAAACTTCGAGGAGAGACTGTTAGCTACGTATATTACGATTTGTCGCCAATGGCAGGAGACGTAAGATTCAGTGTTCTTCTGCTGCCACAATTATTAACTAAAGTTGTTCCTGAAATGTGCAACGTGATTTATAGTTGACTGAGAAAATACATCGTGGTAAAGCAAAATAAATAAAACAAAAGTCATTCGTGAAAACATGATTGATTTATTTGTGGATGTAGCACAACAAGATTACCTGTAAATTTCAGAGACCCATATTCGAAGAAGAAAGATTACACATGGTGGAGGCGCGCATCATCTAATAAATACAACAGATGAATAAGAAATGAAGCATTTAGCGACTGTTAGAACTGAAAAAAACTACATGGCAGATGGCATGGATATAGGCTGGAATTTTTCAGTACTTACAACAGTGAGGCAAGTACATTTTATGAATTAACGTCCATGGAATGTCGATACTTCAGTTTTAGATTTCATTTCCGATAAGTATCGGAAATAAAACCTAAAAAGAGAAAGAAGGTCGACAGACTTAACCTCGTGTTGCATAAAGAGAAACCAATATGTATTCGTTAAAAAATGAAACAGGTGCCTCATTTCTTGCATCTCTATTGTTAATACTCCTCGCACGATGTGCCGCAAATACATCAGCAGTCTTTAAATTTCTTTAAAAACTCAGTCCTTAAAGTATCTTCTCCTCGGACGTCGACATGTATATTAGAATACTATTTAATTCCGTCGGCTGTGGCAAAACATGAATTTTAGTCGGGTGGTTGGCACGATCACGCACTCTCGACACAATCTGTTGGGTCGGCTGTCCAGTGGTGCGTCGCGCCCGACAGTGAAAGTTGGTCGGTCGGTCGGTCAAAACACCGACACACAACCAATTTGTCGGACGGACAGTGGTTGAGGCGCCACGAGAGGCGCTGCTGGCGAGTCACGTGATCAGGCTGACGGCTGCGACAGACGAAAGGAAGAGCTGTGAATCATTCTTCCTGCATTGCTCGTTGAGATAAAGTTCGAAGTGCTTTTTTTGAGTTGTTTGATGGAGTTGGTGTTGTTGGTGGAGTAGTTTTCGCTGTTGTTGGAGTTTTACAATAACGTGACCAGTTCTATGTGTGTAATGATTTACAAGCTTTAATTTCTTCTGAACAGAGACCGAAAACCATGAGAAGGGGTTTGCTGGAGACAAATCTTGTGCAGAATTAAGAACAATTTGAGGTGGCTTCAAGAGCTACCCTGACAACACTGAGAAGAGCGAAGAGGAAGTATATCAAGGACATCATCGTGGAGGCAGAAACAGGCGAGAGCAGACAGTGTCACAGTAATGCTTATAACGTTCACAGGCTACAAAGGATATTGTCGAAGATGTAAAATAGTTGCAAACGACTGAAATCGCCAGAAGATGGAAGGAGTACTTCTACCATCTCCAATTGTAATGAAACCAAAGTAGGACTCTATTTCCATTCTAACTACGGCTGACCCACACCACTGTCGTCCCTCCTCCCTCCCCCCCTTTCCCAATGCACACAGCATGATTTCCAAACGAATCAAATAGCTTAAGAAGGGAAGCCCAGGTGAAAACAGAATACAAGCCACATTGATCCAGACTGGAGGTGAGAAACTTACTTGCAGCAGACTACACCAGCAGATAATTGTAAGGACCAAAGAAGAAATACCAGAAAGGAAAACGCTGCTAATCTATGCAGTCCATAAACGAGGATGATTGACTAAAGAGGGCCACTCAACAATAACACACATTTGTCTAAGATACGTCATCTTGTCCAGCTGCTCGTATAGAGAACTCAACTCTTGAAAATTAGTAATTGATGAATTCAGAGAGGTTTGCAGCCAAGGTTCTGAACAGTAGATCAGATCTTCGTTCTTTGGTAATTCACTGAAAAACAGATGACACAGTAAGGAACTAGATTTAATCTGTTGATTTCACGAAGTTCTATGATTGCAAACACCACAGAAGCCTGTTCATTAGCACTCGTCGACAGGGTCAATATACTGGTCAAGTTGTTACTGTGGGTGGAAGACCAGTCCTGCAACTGAGTTTCTAAATGGGAACCCTTCATATCGAATAGAGATCAGCTCCGTGATCTATGCAGGGAACCTGTCCTACAGCCCAATGAATCTGTATTGGTCGAGGTGAATGTCGAGACCATTAAGGATTCAGCTATAAAAAATATTGATCCTAGAAATAGTGCTACATTCCTGAGACGAGTCGAGTATCGACTGGACATAGTGGGGAAGGTAACTTTTAGCCACATGCTGTCCTTTGGGTCTGACTGCATGGAACTGAATTAAGGAAGAACATATTCGCGTTTTTGCATTGAGAGAGTAGCAGAGAGACACTGTGGAACAGAGGCGACAGTGGCAGTGGTAGAGATAACTGGTGGAGACCGCTGCTGAGAGTGAGTGGAGCCTAGATTTTTCCAGGCATCGTCACGGTGGGGGGTAGGGGGGGGGTGGTAGGGGGAATAATTTTCATGTTTTCCACACCCCTATAGCCATCTTTTTGTTCCCCATTTTGGTGGAGTATGAATACTTAACTCAGAGAGATTGGATAAAAGATGTGCAATGTTCCATGTTACAACAGCGTACGTTCGTGCGCCAAAATGTTTGATGAAGAAACGAAAATGAGACTGTGCAGCTGGTTCCCCACTTTTCTGTCATTGTTTTACAGAGAAACATTTTCACCTGTTTGTTCTCAGGGGAGCATTTTTAAACTGCTGGTATACTACAAAAATGTCAGTGTAGGGGTGACAACCTATTACATGAATGAATACATACATTTGACTGGGGAGGGGGGGGGGGGTGACATCTGTAGCCAGTAGCTGGTCTAATAAAAACATTGAAGTAACAAGTGAAAACGCAGTGCCAGTAACTCAAGGTTCAATATGTTAAAGTCACTATGCAGGCAGTCAGAGCATACTGTAAATCTGACTTTGCCTTCTTGTTATGTGAGCACTTTGGTTACAACGATTATAACAATTGTTCCTGTAACTGGTATTCAATCATGTCTTCCATGTCCCTGGTTGTCACTAAGATGGCGACACTGGTACCGGGCTCTGGGATGGTTATTAATTTCAGGTTGCCTACATTACAGCTTCCAAGGACAACAGAAATTTTATAATTATTATCTCACATAATTGACCAAATTCAGACATTCATAAAGCCATAATTTACTCATTTAGATGTGTAATATAGTGGAAGTTCAACGGAATAACACAAATAGTTAGGAACTTGAGGAACCAAGTGCTTTTCGACTCCCCGTAGATTGTGTGCGTATACATGGACTTTATCCATTCATTGTTGGCGAAAGAGCGCTTACCAACTTCCAAACTTGACACTCAACTTCAAAACTGTCCAGAACTTTTCGTTTTTACATGTTTCAAGTCAATTAACACAATTTACAGAGCGATGAGTCCTCTACTCTCATGCGTGGGAATCTTTAGAAATTCAAGTTACACTGGTACATTTTTAAGACCTGTGTCTTTTACATTCAAAATTACATAGCCCCACATAGTAACTTTTAACAAACTTCTTTGTTCTTTATGAGAGAATTAAAGTGTCTTGCAAACCAGTATTTGCATAATTCATCACTTCGTTCTTAAATATTATCAGAGTGTTCATACTACTGTGAAGAAACTAATTGTATTGTTCACATCCATAAGCCGTAAAGTCATTGGTTTAATTCGCATGGGGAACTTTGCTATTAATTTTACAGACTTTGTCCAGGTTTCATTGTAGAAATATTACCAGAGAATTTTATGGGCATCATAGAATAACAAGGTATTTCTATTACTGCACACTGATGTTCATTAAGGAAGATTGAAGGAAACCTTGTGAAGTGGAAGGAAGTTTATTCACGCGAAATTTCTCTCCAACAAAACCCCCATCATTTACAACTCTCCAAACTTAGTTCATTACGTTAGCTATGTTAACTTTCCAATGAACAATGAACTTCCAAAGACCCCAACTGGTAACACTGGAAGAAACATAGCAATTAGACGTTAACTTCATAATTTTGTGTGTAATAATTGGACGTAATTCCACTTGCTACATAGTAGCAGATGCTGCAAAACTAGATATATAAAACACTTTCATACTGACGCTCAATAAACTGTGCAAAGCATCTGCCATCAATCTGATCACTAATAAATGCAGGGCATTTCACGTTTCCTGTTACACTTTTTGATAGAAAGCTTAGTAGACGAAGTTTTGGTAATGAGCTCATGTCCAGAAATGTACAAAGTCTCCTCTACAAACCATGAAGGCCTGTGTTAGGAATTGTGAAACACACTGGACACGGACAACAGCGAGAGCAAACTGCAGATTTTGTATCTTGTTTGTGGTGGCGAGGAGACAAAGTTAATTCACATCACCTGCAGTGCATAAAACAATGAACAGTAAGACATCCTTACTGAACAGATGCAACATCTAAATTGGCAGTCTCAATTTATGAGAAGCTGTTCATAGTTTACTTCAATGTAACTGATGTATACACTCAAAACTGCAAGTCTTCAGTTCTTGTATAGCTTGGCATTATGACAAGTCTCTTGACTGTAGTGATAAAACTAACGAGTGCATTACGGTGGATGTTCACATTCCAGGATACAATTTTTGTAACTAAAAAATGAGCAGATAACTGCAATAACGAATTTTATCCAAGTCTCTTAATTATCACGTTACAATGAAGTATTACACAGGAGCTCTAAATTCATATAAATTACTGTATTAAAGAAACGTCATTATTCCACTAGCGCTGTCGTCTGTTAAGTTTATCATTGGCCACCCAAATATGACAATGAAAGACACAGTAACAGAAAGTACACACACACACAAAAACCAAAGTTCTGCTGCACAGACTGCATAAAACCCCTTTCGGTGCGAAATAAACACACCAAGGTAGCTGCACAGTAAATATAGATGTATTTTGTAGTAAAAGGACGATACCAAGCTGTTAAACGTTGTTCTATTAATGTATTTATCAGCACTGAACATGTTATATAGTCAAAAACGCTGAACAGTTTATTGCTCATAAGTAAATAGCCAAAATGGTGCTAAATTACTTTCAGTACATTTAATTCATAAATCATGGAATTCTGCCACTTATTATTTGCAAAATATTCATGGGTTTTGTTATCTTATAGATGCCAATTTACCTCACTTATCCAGTGCATTCATTTCAATATGCACATTACACACAACGAAGTCATCTTTCTTGAAATGTTAACCATTTCCTACGTGGTGCAGAACAGATGTAGAGAATAATGCTCAGCTAACATTTATTTACACTGTATTGTATGATTAAATACAATGAATAAGAAAAAAGGTAATAGCAACGCTGCAGGCGAGGCACATACATAAACAGCTTGTGAAGAATATATGAAGTGAAACAACCAACAGGCTCTTTTTTCCAATACTGCCCTTGCTCATGAGATACTTGTGTACTACTCCTCGTCAGAACTAATGTTGCAACAGCGCATCACACCTGTGGGAACTGTGGCTGATATTACACTGAAGTCAGGTTAACCGAAGTGACTGGGACACAATTTTCTCCTCACAATAACATGTTTCTTTGTACCTTGTTACCTTATATCCCAAGTTCTGGATGGTCTTCTTTGTTGCTGTAGTTCAGTGCGAAGTCAACACAGATATTGGAGAACAGGTGGCAGTTTCTTGTGCCACGTAGCACATTGCACTCTTCCGGTTATCCTATCTCCCTCAAGAAATGTTCTGATGTAAAGCCAGAGACAGGCCAACTTAGGAACAGCGACCCATAGAGTTACCACTGTCCTTTGGCATTTTATAGATCACCCACAGTACTACCACATCTCACAAATTGGTCCGTGAAACATCGGGATGGTACATCTACTAAGATTGGCATCTCGCACTTTATTCATTCTAAGCTGTCCACTTCCACGCCAGACGAAAGTAGCAGTGCACTGGTATTTAAAATTGCATTCAGCTGAAGATTCTGAGATGCAACGATGTGTTCCGAGTGACTGAGGTACAAGCATGTCAGAATCTCACAACATGTAGCCACAGGCAGTCGTCGTCAACTGCTCTGTGTATATTGGTTTCTTGGCTCTTATGCTGGACTTTCCAGCAAAGGTGAGACAAGTACACAACAGGAAGAAACGTGCTGGCTGGTTGGCAGGTAGAGCTTATTTGTCAGAATTTTAAGTTTTGTGGAATGATGTTGGCCTACAGGCATCTTATGTCCCTCTTCCAAATAGAAAACAGCAGGTGAAGATTCTTCAGGCCCCTTATCAAGCTGACTGTACATCATGTCATCTTCCTGTTAAAGATGCAGAACCGTCTTCTTCAGTAACTGTCGTATTTCTCCTAGTAGTGGTCACCAGGTTCCAAATGAAGACTATTAGTGCAGACATCCGTTAGATCTGGGGTGACTGACAATCGGGAACATTACATTTTTTGAGATGCTGTTCAATGAACTGTTTTAGGTTGAAGTAAATGTCGAAACATTGTGGGGCACTGTTGCTGAAATTGAGGAAGCACTTTCACTTCAGTCTTCACATTTCGCACCAGCAACATAACTTTAGTTCTATCCTTCAGTAATGACCAACCCAGTGCATAACGTCTCAGTAATTTTGGAACACCAACCTCATCTGTCTCATTTGTTCATTTCTCTCGGTGCAGTGTTGAAGTGCTAAGCTTCTCTCTAGGATTGTCCCTCTAGTAATGGCTCCTGGAGGGGGTTACCATTATTCTCATTTACTTCTTTTGGCGATGATACAAATGCAGCAACTGTTACCATTTTATGTGGTTTATGTCTCAACTCCTTCAGTTTTGATACAGAGGGACGTCATCAACCACAGGCCACATTGTTCCCAAATGAGAGTAGTAGAGGGTGCATGATGTCTACACACCCATTATGGTATGATCTCGCCATCTTTTCATCAACCTTCATATCTGGGGCTTGTTCTGAAGCTTGTGAGTACTACGATTCTAGCACAGATTACCAGTATTGTCATATTACCCTCAGTTTGGAGGGCGACATTTTGTCTTACAGGTTGGCATTCCTAGCAGGGCTGAATTCACATCTATGGAGGCTCTCCTCCATATGGAATGTAAGATTAGAGAAAGAGAATGAGGGACACCCTCGGGCTCGCAACCTAATACCGTTGGGGTCTAAAAATCAAGAGTTGACCAAGAGAGGCCGACAGGAAAGGAAAACAAAAGTCAAAGTTAGTGGAAGTGGTGTCAGAGCGCTAGGTCATCTAAGGCTATTTGACACAAAGAGAAGGAAGATTTGTGAATTGTTACTTAATGCATAGTACACTCAATACATGCAAGCAAACCGTAAGTAATAAACATTATTTTCTATGCACTGACAGGAAAGTGCTTTTAACAGGAACAGCACTTACTGAATGAATATAATTTTTACATGTGGACACTTCATAGAGATTTGTTACATGTACCATTCAATTAGACATTGAAAACTGTTTAACTGGTACACACAGGTCACTCCTTAGCTAATAATTAAAGCTGCTTGGCATGAAAGTATTTTCCTCATTTTAATAATAGTGGAAATAATTACACATATTGTTTGATCTGGTACAGAAGTTAAAATTCCTCATAATTAAATTGAAACTGTTCCACTGAAATGTCACAATCTTTGTCTAAAATACTAACTTAGATAGTTATTGTGTATCTATAGGAAAGCATCATACAGCAATAACACAATGCATGTTCAGCACAAAGCTAATCGTTAAGAGAGCTGATATGTCTGTCAGTTGAAATACTTTGCAGTGGAATTTATTGTCATGATGATAGCCCATGCATGTTCAGATAACGACTGACTTCAACCAAGACAAAATATATAGACTTTTTAATATGTAGATTATAGAACAGAATAAATTTCTTTTTCGAAAGTCCCCATGTATTTCTATAAGACTTATAGAGGAAGTAATGGGTTTTACTAATTAAAATGTTTAAAAAATCCAATTTACAAGCTTAATTTCAGTTAGCATTATTGGCTATTATTTAAAAATATGTTAACAGTATGTATGATGTCCCCCAAAATGTAGAGCACACATTATCAGTCCACATATACAGGGTGTTAACAAAAAGGTATGGCCAAACTTTCAGGAAACATTCCTCACACACATGTCCACGTAACATATTTACTTTCTTTGTGTCTGGAAACGCTTACTTTCCATGTTATAGCGCATTTTATTACTTCTCTTCAAATCACATTAATCATGGAATGGAAACACAGCAACGGAACGTACCAGCGTCACTTCAAACACTTTGTTACAGGAAATGTTCAAAATATCTTCCGTTAGCTAGGAAACATGCATCCACCCTCCATCGCATGGAATCCCTGATGCTCTGATGCAGCTCTGGAGAATGGCGTATTGTATCACAGACGTCCACAATGCGAGCACGAAGAGTCTCTACATTTGGCGGAGTTGCGTAGACCAGAGCTTTCAAATGCCCCATATATGAGAGTCAAGAGGGTTGAGGTCAGGAGAGCGTGGAGGCCATGGAATTGGTCCGCCTCTACCAATCCATCGGTAACTGAATCTGTTGTTGAGAAGCGTACGAACACTTCTACTGAAATGTGCAGGAGCTCCATCGTGCATGAACCACATGTTGTGTCGTACTTGTAAAGGCACATGTTCTAGCAGCACATGTAGTATCCCGTATGAAATCATGGCGGTGAATCAATACATAATGGCGAAACTAAAATGAGCTCTTACATGGAAATTAAGCGTTTCTGGACACATGTCGACATAACATCATCTTCCCTTTATTTATGTGTGAGGAATGTTTCCTGAAAATTTGGCCGTACCTTTTTGTAACACCCTGTATAACAATAAATGCATAATAGTACGCATTATATCAAACAGCAACAGAAGAGCATTTAACAATGTGAAGAACAGTAGACAATAAAATTTTATGATTTAAATTCTGTCCTTTTACTTCAGAACCACACTCTGTAGTGTGAAAACCATAACTGATCTAGTAACAACAGAGAGTCAAGATATAGTTAGCTGTTCAAACTTCTGCCGAAGATACACTTAACACAATATACAAGTCAATCGACATTGTAAGCACCTGTAAGAGAAGGTATAATATGCATCCTTCAGGATAATCAGCTAGATGTAACACATCCTTTGTTAAGGATGCCGGTTAAGTGAGCAATAACATTTTAAAATTGTGGAGCATGCAAAGTAAGTAATAGCTGTATGTTACATGAAGAGTAATTAACATTTCTACATCAGCCATCTACAATCTCGTGTAGTATTAATCTGAAAATATTGTTCCATCCACATTGGAAGTACTAAACATGACACTGCATCATCTAACTGAACCACATGTAGTTCTGATCGTTGCAAATGTTTGTACCAGACTTTTTTTACAGTGCTTGCAAGAACCAACACTAATAGGGACTTCCGATTGCCATTACCGAAACTATGTTTCCTTTCAAAGCGAACTAATTTCAAAGACTAATAGTACAAACTTAAACTAAGATATATTTGTGGAATACAACTATTTTGGGGAGAGAGTATGGATAACGAAACCATCTCCAGGCACACAAACACCAATTTCATTAATTACTTTGAAACTTGAATTTGGAGTCTACACCTGCAGTTTTAAGACTGTAAACTAATCCAAAAAGTAATTTTACACGAATTGTTGAATACATATGTGAATAGCAGTGGCCGGCCGTTGTGGCCGAGCGGTTCTAGGCGCTTTAGTCTGGAACCATGCTGCTGCTACAGTCACAGGTTCGAATCCTGCCTCGGGCATGGATGTGTGTGCTGCCCTTACGTTAGTTAGGTTTAAATAGTTCTATGTCTAGGGAACTGATGACGTCAGATGTTAAGTCCCATAGTGCTCTGAGCCAGTTTTTTAAAAAGCTTTAAGGTCGTATGATTATGGTAACAGAAAAATTTAACTGCGAACACTATGGCTTCAACTAATAATTCCTTTCACAGAGAGGTAAGTGTAGTGAGAGGTTACTTTTTATTACGACTGGTTTTGGTCATTTACCATTTATGTAAAAGACCAAACAGAAGGAAATGGAATCTAACATCAAAATGGTTCAAATGGCTCTGAGCAATATGGGACTTAACTTCTGAGATCATCAGTCCCCTAGACCTTAGAGCTACTTAAACCTAACTAACCTAAGGACATCCAGGCCCAAGGCAGAATTAGAACTGCGACAGTAGCAGTCGCGCGGTTCCAAACTGTAGCGCCTAGAACCGCTTGGCCAATCTGGCCAGCAATCTGACATCGAAACTGAACAGAGGACCCAGTAACATTACTAAATAGAGTTTCCTTTCGAGAAAATTACTATCACATGATCAGAATTCATACCTTTCATCGTACACGAAAAACGATTATCATAATGAAAATATATGAAACAGTGAACGTAGTGTTGGAATTCTAAAGTAAAAAACTGCCTGTGAGGTACACAGCTAAGATATGAAGTGTCGAAGTTAACAGTTCGAAGATCATGCAAACAAAGAGCGTGAATGTGCATAATACATAACATTAGGTAAAAACACTTCTATGTCAAGTTTGTACGAATGTATAACAGTAACAAAGCTGTGTTCAACAAAGGCATTTTAAAAAATCAACCAAATGGCAAACATACGTACAGGGGGCACATGATGTATACATGCCATACAAACGTAATAAAAACAGTGTACAAACCATAACGTGTAGAAAGCAGAAAACACCTATGTCATAAGCAGCTGACTCTCTAAACATACTGGAGTCAGATATAATTAAATTACATCAAGGAACGTAGATGCAGTACTACATTTAGTATTTATGAAGTATAATAATATGAAGAGATGGCAATGTGTATATCAAACTATCGTATCAAAAACTATCTCTCTATAAGCTTCTGCATAATCACATTAAACTAACAAAAAACACACAACAACAATAAATCCTTAATAATGTAACCATACATCGTTCATATTAGTCGTACTTGAGACAAGGTGTGGGGAGTCAACAACAGGCAACCAGTATTACCGATCATACTGAGTGCGCTTGTGACATTTCTCTTTCCACAATTACTAATTATAAAGGAAACTATTCGCAACTGAATCACAGTAGTGTGTACAAATATCTACAAGGAAATATTATACTAAGAACACACATTTGTGATGCAAGCACTCTTACAGAGAGAGACTCATAAGCGCTAGAGTAACAATGAATTACTTTGTAGCTGCACACACTTTCCAGGTAACACTCTAGATATTACAGTTATTAATAGGAAACCAAGCTCAAACTAACATGTCGTGTACGAGGGTTGACTGAAAGGTAATGCCTTCACCTCCGTAACATTTCAACTGTTGACAGCATTGGTATGTGGCAGGTACTGGCTTGTTCTGTAGCCTCTCCACTACAGCTCCAGGTGGCAGGAAGCCTAAGCATTGAACTGTTGTAGTGTTGTAGTGTTACAGTGTAAAGTATGGAACCCTACAGACGGTAGGGCAATGCATTTAAGCAACGTGTAGTCATTTGATTCTTGACAGCAGAATGTGTCACTCCAAAGGAGATTCATCAGAGAATGTAAGCATTTTATGGTGAATGTGTTGATGTGAGTACTGTCCGTCATTGGGCGTGTAAGTTTAAAGGTGTTGATGCGAGAACATCTGACTGGCGTGACAGAGTTGGATGTCCTGGAACAGCAACCACTGAGTTTCACAAGCAAACCGATGACTGATTCAGAACGATCGTCTTATCACTCAGAGAGAAATTTCAAGCACAATCAGCATTTCACAAGAATGTGTGGGTCACATTATTGCTTCACGTGTAACCACAGAAGAATTTCAGGGACAATCTCACCACCATGTATCGAAGCAGGGTTGCCCACTGCTATCCTGCTTTGGTCTTACGCTACTTCAGTAACCTAATTAAGCAATGAACGTTTAATTTTTTTTTCATTTTCACTACTCAGATCCCGACTACAGATTCTGTGGCCTTCAGCCTCATAGCACAGAATTCAGAAATAGTTTAAATAAAATTCCCCTAGTAAAACCTATTATTTCAGTACATTCTAGTATATATTCTAAAAGCAATGAGGTAATCAGTTTTATTGGAAATGCATACTATTAACAGTTATGGACGATGACATATTGTGCAATATATATTAAGTAACATTCGAGTGAGCTAATAGATCAAATTCAGCTATAAGACTGCATCCAAAAGAAAGCCTAAATTTTACTGATTCCAGCAAAGTGTTTAAATTTACCCAAAGTCTGTTAGTTCAATAGATATTAAGACTTAAAATCTGTTGCCTGTATGACTTTCAGTGCCAATTGTGACCAAACTACTAAATAATTCCGACATCTGTTTTGATATTTTTGATATCTTTTTTTTTTCTACGTAAAGTGACTCCAGTCTCAACTTTGTAAGTGCATTAATTAAGAATTAAGTAAATTTGAATATGTAAAAATTATTGTTCTAAAGGGCTACCGTGGTTACAAGTCGGGAATTCCCATGGCGGATGCATCAGTTAGTTTCGCGTATTTAAATTGATACAGCTTACTCATGTTAGTTAAATAATAAACCCAATAGTTAACTTAAAAACCAGTTAGAAAGGATCATTTTAACCCTGGGAAATTATAAACTATAATATATTAACAGAATAGTCAAACATTCAAGCGCTCGTCTATATAAGGTCGGAGCTAGTGCAGCTCTAGTTAGTTCTCGGTCAGATTCTCTTGGAGCAAAAGTGCAGCAAGTTGGTCATTTTTTTAGGTAATTGTGACTGTGAACTTTGTTAAAGACTGGAAGTTTTTAACCTTCCTAATGTGACGATTAAGTGTAAGAGGTCTGGTCACATGAATATTCTGTGTGCGACTGATAACAAAGAAATCGCCATGTGGTTGACATAAATGTTCAACAATCAATACAATCTTGACTTTTGATTTTGGAAAACTTAACCTAGGATCCTGGCTTCTTAATTTCAGTGTGATTTAGGTGAGACAGACGTAGCTACCGGGAAGACAAAATTGAATAAGCAAAGCAAGTTAGATCGAGAACACTGGGCGAGGAAATATTTCAGTACCGGTACATCCGATTGTGACGTGAACTTTAAATGACACTACTAAATAAGGAAATGTCCCGGCACGTTACATGTGGTGCCCCAGGTGAGGAAACAACCCAGCTGTTACAACCATACAGAATCCTCCATACAGTCCAGATTTAGCACCATTTGACTTCCATCTGTTCTTGATAATGAAAGGCGATCTGCTGGAACATTATGCTTCTGATGAATACGTTGAGAGAACTGTGAGACTGGTTTCAGGAACAGTGTCGACTTCTTCTGTGATGGATTCAGAATACTTGTTCATTGTTGGCAGAAATTTATCCAATTGGCTCGTGTTGATTATGTGGAAAAGTGAATACTTTTAGTTAAGGATCACGTTCTACAGACTATGTCTACATGTGATTTATTAAGATATTGCCATCCAAACCCAATTAACGAAGGTGGAGCATTACTTTTCACTCAACCCTCGTACTTGACTATGGCCTATTACATATAACGACAGGAAAAAGTGTTGTACCATATTATGATTGTGTGTTCTTAAAGTTTCAAGAGCATGCAATAAAACCCATGAAAAATGATAAAGCTAAAGGACACAAAGCAGAAATTTAATACATTTGTTGTTTTAAGCCTTTATTTTAAATGAATATGATGGATTTTAGAAAACTTTTGTTTGAATTCTCTGACTGGAAATATGGTTTCCATAGGCCAGGATGTATTGGACCTCAAGCAAACTTTGAAAATGCTATGGGAGATGGCCAAATACAAACTAGGAGGAAATGTTTACTATTGTGTTTCTAATTGTTATCAGTTACAATTACAATTATTTAAAGCTGTTTTATACACTGCGGTTTCTTTGAATCTCTGGTATTTTGCAAATGATAATATTTTACATATCTGTTGTTCAGCATTTAGAGGTTTGAAATTGTGTCTAATGTTTGTTGGAAGCAACAAAGTGCTCATTATGAAAGTGAGTGTATGTTGTGCATCCTTATCTGCACTGCCTGATGACCTCTCACCGTTTCTGACAAATCCTTTTCTTTGTGTGTTGTAATCTTTTAAGATGCAGGAAAATATATGTAACACTGAAAATAAAGTTGTCTGGATTTTCTCAGAAATAGGTATGATCTTACATCCAAGATTCATTTCTGTTGAACCAGGAAGCTATCAGATAGGAATGATTAACCAAATTCATGACATGCAGCACTAGATTCAACTTTTAGTAAGATCAGTGGAATAGTGTTTGGGAAAAAAGTGCCTTCAGTCCTGGGTCCATGCTTTTCTGATTTATTTCAATGATCTAATGCAGTTGTGAATGGTGTAGAATAAACTTACCATGTTTTCACATGCCACCAGAATTCTGACACATCTTTTACGACTGAGTGGCAAATCTGCAAATTACAGCCTCCTTGATCTCCACTGCTGGCGCCAAGGGAATCAGAGGAGAGCCGTGTGGAGGAGACTGGTTAGTTGGTTGTTTGAGGTTTAAGGGACCAAACAGCAAGGTCATCAGTCAATTGTTTCAAATAGGGTCCATTCCGCTAATGGGACATCTGAGGAAAGTCAGAACAATGAAAGGGAAGAAGGCAAAAACGTAAAAGGGCAGTCATGTTGTAAATCGTAAAAAACAAAATGAGGCAAGTTGGCAAGAGAACAAACCCAACGCTATGCTGAAGCAGCATAGGCAAGACCACCTGTGACTTAAGATGTGCAACCTATGGTAAAAGGAGACTGTTTTACCCTTTTTTTAAAGGATTGGTTTGAGTAAAAGCGCAAGAAATGATTATCTCTGTCAGGGAGATGAGTCTGGAATCTCCAAACATGGCTTACAGTGGGAGACACACAAACACTCACCGCCCTGCCCCAATACCTTAAAACTGAGAATAAAATCCACTTTCCTGGAGAAAACCGAAAACCAGAGAGACCATCCGGGAATCGTCAGCCAATTTCAAAGGTAAAGTGTGGGGCAGTCTGTACTTAGCACGCAGAGCCAAAAGAAGGGGGCATTCAAACAAAATATGGGCAACTTACTGGAAGGCTCCACAACCACAAAGTGGGGGTGGCTCATGATGCAAAAGAAAACCATGGGTCAGCATGGTATGGCGAATGCGGAGATGACACAGTGTGGTCAAGTCTTTCGGGAGACGCGAAAGGAAGAACGCCACAGGCCTGTGGTCACCTTAATCACGTGAAGTTTATTAGAGAGAGGAGTAGACAACCAAGTGTGGGCCCATGATTGTGCGAAGTGGGATTTGATGTGGAGCCGTAAATCCTCTGCAGGAGGGGTTACGGAAAATGGGTGGTAAGTGCCTGCACCTCCAGCCAAACGAACAGCGAGCTCAGTACCCGAGATGACGACATGGCCAGGGACCCAAAGAAAGTCAATGGAACAAGCAGCACGGTGAATATCAGCGAGATGGTCATGAATGGCAGAGACCAAGGGATGGCGCGAAAAACACCGGTCAATAGCAAGAAGGCCACTCATCGAGTCCGTACATAACAAAATGCGGTTGTGTTGGGACTGTTTAATGAAGGTAAGAGTCTGGGAAATTGCCATCAATTCCTCAGTAAACACCCCACATGTAGATGGCAGCAGATGATTTTCCGTTCCAATAGAGGACGTGAAGGCATACCCAACATGATCAGTAGATTTAATGCCATCAGTCTAAAAAACGACAGCATCCCAAAACTCCCACAAAATTCGGCGGAAAAAGGAAAGGAACACCACCAGGGGGGATGGAATCTTTCGGACCACGGCAGAGATCCATCCGAATTCGAGGCCGAGGAACTAACCAAGAGGGGGGGTGGGGGAGGGGGGTGGGGGGAACGGAGCGAGGAAGACAGGACAAAGAAGGAAGCTGAAAACACGACAAAGAGATGCAAGGCGGAGCCCAACCGATAAACCCGCCTGTGGTCGGGAGTCGGGTGGGCGACGTCCATGGTCTGGGAACAGGATAGAATAGGAAGGATGCGTAGGAGAGGAACGGATAACGAGTGCATAAGACACCAGAAGCTGGGACCGCCGAACAGAGTGGGGGGTGGATCCCAGCTTCAACCAGGAGACTGATCACCGGTGCCTTCCCTACTAGCCCTGTTGATAAACGGATACCACAATGGTAGACTGGATCCAGCATGTGCAGTGTGGAAGGAGCAACAACCATAAACTTGTCAACCATAGTCCAAGCGAGACAGAACTAGAGCATGATAAAGACGGAGAAGGAGGCAACGGTCCATACCCCAATAGGAGTGGGCAAGGAAGCGAAGGACATTGAGTTTACAGAAACATTCTACCTTCAGGAGTCTGATATGTGGCAGTCAAGTGAGCTTGTTGTCTAAAAGAAGACCCAGGAAACGAAACTGTGGGACCAAAAGGCAATCGTTGTGCAGCGAGATAGAGCTCTGGATCAGGGTGGATCGTAGTACGGCGACAGAAGTGGATCACCCGCGATTTTGAAGGAGAGAATTGAAACCCGTGTGAGAGGGTCCATGCAGATGCACGCCGTATAGCTCCCTGGAGCTGCCGCTCTGACGATGCCATCGAGGAGGAACTAACCCAAATGCAGAAATCATCCACATACAGGGCAGGGACAACCAAAGGACTGGCAGAGGCCACAGGTCCATCGACAACAATGAGAAAAAGAAGGACACTCCAGACAGAACCCTGTGGGACACTGGTCGTCTAGGTCTGTGGAGAACTAAAAACAGTACCAACTCAAGCTCTGAATGACCGATAAAAATCGGTAGTGGGCCCCAAAGACCCCACTGATGAAGGGTAAGTAAGATGTGATGGCGCCAGGCCGTGTCATAGGCCATTCGAAGGTCAAAAAACACTGCAACCAAATGTCGGCGCTCCGAAAAAGCCTGCCGAACTGTGGATTCCAAGTGAAGAAAATGATCGATTGGAGATTGTCCCTCTCGGAAGTTACACTGGTAAGGAGACAATAGATCCCAAGATTCGAGGACCCAATTGAGCCAACAGGATACCATCCATTCAAATAACTTACAAACAACATTGGTGAAACTAATTGGCCGATAGCTGTCAACAGATAGCGGGTTCTTACCAGGCTTAAGGACAGGAACCATGATGCTAACCCTCCACTGAGAAGGGAAGTCACCCTGGAGCCAGATACGGTTAAACACCCAAAGAAGATGTTGCTGTTGTGGAGCACTGAGATGGTGAAGCACTTGATTATGAATGAAATCTGGACCAGAGGACGTATCATAAGAAGAAGATAGAGCAGAAATAAATTCCCATTCAGTGAAAGGTTTGTTTTAAGTTTCTGACTCACAAGGGGAGAAACATAAGGTGGAAGCATCAGGCTGCTGCTTTTGGTGAAGGAAAGCCGCTGGATAGGAGGCTTATGCTGATGCCACTGCAAAATGGGTCGCAAGGTAGTCTGCACAAGCTAAAGGGTCCGTACAAAGGCCATCTGGGAGGTGAAGGCCTGGGAGGGTGGACTGCCAATGGCATCTTTGGAGAGAGCGAAGTGTAGCCCATACCCGTGACAGAGGGACAGAAGAACCATGGGAAGAAACGAATCGTTCCCAACATATCCGCTTGCTCAGTTTGATTAAATACCGGGCTTTAGCGCGGAGGCGTTTAAAAGTAGCATGGCTGGCTATGGACGGGTGCCTCTTAAGGTGTTGCAAAGCTCAACGTCGATCACGGATGGCAATGGCAATGGCTGTACTCCACCATGGGACTTGCCGGCGACGAAATGGCCCAGATGAGCGGTGGACAGGAAGGCTAGCAACATGAACGATAGCGTCAGACGCGTCACGTAGGATGTCATCAATACAACCGGACAAAGAGGGAGAAAACACGATCTGTGCTGTGTATAGAGGCCAATCGGCACGTTGGAAATACCAACGAGGTAATGTGTCCATCGGAGAGCGGGAAGGGAGCGAGATAATGAATGGGAAATGTTCACTATCACAAAGGTGGCGACCAGTGTAATGAAGGTAGGAGAGAGGGAAAAGAAAGAGAAAGATCAATGGCAGAAAGCGTACCATGACCGGCACTGAAATGAGTAGGAGAGCCATCATTAAGAAAGCACAAGTCGTGGTCTGCTATAAACTGCCTTTCCATCTAGACGAGGTCTTCTTATAGACCACTGCCCCACAATAGATGATGAGCATTAAAATCCCCAAAAAGGAGGAAAGGAGGAGGAATTTGCTGAGGAAGGGCAGTTAAGGTAGCACGTGTAAGACTCCTCTCAAGAGGGAGATAAAGATTGCAAACTATGAGCGCAGAGTAAGTGGACCCTAACAGCAACCGCTTCCAATGTAGTTTGAAGAGGAATCCACGTGCTAGTAATGTGTGTACGGACCAACGTACAAATGCCACCAGAAGCCCGCAGGGGTTCGACCCGATTTCGACAGAAAACACGGAACGCAAGGAGGGTCGGTGAGTGAGCACCAGTAAAATGAGATTCCTGGAGAACCACGAAAGCTGCATAGTAGGACAAAAGAAGGGATTTCAATTCTGGAAGTCGACGATTGGATTTAGCGTGTTCAGCCTCCCTTTAAACCATCATTCTGTGATTCTCCAACGGAATTGTAATGGATCCTGTCATACCGCAGGGTCCCCACCCGTCACCGACAACGAGGGGGCGACACCCATGAACTACAGGTCAGAATCCGGTTGTGAAGTCGGAGAAGGGACCTCCGGTGACACCAGAGGCTCTTTGTCCCGGGACTTATATTTCTTCTTCTTTTCAGGCTGCGCTCGAGGAGGCCTGTGTGGCAAAAAGGAGCCAGCTGCAGCAAGATCAGGAACAGAAAGAGACCGGGCGACTTGGGGGCCAAAAGATCGCGGCTCTCTCGGTCGTTGCAGGGCAGCAAACCTTTGGCCTGGAAGGTGCCTGGAAGAGGCATCCTGGGGAGGCGCCCTTGACCGGCAGACGCCGAAGGAGTGGAACACTTCTCTGGCTGGGGAGGGAGGGCAGACCCCAGGGGAGAAGGTGTGGGAGCCGCAGGGGAGGGGGGGGGGGGGGAAAGAGGGATCCAGGATGAGGGTAAGGAAGGGTGAGGAAGGGGTGAAAATGTAACCAAGCCGTAACTAGATGTCACAGACACAGGGTGAAATCATGTATATTTCTTAGGTGCCCTCTGTGTAGGTTAAACGATCGAGTGACTTTCTTCTTATATACTGGGCAATCTGGTGAATGTGGAGAATGACTGCTGTGACAATTTACACACACAGGAGGGGGAACACAGGCACTCCTCTCATGGAGTGGACGTCCACAGTCGCAATAGAGAGGTGCCTGTGAGCAGCGGGAAGACATGTCCAAAACGCAAGCACTTAAAACACCTCATAGGAGGTGGGATGTACGGCTTCCCATCACATCGATACACCATAATCTTAACTTTCTCAGGGAGGGTATCTCTTTCAGAGGCCAGAATAAAGGCACCAGTATCAATACGATTGTCTTTAGGACCCTTCTGAGCACGCTGAACCAAGTAAACACCCCGCCATCCGAGATTGTCCTGAAGTTCCTCATCAGTTTGAAGTATGAGGTCCCTGTTAAAACCACACCTTCTACCATATTTAGAGACTGTTGCTGATAAAAACTGCTTTAGCTGCCCAGTCTGCAGCCCTACGTGCCTGTATCCAGCTTGGCACAATTGCTGTGTCCATTACCCCCCACCAAACCCGACCGCATCTTGCTCAGGGAGTCCACTTCGCCAAACTTGTCTTCAGTGTGTTCCACAAAGAATAAAGGTTTGGTATTGGTGAAAGTATCTCCATCAGTCCTAGTGCAAACTAGATAATGGGGGAAAGGTTTTGCCCCTAGCTGACGGGCCTGACCCTCTTCCCAGGGGTAGCCACGGAAGGGAAGGCCGAAGGGACAAGAGAAGCAGCACTTGAGGAATCAGTTCCACACGGAGACATGGCCGCAGAAGAACGGCCAGAGTTCAGGACCCGTATGCGTTTCATTTGCATAGCGTCCGCCCTGATACCATCCCCTCCGATCAGGGGCTCTCCTCACGGACGCCACCTAGCCACAGCAAGGGCCGTCTGGCACTGCGTCCATTGCCAGGAGTTCCGATGCTCCAGGATGACGAGCAACCACTCCAAGGCATGCATGAGGATGTCACAGGGATCACACTTCTGATACCTGAGCTGTGTGTTCAGGGGGCTCAACAAAAAGGGTACATAGCGACCCCACCACATGGGCTGGCTACTGTGCTCGCTATGCACCCTAGTGTCAGACAACGACATGAAAGAGAAGGTAGAACGTACTAGGAGGGCGCACGTCGGAGACACTAGGTAAGGTGCTTTTCCCCAAATGGTTCACACTATGGAGGAGAAATTTTGTAACGGAGGTCAAACCCCAGAGGGGGGACCAAGGAATGCCAAAAGAAGGAAATGATTATGGAACAAAGCCGAATTGCACAACCAACAGAACCAGGATGATAGCAGGGGCCAACATAAGCAAGGACACCAACAGAGGGAGAGGAGAGGGCGAGGGGAAAGGAGCAAGGAGGGGAAAGGAGGGGAAGGGAAAGGAAATGCAGCCCTGGAGAGAAAGAAGGCTGCAATGGCTCGGGGCCCCATGCTCGCCACGCACGTATTCACAAAAGACTTATTGACCCCCTGGGAGGGTGGAGGCTGGTGGGGCAAGACAATGATATCTGCAATATACGGGCAGTGATAGCACATTTAAAGTAATTGTCTGATGAATGGCGCTCCTTGATTCTGCTGATATGGCAGTGCTTAACTGGAGTGATGTCCTTACTTGCATGGTAAGACTTCTTACAATAGTGGATTTAGGCAGAGGAGAATGGACTTCCCTACAGAAGTAATATGTTACTTGTTGGTGGCTAACGATTAATTCTTTACATCAGCTTACACATCCCTATATATTTCTATACTTCCATCGTGATTGAAGACGTCTTGCATTTTGGTGGCTCAAAACTTGGGTAGGAGAAGGAGCAGCACTTCCGTGGGTCAATTTACTTCCGCTGATCGTGGCAGTATTAAGATACTGACTGTGACTTAACCTAAGACGTTTGTCATCTCACAAGAACCTTCCCAAGTTTTACGGAACACTCCTCATCTGTCATATGCAGCACATGGCATTGTGTGTGACAAGTGTTGTAATGAAACCTATTATTATTTCATTAACACATGGACAGAAAACACGACAGTACGTTAAACATAGGTTCTCACTAGTTATATTCAATGGAAGGTTACTGAAGCACTGCTGCCAACCTTTGATGGGTTTGACGTACCTGTACAGAGATGTGGATTTACGTAAAGATCGTAGCAGAATGTGATTAACTGATGGAGATAGCCATGTGATTAGTAATTCGGAATGAATTTGAAATTGAGGATACCACCGTTATGCTGTCATAGTTATCTTGTGAGTGTCCTTGCTATGGCTATCAATTTTACGATGCTGGCTTCCAGAAACTAATTATGGTTGATTTGAGACTGTGTAAAATGTGTGTGACGTGTGCTTGGATGGGCATTTGATGTCCAGTAAATGTTGGCGTCTGAAATGTGACGTCAGTTGCTACCAACCGGAGGTTAACGGCTGTTAGTAGCACAGTGGACTGTTGCAGCTTGGGTTGGCCAAGGTTTCGTCAGGGGAAGCTACGTTGCATTCTGTTAAACCTAGTTTTTTCCTGTCTTTCAAATCTTTATTATTGCATTTGCTGCATCATACATTTCAATATTCCCTTAGGTCCAAGGTGTGTAAATAGTGTTGAGATTTTAATTCATTCCCCATTGTTAAGGGGCCTGCATGTCTGTTTCACTCACTGACTGTTTGCACGATTATTTTCTGATTTAAAAAAAAGTTGTCTCAGTGTTCCAAGAATTTGCAATATTTGAAGGATCTATGTTAATTAAATGTATGGTTCTTGCGAATCCTTTCAACTTCATGCTCTTCATTAGTCTACTTTGACGTAAAAAATTTGGAAAGTAATGGTTATTAAAACTAAGCGTTTTTGAGTGTTACTCTGCGTTTTAAGACCCAGTGCAGGCTCCATATACCACTTGGTATGCGGAATTCCTTTGCTTGGGCTGGCTAAGGAGTAGTTGACAGCTATTACACAATTTATATGAAGTCACGAGAAGCCAGATTAACACAAAGACAGTCAACAGCCAGCAGGTGAGTTGGTAGCACCACGTTCCTGGGCATTTGCGCCAGCTTCCAACTACGCTGGGAACATGGCGTTCATTCAACTGAGCAAAAGTGAGATCAGCAGCCTTTACATCAAACCGTCTCTCATACTGGAGACGAAACGGTCACAAAAACCGCTTACGTTGTTTCTGTGCACTCTATGAAAAGAAACCTAATTATCTTCTGGGCCACCTTTTCTCTTCCTCATACTATCTTCACTGCTTAGTGAAGTGAGTAAACTTGTGTGTAAACTAAGTTCAAGAATCTGTTTCGCGTATTCTCAGTTGGCTAAACTGATTTGCTTCTCGATACATTTAGTTCTCTAATGTGTTGCTATCAAGGACTCCATTGTCTGAACAACTCAGCATTTCACATGTGTAACTCCAAATAAATGAATGCTGTAGTCCACTTCTGAAGTAATATTCCATGAGCTTTTCAGCTCAGTGGGAGGGAGATTAAAAAGTTACAGAGCAGCATATTTACCACCTCCTCACAGCAGGTTGCATAACTGGCATTCATTGTCTCTCACCCCTTATGCTACCCGTCTTGCGCATCATGTGAACAGACTCCTTATGTAAGGTAAGAAGCTTTCTAGTTTTACAATTGACAGCTGTTTCAGGGGTCTATTTAGCTTCACATCCGTAGGTGTTCCCTGAACGTGTCCCACATGTGACCACCGCGTGGTGCTAGTAGAGCAACAACTGTCTGCCAGACAATGGCTGTACGTCTTCTTAATGTATTCCAAGACCTTACTGGACAGAGAGGGAACGAATCAGTACATAAAAAGCTCCTTTTGTAGGGCCACATCTCTAGGAGAATGGGAGTAGGTGTTTATGTCAAATGAACGTCGAGAACGTTAGCAGAAATTCTACAGAACATGCTGTTCAAAAGCAATGATATGTCCCACAGGGAAGTCGTTCAGATAATGGAAATCAACTACGCTATACAAGAGAAAATGGTGTGACACGATACTGTTGGTGCGACATACACGATGCTCACCGAGTAGGCAGGCAACACGTCTGTACTAAAATAGAAATGGTTACCTGCTAAACAACTCACGACACTATTACGTTACCACCTAAACTGACGAACTAATCTCTTTCCTTGGTCGACATGTTATTCAAACATTCGTTAAGTAGGCGGTAGAAAAACGACATACATTTTGTTTGCAATGCTGAAGACGGTTGCATTCAGTTAAGTAGCTTGGAATTGGAGAACGGCACAAACTCACGTTTGGCACTGCTGATGGGAACCATAGCTTTGTCACAACTCAAAATTTTGTCAGATTTCCCTCATTTTCAATACTGTCTCGCTCCAGCAGGAATCGGAGGAACAATCCCATTGATGATGTTAATTCCTATGTTGCAAAGGGTACCTACAAACAGGAATTGAATACAGGCATTCATCGTTTTACACGAAGTCATACCATTCAGTTATTTCTGCCGATAACGGCAACAGCTTTTTGAGGGCGGTTACTGTAACAGCGAAGATGCATGTACCCTGAGAATATTCAAAGAATATATTCGAAGCTGAGACAAAAAATATTGGAAACTCTACAAGTTACAACTACTCAGGACCTTAGCCTTTAATCTGTCAAGAATTTTATTTTCAGTACACAGTTTTATTGTTCAAACGCTCTACCGAGTGTTCCAGGCACGCAGCAGCAACGCTCTCTAACTTTATCGCCCCTTTCTATAGACTTCTGGAACGCGAACTGGTAATAGGGATTGGTCAAACAAATGGACAGCCAGCCAGCTTTTGCCCCCAGACGAAACAGTGCATGCTAAGTTTTGGACATCTCATACTGATGCAAACTTTCAGAAGATGATGCCTACATCTTTGACTTTTATTAATTTGTTTGAAGCCTAGGGTATCATCGGGAGACTGGGCCTAATGTATGAAGTGGTAATGAAATCCCAATTCAAAAGGTTAAAGAATCTTGAAAGCAAGTTTTGTGACATGATACCAGGTCACTGTAGTAAATACAATCAGTAGCTAGGAATTCCTCCTCAATGGCTCACATGAAGGTGCAATATTAGTCCCAATGGTACTTACACTTCACATCGTGGATGTGCCAGAAATAATATCTAAGAAATTTGGTTACGTTGCTGATTGGATAATAAGAACGAGCAAAATTTGTTAAAATACGGAAGACGTCCTCACATATAATTTGTCTGCACTGACAGTACTTCTGAAAACGGAGGCTTACAGCTAACATTAGTGAAACGCCACCTCTGACGACGCAGGGAGCACAACATATACGCAATTTGTTGACGCCGTCCACGCCAAGGAGCAGGTGCCTGTCCTAGGAACACCGGGGCTCTGAACAAATGGCTTCTGTCATTCCAGGTGGCTTGCTGTTTTTTGTTGTAAGGCGCAAAGATTTTGTTCTTTCGTGCCAACGTCAGAACTGTAGAACACGAAGATGAAAAAGGGGTTAAAACGACTAAACGGTAAACTCAATTGATGGAGGAAAAGACAGCTTAAAAACAAAGACTGATAAAGGTCTATAAAATACACCATAGAGACAATGGAGGTGCTACACTGAAGATTAAATGTCCTTCGCCATATCGCTACAACAGATCGAGAGTAAAACACGGTCGATAGCCCGCGGCACGCCTGATAACGTAGACGGCAAACGTAAATGAGAACATAAGTGGTTAAGAAAAGTGCATTGTGAACCGTCAGAGACTCAGGATAATGAGTACAAAGTGGTAAGTGATCACCTCTAAACTAAGGACGATGGCTAAGAAGAGAGTGCCCAATACGCAACCCAGCTAAGATGATCTGACGTCAAGAGGGCAGAGGAGGAGGCTGTCCAAGCCACTGGGAGAGCCTTAAAAACCCAGGGATTATTCCTAGAATGGAGGACAACTGGTGATGCCAAAGTGACACCACCTGCTGGCAGACAGGAACAGAGATCATCTGGGAGAATATAAGAACAAGCCGGCTGAGGTACGAGGACTGCAGTCTAGGCAGCAGCGTCAGCAGCCTCATTTCCTGGCAGACTGACCTGAGCAGGAAACCACATGAACATCACAGTGGATCCCTCAGGAGTGAGAAACTGAGTTTTCCTGGACCCGTTGCACCAAGGGATGGGCAGTGTACAGTGGTCAGACTCTGTGCCCTTTAGTCTTCGTGCACAGGACAATGGAAAAGCCTGTGTCACCAGATCTATTCTGGCCTCAGAGGGCGAAGAGCTCTGCTGGAAATACTGAGTAGTGTTGCAAAGGCAGATACGGAAAAACGTTGGTGCAGATGACAACGGCACACCTGATACCACAGTCAGAGCCATCAGCATACAGAAAGGTACTATTAAAAAGTCGCGTGTGTAGGTAGTGGAAGTCAAGGCAATAGAACGAGGCTGCAGTTGTGTCCTTGGGGAGCAAATGAAGGCTAAGGTGAACACAGGCTGCCACAGAAAGCCAAGGTGGAGAAGGGTTCACTCCCACTAGGATAGTTGCAGGTAGTGTAAAGTTCGGCTGCTGGAGCAAGAACTGAAAATGGGCTCCAGGAGGTAACTGAAGAGGAGTGGGCCCGATACTGGCTATCAAAGTAGTCATCGAAGGAGGCATAGGATGGGTGGCCTGGCATGGCGGAAAAACTCCATGTTTATCTCTTGAGGATAACTTTAGTATGACTGGTAATTCAACAGCTTCGGCATACGCGCTGAACGTGGCTAGCATAAAAGGCGCCAGTGGCCAAACAGATGCGACGATGGTGGGTAGTGTTGAGATGGCATACGAAGGACAGACGCGCAGATGCGTAAACAAAGCACCAATATTCTAGTTTTTATTGGACAAGGGACCAGTACAAACCGATAAGGGGGGTTCAATCTGCCCCCAGTAAGTATCATTGAGGACATGTCCTACATTGAGGAACTACGTACAGTGGGCTCCCAGGTGGGACACGCGTGAGAACGAACAGTTTCCTATTGAGCATGAGCCACAGGAATTTCGTAGTTTCAACTAACAGAAGAGCAGCAGGCCAAAGTTGAGAATATGGGGGGAGAAATCAACTGCACTGACAGGAACCAACACAAACGGTTTTGTCAGTGGAAAAAACAATACCATTCTCGATGCTCCATGAGTGAAGAAGTTAGAGACGTCGCTCAATGTGAGAGGTTCCTGGAGGACTGCAATGGATGGCAGAATCGTCAACAAAAAGGGAGCCAGAGGTGCTCAGCAGGAGGCAGGCCATTATAGCGTTAATGGCGATAGCAAAGAGGACAACGCTGAGGATGGAAATTGAGGTACACCGTTTTCCTGGATAAAGTTGTCTGACGAGGCACAACCCACATACACCTTGAAAACTCCATCTTCTAAAAATTGCTGAGGTGAACAGGGAAGCTATGTGTAGAATACAGACATACCAGTCCTCCAGCAGGTGTCTTCCACAGAATCGAAAAATATTGCTTGCCAGGGATTTCCACAGAAAGCCCTTCATGGCATAGGTGGACAAAGTGAAGAAATGGTCAACTGGAGAATGGCGCACTCTAAATCCACATTGGGCACTGGGTAGTAAATTGGAGGACTAACCACCACGCCAGGTGGGATGAATCATATGTTCAATAACCTTGCAAACAGCTGCTGAGAGAAATGGGGCAGTAGCTGGAAGAGTGCTTCTCCTTACCCTGCTTATGCTTGGGTGTGACGGTGGCTTCAGTCCAGCATCTCGGAAACCTTCCCTCCACCTAGAGGGGATTGTCCGTATGGAGGATAAAATACTTGCCTGCAAGAGAAGGTGCTGCAACATCTGAATGTTAACATCTTCCAGCCCTGGGGAACAGAATCGGGATTAAGTGACATTATAGTACAACTCTCTCATAGTAAATCCGGCATTGTAGCCTCAAGATTCTGAAAAAGCAAGGTTATTGTCCAAGCCGCCTCCACTTTTTTCCGATGGAGGAAGGCCGGGTAATAATGCGTAGAGCTCGAAATCTCCACAAAACAAAGCTCCACGAAGTTTAAGATAGCGATAGAGTCCACTATGACATCTGGTACTGTCATCCAGAGATCTGAGAAAGGCCCTTTCTCCCAGATATCCCTACGAGTTTGGCGCAAATGACAGAAGAGCGAGAGGAACTTAGCAAAAACGTAGATGGATTTCATTTACTAATTTTGTCTCTAAGAATGCAGTGGCACTGTGCACGCAACTGTTTACAACAGATGTAGTTTGTCATCGTAGGAGGACAGTTATAAACGCGGAGAGCACGGTTCCGCGCACGAAGTGCCTCGCAGTACGCCTCAGTCCACCAAGGGACCAGGACACAGAGCAGTAGAGAGGAAGTTCGAGGAATGAAATTTTCGGCTGCACTAAGGGTAACCTGCTCATCGCTAGTGCGGAAGTTTGTTCATCGAAGGTCGCCAGCGAGGAGTGAAGCCTCCATTCAGCCTTAGAAAGCTACCAATCAATTTTGCACATATGTAGGGGTATGTGTCAGCAAACAGAAAGCACAAAGGAAACAGTTGCTGGAGTACACGTCACAGAACGGGCCACTCTACAAGCTGTGCAGTGCAGAACGAGGAGTCCAAATAGTGATAGGTGTGTGTGGAGTGGGTGCTCCAATGTTAAGGCGGATGAGGTTGAGTTAATTGTGAATGTCACCAATGACGTCACGCCTCTGTCAGGTTCTTGAAGAGCCCTGAAGGGGCTTCCATTTCATTTCATGTCCCTCGACTCTTACAACTGCCATCTGGTTTCTGTACAAATTGTAAATACTCTTTCGCTCCCTGTATTTTACCCCTGCCACCTTCAGAATTTGAAGGAGAGTATTCCAGTCAACATTATCAAAAGCTTTCTCTAAGTCTACAAATGCTGGAAACGTAGGTTTGCCCTTCTTTAATCTAGCTTCTCAGATAAGTCGTAGGGTCAGTATTGCCTCACTTGTTCCAATATTTCTACGGAAACCACACTGATCTTCCTCGAGGTCGGCTTCTACTAGTTTTTCCATTCGTCTGTAAGGAATTCGCGTTGGTATTTTGCAGCTGTCACTTATTAAACTGATAGTTCGGTAATTTTCACATCTGTCAACACCTTCTTTCTTTAGGATTGCAATTTTTATATTCTTCTTGAAGTCTGAGGGTATTTCGCCTGTTTCATACATCTTGCTCACCAGATGGGAGAGCCAGTCCTGACAAAACTCTACCAAGGCCATCAGTAGTTCCAATGGAATGTTGTCTATTCCGGGGGGCCTTGTTTCAACTCAGGTCTTTCAGTGCTCTGTCAAACTCTTCACACAGTATCTTATCTCCCATTTCATCTTCATCTACATCCTCTTAAATTTCCAAAATATTGTACTCATGTACATCGCCCTTGTATAGACCCTCTATATACTCCTTCCACGTTTCTGTTTTCCCTGTTTGCTTAGAACTGTGTTTCCATCTGAGCTTTTGATATTCATACAAGTCGTTTTCTTTTCTCCAATGGTCTCTTTAATTTTCCTATACGCAGTATCTATCTTACCCCTAGTGCGGTAAGCCTCTACACCCTTACACTTCTCCTCTAGCCAACTACTGCAGGAATTTTCCCATGAGTGATCCCACCACCTCGATCTATGCTGTCACTTTAATTTTCCTGTAGGCGGTGTCTATCTTACCCATGGTGATTTTCGCCTCTACATCCTTACATTTGTCCTCTAGCCATCCCTGCTTAGCCATTTTGCACTTCCTGTCGATCTCATTTTTGAGACGTTTGTATTCCTTTTTGCCTGCTTCATTTACAGCATTTTTATATTTTCTCCTTTCATCAATTAAATTCCATATTCCTTTTGTTACCCAAGGATTTCTACTAGC